>NC_139217.1:188552389-189152389 GCF_055691185.1 Crinia signifera
AGTAGTCAACTCAGATTCATTTATTATTGGCTACAAGAGCTGTTTGTACTGTAGTGGAATATTGCCATAGTTTTGCCTCATAAAATGGGCAATTTTATTCTTGCCAAAGATTATTTGGGTTGGTTTAGTTTACTGATCCGATATGTTGTAGTATGATTTTAGTTTTGCATATCTAACTGCGACAAAACAAATCCTTATAGAGGTATAAAGTGTGTATGGTGTATTGCATTCATGAAATAATGGAAGACAAACACTATACTATAGTGTCACAATTAGGGCGCTATATGCAATTGTAACAATTTTTTTTTTAATATATACAAAAATGTTTATTAAAAACAAAATATAATGTTTATATATAGTTCAGCTGCAGCTCTCAAAGTGTACAAAGTGTGTGTACACAACAACTGACCTATCTCTATCTCTATCGCATATATTACATGCCCAGATAAGAGACAGAAAGGATTACAAAACCAAAAGAAATGGAAAATATTAGGCACCATGGAAAAACATACTTTTACAAAAGTTATTTTTATAATGATCAAATAGGTATCATCATATTTATTAAATTAATTTATAAAAACTTTCTAGGTGTCCACCTATACACAATTAACAACAATACGATATATAATAGTGTACAATCAATTAAGAATTTTCATGCACTATAACGTGGTGTATTCCACTTTAAAATATTTAATGTGCACCTTGGATTCAAGAAATATTAAATTTCATTATAATTGTTAGCATTTAGATGAATACAGTCTTGTTTCTGCTGACTGGGTAACAGTCTCCACTTACAGCCAGTTACCTGCCTCCGGTACGGTGGGGAGCAGACCTAGGGGTGTTGTAGCTGGCCCCTGCTTTTACCCTCCTGGCCCACGCCGCTGTTGGTAATGCGTTAGAGAGGTACACCCAGCCCGTGACACCTTGGAGCCCCCGTGGAGTAACCAATTGCATCCTCCGATACAACAGAGGAAAAGGTGATTACACCTGCAGCTGACCATCTAAACACCTCCTCGCCAGACACAGACTGTATTCATCTAAATGCTAACAATTATAATGTACACTATTATATATCGTATTGTTGTTAATTGTGTATAGGTGGCCACCTAGAAAGTTTTTATAAATTAATTTAATAAATATGATGATACATATTTGATCATTATAAAAAGAACCTTTGTGAAAGTGTGTTTTTCCATGGTGCCTGAAATTGTATAGTAGCGCGGTTTTCCAATTCTTATTGATTCATGAAATAATACCTAAAAGTCATTTAAAAAAATATATATATATTTAGCCTGACATTATTGTAGTAATAATACTGATAATACTAATTATAACTTTATGTAAAATATACAAATCATAAACCTTTGTTTTACTAACCAATCACATATACTGCATAAGGGCAGCTCATTTATATAATCTAACTAACTGTTCTGTTAGTGTTAATAATATGGAACATTATCTAAAGCAATGGTTGGTTTTTCAGGTTATTAAATGCAGGGCAGCAGTGGCCTGGGAACCCCATAAGCCCCTCTCCATTGAGGAAATTGAAGTAGCTCCACCAAAATCTCATGAAGTTAGAATCAAGGTACTGTTACATTTACTAGCAATATAAATGTCTTACTAAGAAAGTGCTGATGTACTGTACAGTATGCATACAGTAAGTATCTCTTATGTACATTCTGTAGTAATGCTAATTAAGTTGTCTTTTGTGCTATACATTGTAAAGAACAGAAAATGTACAAATATAAAATCTTCATTGAAAACCTTTAACCTGGAGACTGACATTGGCACTGTAATGTGAAAAGTGGGTTTGTCATGTTCCTCCCTAAATGCTCGCACTTTAAAATCAACACTACTATCTTGTACAATCATGTCTACTGTACTCGATGTACATTATATAATAGTTATAATTATAGTTTAGGATTGAAGTTTAGACCAAAGGTTCCCAAACTTTCATGGCACCCAATATGATCAGAGCTTTTTTCGTGGCACATCCTAGAATAAAACTTTTTTATTGATAAATTTGGGGTAAAAATATAAAATTAAGCAAATTGTGCCTACCTGGGTCAAGTATGTGGTGCTATACACTTTTTGTTCGGATTGTCCACCTGTTTTTAACCATAAATAATTTGATTTGGTCCTGAAGCAGCAACCTGAGGCACCTCTGCAAGAGCCTTGGTTTAGAGTACAGTGGTTTGGAAAAGATAATGGTTCCGAACAATCCTTTTGTTGGTTCTTTTAATTTTTAAGTAAAACAATGATATTCACAAATCACTTTAAAGATGAGTCATCAGCTAAGGGCTGTATTTAGCTTTGTTAGAAAAGGAGACAAGCACACATCTGGGCAAACCCATGTTGCACTGCTAGCTGGGCTGATGTAACATGTGAAGAGAGAGATAGATTTGGGTGGGTTATACTGTACTTTCTGTAGAGGGTAAATACTGGCTGCTTTATTTCTACACTATAATTTAGATTTCAGTTTAAACACACCACACCCAAAATAAATATCTCTGCACATGTTACATCACCCCACCTGCAGGGCATGGTTTCCCCAGTTGTGTGCTTTTTGCTTTGCTGAGAAAGCTGAATCAGGCTATGTCCTTTACTGAGAGTTCTGTACATAGAATCCTCCAATTTCAGCTGAGAAGCCCACTGAAAAGAGTGACATACAGTATTGGTCCGATATGGCTATCCACATGTATGCCCAAACTAACGCAACAGGAAAATGTAACCAAAATAGCCAAAAAAGTGTTCAGTCTTTTATTAAAATTTCAAAAAAGTAAATTAAAAACAAACGTAATATTTTTTGTTTGTTAACACTAAAATAAATACATGTGATTCCTGCTTCAGCATTACAGTAAAGGCGGCCACACACTACTGCGATTTTGCCCGATTTCACCTGATTCTGACGGATCTGGGCAAAAAAATTTTGAAATCAGGCAAATCACGTGTTTTAGATCCACTCTGATCCGATGCATGGTCCTGTGTGCATCGGATCAGAGCCGCTAGATCAAAAGTGCTGCATGTAGGAACTGTTGGATAGGACAGCCACTGGCATCACTTGCTGGGATGGCATATGATATATCACATTCAAAAGGACCACATGCGATAGTCACGGGCGGCTAAGGTGATCGGCTGGCCAAACACTACTGCATGAAGTCAGAGTAGTGTATGGCCACCTTAACTCACTTTACCAATACAGCAAAAAGAAATAACATGTGTAGGTTTTTCACATAAACAAATCTGCACTTTAAAATAATGATTCTCTTTTCTGTTCATTTTTACTGTCTTGATTTAAACACTTACTATAGTTAGGAATAATATACTTCTCAAAGAAACCTGACATTTGAGAGCAGGGCCCTCTCTTCTCATGTGCTTCTCTTAAACTACTGTATATCTCTAATAATTGCGTCAGTGTCCTGTCCCCTGCCAAAACTGTCTATTTACCATGTATTTGTCCTAATTTGCCTTGTACTGTAATTCGTTACAGCCCGAAGCGTGGCGAGCGCAGCGAGCCCCACGAGGGGAGGCGCATTACTTCACAGGTATTACGCGTCCCCTCGCGGGGCTCGCATTGGTCGCATTGTATGCCATTGTAATGGCATACAATGGACCCGATTTTACATAGGAATTTAACATTAAATACAATGCTTACAATGTAAAATCGGGTCGGTCGCGTCGGTCGCATCGTATGCCATTATAATGGCATGCGATGGACCCGATTTTACATTTGTCCTCAACAAAAAGCCCGAAATCGGGTCGGTCAGGTCCCATTGCATACCTTAAGTTAAGGTATGCGATGGGACCCGATGGGCGCCGTGCTATGAAACAAGTACCGAATCCTCTTTTCATCAGTGGAAAATGTTGTTTAATGTATACTATTTTACTAAATATTAGGAAAAATATGACTCTGCTCTTTCAAATGTTAATAGTCCTATGTGTCCAGGAACAATCATGGAGGTGATAGCCTACATAATGCTCTGCTGGCCATGTTTTCCTTAGTCTGGAGTAATATTGTCTTTGAAAAACTATACCTATATTTAATTGTTATTTATTCTTTGCAGATTCTAGCTTCTGGTGTGTGCGGGACAGATAGCAGTGCACTGAGCACCGTACTACATACCAAGTTCCCGGTTATATTGGGTCATGAAGCTGTTGGAGTTGTTGAAAGTGTGGGTCAGGGAGTGACTCGGGTTAAAAAAGGTGAGCCTAATGTAGTGATAGCTGCTGTACTCAAACTAAAATGTGTAGATGCATATAATAAAGCAGTGGTTATCAAACTTGGTCCCCAGGACTCTACATAGGTCATGTTTTACAGGTGACTCGGCAAGTGCACTGTGCGTCACCAACTGTCACATTTGACAAATTCACAGGTGGCCTAGAACACATGAACTGTGTGAGGTCCTGAGGACCGAGTTTGAGAATTTGTGTATTACGGGAATTACATCATTAGAAATTACACAGTATTCGAAAATATTAATCCGGCTAGTGATTGTGATAATACAGAGATCTATTTAAGGCAACCTATCATATTGTATATAACATTTATTCAAAAAAGGCATCATACTATATGTTATCAGTATCAGTCTCTAATAAAATGTAAAACATCTGATTGATCTTTATGTTCCCTTGATGTGTACATGGATATGCTAAGTCAATATATTTTTTTTAAATCCTTAGGTGACAAAGTCATCCCACTTATTATTCCCCAGTGTGGAGTGTGCAGAGGCTGCAAATGCCCAAACAGCAATCTCTGTGAGAAAAATGAGTATGTTCTTTTTTTTTCATTTGTTTTTTAAAGTCTAATACTGTGGGGTATTAGCTGACCCTAAGCCGACCTAGCCAATATTGTCCGATATCGTTCAGTGATGTCACCAGGGCCTTTGGAAGGGGAAGGAGGAGATAGGGAGTTTTGAGTCCGCACACAGAATAGGTATACCCTTAGTCTAAACTTGATATAGGGCTTCTATTTGAAAGAGCAGAAGGCTGCCGTTTTGTTAAGATAATGTGGCGGTGGTGCTATCCAGGCAATTGGTGTAGAACTGATTTGAAAGAGAGAAAAGAATTTGCACGATGGATGCACACCAAAAGAAATTATTTATTTTAGCTTTAAAATGTAACCTTTATTGGTTTGTTTATATAAAATGTATTGAGGGGACCCAGATGTCTGCGTTCTTCGTATTTCTATGGAACCGCAGGTCTTGGTCCACTCCGCTTTTTGTGAAATATTGAGAGGTTAAAATAGGACATAGTACATAGTACATAGTATACCCACCCTTATGGGTATTTTACATGACAAATGCCCCCCCTATTGTTAATGAAACCCCACGATGAACGCCAACCCGAAGCGTGGGGAGCGCAGCGAGCCCGCGAGGGGTGGTGGTACGCGTCCTCTGACCTTTTCATACCCCCACTATCCACGTCGGCGTGGAGTTGATTTTATATAGTGTGGCGAGCCACCGAGCCCGAAGCGTGGCGAGCGCAGCGCAGCGAGCCCTGCGAGGGGATGTGTAATATCTGTGAAGTAATGCGCGTCCCCTCGCTGCTCTCGCCACGCTTCGGGCGCAGTGGCTCGCTGCGCTCGCCACACTATATAAAATCAACTCCACGCCGACGTGGATAGTGGGGGTATGAAAAGGTCGGAGGATGCGTACCGCCGCCCCTCGCGGGCTTGCTGCACTCGCCACGCTTCGGGTTGGCGTTCATCGTGGGGTGGCGTTAACAATGGGGGGGGCATTTGACCCATCAGGGTCGGGAAACAATAAAAATTGGTGTCTGGGGGGCATTTAACATTGGGGCCTTTGTAAAATCGGGTCTCAGGGACCATTTTACATTGATTCCAATGTAAAAATCGCGTCAATCGCGTTGATCGCATCGCATGCAATTTGGTTGCATGCAATGCGATCGACGTGATTTTTGGGGTCCCAATGGATACAATTTTTATTGCTGGCGCCGTGCTAGGAAACAAGTACCATTAATAAAATAAAAATAATAACTGTCACATATTTTCCTTTAACATAATATACTAAGGGTGAGCAAAACCGGTACTGTTGGTGAACTGACAGCTAACTGTTCGGTGTATATAAATAATATTGCTTTATATTGCCAGGTATACTTGCATATAATAGGAATTAGATTTGGAGTGCAGTGCTTAGAAATTTAAAGAGGGAACTGCACTGCAGGGCCCTTAATAGCATATGCGTACCCCAGTGGTGTAACTAGAGTTTTTGCACACACACCCCCCCCTCGCCGATATCGGCAGCGCTGCCCCCCCCTCCCCCTAGCCCTCCCACCCACCTTCCCAGGTGAAGTTAAACACCCCCCTTACCCCTTCGTATGCCGCCGCCGAATTCAGGGTCCCGTACCGCAGATCTTCTCCCGGCTCCGTCTCCTCCTGCAGTTCTATAATAACCATCACAAAATGGCTGCCACCTAACAGCAGACAGTTTTTAAGGATGCTAGAGGAGGACCGCGCCTCCTCTAGCATCCCAAAAAACTGTCTGCTGTATGGAGGCAGCCATTTTCTGATAGTTATTTTTCATAAGAACTGCAGGAGGAGACAGAGCCAGGACAAGATCTGCGCTGCGGCCAGGACCCTGAATATGGCGGCTGCATGCGGAGGGGTAAGGGGGGTGTGTAAGTTTACTTAGGTGGGTGGGAGGGCTAGTGGGGGGTGGCGCTGCCGATTTGCCCCGCTCCTGGCCCCGCAGATCTGCGCCCACAGTCCCTCAGCGCCTCCCCGCCACAGCGGGGGCTGCGGGGCTATAGTTACGCCACTGGCGTACCCTATGGCAGCCTATGAACTAACCAATAATTCATTAACAGAACCTATTACTATAAATAATATAATACAGGTTGAGTATCCCGTATCCGGGCATCCCGTATCCGAATTATTCCAAAAACCGTGTTTTTTTGGAATAATTAGATTTTTTTTCTTTTTACCCCCCTAACCCTTTTTTTATACTTACCAAGTCCCCCGGCATCCACAGCAGGCCTTCAGCACCCTCTCCGTCGTCTCCAGCGGTCCCAGGAGTGCATTGCGCGAGTGTGTGCGCGCGCGCCTGGGAACTCGCTCAATGCACTCCTGGGACCGTTGGAGATGCCGGAGATGGTGCTGGAGGTCTGCCATGGATGCCGGGGGACAAAGTGGACAACAGGGGACCATCGGGGCACCACCAGGGGACAGGTAAGTATGTTTAAAAAAAATATTCCAAAATCTGGAAAAATCCCTTATCCAGAATGCTCGTGGTCCCGATAGTGATAATAATATTGCTTGCGAATGGTGGCTATCTGCATAATCAAGGAGTTTTGCGGTTTAATAGCATAACCACAGGACCAAAGTGACCCCACTGATTCATAAAGACTTGATGGACAAACTAGTAGTCCACACGCAAAATGGCTGCCACCATTATACATAGGCAACAGAGAGGGCATGTGTGTCCTTAAAGTGTGTCCTGCATATCCATCCCTACACATGCTCCCAGCAGGGGACATATCAGAATCACTTTATAATCTGAAATACCTGAACAGCCAAAGCAGCCAGGGAGCTATAAGGATGCCTCCTATACTGTATACCCATAATAGCCCATCCCCTGCAGCTCTACCTGAGCTTGCTGAGCCCTGCCACTGTACTGCCACTATAATCCTAACTGTAGTAAGGTGAGGCAGTGGCAGCCGGGCTTCTGGCACAATAGCCTATAAGGAAACAACAGGGGGTGAAATCCTGACTGGGATGGACACCTGTACCATTATAGCCCACTGTTAGAGGGGGAGGTAAAATGCTGACCCCTCATACACTCTACACCCATAACAGCCCATCCCCTGCAGCTCTACCCGGGCTTGCTGAGCTCTTACACTGTACTGGCCATTATAATCCTGACTGTAGTAAAGTGGATGTAATCCTGACAGGGATGAAGGCCTGTACCATTATAGCCCACTGTTAGAGGGGGGAGGGAAGTAAATATCTCCAGCTATAACCAAATATTCATAAGCCCCCTGAAATTACCAGAACAAAAGGGGCAGCATAAAGGGGGAAAGAAGGACAGCAAATAAAGATAAAGGCCAGGAATGAAAGAAGGAAGATAGACATAGAAAAAGTAATATGACTCAGCAATATCATCCAGCTCATCTGACTAAATATCACTATGAGAGAAAACAGAGAGAATAAGAAGCTAGACAGAAAAAAAAGAATGGGAGAGAAAAGAATAAGGTACAGATAAAGCTGATGAATATGAGTCTGAGAGACTGCACTTATCTCCTCCAACGAATCTGACTGAAAAGAGATGGAACCTTCTAGACATAGGCATATATCAGATGTAGAGCCACTCCCCTGATATTCCATCAACCAATCAAATCAGTACTCCCTTCACACAACGTTCCTCCCCTTAAATGCTCAACCCCCCCACATGTCAGTGTATATGATGCCTTGTCACATGCCCATGCTGGTAAGCTTATGTTGCTTCGGATAAACTAGTTATCCTCTGCAATCTTTCTTCCACATAACATAACTATAATCAATATAGTTCCCTAAATAAAGCTTCCAAAATATGCTATTTGTTGATTATATTTGCAGTGACTGACATACCCAGTCCCACATCTTACCACCACCCCCTGCCCACAACCATTACCACCATTCAGCCTTCAATGATTGTGAAATCACAAATGAGGAGTCCTGGAGTAGGGAGCTGCACTTTGGATGCACACAACACATTTCCTATGTAGGCACCCTACAAGCTGGAGAGAGGTGCTGCCAAAGCCATACACCCTTTGCAGTAAATCCCTCTGCAAATCACTCACTAGCTAATGATTTCCCCAGTGTGTGCAGACAGTGCGTAACACAGGACATACTCAACCAGTGTAATTGAAAAAGGCTGATCTGGGCCAGAGCTGACGCTTGCGTTTTCCTTGACACACCCAGAAAACTGGCAGTTACCACCCCCAAAGGCTGGCTTCCTGTCAAGCCACTTGCAATTGGCTTGCGATTAAACAAAACAATGGATTTTATTGCAGTATGGCCTTGCATATGTGTGCTATGACCAGGACGATTCGATAATCGTTCGAGCTGCAAATTCAGGTCTGAATAACCCCCATTGTTACACACTAGTTCTCATACACAGGGCATCCAACTCAGTTTTCATCCAACTTTAACTTTGAAATATGAACAAAGTGCTCTAAAAAGAAGGTATATAAGAGGTAAAAATAAAAATGAAAGGTACTTGTGTATTGTCAGGGTGCCCTCCTACAGGGGTGCCGAGAGGGGGGGAGCAGGTACAGTTTACCCGGGCCCGGACTTGTCAGGGGGGCCCTGGTCTGGATACATAATTTTTCTGGGCGAAATGTAATAGGGTGCGATTTTTGGACGAGTTCCAAACTCGCCAGAAATCGCACCTTTAAAAATCGCATTTTTAGACGCTAATTCGCATATGTAATGAGATGCGAATTAGCGGCAACAAATGCGATTTGCCGCGATTTAGGTCGATTTTTAGTCCTGAAAATGTGCGCATTTTCAGTCCTGAAAATGTGCGCATTTTCATATATGCGATTTTGGTTGTCAAAAAAAAAAGAAAAAAAACGGCGTGCGGTCCCCCCCCTAAGCATAACCAGCCCCGGGCTCAAAAAGCCGGTGCTGGTATCATAAAATCAAAGGAACAATCAAGTTGGGGTTCCCTGGATTTTATAAAACCAGCACCAGGCTCAAGGTCCGGCGCTGGTTCCCAAAATACGGGGGACAAAATGACTAGGGGTCCCCCGTATTTTAAGAACCAGCACCGGACACAACCAGCCAGCAGGGTAATGCCACAGCCGGGGGGAGACTTTTTATACAAGTCCCCCCGGCCAAAGCATTAACCCCCTGGCTGGTCAGCATGGGCAGGGGTCCTGGGGAAGTGGGGACCCCCCCAATGAAGGGGTCCCCCCCCTCCAGGACTTACCAGCCCATGCTGATAGTCCGGGGCTGTCCCCGATGCCCCTGGGCGGTGGGCATCGGGCTGATATTTGGTGTAAAAGAATAGATAAACTATTGTTTTTTACTGTGGCACTACAAGTGCCAGCAAGCCTCCCCAGCAAGCTGGGACTTGGAGAACCACAAGTCCCAGCCTGCTGGGCATTAAAGGGCCCGCTGGCACTTGTAGTTCCACAGTTAAAAAAATAGTGCACAAAACACACTGACACACATTTTAAATAAAACTTTAATACACACATTACACACATACTAATACTTACCTATCTTCTTCCCGTAGGTAGCCCTGGTCCTGATGTCCTCCGGTCCTGTGTCGGCGTTCCTCTTCATGTCGACGTCCTTCTTGAAGTCGACGTCCCTGTCGGCGATGGCGTCCGGTGTCCGGGTCCGACGAAATCCATGGAGGAAGCTGTGGAAGGAAACCATACTCACCTGTCCCAGCGCGACGTAGTCCAGGTAAGGGTCTTGGAAAAAAAACAAACCGACACCCGAATCCAAGCGGACACGACGGAGACGCACGTGTGTTTGTTTACATCGTGCGGCTCCGCCTCCCGAATGCCGCTATTGGCCGCCTTGCGGCCTAGCGGCTCCTGATTGGCCGCTAGGCCGCAAGGCGGCCAATAGCGGCATTCGGGAGGCGGAGCCGCACGATGTAAACACCGTTGCGTCTCCGTCGTGTCCGCTTGGATTCGGGTGTCGGTTTGTTTTTTTTCCAAGACCCTTACCTGGACTACGTCGCGCTGGGACAGGTGAGTATGGTTTCCTTCCACAGCTTCCTCCATGGATTTCGTCGGACCCGGACACCGGACGCCATCGCCGACAGGGACGTCGACTTCAAGAAGGACGTCGACATGAAGAGGAACGCCGACACAGGACCGGAGGACATCAGGACCAGGGCTACCTACGGGAAGAAGATAGGTAAGTATTAGTATGTGTGTAATGTGTGTATTAAAGTTTTATTTAAAATGTGTGTCAGTGTGTTTTGTGCACTATTTTTTTAACTGTGAAACTACAAGTGCCAGCGGGCCCTTTAATGCCCAGCAGGCTGGGACTTGTGGTTCTCCAAGTCCCAGCTTGCTGGGGAGGCTTGCTGGCACTTGTAGTGCCACAGTAAAAAACAATAGTTTATCTATTCTTTTACACCAAATATCAGCCCGATGCCCACCGCCCAGGGGCATCGGGGACAGCCCCGGACTATCAGCATGGGCTGGTAAGTCCTGGAGGGGGGGGACCCCTTCATTGGGGGGGTCCCCACTTCCCCAGGACCCCTGCCCATGCTGACCAGCCAGGGGGTTAATGCTTTGGCCGGGGGGACTTGTATAAAAAGTCTCCCCCCGGCTGTGGCATTACCCTGCTGGCTGGTTGTGTCCGGTGCTGGTTCTTAAAATACGGGGGACCCCTAGTCATTTTGTCCCCCGTATTTTGGGAACCAGCGCCGGACCTTGAGCCTGGTGCTGGTTTTATAAAATCCAGGGAACCCCAACTTGATTGTTCCTTTGATTTTATGATACCAGCACCGGCTTTTTGAGCCCGGGGCTGGTTATGCTTAGGGGGGGGACCGCACGCCGTTTTTTTTCTTTTTTTTTGTTTTAACTATTTTTTTACAACAGAACCATGCACAGATCTCAATGATCTGTGCATGTTTCTGATAAAAGCGCCAGGCAGAACCTGGTCTATTTTTTTTGCGATTTTTAGTAAGCTTTACTAAAAATCGCAACCCATTAAATATGCGACTTCTATCCTTTTTAATGGGAAAACATCTGGATGCGATTTTTAGTCTAACTAAAAATCGCACCTTTAAAAAATGCGATTTTTCCCGCAAATCGCACCCTATAAAATATGCGATTTTCGGGAAATGCCCGAAAACGGCATATTTTGCGGGAAAAATCGCAAAAAAAAAAAAAAACGCACCCTATTACATTTCGCCCAATTTTTCTATTTTTATTTGGTGGCGAGTGCGCTGGGTCTGAATGCGAAGCGGAATCTTATGGGCCTGTGATCTGGACTTGCCCCCTAGGATAAAAGTTGCCAGCCAGCCCCTGATGAGTGCACTGTTTTTCTCACTCTATTTTTCCAGGAAATTTCCTAAAACTTTAAAACTTTATTGATAAAACTGGAACCAACTGCAGGAAGTAGTATAAAAAATTGGAGGCAAGCACATATTGCTGTCCAATAGTATAGATAATATGGTATTGCAAACTGATCAAAAAGGAAAAAAGGAGAGAAAGGAAAAAAGAGAGAAAAGTGTAGAATTAAAAGTGTATATATTCTATAAATGTTTTATAGTCACCAGATTGGAAAAAAAAAATTTCTAGAAAACCTTTTAGATCAAAATCTATATTTAAACCTTGAAGGGGTATGGTTCTTAAATAATAGATCCACTTTGACTCATTTTTAAGTAAGGATGAGAAAAAAGGTGACATTTTATAGGGAGCGATTTGCGGGGGAAAAAATCACACTTTTTGCCCCGAATTTGCACATTTTAAATGTGCGATTTTTTTAGTAAAACTAATAATCGCATCCAGATGTTTTCCTATTATAAAGTATACAAATCAGTTATTTAATGGGATGCGATTTATAGTAAAGGTTACTAAAAATCACCAAATATATAGAACAGGTTCTGACTGGCGAATTTGTCTGAAACATTCACAGATCATTATGATCTGTGCATGGTTCTGGGGTAAAAAAAAATAGAGTTAAAACTTTTTTTTTTTTTAAATGGTGTGGGGTACCCCCTCCTGAGCATAACCAGCCCCGGGCTCAAAGCGCTTGTCCTGGTTTCATAAAATCACAGGGCAAAACAAAAGAGGGTCCCCAGGATTTTATAAAACTAGCACAGGTTCAAGGGCCGGTCCTGGTTCCCAAAATACGGGGGGACAATTTGAGTAGGGGTCCCCCATATTTCAAGAACCAGCACAGGGCCCAACCAGCCAGCAGGGTAATGCCCCAGCCGGAGGGAGACGTTTTATACAGCATGGGCAGGGGTCCTGGGGAAGTGGGGACCCCCCAAAGAATGGGTCCCCCCCCAAACTTACCTGCCCATGCTGAAGCCCGGGGCTGTCCTCAATGCCAATGGGTGGTGGGCCTTGAGCTGATTATAGTGTAAAAAGTTAGAAAAACTATTGTGTATTGCTGTGGCATTACAAGTCCAAGCAAGCTAGCACTGTGGCATTACAAGTCCCAGCATGTGGGGCAATAAAGGGCCCGCTGGGACTAGTAGTGCCCCAGCAGTACAAATAGTTCAAACAAATCTACACGACACACTTACAGTACAAGTTTAATACACATGGAGCCCATTCGTTCCACCTCACCTGTCTTGATGGTAGATCGGTCCCCTTCTCCAGTAGAATCCATAGTGGGGTACCTGTAGAAGCGAATTATACTCACCATGCTGATCTTCGGGGCTTCTCCGGACCCTCCGCAATGCTGTCCGGTAACTGGTTGCGGGTTTGATTACAGATTGGGAATTAGCCCTGCTCGCCAGCAAATCATGGTCTGGCATGGAGGTGTTATCGGAAGCCACCCGCCCCCCTCACCTTTGCTCCGGCATTAGTACGCCGGAGCTCCTCTACCGCTGCTGCCCCCTGGGGGACTCGGGAGAGTTCAGGCATCCGAGTTCTCCCGAGCTGCCGCGAAATATCCCAGAGCCTGCCACCTGTGTGATCACTGACAGGTAGCATTCTCGGGGATGTTTCACGGCGGCTCAGGAGGACTCGGGTGCCTGAACTCTCCTGAGTCCCCCCGAGCCGCCCGAACATCCCAGAGCCTTCCGCCTGCCGCCTGTCACTTACTAGAACTAATGGCAGCGGGGGCAGGGGAGCTCCGGCGTACAATCGCCGGAGCTGAGAGGTGAGGCGGATTGATGGGAGGGGACAGCAGAGCGGCCACTGGGGGGGTACCCCGACAGGTGATGCGCCAGTGGTATGCCCAGAAATTTTCCGGGACAGCCCGCTCCGGCAGCGCAGCTGAGCCCGGAAAATTTCCGGGCATACCACTCAAGTGGTTAAATGATTCTTGTTTTTTTCTGTATGATATCTTTCAGGCTCTCATCCAATTTAAGGATATGACAAAGTTTTTACAGTATTTTATTTATTTCTTGATGTTCACTGCTGTACTGCTTGACAAAGGTTAGTTCATATTCTTTGCCACTGTAATTTTTTTTGTTTATATTGAATAAGTTCCTATCAATCCATACTTTCGATTGTTTGCAATTGTGTTTGTAGTTTCTGATCGTCATATCCTTTCTGTGTATATTTTGTCTTCATTATTTGGCTTTGTTTTTGGAAAGATTCCTTTTTTGTACAATTTCTTCTGATTCTTCTAAATTGTCCTGTGGGTGGTGATTGCTTTTCTTAGACAGTGCATTATTCCCACTGACTTCTTTGATGTGGTTTCTGGTTTGTATCTTCTTCAATATACATTTCAAGATCTAGACAGAGTACAATTTATCTGCTTTTGGTGGAGGTGAATTCTAGGCCATGATGATTTTCATTCATGTAAACTAAAAATTCATTAAGTTCCAATTCTGGTCTATCCCAAATAAATAGGAGGCCATCTATATATATTTTCCAACCTATTAGGTACTTTCCATACTTCTTGTTATTCCATATTTTTTCTTCCTCCCAATGTGCTACAAACAGGTTGGGGACCGCTATGGTTTGTATCACATTGGGAGGAAGAAAAAATATGGAATAACAAATATATATTGAGGAAGACAAGATACAAACCAGAAATCACATTAAAGAATTCAGTGGGAACAATGCACTGTCTAAGAAGAGCAATCACCACCCACACTTGCTGAATAACATGCCGAGTGGACAATTTAGAAGAATCAGAAAAAAATGTACAAAAAAGGAATCTTTCCAAAAACAAAAGCCAAATAGTGAAGACAAAATTTACACAGAAAGGATATGATGGTCAGAAACTACAAACACAATTGCAAACAATCGAAAATATGGATAGAAAGAATCTTATTCAATATAAACAAAAAAATTACAGTGATAAAGTACATGAACTACTCTTTGTCACGCAGTACAGCAGCGGACATCAAGAAATAAATAAAATACTGTAAAAACATTGGCATATCCTTAAACTGGATGAGGGCCTGAAAGATATCATTTAAAAAAAAGCAAAGAATCTGAAACAAGATCTTACAAAAAGCTTAATTTCAACAAAATCAGAAACAGTGGAGGATTCTTGAACTGTCTCAATTGTCTAGCTTGTAAAATCGTCAAACAAAAACAATCAAAATCCAAGAAAGAATTTAAATCTAATCAAATTGAAAAGAAATATAGCATAAAAGAAACAATAACCTATGAAACTGAAGGCCTAGTATACCTATTAGAATGCCCATGTGGGCTTTAATATATTGGTAAAAAACTAAGAGAAAACTAAAAATTGAGAGAGCACATATATAACATCAAAAAAGGCCTCCAGACACATAGGGCCAAATGTAATAGGGTGAGAGTTTCAGAAAGTGAGAGATTTTGGGAGAGTTTTCCCATGTTTTTTTAAAGCAGCAATCAATTACATGGCAAAATCAACATGGTTTTGCAGTGTAATTGATTGCTACTTTAAAAAAAAGGGGGAAATCTCTCCTAAAATCTCTCACTTCCTGAAACTCTCACCCTATTACATTTGGCCCATAGGGTGAGATTTAATAGGATGAGAGATTCAATAAGTGAGAGATTTGGGAAGAAATCTCCAGTTTTTTTAAAGCGGCAATCATTTACACTGCAAAAACAGTTACATTTTGCAGTGTAAATGATTGCCGCTTTAAAAAAAACTGGAGATTTCTTCCCAAATCTCTCACTTTCTGATTATCTCATCCTATTAAATCTCACCCCAAGTATCATCCTTACTTAAAAATGAGTCAAAGTGGATCTTCTATCTAAGAACCATACACCCTCAAGGTTTAAATATAGATTTTGATCTAAAAAGTTTGCTAAAAAATATATTTTTTCCAATCTGGTGACATTTATAGAATATATACACTTTTAATTCTACACTTTTCTCTCCTTTTTCCTTTCTTTCCTTTTCCTTTTTTTTAAATTTGCAATACCATATTATCTATATACTATTGGACAGCAACATATGCTTGCCTCCAATTTTTTATACTACTTCCTGCAGCTGGTACTGTGTTTATCAATAAAGTTCTAAGAAATTTCCTGCATAGAGTGAGAAAACCATTGAATTTATCCATGATTCAGTGCCCCAGGCATGAAATGCATTAGAGGAGAATAGCAGCAAGGCCTCAAGTCCAAGCCGCCAGAGAATAGCAGTTCGGAAGCACGATCTCTGAATCCGGAAGTTGCCGATTGGGACTCCAGAGTGTGAGCAGTGTGAGAAGCCGCTACAAACAAGACCTCAACTAATAGTAAGGGAAAGATAGATCTTGTATGCGCACTCCAGTCTCTCTACACATAAGCCAAAGGTTTGGAACGGAATTCTGCACTTATACTCTAAAAGAGCTGAAACATTGTTTATTACCAAATCTCTGTTTAATTTTTTGGTATTGCAATACTTTATTTTCATTTTTATTTTTACCTCTTATATACCTTCTTTTTAGAGCACTTGTTTTTTATAATTAACAAATTATTTTTCTGTAACATAGCTCCCAAACAACATCCCATCTAGGGGCAGCTCAAAATGCAATTTTATCTATTGAAGTATAATGACTTGTATTGAACCTTTGACTAATGTCTTAAAACATCTTACCTAACAGCATAGGAGGAAGATCAGGGCTGATGGAAGACAACACAAGCAGGTTTACTTGTAAAGGCAAACTGATTCACCACTTTATGAGCACCAGCACCTTTACTGAATACACTGTGGTGTCTGATATCTGTGTTGTCAAAGTAGATGATCGTGCTCCAAATGAAGTTTGCCTGATTGGCTGTGGATTTGCTACTGGATACGGCGCTGCATTAAATAGTGCTAAGGTAATAAACTAATACTGTGAAACAAGCAATGTATAGTTATTAATATACAGATAGTAACAGATGTTTTATATATTTAAATTTATATTGATTGTGTTTTTAATTTAATCTGGTTAAAAAGTTGTATTTAATTACAAGACTAACTACTGTATTGCTATTACTTACTATTACTATATTCCTATTGCTATTCTCCTTTTGTTCTTTTTACCCTTGCAAGGAGTTCATCATACTATTTAATATGCCAAATATATATGTCCCCATTTAACTATAATTATGGCAGTATCTGGTCCCTGGGTCGACAATGTCTATGTCGACACCTTAGAATGGTTGACATACCTGAGGTTGACAATGACAAAAGGTCGACACCAGCTTAATGTATACATGGGCATAATAGGGCACCTGAAGCATGGAGAGCACAGCGAGCCATGAGAGTCACACGCAGTACACTTTTACGGTGTCCATGTCGCCACAGATACCAAAAAAAAAGAAAAATTTGTGTCATCCTTTTGTATGTTGACCATGTGCATGTCGATCTGTCAATGTCATCCTATGGTATGTCAACCTTGTCACTGTCGACCATTAGTGGTTAACTTAGTGACTGTCGACCTAGACATTTCTGACGACAACCCTTGACATCATCTAGAGCAGCTCCAAGTGATATGCTAATAGTAAAAAAAAACACATCTGGCCATAAAGATACCATATCACATTTCCTGATAAGGTGCCTCAAGCAAGTATGGCATAAGATATCCGTTCTTCATAGAACTCTACAGAACACTACTTTGTGTCACCTTATCATGACTTGTGATACCTTGTATGGAGAGGTTTTGTATTACACCAAACCACGCAAATGTCCAGCTAAAGGGATGACTAAATGAGTACACATCTGTATATGAAGAATGTTTCTGTTTTTTTAATTAATAAGGTCTACTGTAATTATGCATATGTATTAATTAATTAGCAAGTACATGTCATGTCTCCAATAACCTAATACTTGGGTTTTGGATCATACAATTTTGGGAAAAATTTGCATACAATGATAAGAGACCTTGGAAATGGCACACAACTGTAACTACAAGATTCATTTGTCACAAAACGGCGCTGCTCAGTGCTCCCCAGCTGTGCTTTAACTCACCTGTGCACTCTGGGGTGCAGCCTGTCAACTGCTTATGTCTTGCACTGTCTGCCTCTGTGCTGACCATTCCATGGTCCAGTGTCCATTGTCACCACGGCAGCAGTTCCCTTCAAAACCAGCCATGATGCCTGTGTGTGTGTGTGTTGTGGGGGGGGGGGGGGGGCTCCAATATTTATCTTGTCTCTGGGCAACTGGGGCGAAGTTACGCAACTGATATAAGGTAACATGTATATAGGTATAGGGTATAATTCAAGTGCACAATCTGGAACCTGATCCCTAGAGAAGGAGGTGGTGCCCACTGGGGGTTTGCCCTGAGCCCCAGTGATACAGTCCAACCTGCAAAGTCATGACAGATAAACAGACTCACTGATAGGACAATACAAATAAACAAGTTTCAGTGAGAGAGCGACAAACTGACAGCACTGGAAAACAGGTCAGACATACAAACTGATATTTCTAGAATGGAGGCTTACAGGTCATACAGACACACTGATAACATACAGACAGTGCTCACCTTCTTTCCCCAGTGATCATGCATCTACAGGTTCTCTCCTCCCTGAGCAGGGGTGTAACTCCCAGAGGCAATGGAGCTGCCTGCCTCCGTGTTCCAAGCCCTAAAGGGGCACCTGCAAGCAAAGCTTCTCGGCACCCTAGGCGAACCTTCAACCTATTGACACCCACCAACTGAACACTGCCGCCAATATCCACTCTCCAGACCCACAAGTGAAAGCGTGGAAGTGGCAACTTAGAAATTCCACAGCCACCATTAAGTACAACAAGGATATCTTCCGCATAGGCATCCTTCATTTTTTTTATATGCACCTGTGGCACCCCAGGCAGCTGCCTACTTTTAGAGCCGGACCTGCCTGCATCCAGTACATAGCAGAACCTGTGTGGTTCACAGTGGGATCCAAGTGTTACTGCAGTTCTTCCAATGGAGCTTTGTGGTGCACCTGCTGCAGAGTTATTTGGCTCAGTCCCTGGAGCCTTACAAACACCTGGTATAGGGGGTAGGACTGCTCCTGCTGGTTACCTCTCAGTCTGTGCTGCAGCCATCAACAGTGCACCCGCCGCTACTTCTAGACTGTGAGATGGGGTGGTGATTCACGCTGCAAACATATGAATCTTGTGAGTCTTGTGCTGGCTACTCTTGATGATGTAGAGGGACACACACTCAGCATACTGTTGATCTGTTCTACTGCTTCCTGTACTAGTCCCACCCCTTAACTCTCCACACACATCTTCAGCTCCTACATAACAGTATACAATATGTTTCATCACCCAGCAGCGTTCTGGGTAACAAGAATCCCCCTATGTGTGTGTGTTTGTACATTAGAACTGTAAAAAAGATAAAACAAAACATGAGGAAAATAGGTCAACTAGATTCATTTAGTGTCTATAGATTTAGTAAATGAGATAGCTCAGACAAGATGCAGTATGGAATACTAATTGATACTAATTACAATTCATTTGACATATATCTACCAACTTCTATTTCCTCAGGTGACCCCTGGCTCTACCTGTGCTGTATTTGGCTTGGGAGGTGTAGGTTTCTCAGCAATAATTGGCTGCAAAGCTGCCGGAGCCAAGCGCATTATTGGAGTAGGGACTCATAAAGATAAATATCCAAAAGCCATTGAACTTGGAGCCACAGAGTGCATAAATCCAAAGGACTACGAGAAGCCTATTCAGGAAGTCATTTGTGCGATGACTAACGGAGGAGTGGATTATGCCATAGAATGTGCTGGGCGTATTGAAACTATGGTAAGAGATAAATTTGAAAGCAATTCAAGCTGATGCTGAGTTTTAATGCACGTGTGCCAAAAAATGAAGACGGCAAATACATTTGTGCAAATAGGCATAGTAGAACAAATGCCAAGATGTGTGCAAGTCTGCACTAGTAGTATTTACTGTACAATATGCTAGGTCTAAAGCAGCCATAAATCAGCAGGGGTTCCAAGGGGAATCGGATTGGGACACTTACTCTGTACTGTGGGCATGTCCTGCAAAAGAGACAAGACCACGACCTTGAAAGTCCCAATATCCCACTTCCAAACTACAGGTAGTAACCACACAAGTTACTATACAGTACTTTTAGAATGGAGGCTTGCAGGTCATACAGACACACTGACAGGACATACAGACAGTGCTCACCCTCTTTCCCACCTCTTGTACCGAAGCTTAAAATTTTATATAATATGACAGCCCTCTATATCAGATACACCCATTATTATATATTATGTATTATTATACACCCATTTTGTAGACATTTGCTTTGATAAAGAAATTTGCACTTGCTAGTAGGTTTAAATAAAGCACTAGAAATAAAACCACTGTAACACAGTGCACTTATCAGCTCCCGATGTGAATGTACAATCAGCTAATCAATTGCCGCAACCGAGTGCTAGTCTTCTTTTTCATCATCCTTGTGTGCACAGCAGATGTTATACCAGGTGCTGATAGATATATATGAAGCATCCGGCAGAGAAAGCTGTGCAGGAATCCAGCAAGTGTGATCAGTTAATGTGAGTCTGATGGATACACAAGCTGATCACAATTTAAAAAACAAAAGTACTCTACCAAATGACCAGTGATTGGTGCTCCAGTAAATGATGCTGGTCACCGTAGCTCCTTCCTTTTCCTGTGCTCCCTGTTGCAGTAAAGTGATGCTGCAAAGTGTCAGCTTACTTTACAGCACAGGAGGTCACAGCAGCAGAGATCCCCGATGACTGGTAGCCTCCAGCTGTTCTGATGACTGATCCCCAGTGTAGGTGAGTATAACCAGGGTTGGGGGGGTTGTCGTTAGAGGGAGAGGGTGCCGGCGGTGGTGGCAGCATTGATGGTTGCACATGAGCAACCTTTAAAATAATGCATTAGAGTTCGCAGGGACAGAGCTTACTCACAAGCTCTGGGGTATGGGTAAAAACTGGACTCAGACAAGGCCACGGAATGCCGGACTGGACATCAAACTCTGCATTCCGGAGATTGTAGTGTCCGGGGGGGTGTCCTATGGGGGTGGGGCTGCCTGTTACAGCTGTCACCAGGGAGAGGAGGAGGGGGAGAATAAAGCCTCCATGTATGGTCCGGGCATGTTGCAAAAAAGGTCTGGACCATACAGGGAGGCTGTAATCTCACCTTCCCCATGTCCCGGGTAAAGACAATCACAGGCATACCCCCGGACAAGACACTCCCCGGACGGGACACCCCCGGTCCGGACACCACAAGTTCTGGAATGCAGAGTTTGATGTACAGTCCGATGTTCCGGGATGTTGTCCGGGTCCGGTTTTTAATTAGTCCCCAAGCTCTGTTCCTGCATACGATAATTGATACATCTTTGCAATATACTTAATTATATCATTACAAATTGGGCCAATATTATAACAGCAAATGTGCATGTGAGGATGGAGATGCTGATAAGTTGGCCACTAAGGGGTAAATTCTGGTTCACTCGCAAAGGCAAATTCCTTCTCAA
Organism: Crinia signifera; assembly: GCF_055691185.1. Taxonomy (NCBI): domain Eukaryota; kingdom Metazoa; phylum Chordata; class Amphibia; order Anura; family Myobatrachidae; genus Crinia; species Crinia signifera. The sequence continues at coordinate 188,573,893 of NC_139217.1, forward strand.
ATGGATAAAACCATGTGCACTGCAGGTGGCTCAGATGTAACATGTACAGAGAGAGTTAGATATGGGTGAGGTATTTTGTTTCTGTGCAGGGAAAATACTGACTGCTTTATTTTAAACTGCAATATAGATCTCACTTTGCAGTAAAACCCCACCCAAATCGAATTCTCTCTGCACATGTTACATCTGCCCCACCTGCAGTGCACATGGTGTTGTCCATTTGAAAAGGAATTTGCCTTTGCAAGTGAACCAGAATAAGGGCCTAAGTTTAGAATTAGAACTGACTTTCCTTTAGCACTAGCTCAGATCTTGCTAAAACTTTGAGTACCAAGGACCTCTTTGCTGTATAAAACAGAAGGGTGAGCTATTTAATATAGCTTGTGGTGCTGTAGTAAGACACAGTATATGCTGCAATGTTATATGATCATGTGTGCGCACTCATTTGACACATGCAGGCACCCACTGAGCATCAAACAGCAAAAATACCAAATATGTATGAGGGTTTACAAAGCCACAAACTCCTCAAATTCCTGGCTTGAAAACTAGAAGTGAGTATCCTTTTTTAATAAATGTCACTCTGTTAGCTGCTTTCATATTTTTGTTCTGCTAAAACCCTCTTTAAATGGACGGGAGTGGTCTATTTTAGAGCCGAAAATCTGTTCCACCTTATTTCTTAAAAAGCTGTGCGAATGCCTTTGAAACAGTGATTTGCTGCCTGTTGTGCATTCTTGTTTTGGGAGGGAAAGGCTATTGCAGGCATGTCCAAACTTTGGCCCTACAGCTGTTGTGAAACTACAAGTCCCATCATGCCTTGCTACAGTTTTGCTATTAGGGAATGCTAAAACTATGGTAAGTCATGCTGGGATGTGTAGTTTCACAACAGCCGAAGGGCCATAGTTTGGACATTGGCCTGGTCTATGGACTCTTTATTTGCTGTGCTATTATGCTCGCATTGTAAATGGAATATTTTGCCCACTTTTTTTGTGCACCATTATAATGCATTAATATAAAAATCTAAAACAAAAAAATCATACAATAAATAATAAAAAATAGAAAGTCAACCAATTCCAATGGATTACCAATGTCATAGGTAGATCTGCACAACATTTTAATGAACTACAGTAGTAAGCCCGCTCAAAGCAAAAGCTGTCAAAGCTAGTATGCTCCCTTCTGTGTTTGTGCATGTGTGAGAAAGAGATGTAGTTTCACTCTCTGCCAGCAGATGGCAGTGTATAGAGTGATGTGTTATCTGTAACTATTGCAGCACATAGCAGAAAGTACTGTACAGTCTAGTCTTGGATTATAAACAAACTAATAATGATTGTGAAAATACAAAGTCTTGTGAAAAAAAAAAATTGTGTTGGTACTACCTAGAAAAGTTATTGATGTTAAAACTTAAAATAATATTATTATGAGCCCAAAATGAATAAAAAAGAAAAATACACCTGAGTATTTGTAATGAAAGGTATGGCCCTTTCTCTACATATTTGCCCTCTTATTCTTAATATTTAATATCTGTGCCCCCTATCCCTTACATGCATGATATTACAAATAGAATAATATAATGCTAAAACAACAATTTTATTTGGCTATTTTCAGAAATCTGCACTTGAATCCACTTACTGTGGTAGTGGGGTCACTGTGGTGCTTGGTGTGACATCTCAAACCGAAAACCTTTCATTTCTTCCCATATTGCTCATCACAGGTCGTACATTGAAAGGATCTGCCTTTGGAGGTCTGTGTTTTCCATTTATTTATCTTTTTTGTTTTTTTTTATTCAGATTAAATTGAACCAGACTGAGCACTATTGTACTTGGTCACACATTTACATTTGCACAATAGTATTTGGAATAATAATTCATTTTTTTAAAAGGTGATTATGTTTATGTATGAGATTTAGGGGCTGATTCAGGATTACTCGATCCGAATTTGGCCGTGCCCTGAGGGTCGGGTTTGTGCCTGTGCATGCACATTTCTGGGCCGTTCACTGTGGGGAGGGAGGGCTGTGAGCGGACACCGGGTCGGAGCAGGGGAACGCCTAATCTTTTATGGACATCCCCATGAAAACATTGGGCATTCCCCAGGGAACGCAGGGGGGGTGATGCCTTCTCAGGGCGGGCGGCTGACTTTAGTTTAGACTGACTTATATTTCCTAAGGGAGGAGAAATGTTTGGCGACCATCTAATGATTTCTCCCGCTAGCGGACACATGCGAGGGGATGTGTTAGCGAACATGTCCCTTTGCACGGCATCGAAGGGATTGGGGCACAGGGGTGGGATCAGCCTTTCAGTGGGGCGGTGTTAAAGTGCTCGCTAAGCAGTGGTCGTTTTCTTAATTAGGCCCTTACTTTGATATACTGTGTGGGTGTGTTCTACCTCACAATCTATCATTATCAATATGTGCTGTTGGGGGGAACACTTCTCATTCCATTATTTACCTTTAAAGGGTATATTTACTAAAGCTTAAAAAAAATGTGTAAAGTGGTACTCTAAGCAACCAATCAGATTATGGCCCTTATTCAGATCTGATCGCAGTACAAATGTGTTCTCAAAATGGGCAAAACCATGTGAACTGCAGATGGGGCCATATGTAACATGTGCAGAGAGAGTTATATTTGGGTGGGGTGTGGTCAACTTGAAACTGAAATCTAAATTGCAGTGTTAAAATAATGCAGCCAGTATTTACCCTGCACAGAAACAAAATAACTCACACAAATCTAACTCTCTCTATACATGTTACATCTGCCCAACCTGCAGTGCACATGGTTTTGCCCATTTTGAGAACAAATTTGTACTGCAATCAGATTTGAATAAGGGCCCATGTCTATTATTTTCTAGGTAGCAATAGAGAAAAGATAGCTATAATCTGATTGGGTGCTATGGGCTACTTTTCACTTTTAGAAGCTTTAGTAAAGGTATTCCTTGTGGCACTTGGATTCCCTATACTCCCTTCTTTTAAACCATATTACGTACAACCCAGGTTGCCAAATTAACATTATAAGCAGTACACAGATCACTTTACCACAGGATCAGTACACTTAGGGGGTTATTCTGATTCACTCAGAAAGACACAATCACTCTTTAATGGACAAAACCATGTGCACTACAGGTGGGGCTGATGTAACATGTGCAGAGAGTTAGATTTTGGTGGGGGGTGTACTTCAAACTGATATCTATATGCAGTGTAAATATAAAGCAGCCAGTATTTACCCTGCACAGAAACAATACAACACCAAAATCTAACTCTCTGTGCACATGATACACCAGCCCCACCTGCAGTGCACATGGTTTTGTCCATTAGAGAGTGATTGTACCTTTCCGGGTGTATCAGAAAAAAACCCTACAGTATTCTCTGCATTTTATGGGCTCAACAATCAAATAAGCCAGTAGTTACATCACAGGCTGCCCAGAGATGCCTGCCAATGCAAATGCCACCTTTGTATGTAAGCTCTTGCTGGCAGAGGCCACCTTGCTCTTGCGCTATTCAAACCAGCTATGTTCCAAGTCTTTTGGCTTAAATTCCATTCAGATGCTTACCTTGTATATAGGCTTATTGAGTGCCAAACTGAATTTCCTCCCTGCGTCTTACTGCCACATGCATGCCCTACAGCAGGGGTTCTTAAACTCGGTCCTTAGGACTCCACACAGGTCACATATTGCAGGTCACCCAGCAGGTGCACAGGTGCATTCATTACTCATTGACACATTTTAAAAGATCAATGGTGGAGCTAATTATTTCACTGGTTCACTGATTCTGTGAGGAGACCTGAAAAACATGCACTGTGTGAGGTCTACAGGATTATGGTTGCTATCTACTGCATATTCTTTGTATGGTTCTGCAGAAACTTTCTGGTACATTTAAAAATAGAAGATAATAGTAAGATGCAAAGTTGTGCATACACAAAGATGCTCCTGTTTTATGATAAGGTGCTCATACACAGTACAATTTGGTCCGATTTCACCCAATCTCGTCCCAGATCAGATGTGTTTGACATCCCATCTGACCCAATTTGTGGTTCCGTGCGCATTGGGTCAGACCATGAAGATTGAACCACCGGCTCAAAAAAATCTATTGGATTGGACGCATCAGTGGCATATCATGGGTGCTTTTTAGCACCCATGATGTATTGGGTCAGATTCCGTAGGTGTGTGCCAGAGGTGAAGCATCGCTGGCACACACCTATGTGCAGGGGCGGACATCGGTGATGCCTGTCTTCTGAAGGCAATGGCATCCCAACTGCCTTCAGAAGACCGGCGCCGGAACATCGGAAACTTTAGGATTCCAATGCCGGAATACCGCCAGACGGCGGTGAGTATGCGGGGCAGGTTAGGATCAGATAGTTAACATTTGGTAGAGCGCTAAATGAAATAAAAATGAGTGACACCTGAAAAGTAAACGGTTTAATAAAATGTTTACACTCCTTATGGAGGATTTGTAGAGATCAGGCCAGAGAGAGGCAGGTTCAGGGGGGAGGGTTAGAGTTGGGCTGCTAGAAGGGAAGGTATGTGTTACCTTTAGATATCCATCCAGAAAAGAACTGTTTACAAAAAAATAATAATAATAACATAACACTGTTTTTTACCAGGATATACCGGTGAAGATATCCCAAAGTTGGTAACAGATTACATGAATAAAAAAATCAATATTGATTATTTGGTGAGCAATAAACTGCCATTGGAAAAAATCAATGATGCCTTTGACCTGCTCCACAAAGGGATTGGGTATGTACTGTATTTATGTTAAAAAAAATAGCAGTTAAACATTTTTGTCATAAATATTTCACATAGTACAAATTCAAGTTTTGAAATAACTCTTTCCATTAAAGGTTTTATACATAATGTTAAAATGTTTCAAAATGCATTAAAACAAAATGACGGAAAATAGTTTATTAAAATCAGAGGACAAAAAGAAATGTAAAACCAAAAGTACATTTTTAGTAATTCGTTTGTGTAACCATCAGTAACTAGATATTCGTAGGTCCCATAGCAAAAGTTTTTAAGCGCGCCCTAGTTAGCAACTGACGGTGACACATGTATGTAAAACATATTACTTAGGGCCATATTCAATGAGAAAAATTTGCCGAGTTTGTGCTATTTTCGCGTTGGAAGGAGCATTTTGCTCTCCAAAAGTGAACCACCCTATTCAATGATATATTTTCGCCGTCTTTTTAAGTGATTTTCGCCGTGTCTCTCTGTGTAGCAATTCTCCATCTTTTCATGGAGAACTGGAATGTGAACTTTTAAACTTTTAATTTTGGTGTCAAAAAATCAGGATTTTTTTTCTGTGAAGGGGCATGTTATTTTTATTCATGTGCTTATAGCACATGAATATATATTTAATAAAAAAATATATATTTTTTAATTTTTTTTTTTTTTTTACACAGAGCAGCCAGCAGGGGGCCGGAGCTCTCGAGCCGTTAATTAGGGGGGGGGCAGCTTGTGCTGCCTGGGTCCCGGGGAGCCCTCCTCCCCTCCACATATGTTCTGGGGCAGCCAGGGAGACTTTAATCTCCCTGGCTGCCACCGTCCCCCGGCTCCCTGCCAGCTGCCTGACGCGGACGCTCGTCCGCTGCAGGGGTTAAGACTCGCCGCGAGTGGTGGCGAGTCTTAACCACATTGAATAGTGGGAGCAGGAGTGGCAGTGAGCCCTCCGGAACAGGGCGAGTGCATGGCGAGTGAAAAAATCTCTCGCCATGCACGGCGAATTTTTCTCATTGAATATGGCCCTTAGACCAGGCATTCCCAACTATGGTCCTCAAGGCACACCAACAGTGCAGGTTTTAGTGATACCCAGGCTTCAGCACAGATGGATTAATAAGAAGCACTCAGGTACTAATTAGGTCACCTGTGCTCAAGCCTAGATATCACTTAAACCTGTACTGTTGGTGTGCCTTGAGGACCGTGGTTGGGAAAGCCTGACTTAGACAGTAAAGATGGGCCCACTTCAGCACTGGGCCTCATAGCAGCTGCACCCTTTGCACCTATGGTAGTTACGCCCTTGCCATTTTCGTCAGGGACATTAGTTTTTATTTAGTGTTACAGTACATACATTCTAAACCATGCTTGCCTACTATCCTGGCATTATGTGGGGATTCTATTAGGTACAAAAATGCTCTGGGGCAGGTGTATTAAGTCTGGTAAAGTGAGAGAAGTGGTGATGAAGTGGTGATTAAGTGGAAGGTGATAACACACCAGCCAATCAGCTATGTTAGAAAAGGACAGTTAGGAGTTGATTGGCTGGTGTGTTATCACCTTCCACTTTAATACTTTACCAGGCTTCATACATCTGCCCCTTCTGTTTCTGGACTTCATGAAGCCACACCAACTGCCATTGAGTCCCCAACAGATGTTTGGTAGCATATGAGATAGCAGTTGGTTTCACTCTCCTATTTGAATTTTGGACAGCACTGTAGTCCCAACTGTAACTGGTAAGGAAGCCCAGGAACAGAGCATTTTATACCTAATGGAATGGCTCATATTGGAAGGTATGGAATTATATCATCCTGGATCAGTCATGATGGAAATGCATTACATCATGGGTTCATAGTGACATGTTTCAAGGCACCTTGTCCTTTGTTCCTCTCACCTGGATTTCTCTCTGTTCAGATCTTCTTGAGTTTATTTGTAAAATGAGATAATTGTGGTCTAGAAGCAATTTCTGTAATCATGCTATATATTTCCAGATCTCTAGAAACCCTAGACTGTAAATGTTTGTGTATGTATGTATATATAATGTAAACAATGGAGACAGAACAAGCACTTGGTAGTGTGATAATTAGTTCTAGTAATATATAATCTGCATACCAGATATATTTGTACTTACGGGGTGATCCTAGTTTGATAGGTCCCTGGCATATTCATACCGGGGACCAATGTTTTGCCTCTGAGCATGAGTACATGTGCAGGGCTGCTGTGCAGATGCCTTTGATGTTTGTATGGGGACGCCCTGTATTCTCTGGGCATTTACCAAAAAAACGGTGGGTGCCCCAGGAAAACGCTGGATGTCCCCATGTGAACACAGATGGGCAGCTGCCTGCCTGGGGTGGGCCGCTGATGTCTCAGTACATCCACCGGATGCCGCAAATAAAAGTCAATACTGATTTATATTTGCAAACCATCAAATGATTTGCCCAATACGCTCGCCTGAGAATGTATGTTTATGCAAAACATCAAATTCACACAGCGGCGGGGGGAATTTACGCTGCTTAGCGAGTCAACCAGAATCAGACCCTTAATGCACATAAAAGAACTCCGGTTTCTCTCATCCAGCATATAGAGACCTCCTATCTCAGTCAGAGGATCTATATATCAGCTTGTACTGATGTTCCTGGACCTCATAATAAAAAATGGTACTTCCTCATCTTTGCGGCCACCGCTTACGTCAGGTACATTAGCCGCTACGTGAACCGCGATTGTCACCTTGCGGGCTCGCTTTGCTCACCACGCTTTGCTTGCCACAACTTTACTAAAGGTAATAGATGGTGGTGTGGACAAAGGAGGGCGGCTCGCCGTATGCTATGTAAGTTCCGTAGTGTAAGAGGTGGCCGCAAAGATGAGGAAGAACCTAAAATATATAGCTCCATAATGCAGTAAATACATTAAGTCTACTAATTTGGAGCATTTATTTATAAATACATACAATTAAAGAGCCAAAAGAAAGAGTGGGGTATTCAATCCCGGGCGGTATTTCCACCAGGTGAAAATGTTGTCATTTTCTGACAAAATCTATTCAATGTCAGGTCCATTTTGCAGAGTGTCGGAATAGATTGCGACAGTCAGAAGCTTTTGGATCATCGAAAATATGCGCCAATAGTTGAAAACGGCCGCAGATTCAACATTCCTGCAGTCTTTTTGCCAATGCAAAGTTGAATTTGAGTGGAGTTCCGGTCCAAAATATCCGGGATTGAAATTGGACTCCAAATTATTGGGGTGGTGTGATGTTGTCAAAGTTTCCCTTGGGGAAAGTCAGGGCCGAAACTAGGGTTTCTGGTGCCCGGGGCAAGACATACATTTAGTGCCCCCCCCCCCCCCCCCAATTTTTTTTTATATATATATATATATATATATATATATCAGTAATAGGGTGGTGGTACTAGCGCTGTAAGGACACTCCTCCCCCAATATTCAACTGATTAATGTGGGTTAATTCCACGTATTTTTTAGCACAAGTCCTCTTTTTTTAGAGTGGCAGCTCCTCTCCTTTTGGCTCCTATTCCCAGGAACCCAACGGTTTAAATCTGAAAAAAATGTGAGATAGGCGCCTCCTTTGTGCAGTATGTTACTGAATGATCTGAATCCCTTCACCACTTAGTGTAGAGAACACCCCAAAGATTAAAGGTGTACCTAAACCACTATGTTATGAGCTTGATTTGCAAATTCCCTCAGATGTCAGGAACCCTTGATTATACTCCAGAGATTCTTCCCTTGGTCAAATGGCCACATGTATAGATAGAAACATAAGAACAACACTAGCGTAATATTGCTACAACAAATTTATTTACGCTACACAATGACAATAAATGCCCGTACAATGTTTAAAAAGCAAAAGAGCTTATCTGATACAGTTGCAGTGGAATCCAATCGTCCCCACTGGTCACCAGTGGGGACGATTGGAATTTGCAAATCGAGCTCATAACATAGTGGTTTAGGACCACTACAGACGGTACACCTTTAATCTTTGGGGTGTTCTCTACACTAAGTGGTGAAGGGATTCAGATCATTCAGTAACATACTGCACAAAGGAGGCGCCTATCTCACATTTTTTTTAGATATATATATATATATATATATAATTTTTTTTTATTTTTTTTTTCAGAAGCAGGCACACATTTGGCATTTGGTTTTGCACAGAAAGAAAAACATTAATCAGAAGCCACTTATGTGTGCTTATAGACAGCAAAAGGGGGACATCAAGCAGGGACAGTGCGCGCCGAAGGCGCGCGGTAAAAATTTAGGGCATTTTTTTTGGGGGGGGGAGTGGTGTGGTCACATAGTAGTATCAATTCACATTATAGAACACACCGTAATGCCCAGTACACATTAAACAGAAGCCATTTATGTGTGCTTATAGACAGCAAAAGGGGGACATTAAGCAGGGACAGTGCGCGTCGAAGGTGCGCGGTAAAAATTTAGGGCATTTTTTTTGGGGGGGGGGGAGTGGTGTGGTCACATAGTAGTATCAATTCACATTATAGAACACACCGTAATGCCCAGTACACATTACACCACAAACCGTAATGCCCAGAGCACATTACACCACAAACCGTAATGCCCAGAGCACATTACACCACAAACCGTAATGCCCAGAGCACATTACACCACAAACCGTAATGCCCAGAGCACATTACACCACAAACCGTAATGCCAAGAGCACATTACACCACAAACCATAATGCCCAGAGCACATTACACCACAAACCGTAATGCCCAAAGCACATTACACCACAAACCGTAATGCCCAGTACACATTATACCAAACACTGTGATGCCCATTATACATAATGACACACCGTAATGCTCATTACATATGCCACACACGCTAATGCCCATTTCGCATAATATTACACACTGTAATGCCCCTTTTACATAATATTACATGCTGTAATGCCCATTACACATAATGCCACTGACCGTAATGCCCACTACACATAATATCACATGCCGTAATGCCCATTACAATTTATAGCACACACCGTAATGCCCATTACACATTTTTATTTGGGTAAAAGGTGTCACACACACACACATAAGGGGAAGAGGGGATCAGACACCAGGGAAATTGGGGAAGATAGGGTCACAGACACAGAAGAAGGGGGTTACAGGGGACAAGGATTCACACATGGGGGAAGGGAGTACAGGGGGGTCAATCCCTGGGCACTCACCAATTTGTTGGGGGAGCTGCAGGGTATCCAGGTAGCCAGTGGATCCAGGGACAGGGCGAAGGGGGTGCCTACTGCAGGAGGAGGGAGATGTAGTTGAGGAGACAGGCAGGGCAGGTCAGTTGAGGAGACAGGCAGGGCTGAGGAGACAGGCAGGGCAGGTCCAGACTCCAGCCCCAGCGCGTATCGCTGGGCGCACTTTGTTCATCACAGACACTAGAGGTCAAGCGCACCTCTAGTGTCTGTCTGTTTCATGGCGGCGGCCATCTTTGATGTGGCCGCGGCGCCGCAGACATAGATCTATGTCTGCGGCGATAGCTCTCCTCTGCTGCCGCTGCTCACTAGCGCCCCCCGCCTCCAGCGCCCGGTGCGCGTGACCCCCCAGCCCCCCCCCCTAGTTACGGCCCTGGGAAAGTAGAGTTCAATACAGGGCCAGCAATTTCTAAGATTAGAAAGAAGTAGTTCAAGTAAAGGAGGTACTGTATGTTTCCATGCCTACATGTTTTCAAACTAAGGAAATGTTAAGCACTCAGGTTATTCTCATACTGTATAAATAAATTGTATTCTTAATATTTTGATTTTACAATTTATAACAATTTTTCATTCTCACTTGTTTCAGAGTTCGGAATATTGTGATATTGTAATCTCTTTGCCAGAAGATATACTGCATTCTTTGAGTGGAATCCTCTATTTTAGTTTGCTTCAAATCCTGCATGAAATTTACTGAATCAAGTTGTATAAGAAGATTTACTGTAATTGTAGTTATACACTGAATAAAACCAAATCTGCTTAGCGTAAACAATTTCTTATGTTCTATCATACAGCTAATAGAACACAAGAACATTTAGATTTAACTTCTACAGAAATAAAGCAGCAATTATAGCAATTATATAAAAAATAATTAACTTACAGAATCATTCACATCTTGCCTTTTGCAGGGTGTTCTGTCGATTTTGCAGCCTTTCTATATTAAACTCTTTCTTTAGGGTGTGTATCTTTGTTTTGACAATTTAATTTTCATTAAATATTAACCATTAAACATTTATCATGTTTTATTTTTATCGGTTATTTTTATGGAACCACAAAGTGCCCATTAAGATGTACCCCAGAATATTACAAAGATACACAAATAATTTAGTGTAGGAAGGTTCAACAGACAGTGCTCAAACGTGACACCTAGAAACAATAGAACTCAATGACCTAGTGCCCTTTATAGGGTGACAGAAAGGATCACAGTTACTTAGATTACTTAGATATTACTTAGATTACTTAGATATTACAAGTGCAAGGAAAGTTTACAGTGCAAAACAGTGATGGGTATAACGAAAACTACTGGAAAGCAATGAGGAGAGATAATTTAGTATGTGGGTTATGCTGTATGCCTATTAACACTTTATGACCCAATGCATGTTTCTGGTGTATCTTAGTGATGAAACTGGTAATTCAGGTAAATTGGGCCCTAAGTAACCCACAATATGGTTTGGTCATTTTGGGTTTTCGTACATAAAGCATGGTACTGTAGTTCTTACACCAATTTGTTCAATTTGTTCTAATTTGATATTTTAATACTCTAACATTTGCCAGTAAATTGTCACAGTATTTTCATACATTTAAATGCATAATTTGAAATTGAATGGCATCATCACAATATAGTCTAATCAATACATAATGACCATTTAAATGGACAAGGGGTCATACATGGAAAGGGCATATTTGTGCTATGAAGGTGGATAAACCATATGAAAAGTCAGGAGTTTAAGTTCTAATGAGGGAGAGCAGAGTGGGAGAAATAATTGATGTGGGAGAAGGTCGTTAGAACAGAACAGAGGCAAGAGCGGTAAAGGGATAAAGGAGTGTGTATTGAGATGAGGTCAGAGATGTGGGAAGAGGAGTAATTATAAAGGTAATTAAAATAAAGGATATTAAACTGAATTGTTTATTCCCTATTCAGTTATCCCCACCTATTATCACCTTCCCAAAATTCATAAAACACTCCACACACCTCTTGGACGTCCTATTATTTCTGGTGTTGGGTCTGGTGTTGGGTCCCTTACCACGAATTGATACATATTTACAAAAATTTCAAAGACACAACTCAATTTCTGAATCAGATAGAAATGGTAGCGTGGAAGTCAAATTATTGTTTTCTCACATGTGAAATAGAGTAATTGTATACAAATATTCCTCATCAAAAGTGTATTTCTGCACTTAAATATTATTTGGATATGGATGTTGAGGTTAATAAAGAGGTCAAAATCTTTATTCTTGAATCCGTAGAATATATTCTTTGACACAATTTTTTCACATTTAATGGTGATTTTTATTTACAAATTCTTGGTACCGCCATGGGCACCAGTGTAACGCCTAGTTTTGCGAATCTTTATATGGGACTCTTCGAGGAGGAGTTTTATGGAGAGGCCCATACGCGATGAACCTGGTGCTCTATAGATGATTTATGCAGTACATAGATACATAGATGATTTATTGGTGTGGTACATAGATGATTTATTATTCGTTTGGGATGGGGATGATAACACGATCACAGATTTTCTTTTACACCTTAACAATAATTATTATGGTTTGAAATTCACTAGTACACATTACAACACTCTAATCTCCTACCTCGATATTGCCCTTAAAATTCAAAACAACAAAATAATACAGTCAGTATATGAGGTTGCGGCATTATTGTTCTCATTTTGAACGATTCACACAACGAGCTGCTGATCTAACGAGATCATTTAAAGAAAAAAGCCAACCTGAACTAATTCTAAACATTGCTCTGACAGAAGTATCTCAAATGAATAGAGAATCCCTTTTGACCCATAAGGATGCACAAGAAAATAATCTACATTCTAAAAAAGAAAATTCCATATTTATATCTAAGTATAAATCATGTTCAAAATAAATTAAAAAAGTGGTTAAAAAGAATTACAGAATTTTAAAAACAGATAAAATCTTAGCTGATATCTTGGAAGAAGAAACCAAGGTGATATTCAAAAAGAATAATAGTATTAAGAACCATCTAGCCCACAGCCACTTCAATAGACAAACCTCAGATAGACAGGTCCTTCCTTACAGAAGAGATATACCACAGTCAGAGTGGAGAGATCTCTCCACTCTGACTGTGGTATATCTATTCTGATTCTGAATCTACCGCGGAGTTGGGAAAAGGCACGTCGGAGAGGTGTCACATTGTGCCCCCTTGTTTTGAAATCATGCTATATTATTCACTGAGTGGAGCATCACAGTGTTGTCAGAGCAGCAACGGTGACCACACTATCCAAGTACTCACCCAAGAGTGTGGGTTCTCAATGTATATGTGCCTAATTAAGATGTAAAAGGTTCACTGATCTTGGTGTATTACCCCTGAAGAAGTCCCTAAGGGACGAAACGCGTAGGGTTTCCTTTATGATCAATCTGCACCTATGGTCGAAATCTTGTACTAACCTACAATGATCCACCTGAAAAAATCTTTGTAAACAAGTCTAAACAAATGTATTTTAAATTGTTTTATTGTGTGGAATAAATATATTCTGTATTTGCTTTTACAACTTGTGGACTGGTGAAACTATTTTCTGAGCGCACATCTACATCTCCTTCTCTATTCTTTACATCAGACTCCCACTAGCGGCAGGGTCTTAGAGTAGTGCTGCTCACCTACAAGTGCAGGATTATGTCACAACCCCTCTTCTTTCCATACATATATATATATATATCACCTGGATAGGGACCCAATATGATTAGGACACCCTATGTATACCTTCTAGTAGGGATGTTATTTAATTAGGACCCCATATAGGCTATAGTAGGTCAGCTGCCCTTTGTGAGTAAGCCAGATACAGTATATGTCTGTAATTTGGATGTGGGAATACTATGTTTATATACTATATATAGGCTCTGTTGATTGCTAATCATGAATATTTCACACATAATATATGTATATAGAACTAACGATAGTTCACATGTGTTCTTAGAACATATTCAAACTAGAACTTGTAATTGCAAAATGAGTATTCGTGGGGATAAAGAGGATGATGTGTGGGAATGGAAAATCTGAGTAATATAGAAAAGGTCTGGAATAAGAAGGGGAGTGTCTCTTTATGAGGATATTTTAAATTAGGACCATTTGAATACCCACACAGATAGAGAGATTACACTCATGTATATATATATATATATATATATATACAAGTTCACAATATACCCATACGTGTGTGTGTGTGTGTGTGTGTGTGTGTGTGTGTGCTTTCCTTAAGGTCAAGATCTCTAATGTTTTTTAAGTAATTTTAGATAGATTTCAGCTCTAGAAGAAATAATGTACACTATTGTAATGTAATCAATATATATGATTTCTTATTTGCATTCTATTTTTCATTTGAGTTACTCTAAAGGAAATAATGTGGTAAATTTATATATTAAAAAACTATATCTGATTTAAAATAAATATACATATAATATGGGTTTCTATCCTGTGTTGATCGGGACAGGTTTCTATTGTGAGCGCGAGTATTTAACCGTTAGGCTATGAGAGCCAGGACAATGAAAACTGGAAACCAAGTTAGACTTGGCTTACCAAACATATTCATTTATAATACTTTGATTCTCTAAATATGTGTATTTGTATGCTATTTTTTACTAATATTGATATCCGGAGAGATGCCATGAATCATTTTTATATTTTTTCATGTGATGTTTATTGATGTTTATACATTTATATTCCATAAGATAATGAATTGCCATCACCTACCTAATATAGAAAACATGTTACATCTGTTTAAGTAATGATGCATAATGAGTTTTAATTAATACAATTATGATATTATATCAATAAATATGATTAGACATTGATCCTTTTAAAAGTCAATCTGGAGAGGGTCCAAAGTAACCTTCTGAGGAAACTGCCATTTGTGTCTGCGGAAAAACGTGTTAAGGGGACCCGCTGACCCGACATACCACGCCAGCAAATATCCACTCTGCTGTACAGTGGCCATCAGCGCTTCTTTACCATCTGCTACAGCTGGTACCAGTGCCCCCCTGACTACTTGCTGGCTGCCCGAAAAAAAAAGTCTGTGTCCGTTAGCGGGCGCAAAATCTGACGGTCACAACAAATTATCTAATATACTGCTGTTGAATGGATTTAATATCTCAATAAAAGATCACAGAGGATAATTACAGCGCTATATAAATCATACGGCTGGACTAGTTCAATTATATATTTATATATTTGTGAGTATGATCTGGTCATAAACATTTTTTTTTTTATTGTTGCTGGTACTTGTGTATTATCACGGCGCCCACTACGCCGTTTGCGTAGAGGGCTATTCACGGTAGTGAAATCGCATCGCAACGCATGCCATATTGTATGGCATGTGATGTGATGTGATTTTCCTATCTAATGTATTTACTGCTCTGTGTCAGTGAATCCATAAAAAAAAAAATCGCATCGCATCCCATGCCATTATTGTATGGCATGCCATGCGATGGTGTGCGATAAAAAATGGCATCCCATCGCATCGCATGCCATTACGGTATGAGATATCGGTTCTGATGGAACCTAGAATATTGCCATTTAATGTTCTATGCCATTTAGGGGGAGATTCAATCGCCGTCGAGCATCTCCCGTGGGGGAGATGCTCGACGGGCCCTATTCAATGCTGTCTTGCCCGACAGCATTGAACAGGGTTTCCTGTCAGAACGAGCCCGACATCTCTAGCTGTCGGGCTCGTTCTGCCGAGAACAGCAGGGAAGTGACGAGCTGCCGGCTGCAGCTCGTCACTTCCCGGCCGCAACTCGCGGCCACGCCCCCTTCTCGCCCCGCTGCAGGCGGGACATTGAATCCCGCCTGCATGTTCTCGGTCGAGCTGACCGAGAACGGGACTGGGTCACGGCAGGCGAGCAAGCTCGTCTGCCGTGACCCGAACATTGAATACCCCCCTTAATGTTTGAAAAACAAGGCCCCAAAAAGCACATAATAGCAAAAAAAGGTGCAAGATGGAATTGTGCTTGGGTCCTCCCACCCTTATGCTGCGTAAATAGGTCAAGTCACCTCTCCCTGCACAAACTGGCTCTATAGAGGCAAGATGTCGTCCTCATCCTTATCCAATTCATTTTGATGAACATCATCTTCTCCACATTTTGCGAAAGCAACCTTCTACACTGCTCATTCACTAGGTTCCCTGCTGCACTAAAAACTCTTTCACACACTGGAGGGGGGACAACTCAGTTAAAATAAAGCCAGTTTGACTTTATACAGGGCTTCCAATCTGCCTTTTTGTCCTGCCAGTACAGGTAAGGACTGTCTGACATGTCTACTTGGATGCTGTCACCAAAGTAATCATCCACCACAGTGATGGGAAGGCCCGGCATCACAACCACCAAAACCCTTTGACTCTTCTTGGGGATTTGTGATAAAATGTCTTTAGGAGGGTGAGGTTGTTTGCAGTTGCTGCTGGTGGTGTGTGCTGTGCTCAGTCCTGTGCCCGTAATATACGTTTAGCATGGATGTAGTAACTGATACCAGCTTCCTAACGAAGGTCATTGGGAAGAATATCAAAGTAACAACAACCACCAATGGATGCAATGGATGCTTTCAGGGCGTGCCAATGAGTGTTGATACGAGTCGTACAATCACTTTAAGAAAAGTTAAGGATTTAGCAACTGGGAAAGAAGTGCCTGGAACAAAAATCCTCTTTGGGCATACCATTCTGAAAGTGGAACCAAGAAGAATCATCTGGTCCTTCAAGTCAAGAGCCAGAAAATACAGCTAATGAAAGAGAGTGTTTAAGATGCTGGGAAACATGCCGGGGAAGTGAGATAAAAAAGAAGAAAAAGAAACTCAGGTGGGGTGCACGCTAAGTCCCCAAATAAAGTTATTCTGTTAAGGTTTTTTTGATATATAAGTACCGTTTTTTAATATTTTCATTTTCTTTTTCTTTTTTATGGATTTTTTTTATTGACCTAAATTTGAAATCATTAAACGTGACGCTTTAAATGTCCTAACATTGTGTCCAAAAAATATTATAAAAATTATATTGATTGAATTGCCAAGATCCCTGCGATTTTATGAAGTTAATATTAATCAAAGACTGGAATAATTAATATAGATTGTTTTTTTATGAATCAGTTATTAACAAAATTACCATTATACATCCCTACCATCAATACACCATTGATGTTGTGGGTATTTCACTCAATCAGATAGTGATAAGGATCTAATTGTTGGTCAAAAAATAATTTGTAAAAAACAAACAAAGTATATACACCAATACCATATACACATATATAAAATATGCACACACTTGTGCCGATCTCTCCTCGCAAATGTTATATCTGAATTTGCCCTAATAATGATGCAAATGCTGTTATTTGTTTTCCCATACAGTTCTCCTTATGTGAGTTCTACTTACCCTATCTGCATTTAAGTGTATTCAAAAGGCACGTGATAGGCTGTTGGTCTCTGTCCTGCCCGGGAATATACAAGCGGCAAAAGGAGATGCGTACATCCAGTGTCGGACTGGGGCATTAAGGGCCCACCAGGGAAATCACTCACAGGGGCCCACCAAGGGGCGTGTTGCGCGCCGCAGGCGCGCCCGGTTTTGGGGGTGTGGCCTAGCAACATGGGGGTGTGGCCTATTTCAATGAGACCACGCCCCCATTTTTGACTCTGTGGGGCATGGCTAGTGGCTCTGAGCTGCTGGCTATGTCCCCGGCAAGGACAGAGAGAGTGACAGCAGACAGAGAGTGACAGCGAGGACACAGAGAGAGCCACATATGTATATTGAGCATCATTGTGTGTGGCAAATGTATAATGGGCATCACGGTGTGTGGCCTATGTATAATGAGTCCATTATACAGTGCAAATGCACTGTGGGCAAGGCACAACTGGCACACAGATAGTTACGTCCCTGTGTGGGACACAGATCAGGCTGCTTCTGCCTCCACCCATACACATTATTATGTTTTTCACTAGTGTTTAATGACAGGGGGCATGTGTTGGTGTTGGTGCACTGCCCTACCCTAAAACAACCACTGTCTGCCAAGATAATGATCTTTCTTTTAATTACCATGTTCTTGGTCTTCTTTCTTCTCCTTCTGTCTTTCTCTTTTCTTCTCCTTCTGTCTTTCTTCTCTTTTCTTCTCCTTCTGTCTTCTAGGGCTCCTCGCTGTATGCTCCTCACTGAATGATGCAAAATGTTATGAGGTGGGAGGGGGTCTCTTTTCAAGTGTAAAGGCCCCCCTCCACTAGTGCACTTTGGAATGTTTAATCCGATGCAGAGCAATCAAATCAAATTAAATCAAATTAAAATGTAAAATGGAGGTAGAATCTACCTTCATTTTACATTCCCTCTCCCCTAGGACCCAATAGCAGCATCTTCTACCAGGTACCAGCATCTTCTACATTCATACATACTACACCCACTGCCGCTCTCATTCATACATACTCCACACACTGCCGCCCTCGTTCATCCATTCTACACACACTGCCACCATCATTTATACATACTCCACACAATGCCGCCCTCATTCATACATACTACACACACTGCCGCCGTCATTTATACAAACTACACACACTGACGCCGTCATACATACATACATACATAAATACATACATACTACACACACTGCCACCCTCATTCATACATCCTACACACACTGTCGCCCTCATTCATACATACATACTACACCCACTGCCTCTCTCATTCATACATACTACACTCACTGCCACTCTCATTCATACATACTACACACACTGCCGCCGTCATTTTTACAAACTACACACACTGACGCCGTCATACATACATACATACTACACACACTGCCACCCTCATTCATACATCCTACACACACTGTCGCCCTCATTCATACATACATACTACACCCACTGCCTCTCTCATTCATACATACTACACTCACTGCCGCTCTCATTCATACATACTACACTCACTGCCGCTCTCATTCATACATACTACACACACTGTCGCCCTCATTCATACTATACACACTGCCGCCGTAATTTATACAAACTCCACACACTGAAGCCGTCATACATACTACACACTGCCACCCTCATTCATACATACTACACACACTGGGCACCTTCATCTTGCACCTTTGCTGCCCGCTCAGGTGTACAGAGGTGCTGGGCACTTTGCTAGTTGAGCCTGTACCCAGCTGCCTGCTTCAGAGTAAAGCTCAGAACTTGGGCCAAAGGAGGAAGGGAAGCGGGACTGTGAAATCTATCACCATCAATTATTCACTTGTGTAAGCATATCTCTCTTAAACAGGTATGCACAATATTGCGTGAAGACAATTCTTCGTTAACAATAAATAATTTATTCTTCACCAAAGGAAATCTATTTTTGCACTTCAATTTCTTTACAACCAATACATTCAATATAAAGAACAACAAGATCCGGCAGATTTTATTATTCAGGAACTGAAGGAGTCTGTCCTCAAGCCGCTACCTCCGATTTTCTCCAAGAACTTCAGAAGTTACTTTTGTATATTACTCTACCTTTCTGCTACAATGTAATCAAATTATTACAGAAACATTCAGCATATATATTCAACTATTACAATGCAAAACAATTAATTTCCTTAGCAATTTCTAAGAGGCCTCTACTAATTTAATTACTATAGTTTCTGATTGCGCAATCATGGGTTAATTTACCCTTAGTGTATGTGACGTAACTGCAGTTACTCTGTAATAAAACGCTTCCTATAGAACTGTTCCTTTTCCCTCTCAAGGGACCAAAGTTTACGCTGAAAGATAATCCCAAGGGTATTTGTAATCCACTAGCAAAGCTACTTTGAAAGGGAATTCCTCATTAACTGTTCCTGCAGCTGCTGGGTGTGTATTTGAGATCGCAATACTAAATTAATTTCGACTGCCGCCTGTAGTCTTAATTCTAGTCACATTCTCCAAATGAACTTCAACCTTTTCAATACTGAAGGAAATGGTTTCCTAACTCAGGGGAGATGTTGGGCAGTTTTACTCAAAGTTATTTATTTCCATTAATACACACAGGACAATGTGATCTCCACGGGAAGAAGTTAACTTGGCCGAAAGAGGGACAATAAGTGAATGTGTCCTTGCTTTGTCTCTTCTCGGTTAAATAAATAAATAAATAAAATTCAGTCTCTCTCTTTTGCTGTCTGCTTGCTTTCCAAGGGTTAACACTAGCTGCACGGACTTAATTATTACTTATATCCATAACTTTAGTGTCGCTGTGTAATATAGCTTGTTTGATACAAGGATTAATCTTCTTCTCTTAATACTGTACTGTACTGTAACGCATTAGTTATTACCAAGTCTGTGTTTGCCTTATTATTGAGCAGTTAGAGCAGGTCCCTTACACAGCACTGACTGTACTGCCCTTGAATCATGGCTGAATAAACCTGGCTATGCTGATATCTGTCCCTTCATTTGTATAACGATAGGGGAATGACAGGTTGTGCTGGAGTTTGACACAATCTGACCTGTATTGGTGCTGGAGGAAGTCGCTCCCTAGATGGGGCTGGGCGTGACAGGGGCGGTCCTGGAGCTGTACTGCTATATGGGGGCTGAGTTGTCATTCATCGCTCCCCTCCGACTGGTCTGTGGCAGGGCCCGCCTGGACTCCGTCTCAGCTGCCGCCCACACCACTCACTGTAATGGCGCCGCCCCCGTGACGATGCCGCCTCCTCCGACTGTCACTCACCAAGCCGCCTCCTTCCCAGCGCCGCCGTCCGCCTCCTGTACCGATGATGCGGCTTCTCCCACGCTCCAGGACAACGGAGCAGCTGCTGCCTGTAATGGCGCCGCCCCCGTGACGATGCGGCCCGCCTCCTCAATGACGCTGCTGGCTCCCTTCACCTCCGATGCGCCTCCTTCCCAGCGCCGCCGTCCGACTCCGGTAAATCACCTTTTTCTCCGCACCAGCATCGCTGTCTGTCTCAGCTATGCTGCGCTGCTCTGCTGTTCTATATCTCCTCAGGGACACTGCGCAACTCCAAACGGCTTTTACTATTTATATCTCTCCTCGCGCTGGCTCCATCCCGCTCTGCCCTCGAGCAGAAAAACTTTATTTGTCTGTGCCCTATGTGTCCAAACTGATCGCCCCTTCAATCAGGGGTACTGGGTCAGGCTGTCCATATAGTCTATAAGGAATCTCATGTCGGGATAGTCCAATTCCCCCTGAGAGGGGTTCAGTCTATATATTAGTAATGAAAGTCTTGCTTTCTAGGAGAGCCTATGTTGCCTTCCGTGAAGGCATTTACTTATATATGTGTGTCCATCAAATATGTAACGTCCCCTATGGGGATAGCATATAATACAAACAAAAGTGTATCTTACATTAAGAATGACTAGCATGGCATCATATGCAGGTAGAACATAAATATATATACAATCATCACAGGACCACAGCACTGGGAGCGCTGCTTGTGCAGCCTGTGACTGTACCCAGCCGCCCGCAGCAGGAGAGGAGGAAGACGGGACTGCGGTGCTGGGCACTTTACTTGTTCAGCAGCCCGGTACCCAGCTGCCTGTGCACAGTTCAGATGCCACGGCAGAGGAGGGGGGTGGCGGACCCCAGCACTGGGTACGCTGCTTGTGCAGCCTGCTCGCAGCAGGAGAGGAGGGGGGACGGGACTGCGGCGCCGTGCTGGGCACTTTACTTGTTCAGCTGCCCTGTACCCAGCTGCTTGTGCAGCTCAGATGCCGGGGCAGAGGAGGGGGGTGGTGGGACCGCAGTGCTGGGTGCATTGCTTGTGAAACCTGTGACTGAACACTGCTGCCGGCAGCAGTGCACAGCTCAGATTCACGTGGCACATGAATAGGTGCAAGGGGGGTTTGGGAAGGGTCCCCTGACAAATTAAGGTCTGTGGGTCCCTGGGAGGCAGGTGGTAACCTGGGAAGCGGGGTCCAGGAAGCGCAGGCGGGCTTGAGTTCCCTGCAGCGTATGGACAATCAGCGGCGGCGTCCCTGCGGTGGATGGGAACTGAACTAGTTCCCATATGCCGTAGGGACCCCGCCACTGATTGTCCATACACCACAGGGACCTCGCCGAGATTGTCTATACGCCGCAGGCACCCCCATGCCCGGACCCTGCTGCCCAGGTACCACCTACCTCCCAGGGACCCACAGACCTTATTTTGTCAGCGGCAGATATTTACTGTGCAGGGCGGAAAAAGCCGGGCAGGGCGGAATTCGGCGGCTTTCAAAGGGGCAGGGCGCAGCGCCCTGTGAAAGAAGCCTAGTGGGAACACTACATATGATACATTACATAGCCCCCCCCACTCATAATACCACACATATGTACCCCCACATATAATACTTTACATAGGTCCTCCACACACAGATAATAGTACAGCACGTAGGTCCCCCCACATATAATACAGCACATAGGTCCACCCAATCAAATAGAACAGCACATAGCCCCCCATATAGTACATTACATAGGTCCCCCCATTCAAATAGTACAGCACATAGGCCCCCCATATAGTACATTACATAGGTCCCCCCCCACTCAGTTAATAGTACAGCACATAGGCCCCCAATAAAATATATTACATAGGTCCCCCCACTCAGATAATAGTGCAGCACATAGCCCCCCCCCCCCATATAATACATTACATAGGTCCCCCCACTCGAATTTTTGTTGAGACTCCCTTCTAATTCTCCTGTCTCTACCAGTTCCTCCCATGTCCCTCTATTCTTCCTTCTTTCCACTATTCTTCCTCTCTTCATCTATTTCTTCTGTCTCCCTGTAATTTTTCCCCATATTCCTCGTATTCACCCCAATACTTCTTTAAAGTCACCCCATCTCTCACTGTTATTCCTGTCATTATTTTATCACATTTCTTACTTTTTTAGTATTCTTCTCTCCTCCTCAATCTCTCTTCTGTCTTCTTTTTTGATGCGGCTGCTGGGTGTGTTTGTGCCGGGTTGCTACCTGGGTGGTCCTGGGGCTGAGGCTGGTTGTTGTTTCTTGGACCTAGCACAGATGACCGCGTGCTGCGCTGGGCGGGTGTGATGCGCCGGGTGGGTCCGCCGCGTGACGTCATGATGCGGCAGACGTCAATACACGCGACGTGACTCCTCAAGGCTCCTCTGGGAATGGAGCCTGAAATATGCCGGCAATTTCTGCAGCCTGCTGCCGCCGGGTCAGTCAATAACTACTATGCTGGTAAGCCTGCTGTAGGCCCCGCCCCCTTGCACAAGGGGGCGTGGTTACAAACCAACGGGGCCCACCGGGGAATCCCCCGGTGCCCCGCCAGGCCAGTCCGAGCCTGCGTACATCTAGCGTCAGGACTGGTATTTGCGGCTAACCTTAATTTAAGGTGCCGCTAATATTTTGTATGGGAGCGGTGCTTTTCTTTTATTACCATTTCTCTTTGCCTCTAAGTTTGCCTTGATATGCTCCCAAACTGCTTTAGAATTTATTGATGCCCAATATAAGAGTGTGCATGTGTGTATTTCAGACATTCCCTGTGTGTGCCCAATTGCTTAGCACTGAGGTGAATTACACTGGTACTCAGAATTAAACAAGAACATCAAGGCAGAAGACTGCCACTAATGGATATTGTGTTTCACTGTGTTTCATGGGGATGCGGTCATCTATTAGAATGAACTTAGGTCTACAGTCATTAGGTCGACCCCACTAGGTCGACTGGCAGAAAGGTCGACCTGACTTAAGGTCGACATGGGCCAAGGTCAACATGACTTAAGGTTGAATTTGCATAAAGGTCGACATGAGGAAGGTCGACTGGTCATAAGGTCGACATGGGGTTTTTCACTGTTTTTTGAGCCGACATGTGCCGACAGGTGGTATTTCATGCCCTACCATCCACTAGGGCGTGGAGGAGGTTATTAAAGCTGTGGCGAGCGAAGCGAGCCACCGTGCCCGAAGCATTGCGAGCGAAGCGAGCGATGCGAGGGTCCGATTCTCATTGCCAACTGTGTCGACATTCGGATAAAAAAACAGTGAAAAACCCATGTCGACCTTATGACCAGTCGACCGTCCTCATGTCGACCTTTATGCAAATTCGACCTTAAGTCATGTCAACCTTGGCCCATGTCGACCTTAAGTCAGATCGACCTTCCTGCCAGTCGACCTAGTGGGGTCGACCTAATGACTGTAGACCTAAGTTCATTCTGACAGATGTACCGATTCCGTTTCATTATCGCATGTTTAAGTGTTACAATTGGAGACACTGTATTATACGGTTACTTAAGATTACATATATTGATGCTTTTTGAATACACTTAAAAGCAGATAGGGTAAGTAGAACTCAAGTAAGGAGAACTGTATGGGAAAACAAATAACAGCATAATACTTTGTTTGTTATTTACGAATTATGTTTTGACCAACGATTAGATCCTTAGATCCTTATCACTATCTGATTGAGTGAAATACCCACAACATCAATGGTGTATTGATGGTAGGGATGTATGATGGTAATTTTGTTAATAACTGATTCATAAACAAACAATCTATATTAATTATACCAGTCTTTGATTAATATTAACTTCATAAAATCGCAGGGATCTTGGCAATTCAATCAATATAATTTTTATAATAATTTTTGGACACAATGTTAGGACATTTAAAGCCTCACGTTTAATGATTTCAAATTTAGGTCAATATAGGCACAGCATAAAAAAATCCATAAAAAATAAAAATAAAATGAAAATATAAAAAACCTTAACAGAATAACTTCATTTGGGGACTTAGCGTGCACCCCAAACGAATTTATTTTTCTTCTTTCTTCTTTTTAATTAAACGTACCATAATTAGGGGGTGCACCCCTGACCATCACACACAGCGCAGGACCCAATTGGTCAATGTTGATATGTGATGTTAAACATAGAATTTATTAAAGTAATAATAGTCAGTTATGTCCCCTAATATATTCATCCAATACAAGTTTTCCTGACTATATAGTGCAATTTCCCCAAAAAAACTTTTTATGGGAAGTGAGAGAGCCTGATCTACAAGCACCTCATGGGCTGCATGACAGCCTCCTACAGGCCATTAAATGGGCAGTGGAGGATGACGATGAAGACTATGTTGTGATAGACCAGTTTATTCAGCCTATGCTTGGTCCAGCAATTCGACATATACAGAGCCAGAAAGTCCTGAGCTTAGGTGCAGTGGGACTGAACTTGTGTCTCCATGGAAAGTTGTGCTGGCTGCAGGTGGCTAGGAAAAGATGCGTTTATCTTTTTGATGTCCTACTCTTGGGGTCTGGAGTTTTCAGAAACGGGCTACAAATGGTTCTTAAAGACAAAGGCATTCTAAATGTGGTCCATGACTGTTGCCGTCTGAGGAATGTCTTGTCCCACCAATATGGGGTGGTTCTGCAGGCTGCCGGACGGGGTTCCGACAGTCGGGAACTCGACAGTCATTAACCCGACGTCGGGATCCGACTGTTAAAACACTGACGGCCGGGTTCCCGACGGCCGTCAGCTATTTTCCCTCATGGGGGTCCACGACCCCCATAGAGGGAGAATAGAATAGGTGGCGAGCGTAGTCTGCAGCGTGGCGAGCGCAGCGAGCCCGCAAGGGGCTTTGTTGCGCTGGCCACGCTGTCTGAGACCAGGCAGTCGGGATCCCGACGTCGGGATAGTAATCATACCACACCCGGTTCTGCAATGTCTTTGATAAACAGGTAGGACATGTATACCTGTTGTTCATGGAAACCGGGGGCTTCATTCCTAATCGTACGTGTTCACTTAAGGAATGTTTGACTCGACATCTCAACATGCCATCTTCACAAGTTTCATTCCCGACTTACAAGCAAACTTTAATAAAGGATAACCCCAATATATGGCTTGATCGTCCAATGTCTACACATTTGCTGAATTAATTTGTTCTGGAAATCTTAGACCA
Source organism: Crinia signifera (assembly GCF_055691185.1). Classification (NCBI taxonomy): domain Eukaryota; kingdom Metazoa; phylum Chordata; class Amphibia; order Anura; family Myobatrachidae; genus Crinia; species Crinia signifera. The sequence continues at coordinate 188,599,648 of NC_139217.1, forward strand.
CTTGGCTCTGCGCCTAGCAATGTTGGATGCCATGTTAGCTGATTTTACATCATTGGTTGATGGGTATTTAAATACATATAGCCAAGGAGCAGCGGATGATTTGGGCCGCACTGAGATTTGCTCGGAGCTTCCAAAAGAAATTGTTTTCCAGCAAGTTAGGCGAGAGGAAGCAATACACAAATACATTGTCAATGGCCAAGGGTTTCTTACACGGGTCGAAAAGATAAGCCAATGAATGGAATAGCTGCACTGCAGAGCTGCAAAGGAGTGGAACCTACTGGCCAAACATAACCCCCCCTTCCTTAGTATATCTCCTTTAGTATATTCACTTGCACTTGAGTCAGGTGAATCCCCACTCCTTTGCCTATGTTGTTGGTGGCTGTGTAGGCTTGAATGGCCTTTTGCTGCTCCTCCATCCTCTGCAGTATATAGAGGGTGGAGTTCCAGCGTGTCACAACCTCTTGTTTGAGGTGATCGCAGGGCAGGTTGAGTTGGTACTTGTTTATTATCACGGCGCCCACTAAGCTATTTGCTATGTGGGCTATTCCGCGTAGGAAAATCGCATCTCATGTGCCATTGTAAGTGCCGATGCGATTTTCCTATGCAATTTATTCAGTGCTCTTTTATTTATATTGTATAGGGTGTATAATGCCATTAGGTATACAATAATAACATACAATGAGGTTTTAGGCACCCCCACTATCCACGCCACCCCAAAGCGTGTTGAGCGCAGCAAGCCCCGCGGGGGGGGTGGACCGCGTCCTCCAACCTTTTTTTCATACCCTTACTATCCACATAGGCGTGGAGTTGAGTTAATATAGTGTGGTGAGCGCAACGACCCACCGAGACCGAAGCGTGGCGAGCACAGTGAGCCCCGCAAGGGGATGCGGAATACATGTAAAGTAATCCGCGTCCCTACGCGGGGCTCACTGCGCTCGCCATGCTTCGGGCTCGGTGGCTCGCTTTGCTCGCCACACTAAATAAACTCAACTCCACACCGATGTGGATAGCAGGGGTATGAAAAGGTCGGTGGACGCATTCCGCCGCCCCGCTATATAACGCTTCAGGTTTGCGTGGATAGTGGGGGGTGCCTAAAACCTCATTGTATGTCACTATTGTATACCTAATGGCATTGTACACCTAATGGTATTGTACAGGTGCGATGCGATGCAATGCGATGCGATTCCCCGGGGCTAAGAGAGCAGTGAATAAATTACATAGGAAATCGCATTGCATCGCACGGCCGCTATAATGGCAAATGCGATGCGATTTTCCTACGGTGCCGTACGTAAGAAACTTGGGCAACGTGATAATACACAAGTACCAAGGAGTTTTTGCTGCCATTCCAGCCTTCGGCAGGCAGTGTCAGAATGTGTCCAGCAATTTTGTGGGCCACCACAAGCATCTCCTGCACGCTCCTGTAACTTTTTATATTTTCTTCCGACGGCACCTGGTTGTGTGATGCAGTGTGAGAGCGGCAGCGGCGGGCTCCCGAAATAATATTTGGAATATCTTCATCTGCATTACAGTGTGTCTGTGAATGTGACACAGTCATGTACATGTTATCTGTCCTTAAAGTACAGTGCTTCCATTGGCACTGCAGAATGGCTTCCCGGAGACACCTTTAACACCCTATCTAAGTGTGATTCAGTAGCAGGACAGGTGTGAGAAGCAGCCGGCATTTTTAATCCTTGTCTGGCACTAGTGATTTCAGTATATGGTGCAATATTTAGACTAGCGCAGGGTTCCATTAAAACAAAATTGGCATTGCCTTAGTTTAAATCTGGGTCTGCTAATGTGATATGTCATAACCATCAGCATCCTCCTCATCAATTTCCTCCTCAGTGTCAGCTACAGTACATCAATTTCCTCCTCCCGGTGTACAACATTGACAACTTCAAAATCAGGAACTGGACTGTGGGTGATCCTTCCAGCATATGCAGAGGTCACTTGTGATTGTGGAAGGAGCCACCTCTTACCGTACAGTGATGGGAAGGTCAGTCAGGCTTCACATCCACCAACACCCTTGGACTCTCCTTGGGGATTTGTGATACATGTCTTTTAGAAGGCTGAGTTGTTCGCTGTCTTTTTGTTGACAGCTTAACTCTCTTTGCATTTCTAGGGGGGGGGGGGGGGAATGAGGAGGGCTGTGATTGTCGTGTAAAGCTGGACCACTGGTCAAGAACATAGGCCAGGCCCTTGCCACTCCATGTGGTAAATGGCATATTGGCAAGCTTACGTTTCTCCTCCAAGGATTTACATTTTCTTTTTTTCTTAAACGCACTCAACTTTGCCTTTTTGAATTTCACGTGCCCTCGACGATGGCAGAAGACGTTGATGGCATTTCATCATCATGCTCGATGTCTTGGCTAGTGGCGACAGCTTCAGCACTTGGAGGAAGTGGTTCAGTACTATTGGAGCCTCCATATTTTGGTTCTCCATTATTTTTCTGGAGTACAGACACACAACAGCAGAGACAGAAAAATGTAAAGGATTATTGTAAAAAAAAGAATGATTTATTATTTTGCAGCACCAATGTGCACACAGGTGAGTTGAGACTTGTACTACCCTAGTCACACAGCAGCAGACACAGAATAATTGAAAAGGATTTTAAGGAATTTATTTAAGTCAGTAACCCTTATTTTCCAAAAAAATTTGATTATTTTGCAGCACCAATTATTTTGCAGCACCGGTGTGAACACAGGTGAGGTGAGAATTGTAGTACCCTGTCCCAGCTAACCAGAGCCGGCCCTAGGCATAGGCAAACTAGGCAATTGCCTAGGACATTTGGAATGCCTAGGGGCAACAGCAGCTTCTGCAGATTTAAATGATATGCAGCATGCCTATATTCTGTGTGTGAGTGAGGCTGTATCTGCATATGAAATAGTGTATTCATGAAAATCAGTGTAACATAGCATTCCGTATGCAGGTACAGCCACAGTCGCACACAGAATATAGGCATGCCACATATCATTTTAATCATCTGAAGCTCTGTGTGTGTCCTGGTCACATAATAATGCAAATAAGATACATTTCCAACATTAGCAGAACTTGCCAGGAGCTGCATGAGGCAGAGGTCACAGTGTTTGCGGCTGTGCGAGTGCTGTCTGCGGGTGGGTTGGTTGTGCAATAGTGTTCGGCATATGTGTAAGGGGCATTATGTGTGTCATGTATAAATGCATTAATAATGTGCGACATATGTGTAATGTCACAGACTTGGGGTGCACTACTACTCGGGGATTGGCTAGACCTGACACAGGGGCGCGGAGTCTAACCGTGCCGGGGGTTTTCTGCCAGTGACCCCTCCAAGCGGGATATGGGCTTCTGCGGCACCCGACACGTCGGTCGCGGCCCCCTGGTCAGGTTCCCCGTATGAGTGGTGGTAGCTTGTGGAATATGAAGCGTGGTCGTCAAGCCGGATCAGTAACAGGTGAGCAGATACGGTACCAGCACACAGGGAGCAGGCAGGAGAATGGTAACAGAACTAGCCAAGGTCATACACTGGATGTCACAGATGTAGTACACAAGGAGCAGGCAGGAGAATAGTCAGGAGAATAGCCGGAATCATACACTGGTAAACACTGGGTACGGTACACGAGGATCAGGCAGGAGAATGGTCAGGAACAAGCCGAGGTCAGATGCAATAATCAGAAGTCTGGAATAGTACAAGGCACTGGAACGCTGGAGCTGGTGTGAACCTATACTCTGGCAGCTTCTGTCTCCCAGAGGCTGCCCTTTATAGGAAGCACAGGGAACCCACAGGTGAACTAATCAATGGGCTGAGCATGCTCAGTTTACACTGAACTCTCCTGCAGGAGAGTTACCCAGGTGTAACTAATTAGCTGAGCTCAGATCTCACAGCACAGTTCAACTATACAGAGCTGTCAGCAGCAAGGACTCCTCCAGGTGCTGTAATTAGCAAAGCTCAGGCCACACAGACTTTCCTTGCAGCATGGAGCAGGCTGAACAGACAGGAGAAGCCACAAACCAGGTAAGAAACAATACAATAACTGAATGTTGTGACATTACCCTCCCCTCTAGGGGTGGGCTCCGAACACCCCACATGGATACTTTCAAGGTCGCCTGTGGTGCTTCTTCTTTTTCTTAGAAGAACACTTAGATCCCTTCAAGGCTGGTAACGCCTCTGGCTCTTCAAAGTGGGCTCTGGCCAACACTAGACCACCCAAAAAAGGAGCAGCATCGTGTTCAGAATCATAATCTGAGTTGGAGTCTAGTTCTGGGGTGCAAATCAAAGATTTTTTAGCGGATGATTCTTTCAGACCATGAAGTGCTAAAGAGCCGACACGGATGCCCCTAACTATTGAGTTCTTCGATTCAGATTTTTGAAAAAAATTTTTTGCAGAAGCTCTAGTACTCTCGGTATGCCGTCTAGATGACCCATGGTTTTGAAGAGGCATAGGCAGACTTTTAGCCAGGGAGGATGAAGGAGTCTTAGATTCAAATTTCTCGATCACAGCCCTGGAGAATGATATCAGATCTTGCAGTCGAGGATCATTGGCTTCAACAAGTGGATTGACCCATTTTAGTGCTTCTCCCAGGAAGGATAAGATCATAAATCTTACAATATTTGCCATATTGACACTGGAAGATGGATCATGATTCATGGCATCTAAGTAGTGATCCGCTAAAGCCTGGTAATGGGCAAGGTTCCCATCAAAACAAATATCTTCAGAAGACTCTTCAGCTGGCTTTTGTGTACTAGCCAACCCTGGTGGGACCTTAGACACAATGGACGTCTCTTGAACTTGAGGCACTGCTGAAGCCTTATGGATGTCCAGTACAGTAGGCATCGGTACTCTAGAAATTTTTTCTTGGCTGACATGTTTAGGCCCAGGGGTCATGGAAGCAGACCTGGAGACCGCAGAGGTAATGGAGACAGGCCCGGAGGCAACGGATGCACACCTGGAGACCATGGAGGCAATGGAGACAGGCCCGGAGGCCACGGAGGAAGGCCCGGAGGACAAGGAAGCGGACCCGGAGACCACGGAGGTAGGCCCGGAGGCTGTGGAGACTGGCCCGGAGGCTGTGGAGACTGGCCCGGAGGCTGTGGAGACTGGCCTGGAGGCCACGAAGACAGGCCCGGAGGCCATGGAAGTGGACCTGGAGACCACAGAGGCAGGCCCGGAGGCCACGGGGACTGGCCCGGAGGCCACAGAGACTGGCCCGGAGGCCACGACACACAAGTCCTCATGCCCGGAGGCAAGGGCAGATGGGTCCTCATGCCCGGAGGCAAGGGCAGATGGGTCCTCATGCCCGGAGGCAAGGGCAGATGGGTCCTCATGCCCGGAGGCAAGGGCAGATGGATCTCCACCAGGAGTGACAGACCTGGAACCCCCACCTGGGGTGAGTGACTCGGAACCCTCACCTGGGGTAAATGACTCGGAACCCCCACCTGGGGTAAATGACTCGGAACCCCCACCTGGGGTAAATGACTCGGAACCCCCACCTGGGGTGACGGACTCTGAACCCCTACCTGGGGTGACGGACTCGGAACCCCCACCTGGGGTGACGGACTCGGAACCCCCACCTGGGGTGACGGACTCGGAACCCCCACTTGGGGTGACGGACTCGGAACCCCCTTCTGGGGTGATTGACTCGGAGCCCCCTTCTGGGGAGATTGACTCGGAACCCCCTTCTGGGGCGATTGACTCGGAACCCCCTTCTGGGGCGATTGACTCGGAACCCCCTTCTGGGGCGATTGACTCGGAACCCCCTTCTGGGGCGATTGACTCGGAACCCCCTTCTGGGGCAATTGACTCAGAACCCCCACCTGGGGTGACGGACTCGGAACCCCCACCTGGGGTGACGGAACCCCCTTCTTGAGGCAAAGTGCTCAGTGGCCCAACCTGGGAAGCCACACTCAGAGACCCTTCCTGGGGTGTGGCTACCAGAGGATCCTTTTGGGGTGCAACTCTCGGAGATTCCTCTTGAGGTAGTGTACTCAGAGGCCCTTTTTGGGGTACCACTTTCAGAGACCCCTCTTGGGGTGCAGTGCTCGGGAAACCCTCCTGGGGCGCAATGCTCAGAGACCCTGTTTGGGGTGTGGTACTCTGAGACCCTGCTTGGAGTCTGACAGTCTGAGACCCCTCCTGATGCACGACACTCTGAACCCCGTTCTGCGGCTTGAGAATTTGAAAACCCTCCTGGGAAAATACCCTCTGAGACCCCTTCTGAGGAAAAAGACTCTGTACCCCTTCTTGGGGCTCGCCATTCTGAGACCCCTCTCGGAACTCGACACTGTGAGAGTCCACTTGGGGTGAAACACTTTGATGCCCCTCTTCGGGCAAGACACTAGGAAGCCCTTCCTTGGGCAAGACACTAGGAAGCTCCTCCTGGAGCACAATAATCGGAAGCCCCTCATTGGGCTGGACTAACAGAACCCCCTTCTGGGGCTGGCTGGACAGAACCCCATCTTTGGGTTTGATACTTGGACTTTCATCTCGGGTCTTGATACTCGGATTCCCCTCCTGGGGCTTGTGACATTCTGAGACGCCCCCTCCTGGGGCTGGAAATGAAGACTGTGGACCCTTACTCGGGGCCTGGATCAAAATTTTACTTGTTTTAGGTAAAAAGATCTTGGTTCTTGGACCCCAGTGATAGCCATGAAACTCTTCCTGAGTGGGCACAGAAGCAATAACCTTATTCCTGGCCTCTCGGAGGGGGCAATCCTCAATCAAATGGTCCTGGCCTCCACAATAAAAACATAAATTTAAGGACCTGCGTCGCTGGCGTTCCTCATCTGACAACTGGGGACGAGGCCGACTCACATACTTGTCCTTAAAGGGCACAGATGTATTTGCCAATGGGGTACCCGGAGTGGAATCTGAGGGTCTTGTAGGCACCAAGCCCACAGTAGACTCGCCGAGCAGTTTGGTGACAAGGGTGAGGACGTTAGACAGCAGCTCCTGTAACTGCTGTATTAGCAGGCGAGGCACCCTAATGGACTCCGGATCAGAAATCACTGGTGTTGGAGAGGGTGGAGCGAGGTCCAATTGCTGCTGCAGAGTTTGCAAGCTTTGCATAATCAGAGCTTGGTCCTGTCCTTGCTTGTCAACCCGGACCAGCAGGTGTTCCAGGAGTTCTTTATGAGACATGCCACTAACAGCATCCATATTCCAGTTGGGCCAGAGTATTCTGTCACAGACTTGGGGTGCACTACCACTCAGGGATTGGCTAGACCTGACACAGGGGCGCGGAGTCTAACCGTGCCGGGGGTTTTCTGCCAGTGACCCCTCCAAGCGGGATATGGGCTTCTGCGGCACCCGACACGTCGGTCGCGGCCCCCTGGTCAGGTTCCCCTTATGAGTGGTGGTAGCTTGTGGAATATGAAGCGTGGTCATCAAGCCGGATCAGTAACAGGTGAGCAGATACGGTACCAAGGAATGCAGCACACAGGGAGCAGGCAGGAGAATGGTAACAGAACTAGCCAAGGTCATACACTGGATGTCACGGATGTAGTACACAAGGAGCAGGCAGGAGAATAGTCAGGAGAATAGCCGGAATCATACACTGGTAAACACTGGGTACGGTACACGAGGATCAGGCAGGAGAATGGTCAGGAACAAGCCGAGGTCAGATGCAATAATCAGAAGTCTGGAATAGTACAAGGCACTGGAACGCTGGAGCTGGTGTGAACCTATACTCTGGCAGCTTCTGTCTCCCAGAGGCTGCCCTTTATAGGAAGCACAGGGAACCCACAGGTGAACTAATCAATGGGCTGAGCATGCTCAGTTTACACTGAACTCTCCTGCAGGAGAGTTACCCAGGTGTAACTAATTAGCTGAGCTCAGATCTCACAGCACAGTTCAACTATACAGAGCTGTCAGCAGCAAGGACTCCTCCAGGTGCTGTAATTAGCAAAGCTCAGGCCACACAGACTTTCCTTGCAGCATGGAGCAGGCTGAACAGACAGGAGAAGCCACAAACCAGGTAAGAAACAATACAATAACTGAATGTTGTGACATGTAACTGGCATTATGTGTGTCGTGTATAAGGGCATTAATAATGTGCAACATATGTGTAATGGGCATTATGTGTGTCATGTGTATAAGGGTACTAATAATGTGCAACATATGTGTAAGGGGCATTATGTGTATCATTATGTGTATGAAGGGCATTAATAAAGGTTGGCATAATGTCTAAGGGGCATTATGTTTATAAGGACATTAATAATGTGTGACATGTGTAAGGGACATTACTGTGAGGTATTATCAGAGGAGCCGAGAGAAAGGTGTAGGGGGTACAAAATACCCAGACCAAAGTCTGTTGGAAGGGCCCAGTGGGGGCCCCGGGCCCCCTCCCCTTAAGTGACAGCAGCAGATGCAGCTCTTCTCCTCTGACCAGCACATACTGCTTTGTGCTGGGTTGCAGTGTCACCATGGAGGTGCTTAAAATACAATATTTTCTCAGGATTTTTTTCTAAGGGTATAATGTGAATAATGTGAGGAGTAATGTATATAAGGTAAAGTGGTACTACTGTGTGATGTAACATAAATAAGAGACACCATCGCATGATATAATGTGAATAAAGTTGCACTACTGTGTGGCATCATTTGAATTTGGGGTACTATTGTGTGGCCATGCCCCTTCCCAGCAAGAACACACCCCTGTTTGGGCTGCGCACCGAATGTGTGCACTGTTTCTATTTAAAATATTGCAGGTAGGAGCACCAAAATGATGACTGCTATGATGAGGGTCGATGGTGCTGGGAAAGGGGAGCAGGGTCAGAGGCGGAAATACTGTAGTGGCGGTGCTAGGGGGCACCAGCCAAAATCTTGCCTAGGGCATCATTTAGGCTAAGGCCGGCTCTGCAGCTAACAGTCACACAGCAGCAGACACAGAAAAATTGAAAATGATTTTAAGGAATTTATTTAAGTCAGTAACCCTTATCGTCCAAAAAATTAGATTGATTATTTTGCAGCACCGATTATTTTGCAGCACCGGTGTGCATACAGGTGAGGTGAGACTTGAAGTACCCTCTCCCAGCTAACAATCAGACAGCACGAGACACAGAAAAATTGAAAACTTTTCTTTGCCTGCACAAGTAAGACTTGTAGTACCCTCTCCCGGCTTAGAAACACAGCAGCAGACACAGAAATTTTTTAAAGGTTTATTAATAAGTCAGTATTATTTATTAACCCCTTTATTCTAAAATAAAAATTATATTTTGCTATTTATTTTGCACTGACGTGTGGCCTGCACAGGTGAGGTGAGACTTGTAGTACCCTGTTCCAGCTGAGTCACACAGCAGCAGACACAGAAAAATTTAAAAGGATTATTATTAAGGAATTTGGTGGTAGAGAGTGGGACTGGAAGACAAGCAAATCAATCTATATGAGGCACAGGCACAGACTACAGGGATAAATATATAATATACAGCGCAAACTCTGTCAGTGTAACACCACACTACACTACACTAACACAGTCAGACTCAGCAGGTTGTCACTATCAGCAGTGTAGTATTTAAAACTACTACACCACGCATTTTGTCACTATCAGCAGTGTAGAACTACTACACCACGCAGGTTGAACTTGTCACTATCAGCAGTGTAGTAGTTAAAACTACTACACCACGCAGGTTTCAGGGAAAACAGCCAGACGTGCACACTGTTCAATCTCCTAGACTGGAGTGAACATAACACCAGCCCGGCCGTCCTTATATACATATAGTGACGTTGTAGTGACGTTGTCTGGATCTCGCGAGATCCGACAGCGGGAATTCGCAAGTGCAGAGGTGGCAGTGGCAGTGGCACTCACAGAATAAACACTCATAGACACTTCTCAACCAGTTCTAATTAACCCTGTGAGTGCCACTGCCACCTCAGTATACAGATGGTGCCTCTGACCTAAGGTACTGTAGGTGCCTGCCAGCGTGGCCTTCTGTCCTGGCTCCGGAATTGCATTCAGCACAGACTCAACCTGCTCCAGCTGCGGCCACCCGGCACCTCAGCTGGCTCTTCCCCCTACATGCTGTACGCGGCAGCACAGAGTAATGACGTTGGGCAGCGTCATTCAGTGGGTAGGTCTGCGTTGAGCAGCGGGCATCCAAGAGTTACGCGGCCAATGCCCAAATTTAATTAAGTGTCCAGCGCCTGGTTCTGCCCTCCTGCCAGCACCATTGCCTGTCATATACTTTGACAGGCGGCAGCTACAGTATCGGAGGAGGGGAGGTGGCGCCTTCAGGGGCTGGCACCTATCTGCTTTGCAGGCTTTGTTGAGTGGGTAGCGCCGGCCCTGTGGAAAATCATAACTTCCTGACGTTTCTTGCCACCTACTATCAGCCATCCAGCAATTAGCATGCTTACAGCTAGTAACGGTTTGGCTCCAGGCCGGTAGAGAATGTTTCCCAGCAGCTCTGATTTTCTGTAAGTCATAATCAAAGCAGCCAGGCACCCATCTCTACTAGACTCATAAAAAACTCCAGAGGCACCAACAATCCCCTGTTCGAAGGCCCCTAGAATTGTGGGGCCATAGGTCAGCTGCCCAGTAAGCCCATGCGATAAGATGGCCCTGCTGTTATGTTGTTCAGTCATTTTGATGGGCTAGGAACTAGTATAATTATAAATACTTAAGTACTGTTTTTCTAGTTTTAAATTTTAATTTCACACACTCCTTTCTCTGTACTTTTATTTCACAAGGGCAATAGGACATTCAATACCATTTAGCACAATATCTGAATATTTTGATCATCATAATTATTGCCAAAAATAAATCCTTGTATAACCTGAAATATAATGCTATAGAGCAGATTATATTAAAATATGATATATTGCATATTAACAATACTTCAAACACTTTGACATAAAAAAGGCTTATTATATAATCAATGGTATTTTTATTAGGAGACATCCAGTCTAGCGTTATTTAATATGGAAAATAATATTTAATTGTGAAATACAAAATTAAGCCACAGTAAGCAACTTATATTATTTCAACAATATTTTTTCATAGTATAAGATCTATTTTTTAGTCATATCATGGTATCATGGAATCATATTACACAGTATTCTATTCAGAGTTATTTTCTTTTCAGAAATAAATCTATTATTCTAACCTGGGTAAATCCTGTATAATGTTTCAAAGACCCTGTTATCATTATTGTAGGGCTGGGGGACAAGCATTTGCAAGTGGACTAGGAACTTCTGCTGTCATTGTTTCCTAATGTAGATGTCAGGGGCAAATTGGAATTTCCATAAATATACTGTGTGTGTTTTTGTATTTCTATTCTTATGGGGACACAGACCGGACAGCGCACCAATGTTGGAGAGAAACCTGACATTGTGGGGATCTAAAATTACGAGTGACACAAAAGGAGACCAGATGTACAAAATACCCAGCATCAAAATCAGACATGTCCCCTAGAATCTACCAGACCATAATGAGTGTATGTGTGTGTGCAATGCAGATTGGGTGTTACAGCAAGAAATTTGTTTTACTTTTAGGGGTGAAGAAGTTGTGCCCACTGGCCACTGGGGGGTGGGTTCTGTCTGTTCACTGTGCTCCCCCCACAGTGGCTGCACCGGGGTCCCATTGCAGCCATCATCCACCTGGGGCATCATGCCCTCCCCCCCCTGCTCCCGCTGTCCCAACCCCCTTTGGCTGCACTGGTGGCCCTTCCCAGAAATTTTCTGCATTCACTGGAGTGCCACCCTTGCCATCTGAGGTGCCGCACACTCCCCTGCTCTCTCTGTCCCCACCTCACACCCTTTGGCTGCACTGGGGTCCCTTCCCAGGATTTTTTTTCATGCATAGCATTTGCACCTGTTGGCCACTGGGAGGTGCCTCGCGCCCCCTAATCCCTCTGCCCCCACCCCCTTTGGCTGCACCATGAACCCTTTCCAGAATTTTATCAAATAAAGCTCCCTGTAAAAGAGCGAAACGCGTCAGTGGTATACTACCGGACCCTCCGACACTTGCTCTAGTATCATTGGACAAGTAGCTATTACAGAGTCGGGAATCAATCACCACTTTTCTATATTCAGCCTTCATTGGACATTCACAGCAAACCACCTCTCCAAGGCTAAAGCCAAAATTGGCCAGATGGCAGCAGCTATCATGCTCTATTCCCTCCGCTGCAAGGAGAGGTAATGCTTGCTCAATCTGGGATCTGCCAGGCGGTAGTGGTTTACATGCATATTTCCCTCTACAATAAGGAGAGATAACGACCACAGGACTGGTCATCTATTTAGAGACTGAGCTCTATTCTATTACAACAGTCATTGTTCTTTTCCTATTTACTCCAAGCTATTCCACGGGGTAAGTATGTGAACTGTGACATTATTATGGAAGCTTCCTATAGAGATTTTTTTTTTTTTTTTTTTATATTACCAGTATGTATTTTTCTGATCCACCTCTTAGTATAATAATGTATTAATTATATGGGATATATTGTAGGACATTGATTTATCTATAGTGAAGTTAATTGATATTGTACAGACTTATATATTCTTTATTAAATATTGTATTCATTTATGTAAGTCTTGTCTCAGCAGCTAGGTTGTCTGGAAAGTGTGAACTGTTGGTAGCTCTCGAGGACTGGAGTTGGCTACCACTGGTGTAGCGTGTGGAAAATAATACGATAGCTGAGCTGGATTCGGACGTTGGATACAGAAATCCACCGCAATCTTCATTCTGAATGGGGTCCACACTTGCTCTCTAAAATCTAGGTGATTCCAATGACTTCCAATGAGATGGCGTCCCTTAACATTGGACTTCAAGCTTATATGAATTGATAAATCATATTTATGTATTAAGACAAGAGAGTTTACCGTGGTGAATGATAAACTTTCTTTTTTTATGATTCTGTAATGTGGTCTAGGCTACTGTACCCCAATTTGGGAAGGATGTACAGGTCTACTCTCCATTCCTAGGAATGGCTAATGTGGTGGATTTCTGTTTGTGTATATTTGGTTTACTTTTAATGAACCTTCCTTGTGATGACAGCTTTCTCATGCACCCCTGTGTTAGTTAATGGGTATTCAATGTGTGCTGGTACGGTATTCGCACCTGCTGCGTGAAGAGCAACGTAACAAGTACACTGCAACAACACTGGGGGCAGTCAGTCCCACAGGATGAACTAGTGGTTACACTACTATAATAGGTGCTAATACTTCCAGTGCTTAGTCCCCAGACTCCGTGGTGACTGACCACTGACCTCCGGCACATATATCGATATGTATTTGTACATATACTGTATATATATATATATATATATATATATATATATATATATATATATATATATATATATATATATATATATATATATATATATATATATAGCAATACTAGCTAGCACTCAGACCAAAACAGCATGAACAACGATAAGGATGACACAACCCACAGGTTATGATATCGAAGTTTCGGACAACAAAGTCCTTTATTAAGACATATAAAACACATGCAAAGGCACTTACATATATAGATAAGTGCCTTTGTATGTGTTTTATATGTCTTGATAAAAAACTTTGTTGTCCGAAACGTCGATATCATAATCAGTGGGTTGTGTCATCCTTATCGTTGTTCACGCTGTTTATTGGTCTGAGTGCTAGCTAGTATTGCTACCTACATTTCCCATCAGGACTGCCACCACCGGATGCGCTGTTACTTTCAGCACCAGAGTGCTGGACATTATGGGGGGAATTTACCAATATGAAAAACCTAGTTTTTCGTATTGGTATTTTCCCTACGACTGCATACGACTGTTTCAGTCGTATGCAAAGTCGTGTTCCGGAGGATCAGTTACAAAGCAGTCATATACGACTGCTTTGTAACCCACCGATGTCGTAGGAATTCGTATTAGCAGCCGTATATACGGCTGCTAATACGAATTATTTGTAGGCAGTCTGCACGGATCAGTCAGATCCGTGCAGGCTTCAGTGTTAAAAAAATAGAAAAATTAAATAAATTAAAAAAAAAAACGGCGTGGGGTCCCCCCCACAGCCGAAACCAGCACCAGGCTGACAGAGGCTGGAGCCGGTAATTATGAAACTCGGCTCCTGATTGGCCCGCTAGGCGGCTAATAGAATTCAGTCTGAGGAGAGGCGGCGAATATGAAACATCAGCATCTCTCCTCAGCGCGATGCAGAGACAGCGCAGACAGCGGGGAGCGCCGACAGCATGAAGATTACCTGGATTACGTCGGATCAAGAGAAGACTTCTTCAGCGCAGGAACAGGTGAGTAGGATTTCCTTCCACAGCTCCAACATGGATTTCTTCGGACCCGGACACCGCCATGGACCTGGAGGACGACACGGACCGTCGACATGGACCTGGAGGACGACGCAGACAGCCGACATGGACCTGGAGGACGACACAGGACATCAGGACCAGGGCTACCTACGGGATCAAGAAAGGTAAGTATCAGTATGTATGTAATGTGTGTATTAAACTTTTATTTAAAACGGGTGTCAGTGTGTTTTATTTAACTATTTTTTTTACTGTGGCACTACAAGACCCAGCGGGCCCTTTAATGCCCAGCAGGCTGGGACTTGTGGTTCTCCAAGTCCCAGCTTGCTGGGGAGGCTTGCTGGCACTTGTAGTGCCACAGTAAAAAACAATAGTTTTTTCTATTTTTTTACACCATTTATCAGCTCGATGCCCACCGCCCAGGGGCATCGAGGACAGCACCAGGCTTCAGCCTGGTCAGGTAAGTCCTGGAGGGGGGGGACCCCTTTATTGGGGGGGTCCCCACTCCCCCAGGGCCCCTGGCCAGGCTGACTGGTCGGTAGGGTTAATGCTTTGGCCGGGGGGACTTGCATAAAAAGTCTCCCCCCGGCTGTGGCATTACCCTGCTGGCTGGTTTTGCCTGGGGCTGGTTCTTAAAATACGGGGGACCCCTACTCATTTTGTCCCCCGTATTTTGGGAACCAGCCCCAGAGCAGGAGCCTGGGGCTGGTTGTTAAAAATCAGGGAACCCCTATTTGTCGGGTTCCCTGATTTTTAATTACCGGCTCCAGCCTCTGTCAGCCTGGTGCTGGTTTCGGCTGTGGGGGGGACCCCACGCCGGTTTTTTTTTTATTTATTTCATTTTTCTATTTTTTTTACACTGAAGCCTGCACGGATCTGACTGATCCGTGCAGGCTAAAACGCAAATACGACATGAAAATGGTGTTCTATTTTCCTGTCGTATTTGCGTGGGTGTTTCACACCACTTAGCAGCCGTATTATCAGTACGGCTGCTTAGTAAATCAGAAACCACCATTCTTTTGAATGGTGATTTCTGTCGTATTCTATCGATGGTGTAGACATTCGTATTTGTAAATACAAATACGAATGTTCCATCTTTAGGACTACGAATTGTTGTATTTTTGGGATTGTAAATCCCGAAAATACAAATTCGTAAAAAAAAGGTGTATTTCTCCCTACGAATACACCTTTTTTCTACGAATCCATTTTGGTAAATGTCCCCCTATATGCATACCATATATACTCGAGTATAAACCTACTTTTTCATTTTTTATGCTGAAAAGGCCCCCCTCGGCTTATACTCGAGTGAGGGTCCCACTTGAGTCAATGAGTTTTCCCAGTTTTTTGTTGTAAAATGAGGTGCCTCGGCTTATATTCGGGTCGTCTTATATCGAGTATATACGGTGTATATATATATATATATATAAATATATATATATACTGTATATATACATATACAGAGTTGATGCGGCGGCACTCAAAGGACTTAGTAATATAATGATCAGGCGTAAAACACCATGCGTTATCAACGTTTCAGCTTTATTTCAAACTTCGTATCCTGACGATATATTGATATATTGTGGCAGACCCAGCATTCCCCCACATGAAAGTAATGAGGAGGATCCAGACCAGGTGTAATCAGCAGCACCTGGGATATCCTGATAAAAAGGTTTCCAGGGCAGAGTCACCTTGCTCTCGATGGTGGAATATCTACCCAAGTGATAGGCTGGGGGTGTTAAAGTATAGGGACCATTGGAGCCTTTTTAAAAGTTTGTTATACTGAGAGAAACTGTATGCTACTGCTTGTAATAATGACTGCATGTGGATTGAACCTGCTATGCTGTAACCTGCTGTTGTGAATAAACTAAACAGTTATCATCTGAGACCCTGGTGATGCATTGAAGCCTTAAAGGGCCATTGCATTATAAAAACTGTTTGCTGTTGTGTGTTAAATAGCCAGCAAAGTGGGCAGGTGTCAGCTTGGTTTGTTTGTTAAAACTGGCACACTATATTATACCTCCTAGGTTTGCTCTTAAAGGGGAAGCGCAGGGCAACATGGAGGAATTACTTAAAAAGTTTGCTGAACTTGCAGCTGGGCAGCAGAATATGGCTGCTGCACAACAAACCCAGATTCAGAATATGGTTGCTGTACAGCCAACCTAGACTCAGATGATATGTGAGGGGCAACAGAATATGGCTACCGGTCAGCAGAATATGGCTGAAAGACAGCAGACTCAAATTCAAATATTGTGTGATGAGTTAATAGCGCAGAAAAGGTGAGCCAGAGCGGGAAAGGCTACCGAGGCTCACCCCACCCCCCACATTCCTTTGCACGTTTAAGCGCACTGCCACGCGGTTGGGATGGCCTGCAGAGTAATGGTCTGTCAGGCTGGCTCCCTGTTTAACAGGGGAGGCACAGTGAGCATATGTCGATCTGACTGTGGCTGAGACACGCTCCTATCCGAGCCTGGACAAGATTGGAGTGACGGGGCCCAGCAAAGTCCAGTAGTTCCATGACTGGTGGCTGGAGGGTTCTAAACCTCCCAGGATTCAGCGGGCCAAACTAGCCTGGCTGGCAGGGGCCTGGTTGCAGACAAAAACTCTGCAGTGAGGATTGTGGAAATAGTCACACTGGACCAGTCTATGCAGGTGTTAGACTGCTCAATGCAGCAGTGGGCCCTTTAGACTGACCCCCAGACATTGGCAGTGGTGATTGAGCGGCACCTGGGAAAGCTGAATAAAGCCAGGTCAGAATATGCGCCAGTACTGAAGCCCAGGACTCGGGCCCCAGTGGTTAAACCAATGGCTCTGCCTCCCTTGGTGTGCTTTGAGTGTGTGGAGCCTGGTCATGTGAGGTGGGACTGCCCGAAACAAGGAGAGCCGATGGATTGCAGTGCGGGATAAACAGCTCGGTCGTTGGTCAGCATGGTGGCTGCGGGGGGTATCCCAAGTAGAGTCCACCCTGTTCCGGGTGCTGGTACAGTTGGAAGGCCAGGAGATATGGGCACTGGTGGATACCAACAGTGAGCTAACTATTGTTGCTGCCAATGTGGTTCCTCTAGGGGCTGACAAGGTCCAGCCCCTGTCAGGGTTTTGTTCATCCATGGCGATGTGGAGGAGTGCCCACGTGTCTACTTACCTCTGACCATCAAGGTCGGTCATTAAAGGTGGTAGCGGTGGTGACCTCCAGACCAGCCTATCCAATGATCCTGGGCCTTGACTTCCCATTGCTACAGGAGTTGGTTACCTGGCATGACACCAACAAACAGCCACTGAAGCAAGCGGCCAGAGACTACCAAAGTTTGGAATCCGGTAGAGATGCTGTCGGTCCTGAACCACCCCAAGAAACTGAGGCCCAATGGAACCCAGTTGGTGAAAAGATAGCACTACAGGACTTTAGGAGATGTCAACACGATGATGGCATCATGCCTTTGAGACTGTTAAGTGGTTAATGGCAGAGTAATTGCTACTTTACCATCAGAGGGTGTACCCTACTTTGTTTTGAAAAATTATTTGCTATATTGTGTTGCTACAGTACTTTACAAGGGAAAAGGGTAGATCAGCGCTTAGTTCCCCGAAAACTAGAGCGGATGGTATTAGCAGCCATCTGGGGGAGGAGAAAACACTCCAACGCATTCTGTTAAGGTTCTTTTAGCCCAGTGTCTATGCTTCCATTAAGAGGTATTGTCAGGAATGCCCAGTGTACCAGAGGACAGCCCCACGGCCAGAGTTTAGGGCTCCACTGGTACCCTACCTATCATTTCCGTGCCTTTTGAGCAGATTGGTATGGATCTGATTGCGCCAGTGGAAAAATCTGCTCGGGGGCACCAATATATATTGGTGGTAGTTGATTATGCCACCAGATACCCAGAGACTATACCCCTGCGCAATATGAAATCTGCAGCTAAACTGGATTTCACAGGGGGGGGCACCATTTTGGGGTCCAGATCAGTCTATTTTCTCCTGATTCCCCTTGTTCTAAATGGTTCAGCCCTTTCCCTTTTAAGGTATTAGGTTTCCAGTCCCAGTGCCAGTGCTTCTAGGTACTAACCTCGGTTAGGTGCTGCAGCCCTGAGCTCCTAGGTTTAACACTCGCTGCTCCTTTTCAGCTGCTATCTTCAGTGTATCGCAGTGTCTGCATCCTGCTACCTTTTCGCCACGTTGTTGCCAGCCCAGCTTGGGGGTGTAATTTGGTTCCAGCAGTCTTTCCTTCTTCAGCACCCTACATCCTCATCTTCAAGTCTTCAAGTCTCAGCCACAAAGTCCTGCATCCTCTTTTACCAAGCAACAGTCCCAAAGTCTTTACAATACTCTGCATCCTCATTTTCAAGTCCTTACAGTGTCTTTCCTCAGTGTTTTCCAAATTGCAGTCACGAGTCTTCTCAGTGTCCCCTGAGTAGCGCACGCAGGGGGGGTTTACGAGTACCCAGAACCCCCCCCCCCAGGAATCTAAGGGCCATTGTCTGAAAGCTGAGGGTTCCCTCTTTCCAAGAGTACAAGAATTTTTAAAATCGGACCTTGGGAACCGGAGATATCTGACTTCAAAGCAGTGGTCCCCATCCAAGCCTGTTAATTGCTGTTCCCAGTCAGATATTTCAGGTTCTGTCTGACTTAGAGTTTTTCTGAGGATATATTCCAAAATCTGGGACTCTCCCCCTTTGAAGGACACTAGAAGCTTGTCTCTACTGTTCCCAGCACCAGAGATAGCAGCCTTCCAGCAGCTGGTTACTGCTCCAGCTCCACACACCTGGTATGTAGTTTTATATACTCATTGGTGGATTGCTCTGCCTTCTGAACTCTGATCCCCTAGTCCCCAATACCATTTGGTAGGTGGGATCCTCTAGTTTTTAATTCCATTAAAATCTAAGAAATCTATTTCCGGGAACTGGAGATATCTGCAGTCAAGCAAGCTGTCCTCGCACCAGAAAATTATGAATAATAAGCCCACTCCACTATACACCCCTCCTCTGCATATTAAACATTCTCTACCACCCTGGAAGTTATGTATCAGGGCCCCTTCATTCAGCCCAATGCCCCCTTCTCCCACCTCATCTCCCACCATCGGTGCAGTAAAGAGGTAATTAGTGGAAAATACAGATCCAGGCCCTACATGCTGAGCGGTTGATATAATACCCCCTACCACCCGCGGGACATCAAAACATATACTGGGTCACCTAAGTGTCCATCTCCGTACTTTGCTCCGCACCTCTGGAAACCCCCTTCTGAAAATCCTGCGTTTGCCCCTGCTCCAGTACCTGTCAGTCCCACAACATGCTTTACAGGTCGACAGTATCTACCACTATTGGTCAAAAAGCAATAGTTTGACACATGAAAAGGTCGACATGGTGTGGGTGGACATTGACAAAAGGTTGACACAAGCAAAAGGTCAATATGTCAACGGTCGACACAAGTTTTTAATGATTGTTTTTAAAACCAACTTGTTCTTACTTCACGATCCAAATGGGCATAGAGGGAGATTACAATAGTGTGCCGAGCCATACAAGGAGACATGATATACTAATACTGTGAATAACCAATGAGAAATAGGTTTGATGTTTCCTGTGTCGACCATTTTCATGTTGACTATTTTCTTGTGTAAACCTTTTGTCAATGTCGACCTAGACCATGTCATATCTCTCAACTTTGATGAGGGAGAGGCACGGCGGTGCGCGCGAAGGGGGTGTGTGGCCTATGCTCATGACGCTCCCGCGAGGCCATGCCCCCGGTTTCGACACTGCAAGGGCATGAATAAACGCATGCACACAGCGTCCATTCACAGGTGACAGGGGAACTCCCAACTCCCCAACTCCCCCCCCCCCCCAACCCCCCTCCTCCCCCCCCCCCCCCCCCCCCCCGCCGCGGGACACTGCCGGCCCCGTCGGGTTGTGGGAATATCCCCAAAAACCGCGACGTTCCCACGGAAAGCGGGACAGTTGGGAGGTATGCCATGTTGATCTTTTTCATGTGAAGAGCGATTGCCTGTTATCAATTAGTGGTTTACCTATTGGCTGTTGACCTATTAATTCACACCCTGTTATGTGGACATAATAAGTTTGTCATCATCAAATTCAGCAATCCCTCAATTTGAGAGCAGAAAAATATTTACCACTCAGTAATATATAAATGCCACTACTACTACTATAAACAAACGTACTACTACTACTACATCACTTTAGTTGCCAAATGCAGTTTATTCCAAGTTTTACATTGGCAAAAACCAAGGCTGCAATAAGAAAACGGAGACTCAGAAAGGCCTGTTCATTCATATAATAATATTTTGGTATTTTGATATATAACGAATGTTTATGGATTAAGTCTGCCATCTTGTGGTTACTGTATATTATTGTATCTTCATAATATTATTCCTAAGTAATGCATTTGTGATTATAGTAACTTATAACAATGTATTTCAAAACAATTGTAATACGACCTTATAAGCTTTTATGTATGTTTGTGTATTTTAAAGCTGTGTCAAATATATTTATGAACATTTTATATATTTTGTTTAAATTAATATGTGGCAATTCTTTTGCCTTGTTTCTTTTTGTTTAGTATTCCTGTACTTCTAGCAAATGCATAGGACAGAAGTGAGGTAGAAAAAGCCACTGACTAATGACTAAAGTCATTAGTCAGTGGCTAGAAGCTCCTCACACTGGCCCTTATTCTGATAGATGCGTACATTCCCGAATTCTTACAGGGCGGTCCTCACGCCACGCTGTGCGGACATCGTCCGTACAAACGCCCACCGGTCATCCGCATTCGGACAGACTCACTCTTTAAGAACAGGGCGTGTTTACGGACGACATATAAACCTTGCGTGTCCGGTGTAAGCACGGTCTTACCGCGTCAGAACGGACGGCAACCTGGCCGTACGCACCGATGCGGTGTATTTACGCACAATTCCACACTATTTATCTGAACACAGAAATCGATCACATGACCCACTTATGCAATTAGGCAACCTCATTAAAAAGGGATTGTTTTCTATTGGAATCAATGTAATCCTAATACATACTGAAACACATTACTACTACATTCATTACACACATTAACCCTTACATCATGTGAACATAACATACATCTATATACAGTATGTACATTTTGCTAATTTAAAAGAGTATAAACAAGTTACACATATACTGTTCCATGTAAACAAAACACACAGACAACTTCGAACTGTAATAAACTATTTATTAAATTAACAAATTTTTAATGTAAAAAAAAATTATACAGCTACATCGAGCAGCTGGTCTAACTCGGCCATGACCAGGCTCATGTGCTCCCTTATTCTTAAGAGGGCCCCACGTAGACCCTCTTCTGCTTGGGCTGGCTCATCTGTGGACATATTAAAAAGGGTCAAATTACTAATGATATTCATGCATACATTTAACATAGTCATACCTAAATTTTAAAAATGCAAGGGGACAGGTGTATATAGACACATATATAACTATATATATGACACATACAGCTATACATTCATGCATACATCCTAGATGGAAAGGCTGTTTTTTTTCCCTCTACCCTTTACTCTGTAGAACACCTCACAGTCATAGTGCTCCTTCTGAATCCAAACCCACCCATGACTAAGCTCTGAGAAGCATGTCATGCGCTGCACCAATCCCAACTCATCAAAAAGCGCTCAGTGTCTGTTATATGATGGAGCGTGGCATGGGACTTAGTCAACTCTCAGGAATGCACAGTACATTTGTGCAATCAAGCATGGCTTGCCTGCTGATGGTCTGCTCCATAAATCATTGTCATAATGCCAGTTAGGTGAAGCTGCAGCACTAACCCACTACCATGCACAAAATCATTACTAAGACCAAATCAACACACAATTATGGTGCCAACAATACATGCAGACCGCAGGGGGGTTTAGCTAGAGGAGGGCCCAGGGGCACTGACCACTTGTTTCTCTATTCTAAGCCACGCCTGTCCATACTCCATTTATGTCATACTTAATCTAGTTTAGAAAGATCAATCACCAGTAAACTCTACTCACCTATATGAGGCTAAAGATTGTATGCTTGCAGCAGGGACATGTAACCCTTACATGAGCAAGTCATCCCTTTCTTCCAGGATACAGATTAACTACACAGGTTCAGTGGCACTTAAAATCTACCTGAAAGCCATCCTCACAACCTGTGTCATTAATATGTGTCCAGGATGAAAGGGATGGTTTGCCCACCCTATCTAACCAATAAGTGTGTCTGTTGCTACCCAGTTTGTTGTTTGACTTTATAGTATTTTCAAACACAATTGAATCACCAGTGCTACATAGCAAATAGTAGATGACAAAAGGAATAATGATTCTTTATGTATACATACCACTTTCGCCCGCCTGCACAACCTCACAGGCCTCCTCATCCTGGCCCTCCTCGGCTGCCACCACCTCCTCCTCGGATGCCACCACCTCCTCCTCGGCTGCCACCACCTCCTCCTCTTCTAGTGGCACCACCTCCTCCTCCACTTGCTCACCCTTCCTCTGCCACTAGGTC
Organism: Crinia signifera; assembly: GCF_055691185.1. NCBI lineage: Eukaryota > Metazoa > Chordata > Amphibia > Anura > Myobatrachidae > Crinia > Crinia signifera. The sequence goes on from NC_139217.1 coordinate 188,622,357, forward strand.
CTCGGCCATCCCATCAGTGCCCTCCTCCTGGGCCTGGGCCACCTCTGCCTCCTCCCGGGCCTGTCTTGCTCGATCACGTGCTGTGTTTGAGAACAAAAAAAAAAAATTCAAATTAGGGGTCATTTGGACATATGTATTAAGCCTTAACAAGCAATAAATCCAAAGGTTATAAGTAGAGATAAATGTACAGCCAATCAGCTCCTTACTGGCTTTTATAAAACACAGCCTGTAACATGGCAGTTATGATGTGACATTTGGGCCATTGTAAGCATCACAAACAATAATCCTACACAATTACATATTTTATCACCATTACACGGTGTCAAACAGGAAGTAGCACACATATAGTGTATGCCATGTTTAACTCATGCTCAGGCTGGTTACCTTATTGGCTTAAATAAGGTCATGTAAGCAATCATGTACAAATGGCCATCTAATGTGTAAACACTCACATCGCGCAATCCTGGCCCTGATTTCCTGGAGCAAATCCGGCTGCCGACGCCTCAGGTCTGACCATCGCCGCTCCAGCTGAGCGATGGTCCTCCGCACCTGTGTGCGTGCGTATATGCACCGGCGGGCCACCGCATACGCATTCCGCTTCTGGCGGTTAGTAATAAATGGGCCCGCCCGCCCCAACCTGGTCTCCATAACGGAGACCAGTGTCCTCAGCTCCGCTGGCGAGAAAGGTGCTGCTCTGCCATAGGCCGCCATCTTAGCAATGGCACAATTCAAGCAATCATGTCCTGTCATTGGTTGATCAGAGAGATATTTGGTATTAACTTTATTGTTCATTTTGACAGTAACAGCGTGTATGCGCCACAACAGACGGCTAACCCATTGCATCGCAAACCCACACTTGCTGTACCTTTGCATAGTTGAGCAGACCATGCCATTACTTGCTATCTCCTAAACAGACAGTGTAAAATAAGTTGGGAACCCATTATATATAATCTATTACATTCACCAAACATGGGTTAAAGCAACAGGTGAAATAGTCTGCATCACTAGCCAGTCTGCATCACTATAGTCTGCATCACTAACTCTACAAGGTACTAAACAGCTTTATTATAGTGAAAGCTATACAGCAGAAACATAGCAAATAGTGCCAGACCTTTTCCCAATATTAGGCCATGGTGCCATGTGTACACTTACCTTCTACTGGGCCACACTAGAGATGTGGAATGAAAAGTAGCTAGCATCAAGGCTGAATTTGGAGACCTTTCACATGTGATTTGGATGCTAGCACTGATTACTATTGCCTAAGTGGTGGACTGGATTTACATATGGAATGGTTAGTGTCATTTGTACTACATACCAAACAAGTGCTCAGTACAGATGTACATTCACATATACATTTCATGTCTGACCTCAGTTTTATTTGGTCATTGGAGTACAAATCTGCAATTACCTACTAAATCAGACTTACTAAGTTTGCCAGGTTTTATTTTTATTTTTTTCCGCAGCTAGGGGCGTGGCCTATGCGCCGCACGGTCTACGCTGCCGTACGGAATGCTGCCGTACGGAACGCAGGGTGTCGCTGATGTACGCCAATTACAGAAATAGGATATAAAGGTGTGTTAGAAAAATGCAATGTTGTTGCAAACATGGCTGGTTTAGATTCTGCGGAAGACCAGGTGTTGCAGGACCTGTTTGGCCACATGGACTCCAGCAGCAGCTATGTCCCCTACAACCCAGACCAGCCATTGGGAAAACAGCTGCCAGATGGGCCATCTACATCAGGCCAATCGGCAGCTGGCCCATCTTCAGCCTCAGCAGAATCATTGGGAACACAACAGGTGGCTTCCCAACAGAGTAGCCTGGCCAGCACTTCGAGTACAGCGACAGGTGGCCGTGGCCGTGCCAGTGGCAGTGGCGGTGCCAGTGGCCGTGGGCATGGCCGAAATAGGGCAAAAGAGGAACCAAGCAGCAGAAACATGGCATTCGAAGCGCAGGAGCTTGCCATCCTGGTACACCGCGCACGGGATTGGATCGAGTGTCCACAGGACAGGTTGACACACACAAGGAGGACATAACGGCGGAGATTAATGCGGTGGCTCCACAAGTTCGTGAGACGGAGCACGTTAAGAAGAGGCAAGTTCATGTGTGTTACATTTGAGCAGTACAAGACCAGTAATGTTTACATTAGATGTTAGATGGAGTTGGTCAATGGCCGGTCACGTTGCTTGGAGGCACAGACATGTTTGCCATGTCATTTAATTGATAGTTATTGTAGGGTGAGTGTGAGTGTATCTTCTAAGGGTTGGGTTTCAAATTTAATATAATGTAAGTTTGGTGTCATGAGGCACATGTTGTAATCTGTTGCAGATTGCAATGGGTGCTACAGCAAACATGAGGAGTGACATGTATTAATATGTAAACTTTGATTGCAGGTGGCACGACTTCAAAACCAACCTCAAGAAGAAATTGACCCAGCGGTGGGAACACAGCCACACCTCTGGGGCTGGCCCCATGCCATCAAAGCTGAAGCTCACCCCCCTGGAAGAGATGGCAGAGTGCTGCATTGCAGTCGAGGAGGTCCGGGGGGTGAGCACCATGGACAGCGAGTCCCCAGCGGAAGTCATGGCTTCTTTGCTTGAAGGTAATTATTTGCCATGCCATAAGTAGCTGGTCCTAAATTTGCATGGAATGTGTTGTAATTGTAATGTTCTCTTTCACCAGCATCCCCACCGCTTGGGCCAGAATCTCTTGAGGTTGAGGAGTCTGTGCCACCTGCCACCAGTGCCAGGCCCATGCAGCAGCAGCAGCCACTGACCGAGGCTGAATTGGCCAGGTGGGTGCAGGTGCTTTCCCATATTCAGCAGCAGGGAGAGTCGACATCAGAGCGGGTGCGTAGGACCGAGGAGGTCTTGCAGGGTTTGGTCAGCAGCCACCAGAGTATCGCTGGGAGCCTGCAGGCTATGGCTGCCACCCAGCAATCAATTGCTGCTAGCCTGCAGGTGCTGGCTGATCAAGCCCTGCGGCAAAATGACCTCCTCCTCCACCATAATGAGCTTATGGTGGAGCTAGTTGCCAGCAATAGGGTCCTAATGTCATCCGTTTCTGGTGCATTCCCACCATCAGCACTCCCTGCTGCCAGAGGGGGAACAGCATCCCCCCCCCCTCACCAGCATCTGCTCCACCTGGGCCATCATCTGACCGTGGCCGTGGCCGAAGAGCTGCTGCACGTGGCAAGGAGCCTGCCAGATGAACTTGTGTCCGCATTAATCTCCACCCTTATGTCTTTCCAAATCTTTCATTGAGCTGTGTGTGTCAGCTGTGTGTGTCAGCTTCCTGTGTCCAATTCCGTGCAGAGGGTACCCACATTTGCCCTCGTTTCGAATGTCATGTTTGGTTCCCCTGTTGGCCTCTTTCGGCTACCATTACTGTGTGCTGTACTTGAAGTGTTGGTGCTATACTTTTGTTGTGAAGCCACCTGATGTGTTCCTAATGATTCTGCTGTGGCTATGTATGTTAAGAATACATGTATTTATGATATATTATTTAATTTTATTCCTACAATGGTAGCTTTTCATTTGTGACGGTTTCTATTTTATTTTATAAGTTCATGTAATAAATGTTTTTTTGTTTCCCCCAAATGTGTGGTTTAATTGATACATGTAGAAGTGACATGTGTATTTGTATTATTAATATTAAGTTGTGTTCATTATTTGCAGTGTAAAAGTGTTTGAAAAGTGCAGCATATATGTGTGTGCTTAGTAATGGACCATTTAAGCTGCAATGGTTCCAATTGAAGCACTGACAAGCGTGTAATTAACGAGTAATGAGTAAAGGAGTGGATTGTATTGTGTTTAGCTGACATTGGTTGTAGTGATTAGGCGTTCCGATTGCCTAGCGCATGAACGAGTGGTGCCCGCAAAGCAATACTTGCTTATGGACACCGCATATTTCTTGCCTTTTTGTTCGCGTGCATTCGGCGTGCTATCCGAATGCACGCCTACCAAAATAAGTCCACTCCCCCATTTCTGCCCATGTTTCCGCCCAGTTTAGCCCACTTTGAAAGTACGCCCCTGTGTATTTCCGAATGACGCCCATAATACGCCCATATTTCCCGAGTGATTGCGGTGCACATTTCTGTACGGTATTAGTGAGAACAAGTACGTAGACCATGCGTGGCACATGCGCATAGCGTTCCCCACGCATGCGCAGACGGCTAAAAAACGCCATCCGAAAGAATTCGGGAAAGTACGCACCAACCAGAATAAGGCCCACTGTGTCCATTATAGCATTTGCTGTTAAACTGCCTATTACTATACTGTAAATGAATTAACAGTTTGTGATTGGGGCCTGAAGTTGAAGTTAAGGCCCTCATTCTGTTAACTCGCAAAGCTGTGGATTTCGCAGCTTTGTAGGCCAACCAAACACTGCCCGCTGTCCGCCCACTGCATAATCCATAAACATCCATTCGCAGCCTTGCATGCGGGGAAGAAATCAGGTTGGCGACCATTGAATGATTTCCTAAGCGCGAATCAAATCTAAGTCACTCTCTGGTGAATTCGGTTTTTAGCGCCCTGGTATGGAAACAGGAAAGGCAGCTTACATCCCATCACCCTTGTCATGGCCGAATTAGCATGGGAACGCCCAGCATTTTCATAAGGAAGCCCATTAAAGGCTGGGCGTTCCAATAGGTGCTACCCATCCCTGCCACCCCATGCCCCCGTGCTCACATTGCTCTGTGCAAATTCGCCATGCCCATACGCACAAAGAGGCTGCACATGCACACAAACAAAACATTGCTCCCCTGTGCGAACGCGCAGGGGAGCGATCACATTAGAATGACCTCCTAAGTGCTTAAGATCATATATTTTTATCTAATTTATAATGAGCCATAGTATGTGTCTAGACTCTAGAGCAAGACAACTAGAGAGTTGGACAGCGGGACCACCCTTCTCTAACATCACAGTTAGAGCTATCTCTAGCTTATTGGACACAGCCTCTCCTTTCCCCTTAATAAATGTCCAACCCAACTCACCCACTTAACCATCCAACAATGTACATTAAAAGAAACTCCATATCACAGTTATCACTCATGTGCACTCGCAGAACATACTAAGGCCACCATCAATTAGGGAAACCACCACCTGTCCCGGATTATTCAGGACACTCCAATAATTAAGACCTAATTATTTGCTGTCTATTCCTAGGCATTGTATAGCCCGGGAACGCCACCCCATCCGGACTCTGGTCTTAATTATCGGACTGTCCGTAGTAATCTTGGATGAGTGGTAACCCAACCACCAATCCTCAATTTTACTGAACTGGCACATACCCAGGTGGTCTAAAGCCAGTTTTTCCTAAATCTGGCCACCCTACCCTGATGCCCAAGTGCCTGAATGGGTACAGTCAATAGGTCGACCGCTATTGGTCAACAGGCAAAAGGATGACACGTGAAAATGGTTGATACACATTAGGTTGACATTGCAAAGTTCAACATGAGTAGCATTGGCTCCACTGGGGAGCTTATTTGCACATCTGCACACCAAATAAATATAATATATCAGGAAGGGCCCCAAATTATTTCATCGGTGGAGGGGGTGCTGTTCCCAGCAGTCGGGTATACAATATTTTTAGAACAAAAGAGAAAAGAGACTATGTGGGGAACGCACTGAGAAAACAAGGAATCATAAAATATAACCTTTATTATTTTATTATTAATATTCCCAAATTTACTATATGGGAATTGTGGTTTGCAGCGAAAAATAGAGGTTAAAATCTTTTACATACAAACATATATACATATATTGTGCTCAAAGAGAGAAATAGAGTGTTTTAAAATCACATTTGAATCCAGTTTGAAAGATGTTTGTTTAATTTCTGTTAGTGATGTTGTGTAACATGTGATTACTCCCTTGTGGGTGAACGTTTATAACGGTGTGGTAAGGTTTCTGTTGGTCTTTTGTATCTATAAAGATTTTATAAGATGTCTAATAAAGATTTATAAGATGTCTAATGTCCTGTTAAAGTACGTTTAATTTCTCCACCATTTGGTGCCACCTATTGGTGGTTGATCATATTGCACTGATTTTATCAGGTAGGACTCATGTTGGAAGTACTTTTATTTTTCACCATTTGTTTATGAATGATCTTTTGGTTCCACCTACTGGTGGTTGATAGTAATGCACTGATTTTCAGTGTATTTTACAGGATAGAACTTATTTTGACAATCATATGATTTATCCGAGAGAGAGAGGTAACTTTTGGCACCAAAAGATCATTCATAAACTAATGGTGAAAAATAAAGGTACTTCCAACAGGAGTCCTACCTAACAGGACATTAGACATCTTATAAATCTTTATTAGACATCTTATAAAATCTTTATAGACACAAAAGACCAGCAGAAACCTTACCACACCGTTATAAACGTTTACCCACAAGGGAATAATCACATGTTACACAACATCACTGACAGAAATTAAACAAACATCTTTCAAACTGGATTCAAATGTGATTTTAAAACACTCTATTTCTCTCTTTGAGCACAATATATCTATATATGTTTGTATGTAAAAGTTTTTAACCTCTATTTTTCGCTGCAAACCACAATTCCCATATAGTAAATTTGGGAATATTAATGATAAAATAATAAAGGTTATATTTTATGATTCCTTGTTTTCTCAGTGCGTTCCCCACATAGCAGTCTCTTTTCTCTTTTGTTCTAAAAAGGTCGACATGAAAAAGGTTTTCTAATTTTTTTTTCAAAAAACAATGTTTTTAATACTTTACTATCCAAGTGGGCATAGAGTGAGATTATAATAGTGTGCAGAGCGTGGTGAGTGAAGCAAGCCATGCGAGGGGACGTGGCATCTCGGTTGGCCAATCCATCCCTGTGCAAGATGAAATTGTACTTGGACCCTCCCAACCACCCTTATATTGTATATACTGTATCAAGCAGGACATGAACAGTTTAACAAACCAATCATTTCAGCCGCCGGGACTGCCACACTTGTGTCTGAAATGATTGGTTGATTTGGGCCCCCTCATAATATGCTGCCAATGGGCAGTTTACATTGATGGCAAAGATCTCTCTGTGCACAAACTGGCTCTACATAGGCAAGATGTCGTCATCATCATAGGATTCCTCACCCCCATCAGTGTGTACATTCTTCTCACACTCTACCATCTAGATGGTATTTGGCAGCAGAGACAGAGAACCTAAATTAACTGTTTAAAACCCACTTCATCCTTCCTTCCAATCCTAACCAAGACTTTTCACGTGCTGTTCCCTACCTCTGGAAGGGTATGGGTCATAGGGTCGACAAGCACAAGGTCGACAGTCATTTAGTTGACCACTGAAGGGCGACATGCATCAATGTCGATATGACTGAAGGTTGACATGGAGTTCGGTCGACAGGGACATTAGGCCAACACATGCATTAGGTCAACATGCACAAGGTGGACAGTCAAAAGGTTGACATTGGGTTTTTCACTTTTTTGGTCTCGAATGTCAACACCATCGACATGGACATTAGAAAGTGTACCAGGTCCCCACGCTGTGCTCGCCATGCTTATTTTATTTTCCCACCATGCCCTAATGGAGGATGGTAGGGCATGAAATACCTCCTGTCGACACATGCCGTCTTAAAAAAAAGTTAAAAACACCATGTCGACCTTTTGACTGTCGACCTTCCTCTTATAGACCTAGTGACCATATACCCTCTGGACCACTCTACCTCTCTACCTCAGACTCTGCACCTCTCTACAACACTTCATCACCAAGTCCAGCCAACTCTCATCTAAACCCATTGTTACTTGCTCATTTCTACCCCATCTGTGTCATCCCTGTCTGTCTTTAGAATGTGCTTTTCCTTCTCTTACTTAAACCGTCTTTGATGGCATAAAATACTATGTAGCCTTCCTATAACTATACAGATGATGGGATGAACAACTACTATCCTGTTTAGAATGTCCCAGCGAAACTACCCACCACTGGGAACTATCTTCACTTTAAAAATTCCTAGACACCACTATAGTGATTTATACTAGATCACTACAAAATATTAACCACCATGGGGCTCAACAACATTACAGTCTAATCATGGTATACTAAATTTAAACACACACATCAACCACTATATGAGTAGGATATGCTATTTATTAAATCTGTAAAAACTATACTGATATCAGTTTAACCTCCTAACTTACCACTGTATGACACAACTAACCCCATGGTATGAGTGATACCACCTCTATTACCATGCAACTAACTCATCATAATTATTTACAATATTAAAAATATATTTAAATTTCTTCACCACACACCCCTTATAGGATATGACCAATACAATGGAGTTTATTTATTGTTCTTTTTTCACGATTTTATTAATTATGTGTGCTGTTGTTTCACCCTCAGTCATTATCTTATATATCTTTTTATTATTCATTATTATAAACTCTATTTTTATAGTTTTTATATCTTCATTCTATAGTAAACACCCTGTTTCTAATCGAAACACACACCTCGTTATATCACTTAATTAATTTTATTAATTCACCTTTGGATAAATTATTACATCACAAACTACTATTAGTATTCCCATTTCCTCTGTCATCACAATCTTATCCACATAAATATCATTTATATTTTATTCGATTTATGACACTATTCAAATGACTTATGCTGTCGCTCAACTTAATATTATTACATGATCACAATGGGATTTTCCTTTCCCATGTGTAGAACATTACACTTCTAATGTGTATAATTTTCCTGCAATTGATTTCCCGCCTTTGCCCTATAGGCACAGTGTGGCATACTATTAGTTGGGTATACAATTAATTAATTTTAGAACATACCCATCTACTTAAGTATTACTAGATCACCTCCTATTTATCTATAACAACCTAATAAACAAAGACAGATTCATATTCCTGTTGCAAAGGAATCTTGGTGGCTAAAATACACCCCAACAATCAATACATGATTAAACTTCTCAGTGATGAGACATGACATTCAGTAAAAGGGAAATAAAATCATGGGAGCTGATTGGATGAACTCAGATGACAGCAGTACTTAACAAGTTCACAAGCGGCCTGACTGGTTGCCCTGCAGAAGCAGCATATGCGAAGCGCGCGCCGACTGTAACGGCTGTGTGCAGTGTCTCCATGTGCACTCAGCTTGATATAAACTTATACCTGCACAGTGTGTCTATATAAACTTGGTGGCTTGACTACCTATGATAGCATTTAACTGACACACTAAACCACAGAGAGTTTTGTTCTATCTATATATGGGAATATGTGCTGGCACTTAGATTACAGTATAGCCTCTATAATAATAATTTATACTGGTAGAAAACACACACCTCTGTCCACGGCAGCTATGCAACCTGCTGAGGAGATACTATCTCAGCAAATACCTCATTCAGCGTCTATGTTTCCCTTAGAGGAACATACTAATAGTTAATGTGCAACTTATTATGTGACAGTGTATGTTGTATGTACATATCTATAGCTGATAGGATACCAGCGCTTATTAGTGCCTACTACCGCATCAAGCAGCCTGACAGCTGCGGCACCGGCTATCGTAATTAAACTGTCAGATAGCTATCAGCTCACACTCTGTCCCTCCAAGAGACAGTTACTGATCTCTATATACTGTATTAGTGCATGTATCCACCTTGGCAGTCACATACCTGTACAGTTTGTCTATATAAACTTGGCGGCTGGACTACCCGCGATGGCATTTAACTGACATGCTAAAGCACAGAGCTTTTTGTTCTATCTATATATGGGAATGTGTGCTGGCACTTAAATTACAGTGCAGCCTCTTAACTACTGTGCTTACTAGCCCAGGCAAGGATTTAGTTCTATATTAGTGGCAGCACTATACATCCATTCTAAGAAGCATAATCACTATAATATATTGCCCAATATAACCCATATACTGTAACTACCTCTTTTTTCTCTCTCAGCCACATATATATAAACAGCGGAATTCATGATCTCCAGATAGGGATCTATGTGAGAGACGCTCATTGTTGGACACACTATCTATGACACTAAATTAATGTGTAGCGAATGACTACACCAGTGGAATGCACATACATTTTGTTACTATATAAAGTATATTTTTATTAACTAAACTTCAGTTTCAAATAGCCACGTGTATCTATTTCTCCAGATTCTACATGCACTGACAGTGGAAATAACAGGCAGAGTGACCAACTTCATATATACAGGAACTCTAGACCTGACACATCCAAATTTCCAAAAATGTTTTTGACTAGCACGTTTATTATAGTGCATGATTATATTGTGGATGTTAACCCCTTCCCGACGCAGCATGTTTTTGCCTTCCTGACAGAGGCCTTTTTTTCAAATCTGACAGGTATCACTTAAGTGGGGATAACTTTTTTTTGCTTTTACTTATCCCAGTGATTTTGAGATTGTTTTCCCGTGACACATTGTACTTTAAATTAGTGGTGAATTTTGGTCGTTACAATTTTTTTTTTTTTGTGAAAAATACCAAAATGTCGTAAAAAAATGGAACATTTTGCTATTTGCAAAATGGGTACTTATGAGTTATCTGGGCGCCCGATTTTTTGATTGTATGCCTTAAGTTAAGGCATACAATCAGATGCGATGCGATGCGATATCGCATCGCATCGCATCGCATGCGACCATCGGATGCGATGACCCGATTTTTCCATAGGAATCAATGTTAAAATGGACAGAATCCATTTTAACATGGAATTCAATGGGAAAAAGGGGTCCTTTTCATACCCCTACTATCCAAGTGGGCATGGAGTTGGATATAAACCTGTGGCGAGCGTAGCGAGCCACCGAGCCCGAAGCGTGGCGAGCGAAGCGAGCCCCGCGAGGGGACGGTATTCTATGTCCCCTCGCGGGGCTCGCTACGCTCGCCACGCTTCGGACTCGGTGGCTCGCTACGCTCGCCACAGGTTTATATCCAACTCCATGCCCACTTGGATAGTAGGGGTATGAAAAGGACCCCTTTTTCCCATTGAATTCCATGTTAAAATGGATTCTGTCCATTTTAACATTGATTCCTATGGAAAAATCGGGTCATCGCATCGCATCGCATCGATGGTCGCATGCGATGCGATGCGATGTGGCCGATCCGACCCGATTTAGAAATCGGGCGCCCGGATAACTCATAAGTACCGCAAAATGTTACATTTTCTGCTTGTGAGACAAATAATCATACCACTCAAAATAGTTAATAACTAACATATACCATATCTAAACTTTATTTTTAAATCATTATTACAACCGCCTTTAATTTTTTTGGACACTAGGGGGCAGCAGAGTCTAAATTTTACACAACACGCAGTTTAACGCTGGTTTTGGCTGTTCACTTTTGAACAGCCAATCGCAGCGATCGCCCAAGACGGGGGGCAACCCTGCCCCCCCTGGGCAATGAGGGAGGATGTCTGCTGTCAGGGACAGCAGACATCGTCCCTCTGTCACCGCGTCTGTAGACGCGGTGGCACTTTTAAGTCATGACGTATATATACGTCATGTGTCGGGAAGTACATCCCGGCCATGACGTATATATACGTCAAATGTCGGGAAGGGGTTAAATAAAAAGTACAAGACACATACTCAGTGCCAGATTGAGGTCTTAATGGGCCTGGAACTTTTAAGTGGGCTTCAAATGATTTTGAAACTGGGCCATTTGGTTCCAGAGAAATCTGCCCTCAAAGAACATGAAATGACATTTCAGAAATAAAAAAAATCAGTTTACCTGCAACATCTCTCTTATTATGGGCTTATTCTTACAGTTCCTATCTTCAGCGATTGATATTATGTCATCTATTGCTTGAATGATGTGCCAGTAAGTGCCTGATAAGCGGGAATCTTTGCACAGAACTGATCTCATTAGTCCCAACTTGTTTGGCAACAGTTGCTATGGGGTGCTGTCTGTGCTGGAAATGTAACCAGTGATGATTTACAGCACATGAAGGTGTTTAGGGTGGTGGTTCTATGTTACGTGGGCCCTTATTCTGGTTCACTCGCAAAGTCAAATTCCTTTTCAAATGGACAAAACCATGTACACTGCAAGGGGGGGAGGGGGCAGATGTAACATTTGCAGAGAGATTTAAATTTGGGTGAGATATTTTGGTTATGTGCAGGGAAAATACTGGCTGCTTTATTTTTACACTGCGCTATAGATTTCACTTTGAAGTAAAACCCCATCCAAATCTAATTCTCTCTGTACAAGTTACATCTTCCCCACCTGCAGTGCACATGGTTTTGTCCATTTAAGAAGGAATTTGCCTTTGCGAGTGAACCAGAATAAGGGCCATAGTGTATAAGGTGAGCATATATTCTGTTTAATTTCTATCCCTGTATACATTTTTTTTTTAAATGTTGGAAACAATGCAAGTACAAATTACTTTTTTATGTTTTTATTTACTGAGTGTCACCTTGCTACATTATCTTCTATGCAGTGTACATTATACCAGTAAATTTACTTTACCCCTCTCGTTGTCCCTATAAACTTAAACACCATAAAGGTTACCTTGTATCTATGTTCATGTCTATGGAGAACTTAGCCATACCCATGTCTAGTGTAGCTGGATATTAATAATTAACTTTCTGTTCTATAGTATAATGATCTTTATAGCTTGTTTTTACAGGGCTTGGGTATATGAGTAACTTTTATATTAGAAATGTATAGCCAGTAATCAGACATCCTCAGATCCACGGTCAGGGGTTCATTTATACTTAACACTTATGATACTCCTATCAATGATAAGCTAAGGAGCATGTTTCTGAATTAATAATAACCAATATCTCTGCTATCTTTACTTGTCCCATTTCACTGAGAGACAAACCACAGTAAAATCTTCACTGGTTCCTCTGTTTCAGCAGCACAAGGATAGTGGCCTGACCTGTTAGTCAAGTGGTGATAAGTAGTTTTGGGTTTTAGAGATCTGAAATCAGTCAAATTTAGGGAATCCAAGCTAAACACAATACTGATTCTGAGCTTTGCTCAGTTTAAAAGTTGGATTTTGTCATACTAGTCAAGGGTGAGGGTGAAGAGGAAGGTAGCCAGTGGAGTATACTGTCTATTAATAAACCCAACTAGAGTGACTAGTACACAAGGATACCTAAGCAGAGGCGCAGAGACTAACTTGCCAGCATTCTATCGCAGGGACCCCCGCAAAAAGGTTTACATTTTGCTGTGTCTGGCAAGCAGGTTGTGGGACACCAACTACTAGCTCATATTAATGGTATGAGGCTTCATAAGGGTGGACTGGAAACTATGGAGAATAGAAAATGTACTGTAATTTGGACTTTGAATAACTGAAGACTTTATCTGGGAGAACCAGTAATAAACTTGCCCCATGACTGTTAATGAAACTTGATCCAGGGATTCCAGGTAATTAACAAAAGAGCACCAGAACTTCAGTGATTACTGCGGCCATGATCTTGGGTTTCTGGTAGATAACTAAAATACTGTACTCTAAATGTAACTGCAGACTTGATCCAGGGGGTTCCAGTAATTGCCAGTGGACAGTACCAAGATTCTGCAAATAACAGCAACTTGATCCAGGAATAGGAAAAGTTTTGTTGATTGCCAACTACACGTGGGCTGTGGAGGAAGTTGTTCCAGCCCAGGGGATAGCCTGGGAACCCTTAATATACTTGTGGAAAGCCAGTGATTGGCTCCAAAGGTCAGGTGCGTCTGATTGCTCACAGCTCCGGTTATGTGAACTGACCAATATGGACATGCTAGCCTGGGATTTAGCCACAGGGTGTTCTAGAGGTAGAGAATGTTCTTATAATCAGTATGGTTGGTTTTGGAAGTGAGCACCCTCCAGAAGATGTTGCCAATGCTCCAATGTCAGCTTTAGTTCCTGTTCTCCTATAGCATCATTTCTCTCAGCAAGAAGACATTTTTTGGAGAAGAAGCCACAGGGATGCCTCACATTTCTGGGAGAGAATAGCCCCTGCTGCCTCTGAAAATACCACAATGGTTAAAAACCTTCAGGTAAATTAGCAAATTTAGTTCACAAAGCCTAAGAAGCATTGGATCACCTTCAAGGTGGTAGGTAAGGACCAATTTAAAAAAGCTTGGACTTTTTCCAAATCTATTTGTAAACTGGTTCCTGAATTAATGCACAGGTACCTCAAGAAGGGAACAGATGGATTTTCAAAAAAGCATTTTTCAAGTTTTCAATATAATTGATTGACCTGTAATCATGGTAGGACCTCTTTCAAATGAGAGCAGTTTGAATACAAATCCTATAAGAATATCAGGATATCATCCAGGTAGATCACCATGGATTGATAAAAGGAGCTCCCTGAAAATCTAATTTATGAAATGTTGGAAGATGACTGGGGCATTGCTTAGGCCAAATGGCATGACCAGGTATTCCTAGTGGCCGTCTCTTGGGTTAAAAGCCTTCTTCCACTCATCATTTGCTCTAATCGGAATGAGGTTATAAGCTGCACAAAGAACTAGTTTTGAAAAGACTGAGTCACCCTTGATCCTGTCAAAGAGTTCTGAAATAAGTGGAAAAGTATATATTCTTTTTATTTTGATTTCATTGAGGCCCCTGTAGTCATGGGCTCAGACTCCTGTCCTTCTTTTTAACAAAAAAGAACCTAGCATTTTAAGTGATATAATCAGACATGGCTTTAGTAGAGGGATGAGGTGTCTTACCAAGAATCAAATTAATGGGGCAGTCCCATTCTCAATGAAGCGGTAGGAGATCTGCTCCCTGCTTGCTGAAAACATCTAAAAACAGATGGGATTTTAACTTTGTTCTCAGTACTAGAATTGCAAAGAGCAATGACTTTGGATAGGCATGATTGGAAGCAGGTTGGATTCCATGCAGTGATCTCCATGGAAGACTAGTCTATCCAGGAAAAATGTTTCTGCAGCCAGGGGAAACCCACAACCAGAGGGAATGAAGCCTTGGGAATAACTAGTAATTCAATCTCCTCATGATGTAAGACACCTACTTTGAGCGTCAGTTGTTGTGCTAGAAGAAATAAGACCATTTAAAATATAACTGCCATCCACTGCTGACAAGCAAACCTGGAAATTGCAAAGGTTTAATCAGAACAAGAAACAAAGTTGGCAAAAATAAAGTTTTAGGCTACACGGGAATCCAAAAGAGCTTTGGTATGTAAGGATTTACTAGGGAGTTCCAATTGAACCGGAATTACAGACTCAGACAAGATTGGAGAATATTTGACATGTCCTAATATATCTCCTCCAGTACCAATTGGGATCATGTGTTTCCCAGATGCCTGGAACAAACTGCAACCAGATGGACAGGATCCCCATAGTACATACATTGATTCTCTCGTCATCACTGTTGTCACTCTTGATTGGATAAATGAGCCCAAATGGTTTGCATTGGTTCCTTGGGGGGGCGGGCAGTGATTGAGCTCGTGGACAAGGTCACGGGACAGTCATTGGAACAGTCATTTCTTGTCCTCTCTGCTTGTCTCTCCATTTTGCAGAGGGAGATTACCTCATCCAACTTAATTTGCAGATCGCAAGTAGCCAAACCATCCTTCAGTCTTTCCGACAGCCCATTTAAAAAGGCGGAAACCAGTGCTTCCTTGTTCCAGCAAACCTAGGAGGCCAAGGTCTGGAACTGTCCCACATACTGGGCTACAGTTTTATTCCCCTGGCAGAGTCAAAGAATATCCATAGCTATGAATAAGGACTTGTTATCCTTTGCAGAAGCTCGGTGCAGATCTCTGACCAGAGGCAGACTACATTGGGCTACAATAAATTGTCAAAATTGTTAAAGATTAAAGAATCCAACTCTGGTTTAGAACATGAAGCAGCTTTGCTAGATGTTGAGAGCAAGGTAGCCAGTTGAATATACTGCCTATTTATAAACCGAACTAGAGTGAGTAGTTGGCAAGGATCCCTAAGAAGAGGCATGGAGTCTATCTTGCTAACAGTCTTCCCTAATGATCCCTACAAGGAGGTTTAGAGTTTACTTTGTCTGGCAAGCAGGTCACCTACTAATTAGGCATGAAATTAGATGGTTTGATAAGGGTGAACTGTGGACTGGGAACGATGAAGAAGAAAAGAAGACTTATGTACTGATTCAGACCTGTTAGCAAAGCTGCAATTTTTGCAGATGGACAAAACCACGCTACACTGCAGGTGGGGCTGATGTAACATGTGCATATTCGCACTGGGGACCGATGTTTGCACTTTGCACATGCGTATATTTACATGTGCAGGGCTGCTGTGCGGACACCTCTGGCAACTTGCACAGTAGCTGAGGTATTCGCACATTGGGGGGGCTGGGATGGAGGCAGCCGGGGTGCTGACGCATGGGGATGCCCAGAAAATGGTGCCCAGAAAAATGGTGGGTGCGCCCAGAAAAATGCGATGCCTGCTGGGGGATGATGTCACACAATGTCAATGTCCACCCCCTCTGCATCCCATACGCTTGCAAATATAAGTCAGTCTAAGCTGTCTTATATTTGCAAACGGGTGACACAATCATTTTATGGTCAGCGACAGTCAAATGATTTCACCACTGTAAGCTCCCTTGCAAATGGATGTTTATGCTAAACAGCCATTTGCAATGCACCGGTAATGTACATGTGGTGGCGGGCATTCGCTCGCCCAGTGGGCGGCGTTAGATGGCTCACTAAACAGCGAATTTACAATGCTGAGCGAGTCAACCAGAATCAGGCTCGAGCTTTTAAGAATCTTGTTGCCCAGAACTTCTGCTGTTCTCCCATCTTGCCTTGCGGTATAGGACGGGGAATGAGAGAGTCCTGTTTGGTTCCAGATTTGAATGAAGAGGAATTGGCAGTCTCAGCACAAAGAGAAATTTGCATCACCACCTGATGCTGTAATGCAGTACTGGGGGAGTATGTAGAAAACCACATGTTCAATTATGCCTGGATTTTTTTTTAGATTAATTGATGAGACAGTCGTAAAGTAATACATACGCGATCACATTGATTTATTAATTCATTAATTGAATAACTTACAATTTAATGTGTAGAGCGTGTTTCGCCTATTATGTTACTTATCAATTATGTTATGCACAGTAAATCTCTACTAATAACAATATTTTAACGTATAAGATATGACTTTTGCAGGGCACACAAAACTGTTATATTGTATGAATGAGGATTGCATTATATTTGCTCCCAATGTAACTAAGCTATATCTCAATAAAGCCAGATTTACAAGATGATTGTGAAGGGCGGATTTAGTGCAAAGTGGAGCATAGATTATGAGATAGTAGTGCCACAAAGCTGCTCACTGTTTGAGTATGACATTAGTAAACCCTGTGATAATTGAGCATCTACCACTATCTGTATGTATGTTGTTAGAGGCAGAAGGGAGCCCATATTAGGAGGAGATGTGGGTCCTGATATGCCACATGGAGTAGTTTGGGGTTGCTCCAAGGTAGGTAGCTCTTAGTTTGGATATATCAGGTAAGGAGCCATTATCATGTGGCTCCTTGCTGGTTAATCGTAGACCCAATTTAGGGTAACGGTGGTGTGGGGTGCGGTGCTCCTGGACTGGATGGGCTGGGTGGCTTTAGTGCGGCATGCCCTTACATTCTATTTACACTTTTCCCTCACTAACACTATCTCTATCCTATTTTGAGGGAAAAAATGTCTTGTTTTACTTACCCAGTATTTAACCCCTCCCTCATGCACCTGGGAAATGCTACTGAACTAATTGAGTATCTACCACTATCTGTATAGATGCTATGTTCTCAGTGCAGCTGCAGGGAGCTGTTCTACATTTTAGAGAATACATTAAGGGCCCAATTCCAACCTGCTTGGCGAACAGGTTAATGCTGCCCCACGGAACGCATATTCCCCCCACCCCCCACCCCACCACCACCACCACCGACTGAATTCCCTTGCTACATTGCGAGCGGATATGTACACTTACACGCCCGCTTGCAAGCGCCCACATAGAGGAAAGATCCTTCAATGGATATTTGGATGCACGATTTTCTCTGAGATGGGGGCAGACACTGACATAGTGTGCTGGCATTTTTGTGGGTACACCCACAAATGTCGGTAGTGACCACCACAGAATGTCCCCTGCCTGTCAGTCACTGTGCGAGCACCTCGGTGATTTAAAATATCACTGAAGGCACTCGTAGTGGGGGTCTGTACATGTGCGCAGACCCTCACCATCGGGAAGAGGGGCTGAATTTGCGGCTCTACATGCAGGACTGAATCAGCCCCTGAATTCAATATACTGTAACTTGAATTTCAGGAGGATGCATGTAAGATCATTTAAGTATGTGATTGCTGCAGTATATCATTTTTCCAGGCCACAAAAATTACAATATTTGCAGAAAAATTATACAATTAGCATTATTTAGCAATTTAACACAAAAGACAGTATTCAATCCCCTGTCGCTATTGCCGACGGGTGAAATAGCAGCAGGCGCCTATTCAATGCTGTCTTTCCCGACAGCATTGAAGAGGCATCTCGGCAGAACAGACCTGACTTTAAAAGCAGTCGAGCCCATTTTCCCGAGAACGGCCGTGGATGGCCGAGATCACGGCTGTATCTCAACAATCCATGGCCATTTCCACGAACACGCCCCCTTTTCAATGTTCAGCAGGCGGGACATTTAATACCGCCAGCCTGCCGAATAACAGGAGAGCGGGCCAAGAACAGGCCAGAGTCGCGACTGTCGGGACATCCCCACATTCGTGACACGGGATTGAATATCCCCAAAGGCTATAATCAATTGTATCATTATAGGATATATTATATATCTTATAAATTCCATTGAGAAAATGACATTACATGAACTGTATTAGCTTATCTGAGTGCAGAGATGATTTAAGAGAGGAGTGAGACCATGTGCTATACCCTTTATTCTATTCTGAGTAGACTTTACAGCATTTGTGCAAACCTATAGTAAAAGTTCATAGCAACATATTCCTAGTGATTTCTGCACCCACCAGTGGAGAGGTAAGCATAGTCTGTGTTCTTAATTCAGACCTGATCGCAGAGCTGTGATTTCGCAGGCCGGGTGATCATCTATAGACTGCGCATGTGTACAGCCTGCATGCTCTAGGCCAGGCATGTCCAACCTGTGGCCCTCCAGCTGTTGTGAAACTACACATCCCAGCATGCCTTGCCATAGTTTTAGCATTCCCTAATAGCAAAACTTGATGGGACTTGTAGTTTCACAACAGCTGGAGGGCCGCAGGTTGTACATGCCTGCTCTAGGCTGTCCTGCGATAAAATCCTGCTACTTTTTATTGCTGGCTAGCTGATTCACAGAAAGCTGGTGTTTGAGCAGACATGCCCATGTGTTTGAGGGGAAGGGGTGTGATATCAACTCCGGCCCCCAAACAGCCGGTTTCTAACACAGCCAAAGAGTCCAGGGCTACGCACAGACTGCACACAATGGAAAAATCATTTGATGGCAGGCTTGTACTGGGCTGGATTTCCCTCTGGTAGGGTTGTGTATACCTGATCGCATGGCACCAAAAATTAGCAGCACAGCAATCAGGACTGAATTAGGCCCTTCAGTATGTGTGGTGTGGGCTTCCCTGGGCTTGGCACCAACTATAGATATGCCCACGCCTGTGTGTGCATGTTAGGACTCGTACACACCAGAACAATCCTGATTGTTAGTAGATCGTTAGCAGATTGTGTGATGGTCACACGATCTGCTAACAATCTGCTAACGATCTGCATCCAATCCGATTCCAATCCGATCTGAGTCTGCATCCAGTTGAATGGATCTTTTACAGATCCTACCTGCAGCAGGGGACGCGCATCGGATTGGAATCGGATCGGAATTGGATCTAAACATGCAAAAACATGCCCAATCTACATAAAATCTGCATCCAATCGGTCGGAATTGGATCCAGTTTGATGGAATTGAGCCCTTATCATTCTGGTGTGTACCCTACCTTAGGAAAACTCTGACAGCACCTGCGACACAGGAATGATTTGGATGATAAAATGTGAGTGTGTACTAAATCTATTTTCTGACCATTTATCTCACCCGTGGAGCAGATGTATTAAGCCTTAACAAGAGATAAATGCAAGGGTGATAAAGAGAGATAAACGTCCAGCCAATCACCTGCTAACTGCCATGTTACAGGCTGTGTTTGAAAAAAGTCAGTAAAGAGCTGATTGGCTGGACGTTTATCTCCCTTTATCACCCTTGCATTTATCTCTTGTTAAGGCTTAATACATCTGCCCCAAACTCTTTAATGTATAAACATTTTGTCATTTTTTTAAAGTAAAAACTGCTGATGATATCAAAACTTTTAATTATACCCCTTTCACATCGCACTTTTAAAACGGTATATTGCCGTTTTTTTTTCCATTTTAAAATGTTTAAGGCTGCAATGTGAAAGTGTCAGAGTTGATTTACCGGTTAAAGTTAACCGGTATTTCAACACGGTTAAAAAGCAGAGTCCTACACGGTTCAAAGCTGTTTTTTTTTGGCAGTTTGAACAGCTCTATTTCAATGGCTTGAAACGTGTCCCTTGAGGGTTAAACGGGTTGAATGTTTGAATGGTATTAAATGATTTTTAAAACGGTTTTCACCTGCAATGTGAAAGGTCTCAAGGCTCAGACCCGTTTTAAAGTCCCATTTAAGAATACCGTGTCATTATTTATTTCTGCAATGTGAAAGCAGTATTAAAGAGTTTATTTAGCTCTATCCATTCAGCACACCTATTGTAGTTAATAAACCTCCAGAACATATGATAATTGCAGTTGCTACAGTGAATGTTATTGTGCTGTTGTTAATGTATCACCTTATTACCAGAGAGAAGCGGATTATCAGCATCCTGGCTGGAAATCTCAGTTCTACTTAGATGGAACAGTGGTAATCCTGCTGTTTATGACTAGTCCGTATCACCTCTGTACCTGGGATATGGAATTTGTCTTGTAACGCACAAGATTGCAATCTGCTTTTCCTTTGATATGTGATCTAAGATTTTATATTTCAGGTTAATAAATATTTTGTAGAAAAATAGTTTTTTGAAAACATCCCTTAAGAAATGAGAATCATTTATGTGGAGATGACATTAGATTTATATTGGCCGTGATTCATATTGAGGCACAAGTAGATTTCTCAGATATAATAATCATACCTCACAACTTTCAAAGCAGGGCCAGCAGGACCATTGTGTGCGCTGCAGACAGGTGACCAAAATTTGGGGGTGTGGCCTTGTGGCAAGGGGAGCGGCCTTCAAATCACGGCACTCATCCGAGGTCACTCCATGTTTTGCCGCTACTGCGCCTCTGAATAGCTTATTCTGAGCATCAGCTACCATAAATCTACACAAAGGTTGACCCTTAAGAATACTACTCGCCTTCTTTCCCCATTTGGATGAAAAATGACATCCTTTGGAATTATTGAAAACTAATTTATAAATATCTACACTGTTATAGTCTTTATCTGTAAGTATGAAGAAAAGAACAAAGAATAACCAGGACCATTAAGAACATTCCATTCCAAAGTGTGTATGGTTAGTTGCATTGCTATATGCATTTCATTGCTACTACAGTATGTTTGTTAGTAGAGCACCATTAGAAGTCCATCTATTGCGTTAACATATTTGTATTTGCTTGAGAGAAAGAGCTTCTCACTCAGGGCCTTATTTTGGTTCACTCTTTCTGACAAAATCCTTCTTAGATGGACAAAACCATGTGCACTGCAGGGGAGCATATGCAAAATGTGCAGAGAGAGTTAGATTTGGGTGGGGTTTTATTTCAAAGTGAGATCTATATTGAAGTGTAAAAATAAAGCAGCCAGTATTTTTCCTGCACAGAAACAAAATTACTCACCCAAATCTAATTCTCTCTGCACATGTTACATCTGCCCCCCTGCAGTGCACATGGTTTTGTCCATCTAAGAAGGATTTTGTCAGAAAGAGTGAACCAAAATAAGGCCCTCACTTTGGTTGGAATCCTCTATAGCAGTTCTAGGCGCATTGGAAACCAGAGGATTTTTGCTTCATGCTTGATGTCAATGGGCAGTACAGATGGTGTAATGGTTAGCATTACTGCCTCACAGTGCTAAGGTCATGGGTTCGATTCCCACCATGGCTCTGACTATGCAGAGTTTGTATATCCCCCCATACTTGCGTGGGTTTCCTCCGGGTACTCCGGTTTCCTCCAGGTACTCCGGTTTCCTCCCATAATACAAAAATATGCTGGTAGGTTAATTGGCTCCCAACAAAATTAACCCTAGAATGTCTGTGTGCGCATGTACATGTGGTAGGGAATATAGATTGTAAGCTCCACTGGGGCAGGGACTGATGTGAATGTTCAAATATTCTCTGTAAAGCGCTGCGGAATATGTATGCACAATATAAGAAACTGTTATTATTATTAATAATAATAATAATAATGTCAAGAATTTTTCATGCTTGTTACCAAGGGATTTTCTTGCTATTTGCCAAGGGGGTTTCATGCTCGATGCCAAGGGGGTTTCATGCTTGATGCCAAAGGGGTTTCATGCTAGATGCTAAGGGGGTTTCATGCTCAATACCAATTTGAACCTCTTTACCTGATTATAGACTAGAAAGAAGCAATAACTTCCAACATTTAAACAAACATGAAGTATGAATTGCAGATAGGGTGGCCAATCCTGAGCCATTTTTTCAATCCCGGGATTCAGGATTGAAAAAAATGTCAATCACGGGATTACTGAGATCTTGGGATTGTCCTCCTGACGTGGTGCCACACTGGAAACTGGTTAGTAGCAATCCTTCAGCGGGCGGCTACAGAGGGCAGACTGGGTGGACACGGTTGGGAGAGTGGGCAAGCACGGGGGCCAGCGTTGAAGAGACGGTACACAGGAATTGAGAGACACAGTGGAGAGAGAGCAGATGTGGGCCAGCAGTGGCGGGTGTGTGACTGAACAGCGTGACCTATAACATCATGCTGCGCAGCCGTACAACATGTTTTCATAGGCAGCGTCTGAGCCAAACTCTAACGACACTCATCGCTGCCCATCAGAAAAGGGATGGACGCCAGGCTTATCTCCTGACCTTTATTCCTGCCACCGATCGCCAAAAAGGGGGCAGACGCTGATGTCATGTGATGTCAGCCACCCGCTTTGAGCAGTCATCGCCATGCCTGCGTGTCCAGCATTTTTATGGAGTTTGCATTACAATTTCAAATACGTGCATCCAAGATAAATATATTTGGACTTTTTCATTCCTACAAAAAAGACAATTTACTGGAATTTAATTTCCTTTCCATTTGGTGAAACTGTCAGTTCAAATATTTAGAGATTATGCTCCCTAAATCAGCTGATGGCTCACCTGCTATCAAACAAAGCTTGTGTTTTGACATTTTGTATTTATCTTTCTATATCAACAGATAATAATATAATAAAACGTATGTTTATAAAATATGATTATATCATTTGTAGTCATTGTTACTCACAATCTGTTTTTCCAGTCTCATTCTTTCTCAAGTTAAAATTTAACTCCATGTAAATGTTACATACATGTAAATGAAGCCTATCAACATCAAGGTGGAATTGAACTAACAAGTTAATGTTTAACCTGATTTGTCAAAGACATTTCTTAGCGGAGAAAAAAATATGTTTTTTTCCAATTTATTAAACAGAAAGAAAAACAAAGTTGCTCCTTATAGAAATTTGCTGATACTGTATATGATTTTGAATTAAGTGGAGATTGTCACCACTAGGGTGGCCAATCCCGGGATCGGTGGGATCCAGGGATTTGGCCACAAAATTCCGGTATTTCAATCCCGGGATTGGACTATCCAATCCCGGGATTTCGGGATTGCATAGTAAATTGCCAGGCAGCGTCTGAGCAACTGCTCAGACGTTGCCCGGCTGTTCCTGACCCGGTATGCCGTCGGGAGGCGAGCGGGTTCTGCCGCTGTCTCTCACTGTTTGGCAGCGAGCGGGTTATGGCCTCCATGACACTGGAGAGATCTGGCAGCGAGCAGGTTACAGCTCTGGAGGTGCAACGCTGCGGCCTGAGCAGCGTGACCTATTGGTCACATTGGTCATGCTGCGCAGGCCTCAGCTCTGCACCTCCGGTGCCGGAAACCGCTCGTGCCCAACCTCTCACACAGCAATCGCATCCGTCCGGCGTTACAGCCGACGCCTGCCGGTCTCCACTAAAGTAAGGGGGACAGGGGCAGTTTTCGTTTAGGGATGCCAATCCAGGGATCTCGGGAATCCCGGGATTGAGCATTTTTCAATCCCAATGCCCGGTATTGAAATAATGCCCCGGGATTGGCACCCCTAGTCACCACTGTGAGCCCAGCCTAGAGATTTCAGTTAAACCACTCTGACTGTTTTTGATTGGCTGAGCGACAACTGACTATTAATTCAGTTCACTGTTAATTAGTGACAATGCTTTGTAGGACCAATTGTGTCCATCACATAATGGTTTTATGTTATTTTCAACTGTATATTTAGAAAGATCATGGAGTGCACCTTGTGTGCATGAAGTGACATAAGTTTTATGGCCTATGCATGAAATGTATTCCAGAAGCCCTCGGCAACAAGGGATGGGGTGTTTTGTTTTTCTGAAGGTTGGATTGGTTATTATATATCAGGCTGTTATTGGTTAGGAATTGTTATGGGTGTGGTTTAAGGTTAGGATTATGGGAGATTCTAGAATATTCTGCCTCTTTGATTTCAAACGTTGGACTGATAAGTACTGTGTTGAATTCAGAGACCTATACACTGTTTTTCACCATCTATATCTATATCTATTCTTTATTTCTTTTCTTCTTATTGTCATTCTGTTAATCTACCTCACCTACTTTACCTTACTGTCATCTCCTAAATAGCTTTCTTATCTTTTGCTTGTCTCTTACCTTCCGTATTGATAATGTCTGGCAGGCCAAGGAGGGATGCTGGTGTTCCTGCTCGCTTCCTTCAGGGAGCAGGGCTGCCAGCTACCTCAGGGGCGAGAGGGAGAGCAAGGGCTAGGGAGCCAGCAGGGCCTGGTCCTGTTACTGTCCCTGCCCGTGTGCGCACCCGACCGCCTGGTAGGGACGCGGTGAGAGGCCTGTCTGGCTCTCCTGCACCGCTGGGTAGACTGCGTTCACCCGCGGCTGATGCTCAGTCAGCGCGCGGGAGGCGGGAGGAGACGGGCCCCGAGGCAGACTTTATGTCTGCTGACGGGCGGCGTGTAATGGCGCCCGCGGTTGGGACTAGATCAACTCGCGGGCGCCGTGGGAGCAGGGAGTCGCCCGCGGCTGGCGCTCAGTCAGCTCGCGGGCGTCGCTCAGGGACACGGCAGCCCGCAGCTACTACAGCTCGCGGGCGGCCGGATGTCTATGACACTCCGGCTGTGAGGGGAAGCCGCGCGCAGGCGGCAGATGGATCTCTGCACCATCAGCCCGGCGCTGTGCGCTCGCGTCGGGCTGGCGGAGGTCAGGGGTCAGTGGGGGTGCCGGGAACTGCGCCACGGCAGCGAGGCGCCCCCAATTCAGTAAATGCAACGGTTGTGCATGGTGGAAGTGGAAGGGAGCTGCGACAGGCAAGACGCCCTGTTGCTGCTAGAGGGGGCAGGGCTGCGCGTGGCAGAAGCCGCGCAGTGCTGCCCTCTGGCAGTGTTTTAGTAGATGCTGGGGAGGAAAATATAACTCCCCAGCTTTATGATGGGGATGAAGTTATGGTTACTCCAGTTGGGGGCAATGCCAGAGCTAGGAGGAGGAATAGGAGGGCACTGCACTTTGATGTGCCTGCCGAGGGAACAGAGGATGGAGGCTCATCCTCTGGGTCATGGGAAGAGCAGAATGTTCTGGCTTTGGTTCCAACTGGAGGCAGGGGTAACCGTGCTGGGTCCCACCATACTTATGCCGAGGTGGTTCGGGGGGGTGCCCCCTCTGGGAACATGGCTTCGGTATCCG
The DNA here is from genome assembly GCF_055691185.1 of Crinia signifera. Taxonomy (NCBI): domain Eukaryota; kingdom Metazoa; phylum Chordata; class Amphibia; order Anura; family Myobatrachidae; genus Crinia; species Crinia signifera. The sequence goes on from NC_139217.1 coordinate 188,648,204, forward strand.
CGATCTGTGCAGCAGTGGTATCCGCCATAGTGCCCCTGTTAACCACCGGTCCAGGTGGGCAGGGTGCTGGTGGTCAGCGTCCAATAGATGCTGCAGCACTGACACAGGCCATGGTGCCGGCCCTTTCCTCTGCCCTGGGTGCCACCAGCAATGCGTCGGCAGGGCCAGCTGTTACGAATGACTTGATTGATGAGACAAATGTCCCTTTTGTGCCCACAGTAGCAGGCACTTCAGGAGTCATGGATCGAGCAGCAAGGGGACGCCGACGAGGTAATGGCAGCAGGTCCGGAGGATCGTCGCATTCCGGGGGTGAGCTGCCTTCCGACCCTGATTGGGTTAATTTAGGCGGGTCAGGTACGGGTAACTCTGACACTGAGGGAACAAGCTCATCAGGAGGGGGGAGGCATAAAAAGGGTAAGCGCGGCAAGCGTTCAGGTAAGAAGCGCAGACGCAGACACTCGGACAGTTTGCTGGCCTCCACTTCTTCGGAATCACCATCCTCGTCAGATGACGGGGTGAGTAGATCCAGGAGGAAGAGGAGGCGAGCGAGGCGATCTCCAAGTGAGGATTCAATAGTCACAGTTGAATCCGACTCTGTCCAGTGCGCAAACACCGCAGTAATGCGGGGGCTGCGTCCAAGGATGCGGGATAGGATTAGGAAGGGCAAATATGTTAACATATTTGCACTTACTAGCAAAAGCCAGAAAGCGCTGATTGCTGCGCGAAAGAAAGGCACTGACAGCGAGGAAGCGTTCATGACTTACAATAACTGGGTGCGAGGAATGCTGGTCTTCGCAAATTGTTATATGGAGTCCAGGCCTGATGAGTATATGAGTTTGATACGGTATCAATATCTAATTCACAACTTATACACATCATACCGCGGCTACGGATGGCTCACGTATGATGAGGAATTCAGGCGTAAGCAGCATGGGAAGGATATTTATGACTTCGGCAGAAAAGACATTGAGCTTTATGTCGAGGTCACAAATTCTGCCGTGCCAATGGGTGAGGCTGCTTCGAAACCTTGGAATAAGAAGCAAGGGGGCCAGGTTTCAGGGGGCAGTGCTAAAAGAGTAGGTCATGGGAAATGCTTCGCCTATAACAACAACACGTGTAACCTGGGACAGAAGTGTCGTTTTCGGCACTCCTGTATCAGGTGTGGAGGCAGTCATCCCATTAAAGACTGTAGCAAACCAGCGCAGGGACAGGGTGGAGCTTCGGGCAGCAAGCAAATCCGCGGTCCAGCGGAACCAAATCATGCTTAGAGCTCCATCCCCTGTCCGGCTGCAGGCCATGTTGCCGTGGTTGGAAAGGTACCCCTTTAGAGAGGAGGCAGAATTCATAAAAAATGGATTCTCTGAGGGGTTTGCCTTGCCAATCTCGGGTAACATTAATCAAGGGTCTGTGAAGAATTTGCGTTCAGCATATCAGTTTCCTTTAATTGTTAAGGAAAAGGTGAATGCCGAGGTGAATTTAGGCCGGATGGTGGGTCCTTTTGAAGAGCCTCCTATTCAGGACATGATCCTTTCCCCCGTGGGAGTAGTCCCCAAAAAAGCGGAGGGTAAATTTAGGCTGATTCAGCATCTATCCAGCCCAAGGGGTGCATCAGTTAATGATGCCATCCCTTATGAATTATGTAGGGTGGTGTATCAATCTTTCGATGAGGCCATTGCATTAGTGAGGTCATTTGGAAAAGGGGCTTTGCTGTGCAAGATAGATGTTGAATCAGCTTTCAGATTATTGCCTCTGCACCCATCAGCTTTTAAATTCATGGGTTTTAAATTAGATGATGGGGATTACTTCGATAGATGCCTTCCCATGGGGTGTTCCATTTCCTGCGCTTATTTCGAGCGACTCAGCACCTTTTTGCAATGGTGTTTGCATGAGGTTTCTGGAGAGTCCGGAATAGCGCATTACCTAGATGATTTTCTGCTAGTTGGTTCACCCAACTCGGATAGATGTTTGGCCCTATTAGTTTGTACTCAGACACTTTTTAAGTCGTTTGGCGTACCGATAGCGGACGATAAAACCGAGGGCCCAACTACAGTATTAACCTTTTTAGGGATTGAAGTGGACACAGTACAGGGACAATGTAGGCTCCCAAGAGACAAGATTAATCGCTTACATGAGGAAATCTTGTTTGGCCTCGCAGCAGGTAAACTGACGCTTAAACAGGCCCAATCATTGATGGGTGTGTTTAACTTCGCTTGCCGAGTAATACCCATGGGTAGGATTTTCATGAGAAAATTAGAAAGGCCTCACGTGGGAATAAGGAGGCCTCATCATTTCCTTAGGCTCACAAGCGAAATACGGCGTGACCTGGGGATTTGGGATGCCTTTTTGTCCCAATTTAATGGAATTTGCATATGGCAGGAGGCACCCATTTGTAATTCTATTCTGGAGCTATATACCGACGCAGCGGGTGCCACTGGTTTTGGCGCTTTCTTTGCCGGTAGATGGTGTTCAGAATCCTGGCCTGCTAGCTGGGTGGAGAAAGGGTTCACGAGGAACATGCTTCTATTAGAAGTGTTTCCCATAATGGTCGCCATTGAGCTTTGGCATGATTTCTTAAAAAATAAGGAAGTGTTTTTTTGGTGTGACAACCTAGGGGTTGTTTACGCTATCAACAGACAAAAATCTACTTCCTTAGAGGTTCTCAGGGTTATTGGTCAGATTGTGCTTACGTGTCTGGTCAACAATATAACGTTGAGAGCCAAACATGTCCCTGGGGTACATAATGAAATAGCCGATGCCCTTTCGCGCTTTGAATGGCAGCGTTTTAGACGTCTGGCACCAACTGCACGTTTAACGGGTGACATTTGCCCTTTTTATGTATGGCAGGTAATACACCCGGAATGGAGGGGCTAGCGCATAGCTCTTTGGCGCCGGCTACGTTTGCCGCATATTTGTCGGCTTGGCAGAGTTGGAGCCAATTCCTATTGGAAAGGGGCAACAGAGGTAGGAATTTAAAATCATTAATTCTTGCCTTTGCTTGGCGTTTCTATGTAGCCGGGAAGTCTCGTGGCGCAGTGGGTAAGGCCTTAGCGGGCATTTCTTACTTTCTGCGTTTGAACGGGAAAAAGGACATTACAAAGTCCTTTTTCCTGCAGAGAATGCTTAAGGGCTGGGCGAGATTACAACCACCCATCCCCGACAGGCGGTGGCCGATTGACGGCCGTCTGTTGGGAAAGTTGGTACGCGCCTTAAAAGCAGTTTGCTCCTCTCAGTATGAGGCCAAACTGTTCGCTATGGCCTTCGTTATGGCTTTCCATGGGGCGTTCAGGGTAGGTGAACTGGTGGCACCATCTCGGTCATCGGCTTCACCTATGCTGACAAACCATGTCGTCGTTGCCCCCGACGGGTTATGGTGCAGAGTACAACGGTCCAAAACTGATGTAGTTGGCAAGGGGCGTTGGGTTCGTATGGGTTCCTGTCCGGATCGGCGGATTTGTCCGTTGGTTGTGGCAGGGGCTTATTCGTCCTTGCGTCCTGATGTGCCTGGGGGATGGCTCATTCATATTGATGGGTCTCCCCTGACTCGTTATCAGTTTAATGCGGTTTTGAAACGTGGTATTCTGCACCTGGGTCTTTCACCGGAGATGTATGGGACACACTCTTTTCGCATCGGCGCCGCTTCGGCTGCCGCTGCGGCGGGTTGGTCCGATAGATCCATTCGGGCACTGGGTAGATGGAGGTCTGGTGCGTTTCGACGTTACATCAGACCTTGATCTGGCAGTGCGCCCCCCTTTGAGGAGTAGCCGCTCGCTCAAACACGCTTTAGTGTTTGGGGGGCCTTGAGGAATTTTTTATTGCCACCAGTTTTAATTACGGCTTCTGCCGGCTGGTGGGTGTGTTTTTTGCCTCAAGTCAAATTGGGGCGACCCAAATCCCCACCCCCCCACCCCCCAGCCCAATGTTAGGATTTAAACAAAGCCCAATGTCAGGTTATACTCTATTTTAAATTAATCTAATTCAAAAATCATACTAATTTTTCTAAATATTCTTTTTTCAGGCATGAGGATTGACCCGCAATGTATCTGGTTGTTGGGTCATTCCTTCGTTTACTGGTTATCAGTTTCCCCAAATGTTCTGGATCACTCTCAGTATCCAGAACTGAATCTGTTCAGATGGTTAGGGCATCGTGGGTTGCGGTTTTCGCAATTTAGGCAGACATTCGAAGAGGCAGTGGATAGGTTTGGTTTTCCATTATTTTTAATTGTACACTTAGGGGGTAATGATTTAACGTCCAGAACCTGTCTGTAGGTTAGATTCGAGATCAGGAACGAGTTAGTAGATATTTTGCAGCGTTTCCCCTTTTGCAGAGTTTTTTGGTCGAACATTATACCAAGGCAGAATTGGAGGGGTGCTCTTAATCCTGGTGCAATTGACCTGGTTAGACGGAGGGTGAACTCAGTAGTGGGTCGAGCTGTCTGTCAGCATGGCGGATACTCGATTCCGCATGCGGGTATCACCTTCCGCGATCAGAGGTTGTACAGGAGCGACGGAGTACACCTTTCAGAAGAGGGTATGGCCTTGTTCCTTAGGGATATTTTAGAGAGTTTGAGGGGTATGTAGTTTAGTCTATGGTGGCGGTGCCGGATCGGGAGATCTCGGCAGGTGGCCGGTCTCAGAACGGTGGCTAGGTTAATTTGTACATTAACACCTTTTGAGATTTATTTCCCTTGAGGGGCAACTCCTTTGGAGAAAGTGACTTTAGCATGGCAACAGTTTTTCCTTCAGGGGCATCACCGATCCAGGTGGGCCCCTTATGTCGCTTTAGTTGAGTTGTGACCTGATGGGGAATATTTAGATCGTTCAGGCAGGTGGCCTGAACTTTATTTTAAAATTTTATTTTAAGGACAGGGATGTGGCAGGAGGCCAGTTCTTGTTCTTTTGGGCAGTCGGCCCAAGAAATCTTTATTTAAAGCTGTTCTGACCTCGCCACCATAGATAGTTAAATTTAAATATTATAATTAGATCAAATAGGCCGCCCTCTTTCAGAAAAATAAAAAGACGACCCCATTCACCACATTTCAGTTGTCCGAGTCGTTATTTTAGATAAGATGATTTGAATGGTGCATGAATGCAGTGGGTCATCAAAGACTTATGCATATTCTTCAATGAACCGTAATTTTCTTCTCCAGATGTTTAGATGTAGGCGTTTCATGTGTAACATTTTAGGAGGCTGTTTAGCTATATACAGTGATGAAGACCTGCCAAGTGGTCTTTTTACAGGCCCAAAGGCCCCCATACACTAGGTTTGACTTGTTCTAAGGACAAGTTAGACCCATTTTCTCTTGAGCATCCCTGGCAGGTCCCCGGGAGGGCTCACATACTGTATAATTTGGCACTTTGTGTGCCATTTTTACATTTGATAATTTAGCAGTGGCACACACCTACACATACTGTATCGGATGCGCCCCTGCCGGCTGCACATACGATTTATCTTATATCAAGCCTGACCGACCTCCAACTCCAATCGTCCAAAATTGCATGTGAAAGACATCTGATCCAATGTGCAGTCCTATGCGCATCAGATCGGATGTCATACACACATAGGTGCCGATTCTGTGGGTGCTCAAGAGCCCAAGCACCCACAGAGCGGACAGAGTGTATTCCGGTGTCCGCATGTCGAGCCCTTGCTGGGCAGAGCAGATGCGTGTCCCTCCGCACTCCCTCTCTCTCATCGCCGATGTTGGCAAAGGTACTGAGGGCATTTATGTACCTGCACTGTGGGGGCATTTTTGTATTTGGCACTGTGAGGGCTTAATCATTTATGTACCTGGCACTGTGGGGGCATTTTTGTATTTGGCACTGTGAGGACTTGATCATTTATGTACCTGGCACCGAGGGGGCATTTATGTATTTGGCACTGTGAGGCATTTATGTACCTGCACTGTGGGGGCATTTATGTACCTGGCACTGTAGGGGCATTTATGTACCTGGCACAGTAGGGGCATTTATGTATTTGGCACTGTGAGGCATTCATGTACCTGCACTGTGGGGCATTTATGTATTCGGCACTGTGGGAGCATTTATGTACCTGCACTGTGGGGCATTTATGTACCTGCACTGTGGGGGCATTTATGTACCTGAACTGTGGGGGCATTTATGTATTTTGCACTCTGCTGCCATAATTTGAATATTGGAGACAACTGTGCTGCGTAATATAAATTGTTATCATTTTGTGGCCACACCCCTTCCCCATGAAGCCACTCCCCTATATTTTTGGCTTGAGCACCCACCAGCAAAAACATTAATTGGCACCTATGCATACACATGCAATTTTGGACAATTTTACTCAATTTCTTGGCCCGATCCACTTAGAGACTACAGTTTGCCTTTACATTCGCCAAACAAATCATATTTCCAAGTTTTTTTATGTATCATACAATTAAGTCTGCAAATCCAAGGTGACATTCTTTATCTTGTGCTGAATTCGCTAGAGTAGTTCCCAACCCAGCGCAGTAATTATGTGTGGAAGAGGCTCTCTGTTCAGAACACCCCCCTCCCATATTTTGTTATGGATCTTGGTGATACACATTACCATTTTTAAATATGGGGAATAAGCAAGTCTGTTTTGCTGACAATCTCTCGGATAAATGCAAACATCAGCATTGAACAAATAATGCACTCACCATTTATTTACACAGTTCAGAAGTGTAACAAGACCTTGACTTTACGGACTATGGGTTATATAACTGAACTTGTAAATGTAAATAGAAGGTTAAGAGTGAATGACAGTTAAGTATATTTTTTTTATTTACAGTATATGCTGTATTTACTTTGCTAACATTGAGTAATAGAGTATGTTTACAGAAGTATAAAAAAGTAACTTTTAAAATAATAAACGGTACTTGTTTCCTAGCACGGCCACACTCGCATTGATCTTGTGCCCTTAATAGTGGTATGCGATGGCCCCCGACGCGATGGACCCGATTTCCCATTGAAATGCATTGAAAATTTAAAAAATTGCGTCGGTCGCATTGATCTTGTGCCCTTAATAGTGGTATGCGATGGCCCCCGACGCGATGGACCCGATTTCCCATTGAAATGCATTGAAAATTTAAAAAATTGCGTCGGTCGCGTCGCATGCAGCTAAATAAGCATTAAATGGTCCCGACGCGATGCCCCCGATTTCCCATAGGGAACAATGTTAAATGGCTCAATTTACCCAAATCAACAGGGAACAATGTTAAATGGTCCAGAAACCCCAAAAAACACCCCTGAACAGTGAAATGGCCCCCCAAAATTAGTTAACGCCACCCCACGATCAACGTGAACCCGAAGCGTGGCGAGCGCAGCGAGCCCGCGAGGGGCGGCGGTACGCGTCCTCCGACCTTTTTATAACCCAACTATCCACGTCGGCGTGGAGTTGAGAATAGAATAGTGTGGCGAGCGCAGCGAGCCACCGAGCCCGAAGCGTGGCCAGCGCAGCGAGCCCCGCGAGGGGACGCGGATACCTTCACAGGTAAACGCGTCCCCTCGCGGGCTTCACAGGTGTCCGCGTCGCCACGGACACCTGTGAAGCCCGCGAGGGGATGCATATAACTGTGAAGGTATCCGCGGCCCCTCGCTGGGCTCGCTGCGCTCGCCACACTATTCTATTCTCAACTCCACGCCGACGTGGATAGTGGGGGTATGAAAAGGTCGGAGGACGCGTACCGCCGCCCCTCGCGGGCTCGCTGCGCTCGCCACGCTTCGGGTTCACGTTGATCGTGGGGCGGCGTTAACTAATTTTGGGGGGCCATTTCACTGTTCTGGGGTGTTTTGGGGGGTTTCTGGACCATTTACCTTGTTCCCTGTTCATTTGGGTAAATTGAGGCATTTAACATTGTTCCCTATGGGAAATCGGGGGCATCGCGTCGGGACCATCGCATGCGATTTTTTAGCACGCATGCGATGCGACCGATCAGATTTTTTTACCTGCGATGCCCCCGATTAGAATCGGTGTGGCCGTGCTAGGAAACAAGTACCTAATAAACAATAGTGTATGCATAAAATTACACAGAACATATGTAATAACATCAGCCAAGCACTGGCTCTAGGCTTTTCTGCTAATTTTAATTAATCACTTCCTAATTATTATAATAGCCTAATTTAAAAAAGTTAGATGACATATAGTATGGACTTATGCTGAGTTGTATGTAAAGCAAAAAAGAGCAAGTTACTGTGCACTGTGCTGGTGGGGCAATCGTCACCCTCTGTATCCATCCCTGCACCAAGTGGAGGGAGGATCAGATAATTACCCATACTTGGGTTTGTTGTAGGAGCCCAAGTGTAGACTACTGTCTACATCAGTAGCATCTGCCTTCCTAACCAGCTGAGCACGAGCTGCTGTAAACCGGGCTGTAGAGGGGTCAGAGAGTACATTGAGCAGCAGCAGCAATCTCCTCTGCTTGTATGATGGAAACAATTCTCCACCCCACCCTGGATTTTCATCTAGCTCACTGTTGCCCCTTTCAGACCGCAGTTTTTACCCGTTATTTTGCAGGTTTTTTTACCGTTTTAAAACAGTAATTAGTGCAGTCTGAAAGGTGCAGAGTGAATTTACTGGTTCTATTGAACTGGTATTTCTAAACGGTAATAAAGCAGGGTCCTACCCGTTTCAGACCCGTTTTCTTTCATCCACTGTTTTCTATGGGTTAAAACGGGTTCAGTGTTGTGAAGGAACAAAAACTGCATTGTAATACCGTTAAAGGACAAAAATTGCACTGAAATACCGTTTAAAGACATGCAGTGTGAAAGGCAAAACGCCTTTCACACTGCATGTCTTTAAACGGTATTTCAGTGCAAGCTGGCAGACCCGTTTATAGAAACGTTTTAAAATACCTGGTCAAAGCCAGTTTTGTGGTCTGAAAGAAGCATATGTTTTTGGTGGAAACTAGCAGGAACTCAGGGCCTTATTCTAGTTCACTCTTAGAGGCAAATTCCTTCTTAGCTGGACAAAACCATGTACACTGCAGAGGGGCAGATGTAACATGTGCAGAGAGAACTAGATTTGGGTGGGGTTTTTCTTCAAAGTGATATCTATATTGAAGTGTAAAAATAAAGCAGTCAGTATTTTCCCTGCACAGAAACAAAAAAACTCAACCAAATCTAATTCTCTCTGCACATGTTACATCTGCCCCCCTGCAGTGCACATGGTTTTGTCCAGCTAAGAAGGAATTTGCCTCTAAGAGTGAACATGAATAAGGCCCTAAGTTCCTAAAACTCTCATTAAATATGACATATTCAGGAACTGGGTTCCTGAACCTGTCCTGTGCAAAAATGTACTTTTCATACAAAAAGTTTTATTTTAATGCTCATTTTAAGTGGCTTTCTTTTCTTTTTTGAAGGTAAATTGCTTACCTTGGAGATGAGCGCCAACCCTGGTTAAATGGGTTTAAATACAATAACCTTTATTTAGTTTTAAAAACACAAACTTTAAAAACTTTTGTCTGCTGCACTATACTTTTAAACAGCAATAATAATTATAATACAGTCCTGGCTATTTCACATTTATCTGTGTGGTTCTTAATTTGTGATTATACAAATCACAAATTAAAAATCACCATGATTAAAGTGTGGCTTGAACACATTTAAGTAATGCGACAATGAATAACTGCCATTTCACCTTACGTTTGCTTAGTCGACTCTAGGCCATAAATCAAATCAAATATTAAATTGTTTAATCACAAAATAAAGCACTGGTTATTCTCCAGATACAGTAATTTGAGATTATAAAAATTTCATCTAAGAATGTCTGGAATGAGGAATCACAGCAACTGCTGCAAACACCAACCCAATGACTGTATACTGTAAGCCAGGGCTCGACAAAACCCGGGGGCCAGGTCGCCATGGCGACCAGATTCTGCTGGCTGGCGACCAGAATTGCCAGGAAGCAAAACCCCCGGGAAGAGTGGTGGCTTAATAGCAGCGGGCAGCGCAGTTCACAACTCTCCCGGCTGCCGGGAGATGGACAGGGAAAGGCAGGGAGCTGGCAGCAGCATCTCTGTAAGCAGTGCATCCCCGTGGCTGGTTATCCTATCAACACTTGCAGCAGCCTTGGGTGCCCGTTTCAGACACGTAAAAAGATGGTGCCGCAGTGGGTTATGTTCAATATGTTCAATATAACAGCTAGCACGGCGGCAGCCCGGCAGAGCGTTGCAGAACTCTCCCGGCTGCCACTGTATCAGACCAGGTCAGCAGCGCGCCTATTTCAAAGCCCAAGCACGGCTCCCGATTAGCTTGTGTAATAGGCGCGCCGCGGACCTGCTCTGATGCAGCGGCAGCCGGGAGGGTTCTGCACCGCTCTGCCGGGCTGGCGCCGTGCTGGCTGTTATATTGAATTTAACCCACTGCGGCACCATCTTTTTACGTGTCTGAAACGGGCACCCAAGGCTGCTGCAAGTGTTGATAGGATAACCAGCCACGGGGACCCACTGCTTACAGAGACGCTGCTGCCAGCTCCCTGCCTTTCCCTGTCCATCTCCCGTGTTTTACCGGGCTGCCACAATGCTGGCTGTTGTATTGAACATTATAACCCACCATGGGGACCTGCTGCTTATGCAGAGGGAGGCACCAGAGAACAGAGGCTTACCCCCCCTCCCCCCGGTATTTTTTTCTCAATATGCCCCTGCCTGGCATCAAGCCACAAACCCATAGCAATGATCATGTAGGTGAGCAGCACTGTGACATAATATGCCATGGGCATTATGGCATGTGGTAATATATGTAATGGGCACTACGGTGTTTGGTTTACCGTGTAATGGGCATTAAGGTGTGTGGGGTATATGTAATGGGCATTATTGTGTGTGGTATAGTACGCAAAAGGTTTTTCAGTGTGTGGCATAATGTGTAATGGGCATTGTGGCATGTGGGTATGTGTGACATGTGTAATAGGCATAATGGTGTCACTTTTTGGCGCACACTGTCACTATTTTTTTCTGGCTCCTACATTTTCATCCTGGCTCCTAGATTTTTAATAAATTTGTCAAGCCCTGCTGTAAGCATACACCAGAAATTGAAAGGTTGCTTCTAGGTTTGCCGTGACACCATATTCTACTTTAGAAATGTTCAGCAACAAATGCAAATCAGATATTGATCTCATACTATTGACTTTTTTATATTTTCAGCAAACCCTTGTGATATGAAGCTTCAGGATTTAGAAAGTTATTTACACATCTGGATCTCTAAATTCAATAGCTCTTTAGATGCTAGTTCCTACTTGTAATCACAAAAACACTATAATATTGATAATTGAGCAAAGAGATTTGGAATTCACCAATTCAGACTGAATGGATTTTGGTACATTTCACAAACTTTTATCTGGAATTAGGTAAGTCAACATGAGTGGAATATCTTATATACTGTATATAAGGCTAAATCATTCTCACCTTTTTGAGGTGAAGTACTGAAAGTGACCCCTAGAGGCCACTCAATGGACAAAATTGCTCCTTAAAAGAAAGTGAAACCAAAATGATATGTTTCAAACTTATTGGATATGGGCAGAGGGAGCTGTTAAGAAAGAGATTGGAGGTAGGATGAGATAGGACAAAGCCATCATTTTGACAGGCTTTTAACTACTAACTAAAGATGAGCGCCAGGGGGCTAGGATTTGGATTTGTCGCTGGGATTTGGATTTGGCTTTGTCGAGCGGCGGTGATATGGATTGGATTTTTTGTTAAAAAAAATTAAAAAAACGCCCAAATCACATAATATTTGCTTTTTTTGTTTGGGCCCCCACAATAAGGTACAGACTGACCACTGGCTTAACTATACATTTTTCTCCCCCCAGCCAGAATAGTTTCTGCACAGTAGCAGTGGAGGGGTGCAGAGCAGAATTGTGCAGAGCAGAGGAGTGAACAATTACAGTGGAGAGCAGAGTTGTGCAGAGTAGTTATTGTGACTTCTGTACTTTTACAATCGAAAACAGAGGTTGCAACATTCCCCTAAAGATCCATTGGTGGGAAACCCCATAGAAACATACAACCTAATCCTTTAGTGAGGTTACAGACATGCAGGGCCAGTGCAAGCCCTGTCAGTGCCCCAGATGACCCCCCTCCACTCTCCTCTCCCCCGCTCCGACCCAGTCCAGGGGGGGTTGCGGGCTCCAATCGCCGGGCTCAGCGGGAGGCAGGGGGAAGGCGCAATGTTTTCCTTGGTCCACGGGGGTGGCGGGGGTGCGACCGTCCCACTGCGAGTGAAGGGGAGGGGGGTGGTTTTAGGAGGCAGTCGCCTCTTACCCAGTCTCCATGGGTGGGGGCTGTGGGCGCAGTTGTTGCCTCAGCATTAAGGAAACAAGTCCTCTCTCTCCTCAGCCACACAGCTTGTGCCTCGGGAGAACACAGCATAAACTACATACATAACCTAATGCACACAACCTTCAGCAGGGTCCCGCCCACCTCTCCCTGTTCAGGCAGCAGCCATTAGTTGGCCGAGGGCTTTCTATCAGCGTATTCCATGTGCTGCTGCCTGTTGGTCATGACTGCCATGGCTCCCGTCTGCTTCTCCCTCCTCCCACGGTTGAAGGTTCAGTCTGTCCCTGCAGCACCACATTTATCCATGGTGTCCCCCAGAGACCCCGCGGCGCTGGTTCCCTCAAGCCACAGCGGGGTCTGCCACATGATAATTACGCCACTGAGACTGACGGATGTCATCATTCACCATCCTAATCTTCACTCTCATCTGTGTGTACATCCTTGGAGTCATCATCATCACACAATATCAGTTCATCACTGCTGGTATCCTCCATGAGCAATGTCTGTGTTTTGCAATGGATTTGGTGAGAATGCTCTTCCGTGTGAAATTTGTAGTTCATTTTTATGAACATCACTTTTTCAACATTTTGAGGAAGTAGCCTCCTCCGACGATCACTCACAAGGTTCCCAGCAGTGCTGAACACTCTCTCCGAGTACAAACTGGAGGGTAAGTAGCTTCTCCTTTCCAGTATGTGAAGATGCCTACCATTACACTGTCCTGAAAATAGTCCTCCACTAACCTCTGCATGGTGACCGTATCTGATGGAGTAGGCACGCTAGAGGTGTCACTGATACTGGGCAATTCTCTTAGACCCGACCAGATGTCAAAGAAAAGTGTTTCTGTGGACTGCTTTTCACCCCCACTAGATGTTTTGGGAAAATGCACTTTTTTACGGGCAGATTCTTGCGAAATTGAATGAGGAGACGTCACTTCAGCTGCTAACTTGCTCACCAGGAGCTCTTTGCATGTCTTAAGATCTGTGTAAGTTGGAAAGAAAAACACAGCATAGGACTTGAACCTCGAATCAAGCACGGTTGCCAAAATCAGAGCCGGCCCTAGGCATAGGCAAATGCCTAGGGTGTCTGAAATGCCTAGGGGCACCAGCAGCTTCTGCTGATTAAAATGATATGCAGCAATAGTGTATTCATGGAAATCACTGTAACATAGCATTCCGTATTCCGCATTCTGTATTCAGGTACAGTCACAGTCGCACAGAATATAGGCCTGCTGCATATCATTTAAATCATCAGAAACTCCTTGTGTGTCCTAATCACATAACAATGCAAATAAGACAAATTTTCAGCAAAAAAAGCACCCAACGTTAGCAGATCTGGCCAGGAGCTGCATGGCCTATTGAGGCAAGATGTTTGAGGAAACATCTGTATCCAAGCAGAGGCAGAGGTCACACTGTTAGCGGCTGTGCGAGTGCTGTCTCTGGGTGGGTTGGTTGTGCAATAGTGTTCAGCATATGTATAAGGGGCATTATGTGTGTCATGTGTATAAGGGCATTAATAATGTGCAACATATGTGTAAGGGGCATTATATGTGTCATTATGTGTATGAAGGGCATTAATAAAGGTTGGCATGTGTAAGGGGCATTATGTTTATAAGGACATTAATAATGTGTGTCATGTGTAAGGGGCATTACTGTGTATTATCATGGGTGCTGAGAGAAAGGGGTAGGGGGTACAAATTACCCAAAGTCTGATGGAAGGGCCCAGTGGGGGCCCCAGGCCACCTCCCCTTAATTGACAGCAGCAGCTGCAGCTCTTCTCCACTGCCCAGCACACGCTGCTCTGTGCTGGGTTGCAGTGTCACCATGGAGGTGCTTAAAATACAATATTTTCTCAGGATTTTTTTTCTAAGGTTATTATGTGAATGATGTGAGGAGTAATGTATATAAGGTAAAGTGGCACTACTGTGTGATGTAACGTAAATAAGGGACACCATCGCATGATATAATGTGAATAAAGTTGCACTACTGTGTAGCATAATGTGAATTGGGGGTACTATTGTGTTGACATGCCCCTTCCCAGCAAGAACACACCCCTGTTTGGGCCGCGCACCGAATGTGTGCACTGTTTCTATTTAAAAAATTGCGGGTAGGAGCACCAAAATGATGACTGCTATGATGAGGGTTGATGGTGCTGGGAAAGGGGAGCAGGATCAGAGGTGGAACTAGTGGTGGTGCTAGGGGGCATCAGCCAAAATCTTGCCTAGGGTGTCATTTAGGCTAGGGCCAGCTCTGGCCAAAATTTAGTGTTCCGCTCTCAACATATTGTCAACCCGTGTATCCTGTCGAAGATAGGACTTGTTGATCTACAAGTCCAGCATATTTTGCGCATGGGCCTCCTTCAATTTCGCAAGTTGATTCTCCAAAAGCGTAATTAAGGGAGCCACCTGGCTCAAACTAGCAGTCTAAGTTGATCGTGTGAGCAAAACAGGGGATGTGTTGGAAATTACTCAGCTGAAATGTTTTCACGATATTAGGGGCGTTGTCTGAAAAAATAAATCCTGAGGCGAGTCCAAGTGGCGTCTCTCAGTTTTTCCAAGAGGTTCTCAGTGGTATGCCTCTTAGTAAAGCCGGTGATACACAGGGCCGTCTTAACCATCTAGTGGGCCCCTGGGCAAAATATTTGGTACTCTTTACCTAGAACGGCGCCCGTCGCGGGCATCGCGGGTACATTTATGCCTGCCCGCGACGCGACCGACGCGATGCCCGCGATTTTCCCATTGAAAACCATGTTAAATCTGAAAAATCGCGTCGGTCGCGTCGCGGCCGGCCATAAATGTACCCGCGATGCCCGCGACGCGATGCTACCGATTTCCCATAGAAATCAATGTTAAAAGGCGCGATGGACCCGATTTTAGCGTTAAATGCCTCAATGCCCGCGATTTGGCCATAGAAATCAATGTTAAATGGGCCACAGAGCCCATTAACCCTTAAATGGCCCCCAAAATTTTTAACGCCACCCCACGATCAACGTGAACCCGAAGCGTGGCGAGCGCAGCGAGCCCGCGAGGGGCGGCGGTACGCGTCCTACGACCTTTTCATGCCCTACTATCCACGTCGGCGTGGAGTTGAGAATAGAATAGTGTGGCGAGCGCAGCGAGCCACCGAGCCCGAAGCGTGGCGACGCGGACACCTGTGAAGCCCGCGAAGGGACGCGTTTACCTGTGAAGGTATCCGCGTCCCCTCGCGGGGCTCGCTGCGCTCGCCACGCTTCGGGCTCGGTGGCTCGCTGCGCTCGCCACACTATTCTATTCTCAACTCCACGCCGACGTGGATAGTAGGGCATGAAAAGGTCGTAGGACGCGTACCGCCGCCCCTCGCGGGCTCGCTGCGCTCGCCACGCTTCGGGTTCACGTTGATTGTGGGGTGGCGTTAAAAATTTTGGGGGCCATTTAAGACTTTAGGGGGACTATTAGGGCTCTGTGGCCCATTTAACATTGTTTCCTATGTAAAAATCGCGGGCATTGAGGCATTTAACGGTAAAATCGCGGTCAATCTGCCTTTTTAACATTGTTCCCTATGGGAAAATCGCGGTAATCGCGGGTACCCGATTTTGATGTACCCGCGATTTACCCGCGATGCCCGCGATTACCGCGATTTTACCCGCGATGCCCGCGATTTCAATCGTGGGCGCCGTTCTAGGTAAAGAGTACCAAATATTTTTTAGGGCCCCCTCTCCTCCTCACAACACCTCTCCACCCACCTATGTGCAGCAGCATCAGGGGGCACTGGGGGCTTGAAGTAGCTACCTGGGCAGCATGTGGCGGGGATCCAGGCACAACTGTCAGCGGACGTCCAGGCAGAGGCAGTGGTGACCCAGCAGTGATCCAGGCAGTGAGAGAGCTGGGAGCTTGATTTAGCTATCCAAGCGGCATGTGGTGGGGATCCAGGCAGCCACTGTCAGCGGACATCCAGGCAGCTCGCTCAGACCTTGATGTACAGTAGCGCTATTTGCCACCGGGCGGGAAGCGCTGCAGATTTTGAAAAGACTGCCTGCCCTGGACACTAATTGGCTGAGCATCCGGCCAATCAGCGTCCGGACAGACTTTTCAAAATTAACAGCGCTTCCCACTGAGCAAATAGCGCTACATCAAGGTCTGAGTAGCCGCTGCCTGGACAGCCACTGACAGCTGCTGCCTGGATCCCAGACACACGCTGCCCTTATTGCTACGTAAAGCCCATGCTGCCTGGATCACCGCTGAGTCGCCGCTGACAGCTGCTGCCTAAATCCCCGACATAAGCCACCCGGATTGCTACATCAAGCCCCCCACTGCCTGGATCACTGCTGAGTCGCCGCTGACAGCTGCTGCCCAGATCCCCGACACAACCCACCCAGATTGCTACATCAAGCCCCCCGCTGCCTGGATCACCGCCGCTGTTGCGTCACCTCTGACAGTCGCTGCCTGGTTTCCCATCACCCGCCGCCATTCCCCAGGACAGTGCTGTCTTCCCCATTGGGGTGGGCCCCTACAACCCTTGGGCCCCTGGGCAACTGCCCATTAAGCCCAATGGGAAAGACGGCCCTGGTGATCCATAGAGTATTCTGCCTATGAATGAGCTGGTGATGCTTGCTATATCCTACTGCTGCTGCTGCTGGAGGGGATTCAACCACCCATTGTGCTGTCACAGTCATGTAATCCTTGGTCTGTCCACTGCCGCTTGTCCACATACAGTGCTGCCGACAGGGGGGGATAGTGGGGACCGGAGTCCCAGGCCCTGGCAGACAAGGGGGCCCAGGGGTCAGCATTGTGCATAAACGGCATAGATTCCCTGGTGCTGAGTCAAGAGTCCCGGCCCGAGCAATGACGTGACCAAGCCCCAAACCCCACCCATGCACTTTTTGTGCTCCTGCACAGATTCTCTGGTGCTATGTGCTCCCGGCAGGAGCAGTAGCCAGGCACGGGCACCCAAACCCAACCCGCGCACTTCCTGTGCTCCTGCATCCTGTGCTCATCTGCAGCAGCACAGATTCTCTGGCAGAATCTAACAGAGTCTTTCTCTGTACCACAAGCCTGCTGCCACTGTCCTCCAGGTCAGTACAATTGTGCTGCTACCTCTGATAATGCAACTGGCCAGGCAGCAGCAGCAACAGCATGATCCTTTCTCTCCTCCTCAGGCAGCAAGGGCAGCTCCCAACCAAAAAGTAGGTTAAAAGCTATCTGAACCTATATGAGGGGTGTAAAATTGTCGTGGGGGGAGGGGGTTGTGTGTATGTGATAGATATAAGGTACATGAGGTTGGTGGGGTGATTTACATAAGATGTACAAAATGCTGTCCCCTGCACCTCTCCATCCCCGTAATGTGATTTGTGGCTCATATTGTGCGGCGTGATATGATTTTTGGCTCAAACTATGGGGTGTGATGTGATTTGTGGCTCATACTGTGCGGCGTGATGTGATTTTTGGCTTATACTGTGCAGCTTGATGTGATTTTTGGCTCATACTGTGCGGCGTGATGTGATTTTTGGCTCAAACTGTGCGGCATGCTGTGATTTTTGGCTTATACTGTGCGGCGTGATGTGATTTTTGGCTCATACTGTGCGGCATGATGTGATTTTTGGCTTATACTGTGCGGCGTGATGGGATTTGTGGCTCATACTGTGCAGCGTGGTGTGATTATTGGCTCATACTGTGCGGCGTGATGTGATTTTTGGCTCATATTGTGCGGCGTGATGTGATTTTTGGCTCATACTGTGCGACGTGATGTGATTTTTATCTCATACTGTGCGACGTGATGTGATTTTTGGCCTATACTGTGCAGCGTGATGTGATTTTTGGCTTATACTGTGCGGCATGATGTGATTTTTGGCTCATACTGTGCGGCTTGATGTGATTTTTAGCTAACCTGTCAGCTGCTCTGGCTAGCGGGCACTTCCTGGTGTTGGCTGGTACCCGGGAGCAGCGCTGGAGCAGAAATGTGGTGGCTAATTAAAGAAGCCCTGCTGTGGGATGGCAATGTGAATGAAACCTGCCGAGCTGTCCCGCATGTGCGACCTCGATGTCAGGGTGGCACTTTGCAGGCTGTGCAGTGGTTGGGGTAGGCATTTACACTTTTATTAAGAAATGATTATGCACTAATTCATACCCACCCCCCGTTGTAGCTTCTTCCACCTCTGCCCGCCACCATCCACCTATACTCCCTGAGAGAGGGGGGCCCTGTCAATTTTATCAGTCCCGGTCCCCACTATTTCTGATGGCAGCCCTGCCCACATATCCATGCTTTAGTGCACACTGGCTCCAATCCCACTTTGCAGGCCGTGGATTACTTTAGACTTAATGTCCTGGTACAGCTCAGGAATGGCTTTCCGAATGAAATGGAACCGAGTTGGAATTTGGTACTGGGGACACGCAGCCTCCATTGATTGTGTGAAAACAACAGAATTGATGGCAGATATTGGACGCACATCACATACTATTATGCTGTGCCACTGGTTGAGAACTTACAGGTAAAAAAAAGGGGTAGTAAGTCTCGAGCGCACCCAGTGATTCTCTGCCTAGGTTGTCACACAATGAACCTTCACCAAAGTTGGTTTGTGAAACAGCAAAAAAGAAAGAATGTGCAACCCTGGCGAAAATACATATACATCACACTTACACAATTTATGGTAATTGAATCACTTTCTGTACCAAGTGACCCTAAAACTTTGGAAGAAAGAAGTAGACCATAGTGCAAATATTGTAAACAAAAAAAGACCAATTTTAATGGTGATTGGATGCACTCACATGAAAGTGCATTTTCATAGGCATGTAGCAGGGTCTTTTCAATTGGTGAAATTCGTAGGTCTCCTACAAACTTGAGAAGAATGACATCTAGTGCAACATTGTAGATAAAAAAATATATAACATTTATTAGATACACTCACACTTTGGGAGGTAGTAAAATCGCATAAAACCCAAATGGGTACAGGATCTTCACAGGGAACAGTGATCAGCAATGAGGAACTGCAATCTACGTCCTGGAAGGTCCGGTCGGCATCAATGGTAGCTTTAGCGCACTTTCAGGCTTTCAATAGCCCTTCATCGGAAGCATAGACAGTGGTGCCGAGCGGGGCTTCTTTATACCCTTCCTAATTACAGAATGCAATAATACAGCTGTAAGTTCCGGTGTACGTGCACCGGAACTCGGACATCGTAAAATCCTAAGGTAGCGGTGCGCACTCCTTGGGGTCCCGGGGAACTGTAATCCTTTGTTATAAGTTCCATTTTCATTGTAGTCCGGGTAACCGCTCTGTGGAACGCACCTCCATTTTGGATATAGATTTGGTTTGTTGGTGCGCTCAGTGGAACGCACGTCCATATTGGATTTTAGGTCCATTTAGATATATAGTCCATATAAAATACAAAATACAATGAATTAGGCACTAGATAATAAGAATATAATGAAAAATAAATTTAAATATAAAAGATATATACCAAAATATGTGTCCCCTCGCGGGACTCGCTGCGCTCGCCGCGCTTCGAGCTCGGTGGCTCGTTGCGCTCGCCACACTATTTGAATTCAACTCCACGCCGACGTGGATAGTGGGGGTATGAAAAGGTTGGAGGACGCGTACCGCCGCCCCTCGCGGGCTCACTGCGCTCGCCACGCTTCTGGTTGGCGTTCATAGTGGGGGTGGCGTTAACAATGGGGGTGCATTTAACATAGTAATCACCCATCAGGGTGCCTGTACAATTGAAAAATCGTTTAGATCGCATCGCATGCGATCGGGTCGCATGCGATGCGATCGATGTGATCAAAACAATGGCATAAGATGAAAATCGTGGGCGCCGTGCTAGGAAACAAGTACCGAAGAACCATCCCTGGTCATTACTGAGGATACTGAGGTTGAGGGTGAGGGTGTTGGTAGTAGAGATCGCAAATGGTGGGGTCCACTAAAGAGAAGGGACACATTTGATGCTGGACTGCTATTTGATGTTCATTTTTTCAGCATCAATTTAGGAAACCCTCCCTATACTTCCCATGAGCTTGCTTCAGATGACTTAATATGGTAGATGTTCTGAGATGCTTAATGTCCTTACCTCGACTTATTTTGTTTCCACAAAGGCTTCAGATGGCTTGGCAAATGTTTTCTGAATTAGTGTGAAAATAATTCCACACATAGGCCCTTATTCTGAATGAGTCGGACGGCTCCGTGTGCGGTTGGATGGGCGATGATTGGTATTTGCGCATGTGCAGAGGCGTATTTGAGCTTGTGTGAACGCCTCGCATGCCTGAACGCGGAGTGAGGTCCGGGCAGAAAACGATCTTACGGAATCGTCCGAGTGGGGGGTGAAGAGGGGCGTAAAGGGCTGTTTGGGCTCATTATCATATGCGTACGCCCCATGTTTCATGGGCGTTCCCATGAAAACACTGGGCGTACGCATGGTAATGCAGCCGTGATGCACGTGTGGGGGGCGGACAACTGACATATCCGGATGTCAGCTGCCCGCCCATATCCCTGGTTTCATACGGAAATATGTCCGAGTGCTCTGGAGTACTCATGTTGCCTGACCGCTCATTCCATCATTCAATGGTCAGTGACCATCGGAGGATGGGGGAGGTTCCAACAGATGGAGGAGGTGTTCACATGATATATCCACTCGCGGTCCGTACGCTCGGGCATCTTACCGCATTCAGACGGTGTGCGCACTCGGTTCCTGTCTTAAATACGCATCCGTCCGAATCAACTAGAATAAGGGCCATAAGACGTGCATTTGTTGGTTCTATGACCAGGCATGACAATGGCAGTCTTATGAATAACAGATGGTTACACTTGTGCCTCACTTACACAAATAACATCCTCATCCTCAATAATATCCAATTCCTCAGTAGTGCAATTGTCTGCTACACAAGTCAACCCATCATCCTCTTACTGTAACTCGACGGTAATGGAAGGAGGAGTAGAAGGCAGCTTCTCTGAGAGATTAGGCTCAGATGTAGGACTCAAGGACACACTTGGACTCCCCTCAGTGCTTTGTGACATTTCTGTTCCTAGACGCACAGTTTGTTTTGCAGAATTAGTGGTTTAGCCTGTTTTCTCACTTAGGAAAACAGAATGACAAGGTCTTTCATTGTCAGACGCATGAGACGCCTCACAGACAGCTGCAGATTCCCAAGTCTGACTGAGGACAAGCTCGGAGTCTTTCCATGCCACTGTGTGATGTGAATGGCATTCTGACAATTTTAATTCTTTCAGCTACAGGAGGAACTAACTTTCTTTTTATTCCTGTTGGAGGTTTCCTTGCCCAGTTTGAGTCTGATCATCAGCGACAGCGTTAGTACTAGTACATATTAAGTCATCATCACCATGAATGATGGCAGCAGCTGGTGCGGGAGCATTTGGTCCAAACTGTTTGTTCTACTTTTTTTTATTAAATTTAAATTAACTTAAATTTAAATATATTTTTTTTCTTGTTTTTTGAGGACAGTGCTTGTATAATGCTGTGTGGAGGCCGAACAATCACATACTGAACTTCTGAAAGTATACTATGGGTGCAGTACACACAAACAATGATAAAGAAGAAAAATATTGATTTTAATTTTTTGGTGTAATATCTTAATTTAATTTTAATGCTCAGCTTGTATAACGCTGCATGGAGGCCGAACAATCACACACAGAGCTTCTGAAAGTATACTATGGGTGCAGCACACACAAATAATGAATAAAGAAGAGAACAATTTATTTGGATTTTTTTACTTTAATTTATTTTTAATGTGCAGCTTGTATAATGCTGCGTGAAGACTGAACAATCACACACGAAACTTCTGACAGTATACTATGGGTGCAGTACACACAAACAATGAATAAAGTAGAGAAAAATGGATTTGGATTTTTTTTACTATATTTAATACAATCACTACAATATAAGTATATATATATATATATATATATATATATATATATATATATATATATATATATATATATATATGCATATGGATTTGCTCATCTTGTTCTGAGGGCACCGAGGCAGCTGACATTGAAGGGAGAGTGCCAGGCCGTCACACACCTGTTAGATAGATAGATAGATAGATAGATAGATAGATAGATAGATAGATAGATAGATTGATAGATAGATATAATATAACCCAGCACAAACCCCAGCACACAAACCCCTCTGCAGTCTGCACAGCACAAACCCCTCTGCACTGCAAAAATCCCTCTGCACTGCACAAATACCCTCTGCTCTGCACTGCACAAACCCCTCTGCACTGCACAACACCCCTATGCACTGCACAACATCCCTCTAAATCTGCACAGCACAAACCCCTCTGAAGTCTGCACTGCACAAGCACAACACCCCTCTGTACTGCACAGCACCCCTCTTAACTGACTGCACTGCACTACACCCCTCTGCACAAAACCCCTCTGCCCATTGACAAGCGACAACACCCCTCTGCTTAACGCCCAGACCCCACTGCAGAGCAGAGCTGTGCGCAGCTGGAAGCGTGACTGTGAAATGGCGCCGAATTTTCAGGACACCGAGCTTGTATAGACTTGGCATCTAGCTAGAACTCAACACCAGATTCAAGCATTTCGCTGCGCTCGGGTTTCCAAACAAAGCCAGAAACTTGCAAATGTGTGGCTTGTGGGCCTTCGGGCCGGCTATGTTCGGAGCGGTACGGATTCCATGGAATCCGCACCGCTCATCTCTACTAGTAACTACATATTTCCCAAATTTCCACTTTTAAGTTTCATAGCAAATTATACAATTTACATAGTATTTACATCAACATGGGTCTACATTTTTAAATACCTTAAACTCATAGTAAAAATGTGTCTCGTGTATGAAAGGTAATAAAGTACCAAGTCCAACAAAATAATATCCCAATAAAACTTATGTACACATAGTTGACAGCATGCAGAATAAAAAGAAAGGTCATATGTTGCATTCACACCAGAGTACAGACAGACTTCTGCCAAATGACTGCTTTACAAGAAAAATAGGTTAAAAGTTTATGGCTACTAAGTCAATACATTTTCCGTAGAAGCAGTTTTTGCATCTGCAGTGAAAGAGTAATTTATTTATTTAACAACACTGCAGAAATCCTCTCAATAGACCTGTTCTTTCCTGCTTTGTAGGAACAGGCTCACACTAGTCTTATTTGTGCATTCAAAGCTGTTTCCTTACTATAGTAAGGAAGAAACTCTGTGACGTGAAAAACTAAAAAAAATTAGTTGTGATATGGGGAAAAATAAAATGAAGCTGTAATCTAAAATAATTCATAAATTAATTAACTGGATTATCCTTCTTGTAGAATATTTAAAATTAATGATATAAATAAATAATATGCTAGCTGTCATGTTTTTATTTTATTTTTTGCTTGCACATACATTTTTACCTTATCTTCCATAATAACATATCAAATACAAATAACTATTCAAAACTGATACACAATCACAGGCTAATTTATTAGGTACACATTTCTAGTACTTGAGACAGGGTAGGAAGCATGGTTTTAAGAAAATGCTAAAATTGTTCCTCATAGATTCTAGTCCATATTGACATGATAGTATCACACGGGTGGTGCACATTTGTTGGCCGCATAGTCATTTTGCAAATCCCTAATTTTCGCCACAATCTACTGGGTTGAGATCTGGTGATGGGTGTGGATCGTATTGTCGACACCACTTAGGTCGACAGTCGTTCGGTCGACACCGTCGGGTCGAGAGGTGGCAAGGTCGACATGTGTCTAAGTCGACATGGGTGAAGGTCGACAGGTGGCAAGGTCAACATTGGACAAGGTTGATATGGGTTTAGGACGTTTTTTTACTGTTTTTTTCACCCGAATGTCGACACAGTCGACATGGACACAGTTGAAAGTCAACTGCAGCCCTTTGCTACGCTCGCGATGCTTCAGGCAAAGATAGGATTTGCACTATTTTATTCTCCCACCCTTGTCCCACCATGCCCTAGTGGATGGTAGGGCATGAAATACCGCCTGTCATGCACATGTCAGCTCAAAAAAACAGTGAAGAAAAAACATGCAGACCTTCCGACCTGTCGACATAACCCGTGTCAACCTAATGCTGTGTCGACCTAAAACCATGTCGACCTTGTCCCATATCGACCTTAAAACCTGTCGACCTTCATCCATGTCGACCTAGACACCTGTCGACCTTGCCACCTGTCGACCCAACAGTGTTGACCTAATGACTGTCGACCTAAGTGGTGTCGACAATACGACCGTATCCCCTGGTATTTGTGGAAGATGTTGCAGAACCAACATGACGTGACGTGTGTTTGGAACATCGTGGGTTATTCTGCTGAATGTAGACATTGGAAGAAGAGTAACAAAGTAATAGTTGGTTTGTGAGGTTGAAAAAAGACATAAGTCCATTGAGTTCAACCTATTTATAAAATTATACTATAGTATCCTTTCTCCAGCATTCCCTGAGCCCTTGGTTGATTTTTACCTCCCACTTTGCATTATATTAATGGTTGTATGCTTTCTTAAATATATTAAGTGAATAAGCCATCAAAGGCTTTTCTAAAAGATAATTCCAGATCTTAACTGCCCTAACTGTGAAGAACCGTTTTCTTTGCTGCAGATGAAATCTCCTTTCCTGCAGCCTTATGTCCTGTGCATAGACCTCATGGTAAACAGAGCACCTGACAGTTCCCTGTATAGACCCTTGATGTATTCATAGATATTAAACATGTTCCCTCTTAAGTAGCTTTTTCCAATGTAACCTTCTCTGGAACCTCTGCGGTTCGATAAACCTTTTTTAAGTTGTGGTGCCGAGAACTGGACACTGAATTTCAGGTGGGGCCTTAGGGCGGTTTCACACGCTCCAGCTGATGCCGGGTGGCGAAACCCCGCACCGGCCAAAAACATGCCTTACACAGTAGTTAATAATGGACATGATTGTGTCCATTCACACGGGACGGCCATGGCCTGGCCACCCGATTGCACTGGAAGGAATGGCTGCCAGGCTGTGGCTATCCCCACCATTGTAAACTTTTGTTTGCTTCTTGGCCGTGCGGGGTTTTGCCGCCAGGCGTAAGCCGGTGTGTGTGAAAGGGGCCTTACTAATGCTCTTTGAGCCGGTTCTCAAATGAGAGGGAAAAAATTTGTCGGGGTTCACATGCATTTAAGAAACCAGCACTTGGCTTTTGGACCAGTCCTGGTTCCAAAAATACAGGTAACAAAAAGGGTTCCCCGTATTTTGGAATCAGCACTGGACTCCAACAGCCAGTGGTATACTGCCACAGCCAGGGAACACTTTTTACGCAAGGTCCCTCAGCTGAAACATCACCCTGGCTCGTCAGCCCTCGATGGGGTCCCTGGGGGATTAGGGACTCCCAATAAATATAGCCCCCCCCCCCCAGGCTTCACCTGTCCAGAGCTGAAGCCAGGGCTGTCCCCGGCACCCCTGGGAGGTTGGTGCCAGGCTGATTGTTTTGTGTAAAATAAAAATAATAAATTACATATGGTTGTGCTGTGGAGCGACAAGTCACAGCATGCCTCCCCACAGTGATTCCAATCCCCCTACTTTCAATCTGTAAGATTAATGCACATATACATCACGCACACACTATAGAAATTAAACCATCAAAATTGTTGTTGTCATTGCAGAATTGTTTCTCTTACAAACAAATTGCTCAGTCAATTGAACACAAATACACACACACACACATATATATATATATATATATATATATATATATACTGTATATATATATTGCAGTGACACTTCTCTCCAACTCAACTTCAATTTAAATGGTCAAACCGGTGTCCTCCATAATGGCTTACCATTGCGGCAGTAGCAAACATGTAACACCAACACTGGCAGCACTCAAATAAATGAGACCAATGGTGACATGTAACAGGATGAGAGAATCAGAAAGTGACAGGTTTGGTAAGAAATCTCCAGGGTTTTTTAAAGGGGCAATCATTTACCGGTACTTGTGTACAATCACGGCTCCCACGATGTCCATCGCATAGCAAAAAATCGCATCGCATCGCATGCGATTTTTAACAGAAATGCATCCAAATGCATTGAAATTAGTATCAAACATGTTCAATGGCCCCCAAATGTAATTTTTGAGGCTGTACCACCCCCACTATCAACGCGAACCGGAAGCGTGGCGAGCGCAGCAAGCCCGCGAGGGGCGGCGGTACGCGTCCTACGACCTTTTCATACCCCCACTATCCACGTCGGCGTGGAGTTGAGAATAGAAAGTGTGGCGAGCGCAGCAAGCCACCTAGCCCGACATGGATACCTTCACAGGTATACGCGTCCCCTCGCGTGTTTCACAGGTGTCCGCGTCTGCTCGCCACGCTTCGGGCTCGGTGGCTCGCTGCGCTCGCCACACTTTCTATTCTCAACTCCACGCCGACGTGGATAGTGGGGGTATGAAAAGGTCGTAGGACGCGTACCACCGCCCCTCGCGGGCTCGCTGCGCTCGCCACGCTTCCGGTTCGTGTTGATAGTGGGGGTGGTACAGCCTCATAAAATGACATTTGGGGGCCATTGAACATGTATGATACTAATTTCAATGCATTTGGATGCATTTCTGTTAAAAAAACGCATGCGATCGTATCGCATGCGATGCGATCGCATGCAATTTTGTAAAAATGCTTAAAAACTGCAAAAATCGCATCCCATCGCATGTCATCGCATGCCACTCACTACATTTGGCATGCGATGGTATGCGATGGGAGCCGTGAAAGTACACAAGTACCCATTTACCCTGCAAAATCAAACCGGTTTTGCAGTGCAAAATGATTGCCGCTTTAAAAAAACTGGCGATTTCTTACCAAATCTCTCACTTTCTGATTCTCTCACCCTATTACATTTCACCATTGGTCTCATTTATTTGAGTGCTGCCAGTGTTGGTTCCTGGCTGCTGCTTCCTGCTAGCTCCCGGCTGCTGGCTTGTCTCTTTCACAAAAGAACACCGAGCACTACGAACAGGCAGGGCAGGTCGTTCCCAGAGTGCAGAACAGATGACCCGCGCATGTGCATTAAAAGTACAGGAGCCAGAGACTGAGGCCACAGTGCCAGCGGTGGGTATGGCTGTGTGCCTGTGGCCCCAGGCTGTGCGCACACACAGAGTAGATGGCTCTGAGTGCCGAGCAGCAGAGTGCACACACAGTAGACGGCAGTGGCACACAGTGAGTCAGTAAGTCACACCCAGATGGTGCACAGTAGACGGCCGGGCCGCAAGGCTCACTGACAGGCAGCTAGTACAGGCGGCGTCTGTACCAGAGCATGGAAGGTCTGGGGCCCTTCAGATCTATGGGGCCTGTCACACTTGTCCCTCTTGAACCCCCCTATTGCCGGCCCTGGCTACCGCAGCAATGGTTAGCCATTATAGAGGACACCGGTTTGTCCATTTAAATTAAAGTTGAGTGCCCATACACTGGTGCCTATACACTGTGCGAGGGTGCTGTGTGATGCGAAAAGTCTGTGCGAGTCTTTGAACAAGCTTTGGATTGCATCGCATGTGATTTGCGTGCGATGCGAGGCGATGCGATCTAGTTCAAAACGCATGGCAATATTGTACCGTGTATGGGCACCTTAAGAAATAAAAGGTTCTGAACCAATAATCCTGAGAATGCAAACTATTGAGTTATTAGGGACTAGTTATGTTGTTAAGTGATATTTTATTATACATGATAAATGTTTGGACACACAAAATTATTTTATCCAAAGTATGTGATTTACTTTAAATGAGACAGGTTTTAAGCCTGCTTTTAAAAGGCCTAAATTCAGATTTGTATGCAATGCCAATGTTCATGTACTGTAGCTAAATACTGATAGACACACACACCAAGGCATTCTAGTGATGCTGATTGCAACCAGGAAAGAAAATAGTATATTATTGTGCTATGGATTGTTGAGGGAAGGGGCCCCAAACTGGTGTTCTGCCTAGGGCCCCATCTAGTCTAAATCCGGTTCTGAGTGGAACCCCACATTGCCTTTAGATCCCATGCATTGACTCTTTCCAGCTGTGCTTCTCCCTGCATCTTGCAGGGAAGGAAGCTACCGTGCTGCCCCCAGCAGGTGCTGCTCCTAGGCATATGCCTTACGTGCCTAGTGGGAATATTGTCGCTGCAGGTAGGCCTTCCTGTTAGCAACTCAATAATGTTGTCGGACCAAATTCAGATCTAAGGAAATGTTTAACAGTTCAGATTAGATTGAAATAAAATTAGTCAACAAATACAATTTAAATACCTATGATATAATGAAGTGAACTGAAAAAAATAATAAACTGATTATACTGTACTGAATACAATCTTAAAAGCTTAAAAACCAGAAATAATTAAGAAAACATGTGAAGCTGAATGTAACAGTAAATGGTCTGGAAACATGGAATATGTCAAATTCAAGGTCTGTTTCATGTACACGAACACTAGAAAATACCAGCTGCTAAATTTACCAAAAAATTACTGTATGCCATTGCCTGATGCTTATTTTTTTCTCATAATGTACAGTTCTACATTGATATGGTCTTGATTTTAGTGAAAAACTGTATTAACAACATAGACAAATGATAGGAAATAGAATAAAATACACACACACACGCAGAAAATCCCATGTTCCTGCCCCTAAAGGCTGGTTTCCTGTCAAAGTGCCACTGCTGTGAATGCAGATATTTATATGCATACATGCGTGCGCAATGCTAACCAGGGGCGTTTTCAGAGAGGAGGAGGACTGTGCGCAGCATCCTCCGGCCGGGCCCCCTCCTCTTTGCTGGCACTAGACTGCAAGGCAGAAGTCTGAGCACTAGTGTGCTCAGTCCCTATCTTGCATACACAGATGCAAAAAATAGCACAGTGGCCATTTTGCTTCATATTTCAGCAGAGCTGCGGACGGCATTGCGGACTCAGGAGGGAAAATATATTAAATAAACGGGTGCTGCATGTGAGGTGTTACGTATGCGCAATCGTTTTATAATCGACCGGACTGCAAAATCTCCAATTAGCGAGTCTGATATAGATACTACAACTATGAGCGGTATGACACACCATTTGTGATTAGTGTGACTAATGATAAAATTATCTCAGTTCGATTATATATGTTTAACACATTGCTACAATAGCGCATCCTGTTCCTGCCTATATGCATGTCGCCTAAGTATTGCAGCTAAAAACACATATGCTGCGACCAGTGTTCCCTCTAAGCTGTGCGCACGTGCGCGCGCACACAACTCGACGAGCGTGCGCACAGACATTACAAGAGAGCGCACAAAGCAGCAGTGGTCCCTTTTTGCAGTTCTGGACTCAATTAATGTGTGTTTCACCCATTAACTACATTGTGCGCTGTGTTTTGAATGTTTAATATAATTTTGAAGTAAAGTTAACACAAATGCTGAATGTCATTTTCCAGTTAAAAATTTTAATTTCCTTCCAAAGTTGCACAGCCAAAATCTTTTGCCGCACACAGCCTTCGTAAAATTAGAGGGAACATTGGCTGCGACCACTTAATGAAACATATGAATGTGCTGATGTAGATTAAACTTGGGCCACATAAGAAGCCACCTTAACAGCACTATATACCCACACATACAAATCAGGCATAGCAGGTCTCTGCATTAAAAGCACTGTCCATATTAATAGTGCTATTCATTCTGGCGAGATATTATTTGCACAACAGCAGCCTGCCCAACTTAACGTTGCTGATAGGCAGAGACATATCGATTATTTCATCTGCCATAACTTACCCCATGAACATTAGTTCACGCAAACAGGCTGCCACCTACCTCTGTATGACATTGTCGGGAGCCGCTCATTAAATATGCACATATGTAATGAGTGGCTTGTTCATATGCACACACCTGCTGCCTACCACGCTGCCCGGATCCACAACCCGGATCCACAGCCAGGAACAAGGGGAGGAAGGGGGTGTTACTAGGTGCTGGGTGGGGGGGGGGGGCTGCTGCTTTACCGACACCTGTGGTTGCCACCCCCTGGTCACCCCCTGAACCCGCTCTGCCTAGTGCCAGTGTTGCAGCTGTAATGCACGGCAGTGGGGTCCCTTTGCTTTGCTTTTGTGAATGCGTGGTATATTACTGGTTAATTACCGTGCACCTTTTACAACGGGTTGAATGTAAAAGGTACAAAAATGGTAATTAACCAGTAATATACCATTTACAACATGCAGTGTGAATGGGGTTAAACTTGCTCTGACCTGGTTAAAGAAAAGGTTAAAAAAAAACAGGTCAGAGCAGGTTTGGCAGTGTGATAGCAGCATTATAAGGCACTATCTAAAAACAAACACAAATCCTCCTGATATATTGCTGGGAAGCAATTAGATTTGTATTTTGGAGACCCATTTAGATCATAAGAAATAATAGTAGATTTATTTGTCCAATAATCTAACAGGCACAACTGAACGCCCACGTCAGCAATTTTTAATCACATTCTCACCTTGTTTACTCCACTTACTTGTTGTGTGTGTTTTTATACAATTTTTATTCTTAATTAAATAAAAGTTACATTTTATGTGTATATTTACTTTGTTGCATCACACCGTGACAATCTTTTCTTTATTCATATTTACAGGAATAAATATTGCTTGTACCAAATGGTGGAGGTATTAATGCATCATGTGTCCCTCCGGTGCTCAGTAGGCCTGCTTGTCTCAGTCACCGGTCAGGTGACCACTGCTCACAGTGTCAGGTCTGGTTTGTCTCACAATTGTTGTCATGTGGATACAGAGGCAAACACTCTCATAGTATTGGTGACTTATGGAGAGAAAACCAGGGGCTGTTTAAGTAAGAGGTGACATAAACCACCGAAGGAACCTGGCACTTTAAGTAGCAAGTTGCTAGGGTGTTCTGACAATTAGGGATCAGGGGTGGAGTTGTTGTGTGCTTAGAATAAGGCAGGAAGTTAGGGAACTTCCTCTCTGGACCAGCTTTCATAGGAGAAGGTAATGACCCTTCATTGCTCCCTGTCTGCCTATATGTTGTCTCTCTTTCATTTTAACTTCTCTTCTTTTGATTCTCATTTTCAGATCTTTCTCTTGTATTCTTTTGTGGGCTGCCCGGGGTCTGTATTGTATTATCCCTGCTTGCCCACGGCCTACTTCATGCCGCGCCCGCATTGCCCTCCCCCCCTCCCGCTTCCAGGATCAGGTTTACCTGATGGCTGGGGCCTCTCCGGTTCCTGTGTCGCCGCTGCCCGCGGGTGGGGTGGTCGGCATGTGGCTGTGAGGGGATCTTGGCCGGATGATTCTCCCGGCAGCTACTGATGATGATGCTGCGCCGCGCGTCACATTGCCGCGGCCGGGTCCAGATAATCCTGCTCCTGGGGGTCGCGGGTGCGGCCAGGGAAGTAGCACTGCTGGCGGGGGGCTCCACATGGGAAAGGTGGCCACAGGCGGCTGAGTGCTGTTAGGGCTAGGCTGGGAGCCGCCGGGGGTCAGAGGTCGCAGGCACACGATGGCCGCCGGGTGCCTGCAGTAATGGATGCCACACAGGGGCCTGGGGCTTTTGCTGTGCCAGATTGGTATGCTGGCGTTATGTAGGCTACCAGGGGGTCCAGTGGGGCAGTGTGGGCATCGGGTATTCCCGTATTGGTCAGAGGGACCGCTGCAGTGTACAGTCATGTGGCAGTGCCTCCAGGGCTGGCGGTGCATGCCCAGCCCGTGGCTATTGGCGTGTTGCCCATGGATCCGCCGCGCATGCCCGATGTGGGCATGTCCCCTCTGCGCATGGCTATGCGGTGGCGGCTGAGTTTCCCCTCCCCCATTTTGGTCCCTGTGGCTCCTCCCCCGCCAGTGTCGATGGAGCAGCCTGGGGCTACAGCGCTGGCCCCGTAGGTAGTTTCCATACTGGCTTCCATACCCAGTTTTCATACCTTTTGTTAGGCTAGGCCCCTCTGCTGGGGGTTGGGCGGGCTCTGTGGCACCTGCATCCCTGGGAGTGTCTCCTTCTGGGGCATTAGACCTGGGCATAGTGTCCTCACAAATCTTGTCGGCTTTGAACCTCGAGCCCGCTGATGGCTTGTCGGCAGTGCCGGGGGATCGGCTCCTTAGTCAGAAGAGGTGTCGGCGGCCCCTCTCCTACCTTTTTCCACAGACACTGTTGCCGCTGCCATGCAGGGAGAAGTGGCAGGACCCTCCGGTGTTGTGTAAGTTACGCCAATGGTCGCAGTTACAGGTGAGTCACTGACACTGTGCACAAGCGGCGCAGTTCTTCTCGCACATCTTATTCCTCGGGGTCATAGGTGGTGAAATCCAGGTAGGAAGGAGGACGCAGGTCTAGGAGGCATTGTCGATGCTCGCAGTCCACCAGTGGTAGCTCAGGGTCACCTCTGTTCCCCAAGGGCAAAGTGGTCCACTGCGAATACACTGCGGTGTTGTGGGGGCTGCGGCACAGCGTGCGGAACAGGATCAAGGAGGGGAAGAATGTTAACTTCTTTATGATGATGGCGCAGGCAGAAAATAATTACTGTGCTGCTAAGCGGTGTGGGGGCATCGGTGACGAGGTGTACTTTACATATCAGCGGTGGCAGATAGGCTTGTTTATGTTTGCGGTGTGCTACCTGGAGACCAGACCCCAGGAGCACATGAACATGGTGCGTTATATACATAAGATGCACAACATGTTTGTGGCTGACAGGGGCATGGCGTGGCTGTCCTACGATGAGGAATTCCGGCACAAGCAGTCAGGTTCTGACATCATGGTGCAAGGATGTGGAGATTTGGATGGGGCTGAAGCCGTCGGCTTCGCCCGTCCTGTCTGCTGCGCCAGCAGTGCCCGCCTCACCGGCTACCATCGGCTCGGAGGTGTTTTGCCTTTAACGGGATCGGGTGCTCAGCAGGTTCGCACTGTAGATTTAAACACTTTTGCTCAAAGTGCTGGGGTTCCCTAGGAACCTAAAATCCGTGATCGAGATGCCGCATGTGGGTTTGGACAAGGTGTCTCGGGAGGTGGACTAAGGCAGGATGGTGAGTCCTTTTTCTGGCCCTCCAGTCCCAGATTTGGTCCTGTCCCCGGTGAGTGTAATTCCTAAAAAGGAGGCAGGGAAGTTCCTCCTCATTCAGCACCTGTCTCACCCTCCAGGGCTGTCCGTAAAAGATGCAATTCCAGTGATGTGGACATGTGCAGTACCAATCCTTCGAAGAGGTGCTGGCGATAGTGCGGGGCTTCGGCAAAGGGGCGTTGTTGGCAAAGGTCGGCATTGAGTCGGCCTTCCGTTTACTCCCCTTGCATCCAGATTCATTCCGGTATATGGGATTCCGGTAGCCCACTGGGTTCTATGTTGACCAATGTTTGCCCATGGGATGTTCCGTGTCCTGTGCGTACTTTGAATGCTTTAGCAGCTTCTTGCATTGGTGCGTCACGGAAGTTGCTCATTATTTGGACGACTTCCTGTACGTGGGCCAGGCTGATTCCCCGCAGTGCGAGGTTCTGCTGAGCAAGATGCAACAGCTGTTTAACCATTTTGGGGTTCCGATAGCGGTGGACAAGATGGAGGGGCCGATCAATAAAAGAATAAGATTTCCTTACATTAAAAGGTGAGTTGGAGGGAATGCTGGTTCAGTGGATTTTTACCCTCAGCGTTTTTCGTCACTCAGGCCCACCGCAGTAGGGCTGGACTTCATCAGGAGGTAGGGTTGAACTATCAAAATCGCCATTTATAGCACTAGTACTAATTACAATGCCCATCTATGGCATTTCTGGGCCGTATGGACAGCTCCGCCGTTTTCGGCATTTGTGCGCATGTGCGAGAATTATCTGATCTCGTGATATCACTATTGTAGGCCACTGCTCATGTGTGAGTGTGCTGAATCACTGTTACACTATTCCAACTTCTCTTTTTTGTTTTGGACATCATGATTAACAGGTAGTACACCCAACACAGCTTTGTTGGGGTTACACCTATGTCCCATAAGGATTTGATTATTCTATTATGTGTTTTTGAGTGGGAACCATTTTCTTGTAGTATGCTGGGTGGCGCCAACCAAACAGGGGATCTTCTTTAGTCTGGGTGAACAGAGAGGAGGGTTTACTAAATTTACAGGAACAATGTAAATTTAAAAGACTCATTTACATTTCCCATTGTGATAATTTTTTATCAAGATCACTACCTCATGGACCCAGTGAAATCTGTTCAATTGCTTTGAAACGTAGATGGGCGGGGTCAGAGTTGTGGGATTTCAGGAAATGTCTAGGCACCGAGTGATTTTCAACTTTTTTTTTAATGGCCCTGAAAAGTTCCTGAATCCTAAGTTTCAGATTTCTCTTGGTTTTAACAATGTATTTTAGGTTGCAGGTGCATTGTAACTGGTAGATTACCCAGTTTGACATGCAATTCATATGGTCCTTGATGTGGACTGTTCCGTTATTGAAGTTGTAGAACTTGCTGTTAACTGGGCTGGTGTATTCACGGATGTTGCAGTTATTACATCTATAAAACCCTTTAGATTTTGGAGCCAAGTGTCCTTCAAAACAGAGGCTAGGAGGCTAGGAGCTAGTTGATCCTTGAGGTTTTTGGCCTTTCTGAACACTGTTTTTTTCAGGTAAAATGGAGCATAGGATGGGATCAGTTTTTAGAATGTTCCAGTGTTTGTTGAATACAGTTCTGATTCATTTTTATTTTACGTTGAGTGCTGAAAATTACATTCTTGTAGTCATCATTGGAGTCTTTTGTTTTATCGGTAAGTCGGCTGTTACAGTTTGTATTTTTTGCTCTCCTTTTTGCGTTTTCAATTACGTCTATTGGGTATCCTAGATCCCTAAATCTGTCGGTATAGATCTCTACTATATATTAAACTTAACAACAACTGCAAACTAGTCAATTATACTTTCTGTCAGTTATTAAGAACACACAAACAAATAACTGTGTTGATGTCACTGGGGATTCCCTCATTCTCAAGGAGGAACTGCAAGTGTCAACATAATCGCAGCTCCCTCCGTCCACTGGAGCCAGCTAATTGTTTTTGTTTTTTCGATCCCTGGTTGCTACAGTACATTGGCAATTATTCTGATCGGTGCGGCCCAATCAGAATATGCGGCCAGGACCGTGCAGGCGAATCCCCGCCTTCCATACGGATCGCCACCTCCGTCCGTACGCGGATATGTGGCGGTCCGCATGAAAGTGGACGGGGATACGCCTCCTCCATCTTGGGAGCAGCCCCTGCATTCGATGGTCGCCGAACATCGAATGCAGGGCCGCACGCTCCACCAGGTCCCGCCACCCAAGACCACACGGACACTTGTCCATGTGAAATCATGTATGGGGGCGGGCAGCTGACATCCGGCGATGTCAGATGCCCGCCCCCTACACACGCGTCACGGCTTCATTACCATGCATACGCCCCGCGTTTGCATGGGAACGCCCATGAAACGCGGGGCGTATGCATAGGGTAATGAGGCTAAGTAGCCCCTCACGCCCCTCTACGCCCCCTGTGCGGCGTGTAAAGAATACGTGCGGCGAAATCGCCTGCACATGCGCAGAGTGACCTCTGCACATGCGCAGACGATAACCATCGGCGGGACGACCGCATGCAGAGAAATCCGCACCGATCAGAATAAGGCCCATTGACCGGATGGGCTGGTGAGTATGATTTTTAGTCACAGGTACTGATGTGGATTCTACTGGACAAGAGGAAAGGCCTATGTTGGACAGTATAGGTGAGTATGTATGAATGTATGTAGTATGTATTGTTGTTACAGGAGGTATGTTTTATTATTGTTACAGGAGGTATGTTTATGGGGTATTGGTTCTGTAGAAGGACTACAAGTCCCATTAATGCCCCGTATGCTGGGACTTGTGGTTCTCCAAGTCCCACCATGCTTGCTAGGCCGTGTAGTTCAACTACAGAACCCAATATCTATTTTTAAAATTGAATTTATCTATTTTTAAACAATCAGCTCGGCGTCCATTGCCCAGGGATGCTGAAAACTGCCCCAGCCAAGACACTCATGCTTTGGACGGGGGACCTTATGTAAAAGTGTCCCCAAGCTTTGGCATGACACCACTAGCTGTTTGAGCCCGGTGCTGGTTTCCGAAATACAGGGGACCCCCTACCCCTATTGATACTCTTGTATTTTGGGAAACAGGACCTTGCCAAGAGCCTATCACTGGTTATAGAAATACAGGGGACGCCATTTGAATTTTCCCCTGTATTACGGCAATCAGGACCAGTTCAATGAACCCTGCACTGGTTTTACTTGAGAGGGGGGGATTTTTTTAAATTTTTAATTATTATTCTATTTTTTGCACAGAGAAGCCTGCACAGATCTGATTGATCTGTGCAGGCTTCAGCCAAATACGCCTGGAAAATAAGTATTTTCCAATCGTATTTTCTGCTGAATTTCTGGCCAAATTCAAGAGTACGAATGACAGTAAATGAGCACACCACCAGAGAACTCATGGCCATATACTGTATGGCCCAGTTCTATCGATGATGTATTCATGCGTACACCAGAATTTGGCTGAGCTTGATGTATATCAATATGGCAAATCAGCCTAATTTGGCTGATAGTAAATTAGTTGAAGCTAACTCACCAGCCATATTTTACCGAATGGGTAAGAATCTCTGCCATAAGCATGGGGCAATGTAAAAGTTAAAGCTTTTATACACTGACACGTATTGCACCCAATTTACTGGCTTTATCAAAGAAATATGTTTAATATATATTCCTTTGTCCACAATACATGCCTCGTGTTCTCACATCTTCATATAGATTCTCATGTTCCCATGCTTCCATTGTAATCCCCACATTTGTATTTCAGGTGAATATACACATTTTTCTAAAGCATCTAAAGAAAGGTGTAATTACAGACAATTAGCGTTCCACCCTGCATCAGTTCTGAAGTCTTTGACAACACAAGACTGCATCACTGAATTAATTATGCAACCTTTTTTGTAGAGATGAGCGGGTCCGGATCCCCGAGATCCGACAGATCCAAATATAGGGGATCCGGGTCAGATCCGAGCCGGCTCGGGAGTTCCCGCCTGAATTCCGGACCAATAACGAGGCCGAACGTCATCATCGCGCTGTCGGATTATCGCGGGATCTTTAAAAGACGCACACGCGCCCCGCCATCTTCACTCCAATCTTGGAGAGGGAAGAGGGTGGTTGGGAAGCTCCGTGTGCTCCGTGCTGTGCTCTGTGCCATGTGCTCCGTGCTGTGCTGTGCTCCGTGACCTGCCCTTTGCCCTCACTGCCCTGTGCTGTGCTGTGCTCCGTGACCTGCCCTGTGCCCTCACTGCCCTGTGTTGTAGACTTGAGAGTCAGTGACTGTTTATAGGCCTGAGCCCTGTAGTGTGATTTAACTAACTAGGTGCTGCAGTGCTCACACGCAGGGGCTGCAGTGTCCACTGTCCAGGGGCTGTCCTGTGTTGTGATTTATTTAGCACTGAACCCTGTGTTTTTTGTGATTTAACTAACTAACTCAGTGCTGCAGTGCTCACACGCAGGGGCTGCAGTGCTGCTGAGTAGTACACTGTGTACAGGGGCTGCAGTAATACAAGGGGCTGTGTCCAGTGTGACAGCCTATATCGTATCCATTGTCCAGTGTCACGAGTCACTCACGACATATATCCTGTGTCCTGTCCTGTGTGACGACTGACGACATATCCTGTGTCCAGTGCAGTGGCGTAACTACAGCACCGCAGCCCCCGCGGTCGGGGGGAGGCGCTGGGTAAGTGCGGGCGCCGGGGGCTGCGGTGCTAGTGTAATGCACATCCCCCGCTGCGTTACCTATATTCGCTGCGGTGGTCCCGACTCCCCTGGCTTCATTCTGCTATTGCGACGGGCTACCATAAAATGTCCGCCCCCATAGAGCAGCTTGTTCTCTGAAACTGTCTGCTGTATGGGGGCGGCCATTTTGTGATGGTCCGTGTTTCATATCAGAATGAAGCCAGGATGGGAGCCGGGACCAGCGCAGCGAATACAGGTAAGTATGCGGGGGATGGGGGGGGGTATGGGCGTCCGAAATGATAGTTACGCCGCTGGGTAGGGATCATACATGCCACCTGCTGGGACTGGAGGTAGGGATCGTGCATGATAGTTACGCCGCTGGGTAGGGATCATACATGCCACCTGCTGGGACTGGAGGTAGGGATCGTGCATATTACATGTAAACCACTGGAGAATTAGGTTTAACACTAATAGTATAATAATGTCTGGGTACTGGTTAGAACAAAGTCAACAACCTTTGGTCAGACTCACGGCAACGGCTACCATCCATGCTGCCGGAGTGACTGACAGCGGCATCAAGTTTTTGCAGCGCCGCTCTATGCATTTATTTCTGCACGGAGCTTCTGCTGGGGTGCCGGACGGGGTCTCTACTTCATGCTCCAGTGACCGCTGGGGAGAGCCAATTGGTGAGGTACAGGGTGGGCTCCCTGCTCTACAGCCTGCTGTGACTGTGGGAAGACATGCAGGGAGATGTGCCCCCCCCCCCCCCCACCGGCTTTCCACTTCGACCACTGCACATATTTCTACTATCCCATCCCTAGCCTCACAGGAACTAAAAACTCCCACTAAAAACTTACATGTACCAGTATAACATCTATCCACACACATGTATAAAAACTTATAATTTAATTGCCCTGTTTAGGGGGGGGCGGCACAAACTTTTTTCGCTGGGGGGAGCAAAATTTCTAGTTACGCCACTGGTCCAGTGTGACGACATATATCCTGTGTCCAGTGTGACGACATATATCCAGTGGCCAGTGTGACGACAATATATCCTGTGTCCAGTGTCACAAGTCACAGCATATATCCTGTGTCCAGTGTGACATGTAATGTGTGCCGGCATATATCCTGTGTCCAGCGTGACATATATCCATTGTCCAGTGTGACGACATATATCCAGTGTCCAGTGTGACGACATATATCCAGTATCCAGTGTGACGACATATATCCAGTGTCCAGTGTGACAACATATATCCAGTGTCCAGTGTGACGACATATATCCTGTGTCCACTGTGACGACATATATCCAGTGTCCAGTGTGACGACATATATCCTGTGTCCACTGTGACGACATATATCCAGTGGCCAGTGTGACATCTAACCATTGTGTGACTGCATATATCCAGTGTCCAGGGTGACATATATCCATTGTCCAGTGTACAGGAGCTGTGTCCAGGGGCGGTGTCCAGAGGCTGTGTCCAGTGTGACGGCTGTGTCCATTGTCCAGGGGCTGTGTCCAGTGTGACGGCTGTGTCCAGTGTACAGGAGCTGTGTCCAGAGGCTGTGTCCATTGTCCAGGGGCTGTGTCCAGGGTGACAGGCTGTGTCCAGTGTCCAGGGGCTGTGTCCAGGGGCAGTGTCCAGTGTCCAAGGGGCTGTGTCCAGTGTGACAGGCTGTGTCCAGTGTAAAGTAAGAAAAATAAATAAAAGTAATAAATAAAATAAAAACACATTTTTGGAGGATGATGGAGGAGGAAATAATGGGAGTGCTGAAGCTTCTACCACCAGTCATGACAAGGCCGATACCTCTTTGTATTTGCTGTTTGGAGCAGTTCTCTTTTTTTGGGATAGTTTATTAAACTGCCACCCTGTCTGCCCCTGCAGTGCCGCTCTGCCAGGTTGGAAGTGGAAACTAATGTTATTGAGGTTAATAAAACTTTTGGGGCAAAAACAGGCCATTTTTAGCATTTTTTCATAAAAATCCAGATCCAAAACCCACAAGGGTGGTTTTGCCAAAACCAATCCAGATCCAAAACACGAAGGGAGATCCAGATTCAAAACCAAAACCCGAAAAAGTGGCCGCCGCACATCTCTACTTTTTTGTATTTACCTATTTAGTACTTGACTCTAATCAGGAATGCCCACACATTTTCCTTTTTTTTAAGGTGTATTTAGTCAGTAATGTATTATGTACGTGTACTGTATGTTATGAATGTAAATGTATTTGAATTTAGAGTGGTGTTCTAGCCATTGTCTTTTATGCAGTGTTGCATCATTAATTGTAGCATGCAGTGGTGGATTTTACCAATAATATCTTCCACCATGCTCAGTGTTAGTAAAGCCAGATGCAGTCCGTGAGACTGTACTGGTTTCACTGACTGGAAATTACTTTCTATTGGAAGACTGCAAGTCACCTACAGGAAAGGCAGTCCCTTTAGGAGATGTTTCATCCCTCCGGGGCTGCCAGTCTGGGCTGTGAAGCCACTCCCTGCTTTATCGTGTAACCCTAGCCAACTGCTATGGGCTGCAGCCCAAATTAGCCTGTTTTTTGGGCATGAGCAGTACTGTCACTGGTACTGTGCATGTGCCATGCCCAGCCCCTGTCAACTGCATTATACAGGTGCTGGGACCCTGGTTGGTGGTGGAGACCCAGATCGGTGGAAATCCAGCCCCCTCCTACAACCAGGTAGAAGCTGTTAGTGTGTATTGAGGAATGTCAGAAAACAGAATGTGCCCAGTGTGCCACTCAGCTGCTTTGTAATATAGACACAGTGGTAGCCCCCACCAAACGCCCCAACCTGGCCCAGGTCCTGGGAAAAAGTAATTGCTTTCCCTCCTCTCTTGGCACTACTGGAATCAGCAGGTGCTCTCCTACAGTTACTGGTGCAATTAGGCAGCCTGAGTGGCAGAATAATGTAGAGTATATCCCACATCAGGACCAGATTAACAGTAAGGGGGAAATGGAATGGAGCTGCAGCTCCAGGCCTCCACATAAAAATAGGCCCATTATCATGACAGAATGAAGCCACTACATGGCATTGGCCTCACCTCCTTCAGTTTTCATAATAGGCCCTTGAACATTTTTAGCTCCAGGCCCATTAGGCTCTTAATCTACCCCATCCCATAGTTGTTAGCATATGTCCAGCACAGGAGCAAATGCCTTAGGCTGTGTCCACACATTGCCTTTAGAAGGGTACCTTTTAAAGGGACCTGTTTGGCAGGAAGGAGCCTGGCCTGCACGTGTAGGTCTATGGGTGCATCTACACTATGGGCGGTATTCAATGAGAATACTTGCGAGGTGCAGCGAATCCTTTTTAGGATTCGCTGCACATTCGCCACGTTCCAGAGCCGGCGGGCTCCGGTATTCAACGTGTCAGGGGCTCGCTGCCCCTGACTTGCAAATATGAGCTCCTGCGGCGATTGCCGCAGGGAGCCTGAGGACGGTGGCAGGCAGAGAGATGGAAGTCTCTCTGCCTGCCCCAGAACTTTGTGGGGGGGAGGTGGGCTCCCCGGGTGCCAGGCAGCACAGGCTGCCCCCCGGGGGTGCCAGCAGGGGACCGTATATTCACTATACCCGATCGTAACGATCGGGTGCAGTGAATATATGAATATGTAATGAGCGGCTCGGCTCCGGCGCCCCCTGCTGGCTGCTGTGTAAAAAAAAATATATATATTTTTTTTAAATTAAATATATATTCATGTGCTTACAGCACATGAATAAAAGTAGCATGCCCCTCCTCAGAATAAAATTCCTGATTTTTTGACACCAAATGTAAAAAACAAAACACTTTATTTTAAAAGTTCACATTCCACTTCTCCATAAAAAGATAGCGATTGCTACTCGGTGAATCATGGCGAAAAAAACCTTCAAATGTATTTGCCATGTGGTCATTGAATAGGGTGATTCACCGTTTTAGTCAGAAATTCGCCAAACAGCACAAATTCGCCATAAAAACATGGCGAATCAGGCTCATTGAATACCGCCCATTGCCTTTTAGCAGGACGCAGTCGAACAGAAGCTGTTTAGCAGGATGCTTACTAAAGAGGATATATACATAAGCCTGCTGCATCCTTCTAAACAGGATGTATGTATACACAAGAAGCTGCATCCTGCTAAACAGGATCCTGTTCAGCTGCATCCTGTCAAAAGGCAATGCGTCACTCCCTGAGGAAGACCCAAACGGGTCGCAACGCGTTGGAGGACATTCCCTTCTCACTACACGCTCACCATAGTCTCCTCCCTCTCGGGAGTAGAGCGCACGGCAGACGCCGGGACTTCAGACTCGGGTGCAGGGATATCGCGTCATTCGCGTCATCCACATCCCGGAAGTCGAGCCCCGTGCTGAGTCCATGGAGCCCGGCAGGACGTGCGGACACGGCGCCGACCTGAGCCGCGGCAGGATCGCGGATACACAAGGAAGGAACAAGGATTGGACTCACCAGCAGCCACAGGTTAGAGGTGCACTGCGGGCGGTACGGGACGCCAGCCCCCCGCACCACCGGCCTGTGACCTTATTCCCCCCACCTTGCTTATCTGACTTTCTCCACCACCATTGACACCGTTTACCATCTGTGCGCATCCTGCATACGGTGCCCAGCCCTTGCTGCCACCCAGGTGCAGTGTACTTGCTCCCCTGACTTTTGTTCCCCTGTTCTCTGGCACCATATACCATCTGCAAGCCTAATACATTAGGTGAGCTACCCTTGCTGTCACCCAAGTGCATCACTTTGCATCTCTGAGAACTGCGGCTGTTTCCCACCTCTACCAGACTCTTGAAACAGCCCTTGATGACGTGGCTCCAGCTACCCATTACACCCCACGTAGGCTTAGATGCCAACCGTGGCACACCAAAACAACAAGACAACTACGAAATCAGTCACGTAAAGTAGAACGCCAATGGCGCAAATCTCGTAGTACGACTGATTTCCTCGCATATAAAACTAGCTACTACTCCTACAGCAATGCTTTGGACACTGCCAAACAAACATACTACCAATCTCTCATCTCTTCTCATGCCACCAACCCTAAGTGACTTTTTAACACCTTTAAGTCTCTTCTGTACCCTCCCCCTCCTCCCCCACCGGCTACCATCAGTGCACAAGAACTTGCCTCCTACTTTAAGGACAAGATTGATAACATCCGAGATGAAATGGTATGCTCTTCCACAACCTCTAACCCTCTTTCTTTCCCACCTGAACCCTCTGTCACTTTCTCTTCATTTGAGCCCACAAATGAAAAGGAAGTATCCGCACTCTTCTTATCCTCTTACTCTACTACCTCTCCTCTCGATCCTATACCTGCGCAAGTCATTAAAAATCTATCTCCTGTGATTATTCCAACCTTAACTAAAATCTGCAATCTCTCTCTTACTACTGGTACTTTTCCTTCTCTGCTCAAACATGCAGTGATAACTCCTATTCTAAAAAAATAGAATTCTGACCCTAACTCTCTCTCTAACTATCGTCCTATATCTCAGCTCCCATGCCTCTCCAAGCTACTGGAGAGACTTGTCTACTCTCGCCTCACAAACTTTCTTAACTCTAACACCCTATTAGACCCACTTCAGTCAGGTTTTCACTCTCAACACTCCACTGAGACAGCACTGACTAAAGTGGTGAATGATCTGGTAACGGCTAAGTCTAAAGGCCATTACTCACTACTTATTCTTCTTGATCTTTCTGCTGCATTTGATCACTCTCTTCTCTTACAAACACTACACTCCCTAGGTCTTAATGATACAGCCCTTTCCTGGTTCACATCTTATCTATCTGATCGCTCTTTCAGTGTTCGCTTCTCTAACTCTACTTCCTCTTCATTACCTCTGTCAGTCGGAGTTCCGCAAGGATCAGTCTTAGGTCTTCTGCACTTCTCAATCTATACCTCCTCTCTTGGCAAACTAATCAGCTCTTTCGGATTTCAGTATCACTTGTATGCTGATGATACTCAAATCTATCTATCAACCCCAGAGTTGTCACCAGTGGTTTTGGGTCGAGTTTCTGATTGTCTCTCTGCCATCTCATCTTGGATGTCTTGTCGCCAACTCAAACTCAATATTTCCAAAACGGAATTACTTATATTCCCGCCAACTAAGAACAGTTACCATCCTGACATCTCCATCGCTGTTGACAACTCGATAATCTACCCTACCCCACAAGCTCGTTGCTTCGGGGTCATCCTCGACTCTGAACTGTCCTTTCTTCCCCACATTCAATCTGTCTCCAAATCATGTTACATGCATCTAAGAAACATATCCAAAATACGACCCTATCTCACACAAGACACTACCAAATCTCTTATCCATGCACTCATTATATCCCGCATTG
Source organism: Crinia signifera (assembly GCF_055691185.1). Classification (NCBI taxonomy): domain Eukaryota; kingdom Metazoa; phylum Chordata; class Amphibia; order Anura; family Myobatrachidae; genus Crinia; species Crinia signifera. The sequence continues at coordinate 188,692,378 of NC_139217.1, forward strand.
ATTATTGCAATAGTCTCCTAACTGGTCTTCCCAAGAACAGACTCTCACCACTGCAATCAATTTTAAATGCTGCTGCTAGGCTGATCTTCCTTGCAAGACGCTCATCGTCTGCTGATCCGCTCTGCCAGTCCCTCCATTGGTTGCCTGTATATTACCGTATTCAATATAAAACACTTCTACTTGCTTATAAAGCTATTAACCATACTGCACCAGCATATATCTCTGCACTTATCACAAAATATCTCCCATCTCGACCACTACGCTCTACACAAGATCTGCGTCTCTCTTCTGCATGGATCACTAGCTCCCATTCATTATTACAGGACTTTTATCGGGCTGCTCCCATCCTATGGAATGCCCTTCCACGCACATTAAGACTCTCCACCAGTCTCCAAACTTTCAAGCGTTCCCTGAAAACTCACCTCTTCAAGCAAGCCTATCATATTTAAGTTCTACATGCATAACCCTCCGAGGCACTTATGTATTATATAGCTTCCCTTCTGGACTTGTAACTGCTATGCTATTACTGGTGCCTGTCCTTATGTTTCCCCCCTATATCCCTATAGATTGTAAGCTTGCAGCAGGGCCCTCCTACCTCCAAGTCTGTCTGTTGTTACCCAGTTTGTCTTATCACTGTCTACTATTGTAAAGCGCAACGGAATCTGCTGCGCAATATAAGAAACTATAAATTAATAATAAATTAACATCATCACAGAGTGCTATAACAGCACCCCCTCCCCTATTGCCACCTGTGCTTATTACTGCACCCCTATTGTAATTTCAATAAATTTGTTTTTTATCACCAATACTTTTTCATATTCTTCGCTTGCTACCACACACACCCTTAGCGCCAACCTCAAAACCCCCCTATCCACAATATCCCACATCAGGACCAGATTAACAGTAAGGGGGAAATGGAATGGAGCTGCAGCTCCAGGCCTCCACATAAAAATAGGCCCATTATCATGACAGAATGAAGCCACTTCATGGCATTGGCCTCACCTCCTTCAGTTTTCATAATAGGCCCTTGAACATTTTTAGCTCCAGGCCCATTAGGCTCTTAATCTACCCCATCCTATAGCTGTTAGCATAGGTCCAGCACAGGAGCAAATGCCTTAGGCTGTGTCCACACATTGCCTTTAGAAGGGTACCTTTTAAAGGGACCTGTTTGGCAGGAAGGAGCCTGGCCTGCACGTGTAGGTCTATGGGTGCATCTACACATTGCCTTTTAGCAGGATGCAGTCGAACAGAAGCTGTTTAGCAGGATGCTTACTAAAGAGGATATATACATAAGCCTGCTGCATCCTTCTAAACAGGATGTATGTATACACAAGAAGCTGCATCCTGCTAAACAGGATCCTGTTCAGCTGCATCCTGTCAAAAGGCAATGTGTAGACACAGCCTTAGGTTGCAGTAGATGGTGGGGTATGATTGGCCTACAGGCCATACTGTAATTTTAATGCTCCTGCTCTAAATAAACAAAACATATACTATAGTTTATGGAAACATTATTCTCTTTAATTTGGACATTTAAACATGTTGGTACATAAATATATAATGTTAGATCATGGACATTTGCTTAAAAAAGGTTTAACACTATTACATTTGAAATAAATTATGAATGTATCCAATGTCTTAAAGTATAACATTATTACATATAGTACATAGCACTATTCATTATCATCAGTCATTTGATAAAGCCAGTTTTACACTTTTAAAAGGTCATTAAAAGTAATAAATGTTATATAATAATGTACAGTTAGAGCTTTGTTCATGTGTGCAGTTTAGCTAGTTATAGGCTATAGTAATTCAATTCATTAAAGACATATGACTTAAATTCTGTAGGATAATGGTGACCACTATTCAAACTTGCAAATCAACATCTCAACTCTGACATTCAAAACTCACCAGATACTGTATCTGCAAAAAGGGTTCACTTAATGCTGACAGTGGAAGAGACGCACGCTAAAGCAGATTTCCTCCATTTCAAATGTATGTCCTTTCAAAGCTTATCTATGATCTTTTTGATCTTACAGCTACACTTTAGTTCTCTAGACAGTCATAATTCAAGGACATCTCTTCCTCCTAGACTTGTAACCCATGGCATATCTTTCCCACTGTCAGCGTCCTTCCCTGTAAACCCCCACCTTGACTTCTCTCTTCACTCTCTGCCCTTGACATTACCACCTACTTCACATCAAAAATGTACTTCATAGAGTACATCTGGACATCACATTCCACAGACCCTCAACAAACCACCCCTCCTTTCCCTGACCCCCTTCCCTATTAATCTTACCAACTCCAACCCCTTTTTTTACTGTATCTAAAGATGAATTCATAGGCCTGATTTGGTCATAAAACTGGTCCACCTCCCCACCAGACTCTATCCCCTCCCACCTCCTCTACTGACTCTCTCTGCATATTTCCATCTTATCCACCTCCTCAAACTCTCCCTTCAGGCACTGTCCCCTCAAACATGTCCTTGTCTCACCTATTCTTCAACAACCTACCCAATGTGGAGCAGGACCTGACGGTGGGGAGCAGGACGCAGCCAGCAGCAGCACCCCTCTAAAGAAAGGTTACCATTCCATTCTAGATTGTAGATATCCTCTACCCCATTTTCTCAGGACCAAAGACTCCCTCTCAGTCCAGCGACTATCTTGTGTATATGTCATTCTCTGTGAACCCTGGTCTGACACTCCCAAGGGATCAATATCATCTAAAACCTGTTCCCTATGCATGGTAGAGATAGATGTCACTCCATACTAGAGCTCCCTAAGCTGCCTGCAAGCTCCTTGGCATTCCCTCTCCAAAAGCCACATGCATAGGCAGGTCTGACCTAGTCTTTGCTGTCAGCCTCCTGGCTCTGCTTCCTCTGTGCAACAGCAGGTACCAATTCAGCTTATTTTCCCACACGGAGTGCTTTATTGTACTAAGCTCTCTCTATCATTTGCCATATCTGTTGGTTCACTCACAGCTGTGGGTCCACATAGTCAGCCACCTTGGGAAAAGCCCATACTGGAAGTTAACATTTTGAGTGAGTCTATTCATGGACCTCCTGTGGCCCTCTGGACATTACATGCCACCAGGGCCATATTAAGGGTTCCAGATGCCCTATGCTAATACAGGAGGTTACAGTGCTCCCAGAATCCACACTTCCAGGTGGTGCTGGGTGCACTGCCATCCCCTGGAAGATGCTAGAGGTCTAGTAGGACCTCTAGCAGCTGTCTCCTAGAAGGCAGTTTTGGGAGTCTGTTTTTGCAGATTCCATGCTGTCTGCATGTAATATGCAGAGACTTGGCTGCCCTGCCCCTCACACCTCCTTAGTTCTATTACATGGAAACACAGACCTACAGCCCTCTGCTTGGACCCCATTGTCCAGTACAATGAGAGCAGGATTGGTGTGAAAATACTGCATAAGGGAGTTCCTAAAAGCTGCTGATACTGACAATTTGCAGATCCCCACAGTGAATAGGGGTGAGCATAATGTAAGGGTATATCCAAAGGTATAAGGGAGAAAAAAAGTAAGTCCCTATACTTCACGGAATCAGTTCTGGAGAGCAAACTGAGTCACCCAGACTATATAGAAAAGTAGGTCAGTATACCCCTCCATGCTCTACTCTTCTCTAAGAAATAAGGTGGAGTAGCCTAAACTGCAGCTGAATCTACATATGAATGGATAGATCATTTTGATGTATTTGTGCAGCACAAAATAACACAATCTACAATAAACATACAGTATATGCTTATACCGAACACTATATCAGCCTAGATTGTGCATTGCAAACAGATTCACTCTTCATGCTTTAGATAACTTGGAACACTAGTGGAATATTCTATTTAAGCTGTCAAGTAATCCACTACAGCTGCTATCCCATTTACCAAAGAGAAAAAAAAGATCTGTAGGTGGAGGTTTCATTTGGCCATATTTATACAAGATTAATGGTTTTTTCTCATGCTACAGCATACCAGGCTTGCACACAAACGTTCCTTTCTCTATGTTGTTAATGATACAAGAATTGCTTGATGCACTGTGCTTTTAAGAGCTGCAGAGAAAGGTCAATGCAAGCATAGATATACTTATTATTAAAGTATTAGTGGATAAAAAAAATAACTGAAGCGATAACATGAGTGGAAAACAGAAGTGAGATAATGCTAGTCTACCTTCACTAGTCTTACAGTTCTGCTCTTCTGATCATGCATGGTGTGGTTGCAATGAAAGCAAAAACCCATTTAGAATTTGCATTATGCACAGTAAAGTGGTGGCGGGTCCTTGTGGTGCACTCACACAGGTCCGATTTGGCCTATCCTCTCAGTCTGACAGGTAGCAGCGTCAGCAGCGATATGCACCTTGAGGAGAGAGGCTGCGGTAGCGGCGTGTGGTCAGGACTCAGGAGATTTCAAAACTCCCATTAAAATTAATGTTTGCCCTCTGATTTGGCTGAGAGAGCTCTCTCCGAATTGGAGGCCGCTGATTCATTTATATAGAAGTTTTGAAATCTCCTTGAAGGGAAATCAGGTCCGACTTGTGCCTCTACACAGACTTGATGAAAAGTTGGACAAAAAAATAATAAGTTTTTCACATATTTGGGTGTCAAGCAAGGAAAAAATAACAAGATTTTAGTTTTTATTAACCTAGGATTGATGGCAGTTAATAATAAAAAAAAGTAAAAAAAAAAAATTTAATTCTAAAAATTGCCCAGTTTCTATTTTAACTCTCTAAATGCCATCTCTAAATACATAAGAAATCTTATCTGCATGTGAAGAATGACTGTTCTATGCCATATCAAACATTTTGGATTTGAAATTGTAGACCTGCTTTATGATCTCTTCCCAGATAAATGGTTTTGGCAGAGCCATTACCTTTCTCAGAGTGTGGTACAGGTCACCCACCACAAGCAATACCGAAGGGATTTAATTTTTTTCAGGTTGTGTTGCATGGTCTCTCTTCTGCCAGGCAAAGTGCATAGTACTATTTAATTACAGAACTTAGAATCATTCACAGACCTGAGACTACATTACCATAAGATAGTGTGGCATTGCTGGCCATTCACAAGATGATTGACAACCGGCCGGTGTTTGTAGGCGGCAACCTGACCTTTTCTGAACGTGCCCCTGAAAACCACCGGTGAGCCCGGCTGTTGGAACAGATGCTGATGTCATCAGTGGCCCTGATCTCTCCAAAGCCATTGCAGTGCCGAGTAAGTCTACACTCACTTGGCAGCTGAACATGGGGGATAAGTGATTCCGAATGGATTTCCCCTGTTTGCAGGGCTGTGAATGCATTTGCAGCCATTCACAGGGGCAAGGAGACACTGGACTCCAAAGATTTGCAGCCCAGTGATCAGGTCTGAACTAGGCCCAGAGAGGGAGAGAGATTGGTATATTAGTTTTGTCTTTTCGGTGTTACGTCTGCCCACTGAAATGAATACAAATCATGGTATTTAGAACATATTAGATTTATGTAGTTATTACACTGGGGAAATTATGTTCAGTTATTTGTATATAAATTTAGTGAGCATTTTTAGTTTGGACCCTGATTAAAGGAATGTTCTGTTGAAGCTTGTACTTGTAACCCATTTCTCCTTATATTATATTTGAACATTTTCTTGTAAATAAAGTGTTTCTTTATTAGTCTATTTCATATATACTCCAGAACCTAAAGTAGTCTGTTAGGAAGCTATTAGATCATTAACGTTAAGCTTTAACTATTGCTTTTTGCTAGAAGCATGGTGTGACCAGCTAACAGAGTAATACTGCTTTCACATCGCAAAACCTGCTTAGACCCGGTATTTAAAACGATTCTTAAAACAGGTCAGAGCAAGTTAAACCGTTTTCACATTGCATGTTGTAATCGGTATTTTACCATTCAATTACCGTTTTTGTACCTTTCACATTGAACCCGTTTCACCCATAGAAAACAGTTGTGGTTGTGTGCAGTGACATAGTGACATCATGCAGGGATCCAGCCTATCACCTTCTATGGCTTCAGTGATGTAAGTTCTGCCAGCCAGAGGAAAGAAATAGTTTGGTGCACCCCCTCCCCCTCACCTTGTCCCCTCTCAACCCCCCACCCTCCAAATTATAAAAAAAATTATATGTGTAGCGTATATATGTGGTGGGCTGACAGGCAACCTAGGCAGTCTGAGCTGGTCCCGCCCTGTGCATATCTAAAGAGTGGGAACACAGTATTTTGCATATTGAATGAGCGGGTCCTGCTCATTACATATGCACAGGGAGGGGACCCGCTCATTAAATATGCACTGCGCTGGGTTCCCGCTCATTAGATATGCACGGAGAGGGACCAGCTCAGTGCTCACTGCTGCCTGGGTATTAAATACCGGTTCTGAGCCATTGACACTGCATAATTACATATGCACAGGGTGGGGACCCACTCATTAAATATGCACTGCGCTTGGTTCCCGCTCATTAGATATGCACGGAGAGAGACCAGCTCAATGCTCACTGCTGCCTGGGTATTAAATACCGGTTCTGAGCCATTGACACTGCATAATAAATGGCTCAGAACCGTGTAGGATCCTTCTTTTAAACTTTTGGGGATCTGTACATTTGCAATGCTGGTGCTAGTGTAGTACAATCAAGGGGAATTCATTACCGGTCAAACATTTCTGTATCACACTTTGAAAACTGTAAGCGTTTAGGAACATAAACTAACCATGTACTATAATATGCAAAACCACTCAAATACACTGATGTACTGAAGCAATATACTACAGATAGCTCAACTTAATAGCCTGATGACAGTCTTTTTCATAAATTGGCTTATCAGATAACAGTTAAACATAGATATTGATTTTGCAAATATAAAATGTATAGTTTCTTAGTATCCTTTGTAACAGATAACGGAATCAACCACAAAATAAACAAGGATGCAAGAAAAACATGCTTTGTTCCAAAGTAGTCATAGATAACATTTAGGGCCGGCAAACAAAATATATATAATTACTGGTGCTCCTTTGTGTACATTTCTGCCTTTTTCTTTGTACCTGGTAACATTTATTATGATGATCAGATATTATTAAAATGAATAACAGCTGCCCAGTAATTTCCCATGTTTGTTGCCATGAGGCCTGTGTATTGTATTCAATGGACACATATTCTGCAATTCTTTTATTTAACTAAGCAACTGAAAAAAGATGGTTAATGAAATAAAACAATTATTCAAAACCACATGTGCCCCAAGACTACACTCAGGAGAACCACACCCTTACTCAAGATAAACAGCAAGTAGCGGTGGCAAATGGAGGATTTTTAGAGGGGAACTTCCAAATGTAATCCAAAATCTTCCACTCTGCAGCACATTTGGGAGTCTGTGGGAGTGGTAACAGCCCTGAAAAATTCCATGCACTGGATACAGTATTAATATTTAACAGTACAGCTGATCTATAGTATAGGCTGTTTAAATAATAAATAAGACAAGTGGTCAGGAAAAGGTTAAACGTATCATAATAAATAAATAAATATACAAACACAATAGAACCAGTACTTCACTTTCTAAGCTCACAATCTCCCATTTCACGGTAAGGCTCCTGTCTCTTCCTCCTTTCAGCTACTCTTTGGTCTATCGCGATGTTTGAGGGCTCAGATACACACACACACACAAACAGCAAACTTGGTAGAAGAAGCTGCCCCCACAGGGCATGTGCAGCAGCTCTGCTTTGTCCCTTACATGTGGTGGCAGCTCTATTAATAATATTATATACCAGTGTTATTGTTGCTATAATTTAAGTTTCTATAGCTATATACTGTAGCTATAGTTTCTGTGCAACCAGAAACCTCCCTGCGTTTGCCTATGAGTAGGGTTCCAAGAGCACTGCCCCTTTGGAGTGTGAATGATTCAATGTTCTCTAAATCTATCTAATGCCTTATCTGTATGATATCCATTATTTCTCAGGGAACAAGAAAAGAACAAAAAGGATCCATTTAATTTAATATACTGTACACTCTTGTGAATGGGTGTCCCATCAGCAGACTCCCCTATTAAAAGTGATATATGTTCACATAAAGGTATATTTTAATGGTCTAACCCAATGATGGCTAACCTTGACACTCCATCTGTTGTTGAACTACACATCCCAGCATGCCCTGCTACAGTTTTTCTATTTGGCCATGCTAAAACTGATGCAGAACATGCTGGGATGTGTAGTTCAACAACAGCTGGAGTGTCAAAGTTAGCCATCACTGATCTAACCACTCTGAATCCTGCTGACTGGGTTATAACCAGTGTGAATCCAAAGGTTACGTTAAAATTGGTGCCACCTCCACATCAGGTATATCCCAGAAATGAGCATGAGTAGTATGGACAGATTCTTCCAAACACAGGGAAGACATTTACTAAGATGGGAGTTCTAATTCAGATGGGATGGTTGCTATGGGCAACCACTCAGATACTATCTATTATCTTCTAAAATGTGCTAAATAAATAAGTAGATTCTGATATGTTGCCCATAGCAACATCCCAAGTAAAATAGTACTCCCATCTTAGTAAATTTCCTCCAAGGTATTTATTTTTAATAACAGGTTAAAACAGATAAAACTTCACAATTCCTAACTAGAAGTCTCCACAAGGGTGTATCAAAAGGTGACTCACCTCTTTCAACAACTATCACCTCTTTCTTTTGATTTTTTCCTGCAAAAATTTCTTAAACTTTTTTTAGTAGTGTTGGTTCACTATTGTATCTTCCCCCCCCCCCCCCATGCCTACTATAATAATCGCATGTGCTCTAACATATGTGATTAGTATCGCAAAGGGCAGCTCTTGCAATAAGAGCTGCTCTTTGTGAAGCAGCCGGTGGCCGGTTAGTGGGTCCCTGGCAGCTTCCCACCTCTTATCTGGCTGCTGCGGGGCGGGCTCCACCTCCTCCCTGCACCCAGAAGGGAATGTATGGGACTAGGGAGGAGGAGGTCGCTGGTCCAGGCAGCACAGCAGGAGGCTGCCCAGATACAGGTGAAAGGGGGCCAGTGGGGGTGGTGGGGGATACTTTATGAAGCCCGTAGGCTTCTATGGGGTATCGCCAGGTTTTGTTAGCTTGCAGGGTTTTTTGCGGGTTTTCCTGCTCACCAAACTGCCGTAAAACCCAGATAACTGGGTTTTTACTGCATTTTTCCTTTAGTACATCCCTCTCTGTCTGCTAAGATACAAGGTAACACCCTTAACTTCAACAAAAACTATTTTATAAATTTGGATTTGCCTCAATCTGTTTTATCATTCTTGGTAATGATGGTGGCTTCCAGTGCATGGACTGGCATTTTCTCTTAGGATCGTACTGGAAGGCCCATGTTACTTCACAGGTAATGACTTGATCTAAAATATGTAAATCCACCTGAATTTGTCTCAAAATGTGTTTACAAATGTACATTTAAATTTCTTTGTATTCAGCAGCATCTAAACACATATTTTGGTTATGATAAAATCAAGGCCTGATTACCCAAAAGGCTGCAGCCTGGAGCGCTGTGTCCTTGAGGGGGGGGGGGGGGGGGCGACACAATATATTGTGGTGGGATTCGTGCACTTCTTGGTGATGCTGAAGTTGAGGGAGCAGCGATGCCTGCTGGAATTGCCAGAGTAACTGAGGCAGGGATGCCAGGAAGATGCCCCTCCTGTTGCCAACTATCCTAGGGCGGTAAGTGACAATATGAATGGAGCTGAGGCCTTGACGAAAATACATATTCGTACAAAATAGACATATGTAATCAAATAAATAATTATTATTCATGTATTAAAGCAGAAACAATACACACAATGATTCTGTGCTGTTAAAACTAGGGGCAAAATTCAACTTTAGGCACCTTTTTTTCTCAAATACAGTAGACAAAACCATGCTGCACTGCAGGTGGGGCAGATGTAGGAGAGATTTACATTTGGGTGAGTTATTTATTTTCTGTGCAGGGCAAATACTGTCTGCTTTATTTTATACTGTACATTGCAATTAGGATTTCAATTTGACGACACCCCACCCAAATCTAACTCTCTCTGTACATGTTAAGTCTGCCCCATCTGCAGTGCAGCATGGTTTTGCCCATTTTTAGAGAAAAAGGTGCTTTGCAATCAGGTCTGATATATGCCCTATATTTCAAGGTATCAGAGACATAAGTTCATCACAAATGCCTGGAGTTAAGTTTAATTTGCTTACAAAAAGGTGTGACGATGTTCAGTTGTGTTTTTACAGGTGCTGCACATAGGAAGTTGCTTTTTAGTTAAAATTTTAGTCATGTGGCCACATGCTACAAGATGTAGCCCAAGATGAGTTACATGTGAATGGTCCTCTTTTTTACTTCATTGCATTTTTTAGAAGTCAAAGACTAAACTATACTCATTTCACTATTTGCAAAGTTCTGCTTTCTTGTACTGCAGTCACAAGGGAAAATAAGTTTGAAAAAATTGTGATTTTAGGAATTTTACTATTCTTAGAACTCCTGTGATGTGTAAATGTATGTCAGACTATGAATCCCCCTCAGTGGAACCCTGTAAGTCAGTTTATGTATATTTATATAACCATACAGAAATGAACGCCTTCCTGTCGGTACTGCATAGACTTGTCATTCTCCTTGGAGTGGTGAGCACATAACAGTATGGGGGAAGCGTTGCTGCATAGGCTGGGTCTGGTGCGTCCCCTCACAGCTCCATGCTCTCCATCAGGGGAAGGCCTGGGGGCTGTCATGGTGTTCTCAGCCATAGGGGTGGTGGGTCTAGTCCACTGGAGGGCGGCAGTTCGCCCCCTGCCCCCCGTGCAAAGGGGGTACCTGCTGCGCGGTCTGGGGAGCGGGCAGGGGGGTCCATGCCGGCTTCTGCCAGGAGCCTGCAGTGGTGTCCTTGCCGCGCGGGTACCTGCGGCACTGTGTATAAAGCTGGCAGTGGCGGGGGGTCCCTGCAGTGAATAAGAAATAACTAGCGCTATGCGGCGGCGTGGGAAGCGCTTCTGTTTTGAAAACACTGGCGGCACGCTGATTGGCTGAATCTCAGCCAATCATTGTGCGGCCAGTGTTTTCAAACCCGGCAGCGCTTCCCGCGCCACTGCATAGCCCGGCGGATAGCACTAGTTATTTCTTATTCACTGCAGGGACCCCCCATCACCACCAGCTTTATACACAGCGCCACAGGTGCCCGCACAGCAAGGACACCACTGCAGGCTCCTGTCAGAAGCCGGCATGGACCCCCCTGCCCGCTCCCCAGACCGCGCAGCAGGTACCCCCTTTGCACGGGGGGCGAGGGGCGAACTGCCGCCCTCCAGTGGCAAATGCCTAGACCTGCCTAGTGGTGGCGCCGGCCCTGGGGAGAGGCCAGATTGGGAGCTCTGACAAATTCTTCTACCTCCTCTGAATCTATCCTCCTAGTCACCCCTAGTCACTCTCATGTTTCTACAGGGCTCTGTGAAGATCAAAGTTGGACTCAGAGGGCTGCTGGTAACTTTATTTCAAATGAGACTATAACCCAGTTTGCTATGCCTGTTCAACCCCTGAAACAAACTATGTTCCTCACAGCGGTAGATGGCAGGCAAATCCATAATGGCCAAGTTTCTCTTCAAACCCCTTCTCTAGGGTTATTAGTTGGAGCTCTTCTTTGAGAGAATAAAACATTTCTTGTTATACCTAAATCCTCCCATGAGTTAGTCCTGGGAATGCCTTGGTTAATCAAACACAATCTTTAGATAGACTGGTATTCTATGGAAGTAAAGGCTTGGGGATCAAACAGTTTTTCTTCATGTCTCTTGCGGGTGACTTCCCTCCAACAGATTATTCCTGACTGCACTCCTGCTCTTCCTCTTCAGTAGTCAACCTATTCTGATATGTTCAACAAGGGTGGAGCCAATACTCTTCCTCCTCATTGAGCTTGGGGCTGTTCCATTGAGCTAAATTCCCGGGAAGGTGCCTCTCAGAGGCTGTACCTATCCCTTATAATTTTCCGGAGACTGAAGCCATGACAGGAGAACTTCAAGAAATCCTGATAAAGCCAGAAAGAGCTCGGAAGGTACTCGAAAGGGGGAGGGTACTGTATTGTGTGGCCAACGTGGAACAGAGGGCCTGCTACTCACCCATCTGTGTCACGTGGCGGCTCACCATGCAGTTAGTGGGTAGTGTCCAGGTATGTGCAGCAGGGAGCGGACAGCATCCTGAGCGGGTCCCGGCGGTGAGTCAGTACCGCCCGCCACCCCGACGAATACCCAGACCCTGCCACCACCCGCATTCCTTGAATGCATGCAAAGGAGATATGTACGAGAACATATCCCCTCGCATGCGGCCAATGGGGATAGAAATCTTTTGATGGTTGCTGACCATCTAATTATTTTTCTCCACTTAGGAAATAAAAGTCAGTATGAACTGACTTTTATTTCCACCATTGGTCGCTGAAAATGGGGCGGGAGCTGACCTCATGTGACATCAGCATTTGGCAATGCCACATCTGCGTTCCCAAGGGAAAGCCCAGTGCTTTCATGGGGACTACCAAGTTTAGCCAAAGTCTTCTTTACCCCAGTGCTGTACACATTCTCCCAATGTGTTCATTAGGGATTGTTTCTATACTCCTGGCTTTCTTCCTGTAATCCAGTGGCAGCAGTACTTTGAGATTCTTTATCTTCCACATTCAGTGTGCTGAGCTCATAACCTTTTGAAAAAAATCAGCAATGTACGCCAGACATCTCAGAAGAAACATAACCAGAGGCAAGGTTTCTATTGTAACTGGAAGTTGAAGAATGAATGCAAAATGTACAGAGCATAAACAACAGCAATGTCTGTAATAGACAATGGTCGGCATGGATCATTGGGTAGACAGCAACTAAGTCGACAAGCATTAGGTCGACACCACTAGATGTGTCAACATCAGGACAAAACCCCATGTTGACCTTTTGACCGTCAACCTTCCCCATGTCGACCTAACGCATGGCGACCTAATGACACATGTCAACCCTCAGTCATGTCGACCTTCCTGCATGTCGACCATCATGCATGTCAACCTAGAGGTGTCAACCTAATGATTGTCAACCTAATACCATCCCCTATGGTCACACAAACCTGGTATCACCGGCATTTATATGTCCTGCAATGTGAACACTTGCACATGGGCAGTAGCCCCGGATGGGGGTCATGCAAATAATATCAATGTGCCTATAGGCCTAATTCAGACCTGATTGCGGCTGTGCAAATTAGTAGGGGCCAGCGATCAGGAAGGCGCGGCTCCACAATAGTGAAATCTCGCCTTGCAAATAGATGTTGGCCGTGTGAAGAATTCACAGCTGAGCATATACAATATGTCCAAAACCATTTGTCAGACGCTCATCATCGATTGATTTTTCCACTGGGCACCAAGCACTGCGTAGCCCTGGACTTGGAAGCTGGGATGATGTCACACACCCAACCTTAAAATGCTTGTGCACGCAACCTTTTCTATAGACATGCCTGCATTTATTCAGTCATGTCCAGGGCCGGTGCCAGACACCGGAGCGCCCCAGGCGGGTGCGGGTGCTCCGGCGCTCACCTGCTCCCCGGGGGTCCTGTTATTGCGGCAGACCAGCCGCTCCACACGGGGGGGTGCCGGCTCCCTCACCTGCTCCACCGCTCCCCTGGGGGTTGTGGTGGGGTTCCGGGCATTGCGGCGACAAACCAGCCGTTTTACACGGGGGGGGGTTGCCGGCACCGGGTCCCAGTTATTTGGTTGCTCCACACAGGGGAGGGAGGGGGGTCCAGGTATTACGGCAGCAGGCCAGCCGCTCCACACAGGGGGGGTGCCGGGATGCCGCTGCATCCTTCAATGGGGGGGTTGTCAGGGGTGGGGGGTGACGGGGGATGCAGAACGCCAGGGGTGGGCAGGGGAACGGGTCCACATAGGAGAAGTTGCGGATGCTGCCGCCACTCACCTCCATCCAAGGGGGGGGGGACCTGCTTCAAATTGCGCCCTCTAATGGCCGGCGCCCTAGGCAAATGCCTAAGGCTGCCTAGTGGTGGCGCCGGCCCTGGTCATGTCTGCATTTTTCCTGGCACTCCCATTAAACGGCCGGTTCCCACCCCCAGACACCGGATCCTGTCAATCACCTTGCAAACGACTAGCAATGGAAAAAGGTAGCAGGACTTTGAGCCTACAAGGGGTGCCCAATAACTAATGACTGTCTGAATCCTGACTGTCGGAGTGCTATACCCCACCTGCGGTGGCAGCCTGGGGTGTCGCAGAGTACTTGCAGGGATACCCTGGGTTGGTGGTCCAAGTCCATTCAAATTATTTATGCATAATGTAATGATTGAAGCCAATGCTGTGGATACCAATCATAAAATATGTGGACAAACAGCAATGAATCCTGTTCCTCACCAAACCACTGAACCTATGGATGACACATAAACACAATTTACTTGTTGGCGTGAACAAATTCTGATGCCCTGGTGTGCTGTGATTTTAAAAAGTTTGGGAACCAATTAGTTTATTGTAGGTTCAAACATATACTTGCTGACATGATGGGGGACATTTACCAAAATGGATTCGTAGAAAAAAGGTGTATTCGTAGGGAGAAATACACCTTTTTTTTACGAATTTGTATTTTCGGGATTTACAATCCCGAAAATACAACAATTCGTATTCCTAAAGATGGAACATTCGTATTTGTATTTACAAATACGAATGTCCTACACCATCGATAGAATACGACAGAAATCACCATTCAAAAGAATGGTGGTTCCTGATGTACTAAGCAGCCGTACTGAGAATACGGCTGCTAAGTGGTGTGAAACACCCACGCAAATACGACAGGAAAATACACCTTGCTTTCCCTGTCATATTTGCTTTAAGCCTGCACGGATCAGTCAGATCCGTGCAGGCTTCAGTGTAAAAAAATATAAAAATTAAAAAGAAAAAAAAATCGGCGTGGGGTCCCCCCCCACAGCTGTAACCAGCACCAGCACCTAGCGGCCAATCAGGCCAATCAGGCTCTCTGTCCGGCTGGTTTCGGGGTGTCGGTTTGTTTTTTTGGCCAAGACCCTTACCTGGACTACGTCGCGCTGGGACAGGTGAGTATGGTTTCCTTCCACAGCTTCCTCCATGGATTTCGTCGGATCCGGACGGGGACGCCATCGCCGACAGCGACGTCGACATGAAGAAGGATGTCGACATGGATCCCGAAGATGACACAGGACATCATGACCAGGGTTACCTACGGAAAAAAGATAGGTAAGTATTAGTATGTGTGGGCTTTGTATGTATTAAAGTTTTATTTTAAATGTGTGTCAGTGTGTTTTGTGTACTATTTTTTTAACTGTGGAACTACAAGTGCCAGCGGGCCCTTTAATGCCCAGCAGGCTGGCACTTGTGGTTCTCCAAGTCCCAGCTTGCTGGCACTTGTAGTGCCACAGTAAAAAACAATAGATTATTCTATTTTTTACACTTGAATCAGCCCGATGCCCACCGCCCAGGGGCATCGGGGACAGTACCAGGCTTCAGCCTGGTCAGGTAAGTCCTGGAGGGGGGGGACCCCTTCATTGGGGGGGTCCCCACTCCCCCAGGGCCCCTGGCCAGGCTGACCGGTCAGGGGGTTAATGTTTTGGCCGCGGGACCTTATATCATAAGTGTCCCCCGGCTGTGACATTACCCTGCTGGCTGGTTGTGCCTGGGGCTGGTTCTTGAAATACGGGGGACCCCTAGTCATTTTGTCCCCCGTATTTTGGGAACCAGCCCCGGACCTGGAGCCTGGGGCTGGTTGTTAAAAATCGGGGAACCCCTATTTGTCGGGTTCCCTGATTTTTAATTACCGGTCCCGGCTCCTTCAGCCTGGTGCTGGTTACGCCGATTTTTTTTTTTTTTACACACTGCAGCCTGCACGGATCTGACTGATCCGTGCAGACTGCTAGAAAAATTCGTATTAACGGCCGTATATATGTGCCACTAATACGAATCATTACACCATCGGAGGGTTACAAAGCAGTCGTATCTGACTGCTTTGTAATCTCCCCTCCGGAACACGACTTTGCATACGACTCAAAAAGTCGTATGCAGCCGTAGGGGAAATACCAATACGAAAAACTAGGTTTTTCATATTGGTAAATTTCCCCCGATAGATCTATCTGTTCACACGGGGGAACAAATGAACCAGAATAACCCCCATAGTGTCTGTTAACAGTAGAACAGACTGTAACTGATGGTGAATTTTGGCTCAATCCATGTGGCATTATGTGAATTTTGACACAATCCATTTGGCATCATGTGTAAGGGTCAATTATAATGGGGTCTAGTATTTTGTTGCATAATGTGTAGAAGTTGTATATGGTGTGGTACACTACACTCAAGGACACGCCCCCTGTTGAGTGGCCATGCCCCCTTTTGCAGAGCGCGCCTTCTGCATACGCACAACTACATCCTTCACTTTTGTCACCATGGTGGGTCTGCGTACTTTAAATGCCAGAGCCTATTTTTAATCCCATTCCCACCCTCTCTCTGCAGCTCTCTTAGCATGTACACTGGCACCACTAACACCGCCCCTCCCCCACCCAAACCCTCTTTTATCATGGTGCCCCCCCTGTTATTTTATCCTGGATCCGCCCCTGCAGTAGAACAGTATAAATAGCAACAGATACATAATTAAAATGGCTTTACCAAGTACCATATATACTCGAGTATAAACCTACTTTTTCAGAACATTTTTTAAAAAGTTTAAAAAATGCCCCCCTCGGCTTATAAATTTAAAAAATGCCCCCTTAAAAAGCCCCCCTCGGCTTATACTCGAGTGAGGGTCCCACTTGAGTCAATACGTTTTCCCAGTTTTTTTGTTGTAAAATTAGGTGCCTCGGCTTATATTCGGGTCGACTTATACTCGAGTATATACGGTACTTTGAAAAGTACTGATTTTTAATACTTACACAGTAACATTCATTTACAGCCTAGTGGGTTCCAGACACATCATTCCATGGTTGGCGACCATCGAATTATGGCGAAGTGCACGCATAGAAAAGTGACTCTCAAGTCACTTACATATGCGTGGAAGCTCGGGAGGAAGTGGGCAGGCAGCTCACAAGTGGCCAGGCAGCTGATGTCAGCTGGCCACCCCTCACACCCGTGTAATTTGGGCAATTGCATGGGATACCCAGCATTCTCATGGAAAGGCCCATGAAATGCTGGGCGTTCCCATATGTAAATGACCTGGGCCACGGCACCACCATGCCCCCCGCCTGCACACTTGCATGCACCCAGTGAACACCCTGTTCGGTGTGGCTGCACACCCTGCGTATGCACATGGGCAGAAATGCGTGCAAACACACGGAGCAGCAAATAAACCAAAATAACCCCCATAGTGTCTGTTAACGTGATAAAATACTGCTACTAGGACTTCCATTTCTGTGCCCAGATGTCAGGTATGGAGGCTTGTGCTAGACCTACAGTCCCTGTACTCAATGCACCCACAATTCATACTGTTTTATGAGGTTATCTAATCAACTCCTGTTGAATAGAAGATAGCTTGGCTGTCAGCCTCATGGCACATTCTGCAGCCAATGTCTCAACTGACTTACGCAGTTGAATTATTCCTCAAAATATGTTATGTACATACAGGGCATGCTTTAAAAGCGCACCGAAGACAAAATCCGGATGCATATATTGACTTTTTGCATATCTCTCGAGCAAGGTTGAGTAGCACGCATGCTGACATTGGCTGCAGCTCCTAGAAGGCAGATAGGGGTTCCATTAAACCTGGGGAGGGGCTTACCATGGCAAGCACTCTACTTTTGCAGTCTGGACTGGCAGTCCAAGGTGGTGAAAGAACCTCCACCTGCAAATGGTATTAGGCTGTGATTAGCATGGAGTGCTTCCAATGGGAAGCCACTGCTATACAGTCCATGTGCATACGTGCATGCAGGGGGGCTGTCTGAAGGTATTCAGAGATGGCTGCAGAGGCAACGTGCAGCTCCTCCTAGGAAGTTTTCTCATGTGACTGTTTGAGAAAGCTGGATGGGTTTTGCAGGAACTGTCCTTTGCAGCTGAGCAGGTATACTATTCTGATGTTTGAGGGAGGGGGTGTATACTATGTGTTTGTGTGCAAGTGTATATGCTGCATGTGTGTCTGTGTTTACATGCTGTGTGTATGTATGCTGTGTCTGTTTGTACATGCTGTATCTGTACTATGCTTCTCTGTATGTATGCTATGAGTGTACATGCTGTGTGTATGTATGCAATGTGTGTGTGTGTGTGTGTGTGTGTGTGTGTCCATGTCTGCAGTTTGTATGTATGCTATATGTGTATGTATGTATGCATACCTCCAAACTTTATAAACTGCAGGATCTGGAGTCCTGTATGCAACCTGCCGTGTGCTTTCAAGGAAAAGAGTTGTGGACTCACAAAAAGGGGATGCAGCTTTAGAGCAAAGACGCAACTGCGATCCAGGCCCCGCTTTGGGGGTCATGCCCAGTGCTCTATGAACTCGCCATGCCCCCTTTCCCTGTATTTCTGTAAATAAATTCTGCGCACATGATGGAGACTCCGAACTCCCCTCCCCCCCCTCCAATTGTGGGACACTGCTGCCCGTGGCGGTTTCGTGAGACAGATGAGAGATATTATATATGTGTATGTACAGAAGTGTAACTTGTAAACCCTAGGTGAAATCTATCAGTCAATAAACATCCTAGCATCTGATGTGTGTGACCTCTAGCATGTATATACATCACATTTCAAAACTTACAAACTAAACCTGAAATAAAGACTCGGAGACTTAGGTTTGGCAGAAATTGTTAGCTGATTTATTTTAGCACTTTTAAGCTAGATTAATTTATTAATAATTAATTAATTAATGGTGGCCCAGAAAGAACGGCTAATTAACTAAGCTCCACCCACACAATCTGCATACGTAATCAAGCCTACCCTAACAAGCGGTATCCGCTCGACCTACTGCATTGACTACCCACCCATCTGATGGGTTCGCTGCCCCCCGAGCGGGAGATCGAGCGAAGGCCTAAGCCAATGAGAGGCGAGCGCACCAAAAAGCAAACATATACGTAGCATCATCATTTGAATAAGAACTAATTCTATTCACCTGCCGTTCTTTCCCGCCTATCAGCCAACGCGATTAACACCCACCCAACCATAATAACACAAGGGAGGGAGGGCGGGAAAACTTTCAGGAAAGAGAGAAATACTCCTCCCTTTCCTGCCCTGATATCCCAGCTAACACTGCCCTTTCCTAAGTCCTTATTGGACCACCGAGTCACATGCTTCCCTAGGTCACACAACAGTCTTGGATGTTTAACCCACTCCATGCCTATTGCAGACATTACGTTATTCTAAACATCCTAGCATCTGATGTGTGTGACCTCTAGCATGTATATACATCACATTTCAAAACTTACAAACTAAACCTGAAATAAAGACTCGGAGACTTAGGTTTGGCAGAAATTGTTAGCTGATTTATTTTAGCACTTTTAAGCTAGATTAATTTATTAATAATTAATTAATTAATGGTGGCCCAGAAAGAACGGCTAATTAACTAAGCTCCACCCACACAATCTGCATACGTAATCAAGCCTACCCTAACAAGCGGTATCCGCTCGACCTACTGCATTGACTACCCACCCATCTGATGGGTTCGCTGCCCCCCGAGCGGGAGATCGAGCGAAGGCCTAAGCCAATGAGAGGCGAGCGCACCAAAAAGCAAACATATACGTAGCATCATCATTTGAATAAGAACTAATTCTATTCACCTGCCGTTCTTTCCCGCCAAAGCGGGGACTCTGAGCCCAGAATCCCCGCCCGGCCACCAACCTAACGCACTGAGCTACAAACAGAGATAGATCCTCCAAAATTAATGAACCATCCCTAACCAAATGCACCACGTTAGGCAGGAAGACCTGATGGCACCAAAACCTAATCCTCTCCTGTGGGTCAACAGCACCTCTGGCAGCTAGAACCCACTGTGCCACCGCCGATATAGCTGCTTCCGAGCCTCATTTGAAGCCTTACCATTTCTAACATCTCTCAAAATGGAGTCGGGGAAACAATTGGAGACCAACCAAGGTGCAGAAAAACCAAGCTGTATTAATGGCTGCAAATCACTCAAGATCAAGGCCGACAGCTTCAATCGGGACATTTTCCCAAATTGTTGCCTCCAGCTGAAGTACCAAAGACCTCAGACACTGGCGGACGTTCACCTCAAGGAACGCCTCTAAACTCAAGCCAGTACGGCCCTCGAACTCCAAGCCACCAGACTAACAGAGAATTCGCAACCGGCCTACCCCCAGATGAGGCCCAGCCGGCTGCCCAATACACAAATGAATGTTCAACTATGCACACTCTGAGCCTATCCTTCCCCATACCTCTAAAGGAGAAGCTATAAGAGGAGACTAGTAGTATTTATATTAAAGGGTTGACCTAAGTATAATAGGAGGATCTGCCAAAAAGAAAATAAATTTGTTCTGTTGAAGCACAATTTTAGGTGCTTAAGACATGCTCCAATACCAATTGAAGCCATACCAGGAAACAAAGATGGAAAGAGACAAACAGGGGGAGGGCAAGGTAATGGAAGGGTATAAGGAAAAAACGGGTGTACTCGGCCGGAGAAAAAACGACTGGACCTTCTGATGGACTCTTAATTGAGACTATAGCCGAATCAGAGTGATCAAATTCAGTCCGTCAGTTCAGGCAAAAAGCGAGAAAACTCCGGACGCTGGCCCAACAGCAGAGCGTAGCTAATCCCCGAGTAGGATGGACAAGGATGGGGGAATAAACAAATGACCTCAATCAAACACATACATACAAAGCGCAAGGACCTACAGCGCAGTAGGTGAGGCCTAATGTACTATTTAAATTGCGGCGCGCCACCTTCCTAGTGATTTAAAGCTCGACAAGGCCAATTGAGCGGCTATAGCCGACGTGGCAGCCCCAAGGCAGTGGGAATGGATTCCAAATTCCCAATGGAAACTTGCTGGACAACGCCACCTCGACCCAGCAAACTGACATCAGGTCATCAGAGAGCCACCAAACTGCAGGAGCCAGAGCCTGCAAAGGAAAGCCTGACCAGTGTATAAATGTTTGCCAAGGCCACTGGGAGGATGACCTAGGGCATCACAGGAACCAAGGACACACTTCCACCCCCAGCCGTCAGATCCATCTCGGCCGCCTAATCTTAAACCCCCGAACCCCGGGGACTAGTCGGATATCTGATGCCAGCAAAAAACGCAGCGTGGGTCCTAGAAAGCACTACCAGATAAGACACCCGAGGGGCACCATGCAGCTGTAGCAAAACAGCAAGGATAGACTCCTCCCTGACAATAGCGTATCGTAAGCAGAGTCTGCGCAACCCTAAACCAGCAGCAAGCAAAAGGTGATGGGGTGGTGGAGAGGGGAGGGCATTTTTTGGAAAAATCAAAAAGAAAATACCCATTAGGTAATGCGCCAGTACCACCCCGAAGTTCCCGGCACTAAACATCTCCTAGAATAGACAACATTAACCCCAACCCCCGCCAACCTGACTGCGCAGATCAGCCAACCCAACGCCCGGAACATACGTTCCCTAAATAGAATTGCGAAGTGCAAACATTGCAGGGCGAGCTGCCCCTAGCCCACGCAACCAAGGAGACCCGGCCTACCGGGTAGATGGCTGCAGCCCTGCATTGACAACTACTAGAGCCAGCTGGTTCCCATCCTGCCCAATTATGGTAGACAAGCGAACCAGATGATGGGATCCGGCCACGCCCGCAGCGGCCCTTATTAGTGAGCGGCAGACAAGTTACCCATGGGAACAAATTACTTCAGGTAACAGAGGTCATACACAGCGGCAATCTGGATTCCCAGAAAGGACAGGTAAGTAACCGCTCCTCCATTCCAACCTCAGCAATTAGCACACCAAAATGTCCGAATAGCGAACAGAAACCCCCCAGGAGCCTAGCGCAGCGTTCAGAATAAGCAGGGCCAACAAAAAGCAATTCCTAAAGGTAGTGAGAGATCCAGCCCTGACACGGGGACACTTCAACGCCCCAGTGTAAAGGTGTGTAACCCCTTAAATTATGCACGAGAAATGGAACACCCCATTGGCAACACTTGACGATGAAGTATTCCTCGCCTCTCCACAGCAGATCCGTTCGCTAAGGCTAGTGAATAACAGGCTAAAGGTGTTATAATCCTGATTTATTTATTCATGGCATTAAAACTTTCAGGAAAGAGAGAAATACTCCTCCCTTTCCTGCCCTGATATCCCAGCTAACACTGCCCTTCCCTAAGTCCTTATTGGACCACCGAGTCACATGCTTCCCTAGGTCACACAACAGTCTTGGATGTTTAACCCACTCCATGCCTATTGCAGACATTACGTTATTCAAAAGTTTGCAATCCCTTGACATTCAGAATGCAGCCACATTTGCACCTGTGTACGGCTCACATTCAAGAATACAATATGCATAGAAAAGCAATGTGTGATCAAACTGTGTTGTAAATAGATTGACACTTTGGTCATAGCCAATAACAATAGGTGCAATTATATTTACTTTATGACAAGTACTGTCTTTTAAACACTGTGGTGTTATCAGTAGTGTAGTAACATGAGCAGGGAGGAGGGCAGGGAAGGGGGGATTGGGAGGGTTATGGGCTGGTAATAACAGCAGGATATTTAACCCATGTTAGGCAGCACACTGCATGCACTAGGACAAGCAGATTGTACTATACAACTTCAGCATCTCAGAGAGAGGGACAAGCCACCATGAGCACAGTTGGGCAAGTAAGGAAACCAGCTTGTTCATGTCTGTTAATTGTAATATATTTGTTTAATCTTCTGGTCTGTATAGATAGAACCTCAACTTTCCTGCCCGACAGTGTCTTTCCAATGACATATTGTACAGATTAAATCAAGTTAATTTTATTTTTAACGATCATGATCCAGTTACTAAAGTATATTAAATAAATATGTAATGTAAAAGGATAAATCATAGATAGCAATGTGTTTTTTATAAAAGCAATTTTTTGTAGTTTTGGAACAAATTTTAATGTACAGTATTCAGAAATGAATTAGTAAAGTGTACATTGTTATAACTGGTGTTATATAATAAATATTTAATAACATATTTCATGAAAAAAAGATTTATTATTAAATGTAATGTTTTTGTAGTTCCTATTAAATACATTAGCAATGAAGCCCTTAATGTAACTTGCTGTTTAGAGTGTGTTGCTTATATTTATATGGGCCATATTAGTATTCAGTTCCCTACAGAGACTATTTATCATTATTATCAGTCACTGTACCATTGGAATGTACGTATTATATAATCACAGCCCCACAAGTGATATAGTTGTTGACTTTGTGAGACTCCTTCTAGGAAATCCTGTAGGGAAGTACCCAGGGGTAACTGTGGAAGGGGTGGAGGAGGTGTGACACCACAAACCTGCCCCTACCACAGAATTCCACAATTTATGGCAATGTGCAGAGGTAGGCAATGCTACTTTACTGCAGAAGGGTTGACTAATCTCCTGGGATCCTGAGATATGTCCCCCAAAGTCTAGAATTTTCCAGACAAGGGCGTAACTACCATAGGTGCAAGGGGTGCAGCTGCTATGGGGCCCAGAGCTGAAGAGGGCCCATCTTTGCTGTCTAAGTATATGTTTTACATACATTTATCACAATAAGTTGCTAAATAGGGGGCCCTTTCAAACTTTTGCTATGGGGCCCACAATTATCTAGGTACGCCTCTGTTTCCAGACATTCTGGTAGAGCAGACAACAGGACTACGGTCCAGCATCTTACCTAGGATTGTAGGAGAAATCCTACACAGATACAGTGCATGATTCAGGTGTGTACAGAATGAGCATGGCTGCAGCTTACTTGGCAGCAGCAGCCATGCTCAGATATGGTAATGCAACAGGAGTTGTCTGGTCTAGTAGACACCGCTATCTTGGATCATCTAAGACACCATCAGCAGCCTGAGTAACAAATAAGGGTCTCTAAGATCTCTGCTTTTCATGGGCGTTCCCATTAAAACACTGGGCGTACATATGCTAATGCAGTCGTGATGCACGTGCAGGGGGCGGACAGCTGACATAGTCGGATGCCAGCTGCCAGGCCAATTCCCTGCATTTCTTTGCTCATATGTCCGAGTGGTCTGGACCACCCTTACATATGCGTGCGTCTTCACCAGTATTCCATTGTCAGTGGGCATGCGAATGGATGTTCATGTAAAACATCCGCTCACAAGCCTTGCAAACAAATTTGGTGTGTGAATAGGTGGTGCGGGCAAAACATTCACAAGGCAGGGATTGCGTCATTCGCAAGGGTCCGTGCACACGTCCGAACGAATGAACCAGAATAAGGTCCAAATTTATAACATGTGTATAAATCACTGAATAATTAGTTTCCAATGTATAATGTTTTTCTCTCATAATATAGCTTAACAGATCTAAAATATCTAAATGTGTTACACAGAACCATAGCTGTGACAAGCAGCACACAATCTAAACACTATATGCAATGCAATGTATACCGCTGACCAGATACTGTACAGTAGTACAAATATGTGGAAGACATGTGTGTGTGACTATTAGTCACTTTCTTGTCCACCACCTTGACCGGTCAGCCCGCAGCCATCAAGCAGGTGACTTACTGAAGGAATATGATCTACAGTATGTGTCAAATCTAAAAGTCACCACAAGGACAAATGAAATGTCTATTAAATGAAAATATCAGAAACAATGGGTGAAATGTAATAGCATGAGAGATTCAAAAAGTGAGAGATTTGGTAAGAAATCTTCAGGTTTTTTGAATTGGAAATCATTTACACTGCAAAACCAGTTTGAGTTTACAGTGTAACTGATTGCCGCTTTAAAATAACTGGAGATTTCTTACCAAACCTCTCACTTTCTGATTATCTCACAAATTTCACCCAATAACCAAAAGTTTTACAGATTTGTCAATACTTAGTACCATAGTGATGGGTAGTTAATGAATGCTTAGTTAATGATGCTGGAAAATCAAAATAGACAGTACAACACAGCACAGCTCATCGAAAACCTCTCACGTTGCTCTGTGTAGACACAGCCCGTGTGTTGCTCACACACACACAAACACACACATACTCTGCTTAATATTCTACTGGGTTTATGGGTGCTGCTGCAGCTGCATGCTAATCAACTCATATACATTCATCCTGAGTCAGTACCTCTAAACTACCAATGGTGGTGCTGCTAACTGAACTAAGCTTATAGCTTCATGAATAGTTCAGTAGTTCATTCAGTCCATAGAGTTCATGCAGCTCATTCAAAGGAGAATGTTTTCTAATGTCTTAGGCGGGAGAGTGTGCATTGTATCATAAACTGTATACAGTTTACAATTATACAATGAATACTAAAAACCCATTAACCCTCCACCCAAGCTGCATTCCCTATTTAATTTAACAATAGCCCTTGGAAAGAAGCTATTCTTCATCCTAGACGTCCTATTCCGTAGGCACCTAAACCGCCTACCTGACGGTAATAGCACAAATAATCCGTTTGCCAGATGAGTTATGTCTTTTAAAATATTGTGTGCTCTTCGTAAGCAGCGTTTACTCTGAATCTCCTCAGCAGACGGGAGTGTAGTACCCATTATATGTTGGGCCGATTTAATCACCCTCTGTATAAGTTTCCTTTCTGCAGTGGTACAATTTCCATACCAAACAGAAATGCAGCTGGTCAAGATGCTCTCAACTGCACATCGGTAGAAATTTAGCAATATACGATGTGACAGTTGATGTTTTTTCAACATCCTAAGGAAAAAAAGGCGTTGATGAGGCTTTTTTACCAAGCATTTAATATTAATTGACCAGGTTAGGTCCTCAGAAATCTGAGTCCCCAAAAATTTGAAACTGGAAACACGTTCCACACATGCTCCATTAATTTGTATTGGCATGATTGGGGTAGATTTTTTTCTTACGAAAATCCACCACAATCTCCTTAGTCTTGCTAGCATTAAGGAAGAGATTATTTACTCCACACCAATCCACCAGATGCTGAATCTCATTCCTGTAATATTCTAATAAAGCCAATACTTACCAAAATATGTACCTGTTTTATTCCTGATGACAGTTTTTGAATGAAACTGAAACGTAGACATTCAGCATTTGTCTTCATTCTTAAAAATCCAAGAGTGCCGTCTGTTCCTCTACAATACAAAAATATATAAAAAATATTTGTATCTCGCAATATACAGAACAATAAACAAACTCCCAGGGGTGGTAAATCAAAAATCATTAAATGAACAAAGATAACACAAACATTACTGGGAGCTTACGTGCACTATACCAGTTCACCATATGTTGAAAAGTCCTCACGCTGTCCTTTAGCCAGGTAGATGATATAACATTGGAGGTAAATGGTTAAAACACCCCTAATGTGCTGGGAGTTTAGATGCTCCTTGTAATAAAGAAGATGATATGTTGCAATCACGCTTCTCCGCACAATGGTGGATAGCATATACAGTGTCCCTTGATAAAGCTACCCAGTGTGGCAGGGATTTGCTGCTGGACACCCAGCTTACACAGGCTGGGATGTGGTAGCTCAGCGTTTGCTGAATGTGCTCTCCTGTTTCAAAGGAGATTTACTCAACTGGAACGGACCGAGTTTTATGCTGTTTTGTGGTATCCCAGCCTTCATCTATCTATTAAGGGCAGGACACGTATTGGTTGCCAAATGTTAAGGATGACACTCTCCACAATCCTAATACCCCGTGAACCGCGGACACCCATTTTGTCAGAAAATTTTCTGCAGCTCAAGTCAACACAGCATTTGGTCCTTTGGAGTTGGTTACTGCTTGAATTCCAGCTACAGAGTGACTCTGTATCTACTATATCCACCATTGTTCTGAGAAGTGAGATTGCAACATATCATCTTTATTACAAGGAACATCTAAACACCCAGCATATTAGGGGTGTTTCAACCATTTCCATTCAGCTCATTCAGTTTATGTAGTTCCTTCAGTTCCTGCCAGTGGCGTAACTAGAAATGAAGCTCCCCCTGCCAAAAAAAATCCTGGCGCCCCCTCCCGCCCCCAACACACCCAAAGAGCACGTACACACTGAGGGGTTTATTCTGCTTGGTACGGTGGGACCGTATACGGGCGGATCGGGGTTTTTTTTTTTCAACTGCGCATGTGTAGCTTTCGCTATGCGGCGACCTCACACCGCTCACGGATGGGTCTCTCCGTGGGAAAAAACCTGTCCGCAAGAGCACTGTCATTGTGGGCGGCATGGGGGCGTTTTTAGGGGAGCGGCCGGAATAATGAGGAAAACTGGGCGTAAACATGGGCGTACACGAGGGTGTGCACCAAAAATGTACGGTGCCGCAACCTCCTCGATCGGCGAACGCACCGTGCATTTTGGCCCAAAAACAGGCGGACACCAAATATAGCTCCAGACCACCCCTAGAGATACCGTATTAGAGCGGACGCCTGGGTCTGCTAATTAACGCTGATTACTACACAAACACATACACCTGAATGTAATAAGCAATGCTGCAGGCTATTAAGTGAAAACCATTATTTCACTACCTGCAAGCCACACACAGCCCTCAAACACATTGGAAGCTTATCTTTCTATACTTCAACATGTAAAGGTTGGTTTAATTTTAGGTAAGATTCATTCAAAGACCTGCTTATATATGTCAAGGTAGTTATTTTATAACCATCTACACCCATTCAGAAAGTGTTTTTGTATACTTTAAAAAGCAGGACACTCAATTCACAGAAGTCGACATGTGTCAACTTTTTCACTGTAGCACAAACATACCAGTTTTTTATATGGAAAAAGACACATAAACCACTTCTAAGAGCAACAATGATGTTTTTGGACTCAATTTCTACTTGCACTGTGGCATACGTTCAGATATACGGAAGGTGTCGGTGTGAAAATGGACGAGATCCGTCCGTGCACTTTGGCGTACGCTCTGATGTACGCCAGGTATCGGTGGCTAAGAGGGAGATCAGTCCGTACATGGTGGCGTACGCTCAAGTGTACGCCATTCCCCATTGTCTGTGTTTGTGATCGTCCGTGTGCGGCTGTTCTGTGGGCGGACTTTCGCTCACCGTCCGCGTACGGGAGACGTACGGTGAAACGGATCGTACGTACATTTCACCGACCTAACGAGAATAAGGCCCTGAGAGCGCAGATACAGATTGAACAGTACCTGCACTGCTTGAATCCATCAGTGGGGCCCAGGAGGAAAGCATCCTGAATTCAGAAGCAGGGACGGTTTCAGGGTGTCCGGCGCCCTCCTGCCCAATTAATTGCACTATACAGTAGTAAAATCTTATTTACATTACATTACACATGGTGCCCCTGATTCACAATACACCACATAGTAGTGCCCCATATACACAATCCCCACAGAAGTTGTGCCCCTTAAACACAATGCCCACAGTGGTGCCACTGAAAACACCCACAATAGTAGTGCCCCTTATACATAATGCCCACAGTAGCACGCATTACACAGTAAATCCACAATAGTAATGTACCTTATACACATAATACCCACAGTAGGAGTGACGTAAGGTGTGAAGAGAGCAGAAAAGGAATAAAATAGGGAGAATGGGCAAATGTGAGAAGAACAGTCAGTTGTGAGGGGAACAAGGTAAAAGCGGGTGTTGTAAAATGGATGGAGAATACAAATGATAGATAGGGTACAAGGAAAAAAAGATAGAAGGGAGAAAGCCAGATGCTGGGCAGAGAGAGGGCAGGACAGCCAAATGCTGACCAGAGAGGGGGGGAGGGGCAGCCATATGCTGTCAGAGAGGGGTGGGACAAATGTAGGGAGAGATGCTTGGCAGAGAGGGGGAACAGATGTGGGAAGAGGTGGGGCAGTTGCTGGGCATAGGGGACAGATGATGGGGAGATACTGATAGGGGGAAAGATGATGGGCAGAGAGGGGTAGGGACGAAATATGATGGGCAGTGAGCGGAGGAAGAGATGATTGTCAGGGAGAGGGGACAGATACTGGCAATGGAGAAGGGGACAGATGCTGGAGAAATACAGGCAGAATGGCATATGCTGGGCCGAGAGGGTCACAGATGTGCGGGGAGAGATGCAGATGCTGAAGAGAGATTGAGGGGGCAGATGCTAGGCAAAGAGGGATTAAGGACAGATTATGGGCAGGCTGCCCAGCTGTTTCCCACCCGGTGTGCGTCTCTTCGCATCGTCATGTGGTCAGAGGTCACGCTGCAAAGGCTGCCGTCCGCACCATTCGCCACGCTCCCAGACACACTGCCTGCCACACTGCCTAGTCGCACCGCCCGCCACAATGCCTGGTCATACCACCCGCTCAGCAAACCCGGCCAGTAAACACTAGCATGTGTAAAAGCAAGGGACTTCAAGGACCTGCCACGCTCCCAGCCACATTGCCTTCCCCGCTCCCGGCAGCATTAAATGAACTAATCTTTTCAACTAATCTTTTGGGTGAACTAGTTCATTATGTACTAATCACTAAACTGAACTAGATTTCCCATCACAACTTCTTCACTGTTCTATTGTGCACAATTAAGCCCCCATTCACTGTGGTGACTTCTCCCCTCAGAGAAGTCGCATGCAGTGCTCCCTTGAGCCCCCCAGACCTTCCCAGGCGGCAGGATCACATGCGATATATCGCATGCAATCCCAGGAAAGCCAGCCCAACTCAAAGAGATTGCTTCTGCAGCAGGGGTGACACGGAGGGTCTGGTGTGATATGCACGGGACTGCGCATTGCATCAGACCCTCTGCCAGTCACCTGCAATTTGTGTTCTTTTCCTGTGATTGATTGCTGCAATCATAGGAAAGAACCCAAATTGCATTAAACATCTCCCAGTATATGCAGGGCCGGTGCTAGCCACCGGAGCGCCCCAGGGCCCCCGCCCCGGTGCCCACTGTCGCGCTGTTACCGGGGGGAGGAGAGGGGGGGTGGATGATGCGGCCGCTGCGGGAGAGGGGTGGATGATGTGGCTGCTGCGGGAGGGGGGGTGG
Source organism: Crinia signifera (assembly GCF_055691185.1). Taxonomy (NCBI): domain Eukaryota; kingdom Metazoa; phylum Chordata; class Amphibia; order Anura; family Myobatrachidae; genus Crinia; species Crinia signifera. Next base: position 188,722,296 of record NC_139217.1, read on the forward strand.
AGGATACGGTCACTCCGGGGGGGGGGAGCAGGAGCGGTGCGGCAGCAGCCACCGAGTTTGCTGGGGGTGGGGGGGGAAGCAGCTCACCTGCCGGTTGCCGTGTCTCTCCACAGCGGCATTGGGCGGGTGGGTTGTTAGAAGTGACAGGGGGAGGGTGTGATGAGGCGAGGTTGCTGGGTTACCGACGAGGATGTTGGGAACCCCCAGCTCCGGACTACCGCCCTCCAGTGGCCGGCGCCCTAGGAAAATGCCTACAGCTGCCTAGTGGTGGCGCCGGCCCTGAGTGTATGGAGGCTTTACCATCAACTGCATATAACAAACCCTTTAGCTTCTACACTGTGGGATAGATTCAGACCTGTTCTCGCCAGGCTCCGTATGTTTATAGCCTAGCGAACAAGTAAATGCCGCCTGCCGCCAGACTGATGTCCCCCTTCCGGCGCGCGAATCCCCTCTCTAACATGTGAGAGGATGTGTACCCTAACACATACCCTGGCATGCAGCCGCAAGGAGGAGAAATCATTTGATGGTCACTAAGAAAAGTCAGCATGGACTGTTGTTCGAATTTGGGGAGGGCGCTGGGATCATGTGATGTCAGCCTCACGCCCCATTCACACGTCACCATTCCTGAGTCTGCAGGGGAATGCCCAGTGTTTTTATGGGGATGCCCATAAAGCTTTAGGCGTTCCCCTGCTGCCGCCCCCTGCCCATCCCCAGCCCTCCCTTCCCAGAGTGAACAGCCCGGTGCAAACCACGAACATCAGGGGTGGGGCTGAATTTGGCCCATAACAAATGGGGCTGAATTTGGCCCCTCTATATAGGCTGTGTATAATCGCTGAAAATATCCATCATACTGTACTAATATGATGTGGGCATTTGTTTCCTGACAGTGAGGTACTATATAAACAAACTGGCTTTTGTTCTCCTTTACTGATACACTAGCATTATTCACATATGCTGCAGAATCAATGTATTTTATAATGTAATTATAATTATACAGATTTACAGTATTTGTGTACTACAGCTTCACTATACATGAGGCAAACATACTTGCATACTGACTGTCGTAGTTTCAGTGTGGTGCTAAATAATAAAATAGTAATTTAAACAACAAAACTATAGAATTTCTAATCCTAAAGTCACTAAACTGCACATGCATACAGTATCTGCTAACTTTCCTAATTGCAATGGATATAGTAGGTCACACCTAGTGGCGTAACTACGTGGTTTCAGGGAGTGCAGTTGCTATGTGGCCGGTACTGTCTCCGGGGCTCACCTTTCCCTGTGCCCTCAAGTACCCTTAATACTTTGGATCCCACTGACCACCCTTCCCCCTTTAAATCTCTGAGCAGTAGATCCGCCCACCCAGTTATGCTGCAGAGTTCATCTCAGCTGCCTGCTGGGATGGACTGTCAGTGAATTTGGCCAGTCACAGAGGACCATACAAGCCAGATGACCTCTGTGGGGCTGCATCTGGCCACATTGAAAACTTTGAAAAGTAGCTCCATGGGGCTGTTGGATTTGCAATGTCAAGACCTGGGGGTAGCTGGTGGCATTACAAAGTCAGGACCAAGCCATGGAGGCATTGGAACATCTGGAACATGGTGGGATGGGGGATCGTGGACTTGCTGTGAGGACTGGCAGCTTATAGCTATGCCACTGGTCACACCCATGAAAACATACACAGATCTATCAGAGGCCCAATGGTGCAACTACCATAGGTGGAGGGAGTGCAGCTGCTATGGGGTCCAGAGCTGAGAGGGGCCACCTTCACTGTCACAGTTATATGTGTTAAATACGGCACACTTGCCTACTTTTGAAAACTTCTTCAGGGAGATTATAGTTGGTGAACGATTTCAAACTATTTCAAAGTGGTTTTTTTCAGTTACAGTTACATATTTCATATCTCAGTGTACAGTATGGCCACAATATCTGATGCAGTCTGACAGAAAGTTGAACTGACAGTGTATGCCCTGCATAATAAGAGGCAAGACTTATTCAAGTAGTTTTTGAAAGATGAACATGTCCTTGTTCTGCCCAGCCTCCCATCAGCCATTGTGAAATACCCTCTCCACTTAGATACTATGCAATTAAACAAAGAACACTTGTACATAAACTGGTAACAAAAGAGCATGTGTGCAGCAGTTCTATATGTTCAGTTAATAACTAACCGAAGTAAGCTTTTCATGGTCATTGTGGACTTTTATGGGAGAATTCCAGTCCTAAAGTAGTAACTGTGGGTGACATTTAATAGAATGCGATTTTTTGCCGCAAATTCGTATATTTAATGAGGTAAGTATTCTGGGGAAAAAAGTGCAATTAAGTGCGATAATGTGTGGATTTTAGGCATTAAAATGTGCGATGTTTAGACACATTTTCCCAAATTCGCATCTCATTAAATATGTGAATTGTATACTTTTCAATGGGAAAACATCTGGATGCGAGTTCCGGCGTGACTAAAAATCACACTTTCAGAATGTGCGATTTCGGGGCAAAATCTGAGTTTTTTGCTATTTTTTTTCGCATCTCATTAAATATGGGAACTCGGGGGAAAGTGTGATTTTTTGGACGTTTTTGGCGGGAAAAAAACTAATTTCTGCATCTCATTTAATGTCACCCTGTGTGTTTAAAGTGGCCATTCTCATCTGGCTCTGAGATCCCTATTACACTAACAAAAGGTGCTTCCAGAATTTGAAATACTACACTGTTTGTGTAAATCCCCAAATATTAGCAGTGACAGGTTTGCTTTTTATTTTATTTGTAAATCAGCATTATGAATGTACTTTTCTGGCCATACACTGTGATACAACTCACCATCAGAGAGTCAAGTACAGGGGAATTCTTACGAGAGGTCGGTAGTTCTTGCGAGATTTCTCTTAATCAGCAGCAGCCGGAGACTGTCAGTCCTATTCAGCGGCAGCCGCCGGAGCGTGGGACGGCTGCAGCAGGACAATATGTTAGAGAAATTTTTACATATGGCCCCCGAAGACTTTTTTTCCCCATGCAAACGGCCCAAGGCACAAAAAAGGTTCCCCACCTCTGGTGTATATGAATGTTCCACGATAACTCTTGAACACTTTAATTAATCGTCTTCAGACTTTGCACACTACCTTATCATCTTAAGAGACAATCTAAGTTCGAAGATGGGTTTAATTGGACGACCCCTTAAGGGTGTAGTCATAATGGTCCATGCTATTTCTGTTGTTTTCATGCATTGTGATATGTCCTTGGAAAGCTTATGACTTTCTGAATACAACCAAGGCAGCTGAAAGCACCACCAAGCCCCAGTAATAAAAGGAGGCATGGCCAATGAGAGGGGTGTGGCCAACAGGAGGGAACATGGCCAAAAGAGTTATTTTCTTTCTCTCCTCCTCCCTTGGAAAACCATAAATAGCATGGCCAATTTGCAAGGGGGAGGGGGCTGTGTGCCGGCTCAGAGGCTGCTGCTGTAGCTGCCTCTCTCCCCCACTTAGCACCCAGCACTGAGCAGCATGTGCTGAGTGGAGGAGAGAGACTGTGCTGCTGTGGTAGCCTCTGCTCTCTACTCCCACTGCCCGGTCTCTGCAGCGGGGGTGCAACCTGGGCCCCTCCAACAGACCTGGGCCTGGGTAAAAAGTACCATAATCCATAATTAATTAATTCAGTATACAGCACATGACACAATGGGGGTTGTAGTGCGCCAGAGTTTAGAGACAGTATTATATATGGCATGCTTAGATAACTCTGGAAAGTATTTGAAAACATTGGCAACCACTTATAAGCATTTCACTTATGCACGATCGGAATTCTGTGAAAGTGCGCCTGCACAGGCAGTATAAATACACAATAAAGCAAGCTACTCTTCAGCATGCCCTATAAACTACATTAAGCAGAGGGCTGTTGGCGTCTACTGTTGAAAATGTGAGGCCATCTGCAGAGGTCAGTTAAAGTGGTATCATTTATAGTTTAAAAAGAATCATGGTTGAAGTCTAGTTAGTTATTATCTTAAAGGAATGTGATACGTGCCTGGATGAAGCTGCACAATGATATACTTGTTTTTCTACTAACACACTGCATATGTAACCTCTGTTCCTGATATTCTTTAAAAATCATGCTGCATTTTTTTAAAACATGAAGTATAATAAATGATTTGTTTTGTTGGCATCGTTTCAGGTTATCAAATGTAAGGCAGCAATAGCATGGGAGGCAGGGAAGCCTTTCAGTGTGGAGGAAATTGAAGTTGCTCCCCCAAGAGATCATGAAGTTCGGATAAAGGTAATGATGATTTATTATTTCTTCCAAATGAAACTTTGCTGGAATTGTTGCAAAACTGCAGTGATTGCTTGCTGCATAAATCTCAGCAGTACAGCACAAATACATTGAAATGCTAGCTCTCATTGCTGCTTCAGCAGTCTAGAACCAATGGTTTCTTCTGATAAAACATGATGTTAGGATATCTCATGGACAAATCGGATACCAAAAGAACTAGCCGACGATTGTATAGCTGTGCACTTAGCTGAAATGTAAGTTTTGAGTTTTTCGTCAAAACTTAAAAAACTATCATTGGTCCATCAAGTTTTGAAATAAAAAATAGCAACAGTGACATGGCCATTGCCCATTTAATTTGGATTAAAGCTTTGGGGGGCCCGGGACACTTAAGGCACTAAAGAAAATCATTTGGGACACAGGGATCAGGTTCTTGTGCAAAAGCCTTCAGCGCATATGTGACAGCCTCACTGACACGGTGTGGGGTGATGAGTACCTGGACTTGCCGGCTTCAGATCTTCACGGCCTCTTCTTGGATGAACCTGTGGCAGGGAATGGCACAACCCAAGGAGGACCCACAAAAGCAACAGTACCACAATTAGCAGCGACAGTAATTTTATTTACCACTACACTGACTGGCCACTGCAATATTTCAATAAGTTGCAAACGATGTAACAAATTCTCAATAAACAGGCATTTATAGTAAAGCATAAAATCAAACAATAATCACTCTCTACTTCAGCAATCAATTTAAATGATTCAAAAATCTCAATATACTCTAACAACAAATCAATTAACATACACTGCCACAGAATGCCAGTCTCTGGCTCAAACCAATGGTCCCTCGTCGACAGGTCCTCAAACATATAAGTGTATGTCCCTATGATAGTGTGCACACTTATTTATGATTCCTAGGGAAGGGTGAATGACAAAAACAATCCTCACTGAGGGGCAGGCAGATTGCCGGCTCAGGGGTAACCTCCTGTTTGTAACTGTAACAGGCTGCAGGGGTAGCCTCAATATAGAGCTGTCCTGGACAGGGTGAATCTAGCAGGCACTTCTCTGCCCTGCTTCTGTATCATTTTACTGGGGTTAGGCAGACCTTGTCCTGTCTGAAGGGCTCAGTAGGGTACTAGCCTTTGTAGTGGGAGTCTATGAGGTGGCTCTATTTCCTGATATCCCCTTACAAGGGTGCAGATGCTGTCTCAGGGGGACTGAATCAGTACCTTGGGTGTTGCTGGCTTCTGCCACATGAATCTCTGGCTATACTGCTGCATGCTGTCTGGCCCCTCTTCTGGGTACTGCAATGTGCTCTCTCTCTCTCACTCTCTTCCTTCTGCTCACACTTGGGATAGCCTCCATCAACTTCCTTTCACATGCCTCAGTGCACTTGTTCCCACTGTCTTTAGGCAGCACTCTCCTTTTTCTCTGTAACACTGGGGTTGTTGCAGCTCTTCTTCACAAAGCTTTTTTACCTCTCTCCACATGTCCTCTCTCACACACTGCTGCTGGGATCCCCTCTGACCTCCCAGCTTCCTGTCACATGTGCAGGGGAGCTGAGTCTGTTAACCCCTCACAGCCCTGCTGACAGGGGAAAGGACCTGTTCTGGCAGCATTGGCTGCAATGTTAACTCCCTGGGGGCACAAGAATAAAAGGGGTGGAGCGGGGTGCCACATACCTCCATGCTAGAAATTTGCCTGTCCCCAGGCAACCAACCAGGGGCATTAAATCCTGAGTACAGTCTTTCAATGTCCATGACAAAATATTTGAACGGTCAAATAAAACAGGTACAATTATACATTCAATAACAAGTACGCATTACTACCTTTCTGCTGTCACCTGGCTATCTAAAGTGGGCTCCCTGGGTCAACCATCCCTCCGCCACAGGACTCCCATCCCTCTGCGGTCCAGGTGCTTCACTGTTGTCCATGGATGTTGCCCACTCTCACGGTGTGCGATCGGCTCTAAGCACATCTCACCTCTCGGTCTTGCTTCTTAGATCTCAGTATCGCCTGCTGGACCCTGAAGGCGAATTCTTCTCCTGATATGGTTGTATATTCTCTGTTCGTTACAGGCTTCCCATTGATGGAACAGGTCTCGGCCTTCTCATCTCTCTTCGGCGTTTCTATCTCAGCCTTGGGTTCGGGTGGTGGCATAGCTGGTTCTGCTCCTTCTTCTGATGGCTCCACTGTCTGTGTCACAGCCATGTGGACCACCATCTCAGGGCTTCTCTGCAGGTCGATCACCCTGGTATTTGTCTGCCTTAGGTTTGCCACCCGGTAGTCGGCATTGTCCATCCTGGGTATGTACTCCCGCGTAGGCTCAGGAGGAAGGTGAGGCCTGGTCACTTCTTGGCAGTTCTGGTGGACTGCCTCACTCAGCACAAACGGTTTCTCACTTTCTCTCAGCGGTTCACGTTGCCTCGTGACATCAGGTTCCGGTGGGCGGAGCATCTGTTCCGGTTGAGGAGGGATGGCGGTAAATCTGTCACTCTTGCCATTTGTTGTCCTGTTGTGCTGGTAGCCTTGCTGATGGTACTGTGGAGGCTCTTTATGGTGCGGGTAGCGCCAATGTCGCTCTGGAGTGTGTCTGTTGCTGTGCACTTGGATTCCATTCGGACCGGTCACGTTGGCGGCCTTGGTGCCTCTCCTCCCGTTCACCAGTTCAAACTCTACGGCTTCGCCATTTCTCAGGCTCCGGAAGTTGTGTTCAGGGTCGACATGCTGAATGGCGGTGTAATGCACATACACGCTTCGCCCGGTATCTGTGCGTTGAATGAAGCCATACCCGCGTGGTACGTTGAACCACAGGACACGACCTGACATTCTTCTTGGGCCGGTTCGCGGTCTATCCCTTGACTGTATCACACCAGATGTTCTTGCTGTGTTCTGAAACACTGCCGGTGGACCTCCTCTCACGTGTCTTCTCGCAGTCTGTGGGCATACGATGACTCGGTCAGAGGGTAGTCGTTCTAACCTCAATGGGGGATTCCACTGCTGTCTGCGCCTTCTGTCGCATTCGCGTCTCCATCTTCTATGCTCATATTCCTCCTGTTCTATTCTCTGGTCAGCTAGAGTTTTCCTCATCTCCGTCATCATCTTGATGATTCCATCCAGTGCGACAGACATTTCACTGATGGACTGGTCATATGTGGTGGGGTTGCCTTTATGCACTTCCATGTCCGATCCTGTTCGGTATGACGCCAAGTGTGACAGCCTCACTGACACGGTGTGGGGTGATGAGTACCTGGACTTGCCGGCTTCAGATCTTCACGGCCTCTTCTTGGATGAACCTGTGGCAGGGAATGGCACAACCCAAGGAGGACCCACAAAAGCAACAGTACCACAATTAGCAGCGACAGTAATTTTATTTACCACTACACTGACTGGCCACTGCAATATTTCAATAAGTTGCAAACGATGTAACAAATTCTCAATAAACAGGCATTTATAGTAAAGCATAAAATCAAACAATAATCACTCTCTACTTCAGCAATCAATTTAAATGATTCAAAAATCTCAATATACTCTAACAACAAATCAATTAACATACACTGCCACAGAATGCCAGTCTCTGGCTCAAACCAATGGTCCCTCGTCGACAGGTCCTCAAACATATAAGTGTATGTCCCTATGATAGTGTGCACACTTATTTATGATTCCTAGGGAAGGGTGAATGACAAAAACAATCCTCACTGAGGGGCAGGCAGATTCCCGGCTCAGGGGTAACCTCCTGTTTGTAACTGTAAGACAGGCTGCAGGGGTAGCCTCAATATAGAGCTGTCCTGGACAGGGTGAATCTAGCAGGCACTTCTCTGCCCTGCTTCTGTATCATTTTACTGGGGTTAGGCAGACCTTGTCCTGTCTGAAGGGCTCAGTAGGGTACTAGCCTTTGTAGTGGGAGTCTATGAGGTGGCTCTATTTCCTGATATCCCCTTACAAGGGTGCAGATGCTGTCTCAGGGGGACTGAATCAGTACCTTGGGTGTTGCTGGCTTCTGCCACATGAATCTCTGGCTATACTGCTGCATGCTGTCTGGCCCCTCTTCTGGGTACTGCAATGTGCTCTCTCTCTCTCACTCTCTTCCTTCTGCTCACACTTGGGATAGCCTCCATCAACTTCCTTTCACATGCCTCAGTGCACTTGTTCCCACTGTCTTTAGGCAGCACTCTCCTTTTTCTCTGTAACACTGGGGTTGTTGCAGCTCTTCTTCACAAAGCTTTTTTACCTCTCTCCACATGTCCTCTCTCACACACTGCTGCTGGGATCCCCTCTGACCTCCCAGCTTCCTGTCACATGTGCAGGGGAGCTGAGTCTGTTAACCCCTCACAGCCCTGCTGACAGGGGAAAGGACCTGTTCTGGCAGCATTGGCTGCAATGTTAACTCCCTGGGGGCACAAGAATAAAAGGGGTGGAGCGGGGTGCCACATACATGTATAGGGTCTGTGTTCATACAACACCTTCCCATTTCATGTTACACAGAGGGCATGTACAAAAATCCCCTAACTGCTGGGCTGCACCCTATACACATACTTACATACATACATACATACATACATACATACATACATACAATGGTATAACTCCCACAACTCTCAGACAGTGGAAGCACTAGCCACCAGGCTCCAGCTGTCAGAGGGGCACCAAGACAAAAAGACCTAGGAGGCTGCTAAACAGAGGCATAATTAACAATGGCACTGAAGCCCAAGCTTGAGAAAGCTGGCGCTGTGGGTACACTTGGTATCTGCAGATTCCAATGGATCTGGCTATCCGTATGTAATTTGCTGAAAATTTCTATCCAAAATTGTCCACCTTGGAGGAAACAGATGTTAGAGGTCTTACTGGACAGATAGATAGATGCTAGAGGTCCTATTGGGTAGCTATATCACTACCCGGAAGTTACAGATATAACCCCATGGCAATGGACATATAACTCCCTGACAACCCTTGGTTACAAGCATGTAACCCCTGGCATCGAGCATTTAGGTAAAAAATTTGTAGTTACGCCACTGCTGCTGAACTAGGGTAGATCTCTCTCCACTCATTTCATATTGATTTGCTAGTCACTGCTGACTTCTGTTTTTGCTCACAAACCCATTTGCTGTCCTCTAAACCTTGGAATGTGTGATAACAGATCAAAGTGTGTACTGTATACAGTGAGCGACAGTTCTGCTGTGGTGTCTTACTGTATGTGATGAAAGAAACGAGAGCAGTTGTTTTAAGGGAATGCACTATTATAATAAAACTTTTAGGTTTTTTTTTAATCAAAGGTTTGAGAGTGATACAATTGTGAGAGCTAATGTACCAACCAATCTGCTCCTAACTGTCAAACACAGTGTGTAAAATGTATGGCAGAAGTTGGTTGTCTGATATTTCTCACAAGTATATATTTTACAATTTTGTCTGTTTATCTGTCTAATAAGCAGCTGAAACTTATGTAAATGTTCCCCTTATTGTTTATTTCACTTGAACTTGGGAGGGGTAGGAGTTTGATGACACCATCAGGAATATTGTAATCTCATTAAGCCCCCTTCCCTCCCAGATAAAATAAAAAATACATTTAAACAATCCAAGAAATAGTGTAGATATACTGTATCTCCCAAATCCTAACACCGCCGCTCCACACTGACCCACACCGATGCGTTCCACCCCCCGCACCTGTGTCTGGGCAGCCTCCTGCTGTGCTGCCCGGACCAGTGACCTCCTCCCTACCCCCCATACTTCCACTTCTGGGTGCAGGGAGGAGGAGCCGGCGGAGTCCTTGGCCCTGCAGCAGCATCTGGGCACAGGAGGATGGCGAGAGCCGCCGAGGACCCACTGCCACATCACAGGAGTGGGGCTGTGGATGTTAGTACATCCCGACTACCGTCTGTCTACAGTCTGAGCTACAGAAAATCCATAGATGGGGGGGGGTGGGGTTAAATACTGATGCCCAGATCTCCCCATTCTAGAAATCTATCAATTGAGATAGAGCAGGGGTGGAGCTTAGCATGCTCAATCTGGCTGGTTCTAATGGGCAGGGTGGATGCCAGCAATCCATTAGCTTTTATTCTCTCTGTAATTATTCTAATCTTTCACTTGCATTGTTTTCAGATTGTTGCCACTGGGGTCTGCCGGACTGATGCTCATGCAGTCAGTACTCATTTTAAAGAGGGTCTGTTCCCTGTAATCCTTGGTCATGAAGGAGCTGGAATTGTGGAAAGTGTTGGACCAGGTGTCACAAAGGTTAAACCAGGTATCACAATATATTAGCATAAATAATACTTGCAATAAAATTGATGGAAGATAATGCTCAGGGGTAAATTTACTAAAACGGAAGGTCTATTGAAGATGGGATGTTGCCATAGCAACCAATTAGATTTTTATTTATTTAGCAACTTCCAAAAAAAAATAATAGAATGGGATTGGTTGCTATGGGCAATATACCATCTTCAGTAGAACTCCCATCTTAGTAAATGTACCCCTCAGAGACTATTTGGTCCTGTCCATGTGATCGTCTTATACCCAATGGAGTTGCACTTGTGTTTGAAACACAAGTGCAAACAGCACTAGGAATACATATAAACAATGTGGGGCTGATGCTAAATGGGCACGTGCTACTAAAAACTAAAAAATGTGCCACAGCACAAACTCAGATTATAGTGGGCTTTATAATACTTGTATTGATAAAAATCAAGGCAGTTTTCAGTATTTAAACAACATTTAGAAAATAATACATACTGTAAGTATAATGTGAATGTTCAAATATTCTCTGTAAAGCGCTGCGTAATATGTATGCGCTATATAAGAAACTGGTAATAAACAATAAATAAATATAATAAAATTGAATAAAGTTCGAAGTAGCATGCCAATATTAAACACTAATAAGAACAATAATAGAAAAGCTTTAATTGTAGAATGTTTAAATAAGTTCTAATGTAACCTGACAGATAGCGGAATTTGTATTCCCCATTGCAACATTTTGAAGGACACCCATCACAATGCTTCTAGATAAGCAAATCCCTCAAAAGCTTTTTCCCCATAATAATGCACTGGATAATTTAATTTCCTATCATAGAATAGACCATTTTGTGAACCATAGCAATTCTCTAGTTAATGGTGATGGTCAATGCAGTGGTGTAACTACAGAGGGTGCAGGGGGTGCACTGCTATGGGGCCCGAGGGCACAGTAGGCACTCCCCTGCACCCTCCTGAAGTTTTAAATAAAGTTGTGCGGCAATGTCTACTATTGTGCTATGTTGGTTCCCGTCGTGCAGCTCTGTTGAGCATGACTTGTGAGCATGAGACCAGGTGCTGGCAGCAGAGGGCTGAGGGGGAGATTCTCTAAGCTAAAAATGAGGTAATACCGCATTTTGGGATGCTGTAAGCATCCACCGCCGGGTTACCGCGGCGGGGAGCATCACCAGAAAAATCTGGTGATGCCCCATAGAAGCCAATGGGCTTCTATTGCATCCCACCGCCGCCCCGCAATGACCCCCCGCCGCCCCGCACGGACCCCCGCCGCCCCGCATCGCCCCCTCACCTGTGTCCGGGCAGCACAGAGCTGTGCTGCCCGGACCTGTGACCTCCTCCCTGCACTGATCCTCTTCCGGGTGCAGGGAGGAGGAGAGCCCGGCGCAGCAGCAGCAGCACCGGGTGTGTGAGGGAGGGGGGAGCCGCCGGGACCTGCTGGTACCCGGCGACTCTTACCGCAAAGGACAGCTCTTAATTCAAGAGCTGTCCTTTGCTATAATTATCGCATATGTTAGAACATATGCGATAATTGCGAAGAGAGGCGAAGGGGGGCGGAGATTCTTAGAGAATCTCCCCCTGAATCTCTCTGGCACTGGGACTTTTCTCATGCTCACACTCAGAGCTGCAGGTCGGATTGTGGGGACCTTCCCCATGACAGTGCAGGTCGGATTGTGGGGAGAAGGCAGCCCCGTGCCAAGGTTTTCCTGGGAGGAAGAGGCATCGCGCTTCCCGCCTGACTCGGATCCGGGTGCGCGGGCAAACAGCATTGCCTGGCGCCAGATTCTCGCAAGATCCGGACCTCTATATAAATAGCGAGCATCCGGCGCCATTTGTCACTCGTGATTTGAGCTTGTTAGAGTAGGGATAGTCTGTGTGCGTTAGGTTAGGTAGGTTAGGGAGCTGTGTTTTTTTTTTGCTGCTGGGGCGACTGTCAGTGCCTACTAGTGCCACTCTCTGCTCTGCTCTCTGGTGGTGTGTGCTCTGGACTGCCAGCCCAGCCAGTACCTGGCCACTTCAATCCGTAATAGACATGTTGTATACCATTCTGCTTTAGCATCTGCTGTATAATACCTCCCTGCTGGTGTATTTAAAGCCTTATATAACTACCGTATTTTCTGCACTATAAGGCGCACCGGACTATAAGGCGCAGTCTCAATTATGGGGTCTATTTCTGTACTTGACCCATAAATAAGGCGCACCGTATTATAAGGCGCATGCTAAAACAGCATGTCTGTTCATTGATGCCATTTTCTGGGGTCGTTGCAGTGTACGTAATACGTAGTGTACGTATTACGTCCCGATGTCAGCAGGAAATGGTCCGACAGTCAAACTCAGTGCACACATAAGGCGCACCTGATTATAAGGCGCACGGCTTATTTTGGCGAAAATTTAAGGCTTTTAGGTGCGCCTTATAGTCCGAAAAATACGGTAGTAAACATATTGTCTGCTGGTGCATCTACTGTACTGAGTCTGACATATAAATAAATATTAATAACAGTGTACTGGTGCATCTACTGCCATATAAATAAAATAACATCTCTCTGCTGCTGCATAATTATTATACTGCCGTATAAAAATTATATCTCTCTGCTGGTGCATATACTGCCGTATATATAATATCTCTCTGCTGGGGCATAATTATACTGCCGTATAAAAATAATAGCTCTCTGCTGGTGCATAATTATAATACTGCCGTATAAAAATAATATCTCTCTGCTGGTGCATAATTCATTATACTGCTGTATATATATAATATCTCTCTGCTCGTGCATAATTATACTGCCGTATAAAAATATCTCTCTGCTGGTGCATAATTATTATACTGCCATATAAAAATAATATCTCTCTGCTGGTGCATATACTGCTGTATATATAATATCTCTCTGCTGGGGCATAATTATACTGCCGTATAAAAATAATAGCTCTCTGCTGGTGCATAATTATTATACTGCCGTATAAAAATAATATCTCTCTGCTGGTGCATAATTATACTGCCGTATATATAATATCTCTCTGCTGGTGCATAATTATACTGCCATATAAAAATAATATCTCTCTGCTGGTGCATAATTATTATACTGCTGTATAAAAATAATACAATATCTCTCTGCTGGTGCATAATTATACTGCAGTATATATAATATCTCTCTGCTAGTGCATATACTGCGGTATATATAATATCTCTCTGCTGGTGCATAATTATACTGCTGTATAAAAATAATATCTCTCTGCTGGTGCATATACTGCCGTATATATAAAATATCTCTCTGCTGGTGCATAATTAATTATACTGCCGTATATATAATCTCTCTCTACTGGTGCATAATTATACTGCCGTATAAAAATAATATCTCTCTGCTGGTGCATATACTGCCGTATATATAATAATGCTCTGCTGGTGCATAATTATTATACTGCCGTATAAATATAATATCTCTCTGCTGGTGCATATTTAATTATACTAATGTATATATAATATCTCTCTGCTGGCGTATATACGCAAAATTTGAGGACACTTTCGGCACTCTGCCACTGCCTGCTGAAGGCTGGAGCGGCAGCAAAAACTCCTCAACCTGCCCTGCCTTAAACAAGAGGTGGTGACACGCTGGAACTCCACCCTCTATATGCTGCAGAGGATGGAGGAGCAGAAAAAGGCAATTCAAGCGTACACAGCCACCTACGACATAGGCAAATTAGCGGGGCTGCACCTGACTCAAGCGCAGTGGAGGCTGATTTCTGTGTTGTGCAAGGTTCTCCAGCCGTTTGAACTTGCCATACTGAAGTCAGTTCCGACACTGCCAGCTTGAGTCAGGTGACTCCCCTGATCAGGCTGTTGCAGAAGCAGCTGGAGAAAGTGAAGGAGGAGCTAAAGCGTTGTGATTCCGCAAAGCATGTAGGTCTTGTGAATGAAGCCTTCCATACGAGGGTGGTCAGTCTGTTAAAGTCAGAGGAATACATTCTGTCCACCATGCTCGATCCTCGGTTTAAAGCATATGTTGTGTCTCTGTTTCCAGCGGACACAAGTCTACAAAGGTGCAAAGACCTGCTGGTCAGGAGATTGTCATCTGAAGGAGACCATGACACCGCCACAGCTCTTCCTTCATTTTCTCCCACACCTGTACCTGCGAGGAAACAGCTGCGATTTCCCACAAAACCCACTGGTGGGGATGCAGGGCAGGTAGCAGAGAGTTTGGACATCTGGTCCGGACTAAAAAACCTGCCAACGATTGCTGACATCTACTGTCGCTGCATTGGATGCTGTCACCATTGAAAAAATGGTAGAGGATTACTTTGGTGACAGCATCCAAGTAGACTGTCAGACAGTCTTTACCTGTACTGGCAGGAAAAAAAGTCCGTTTAGAAGACCCTGTACAAACTGGCTCTATTTTACCTGAGTTGTCCCCCCTCCAGTGTGTACTCCGAAAGAGTTTTTAGTGCAGTGGGGAACCTGGTCAGTGAGCGGCGAAGGAGGTGCCTTCCGCAAAATGTGGAGAAGATGATGTGTATAAAAATGAATGATCAATTATTCAATGAAGACCAGGAATTGCATCCAGAGATTATAACGGTACCTGTGATTGTGGAGTCCAGTGGGGACGAATTGATAATCTGTGAGGATGAGGAAGTACACACTGAAGCAGGCGAGGAATCAGAGGAGGAGGAGGATGACGAGTGACGATGACATCTTGTCTCTGTAGAGCCAGTTTATACAGGGAGATATGAATTGATTTTTGTGTGAGGGCCCAAACAAACCAATCATTTCAGCCACAGTTTTGTAGGCCCTGTCGCTGAAATGTTTGGTTTGTTAAAGTGTGCATGTTCTATTTCCGCAACATAAGGGTGGGTGGGAGGGTCCAAGGACAATTCCATCTTGCATCACCATTCATTAATCCCACGGCTGAGAGTCATTGATATGTGAGATAAGTGGACCTGTCTTTAATCACATACAACTATTTGCGCTCAAGTGGTAATAATTACAGAGCTAACCAATCCCACTGCTGAGAGTCATTGATTGCTGCACAAATCGCTCACTGCTCCTCGGCTGGTGGTAAACACGATTAAGCCAGATAGGGGTCTTAATGGGTATTAAATTGACAAAAGCAGATACACACTCGCAGAACAACTCAGTGCTGCACGAATCGCCCATTGCTCCTCGGCTGGTGGTAAACACGATCAAGCCAGATAGGGGTCTTTTTGGGGCCTAGTTTTTCAAACTGCCATCCTGTCTGCCACTGCAGATGAGCCACGTGTTTTTGCCACACACTTGCCTGGTTATGTCTGGTCAGTAGGTTCCATTCCATTCTACTGCCATACATATAATACCTCTATGCTGGTGCATCTACTGCCGTATATATAATATCTCTCTGCTGGTGCATCTACTGCCGTAATATAATACCTCTCTGCTGGTGCATCTACTCTACTACTGTATAAATAATACCTCTACTGGTGGATCTACTGCCTTAGATAGGGTGTTACAGGTGTCTCCGGGAAGCCATTCTGCAGTGTTGTTAATGTTGGCACTGTACCTTAAGCACAGATAACACATAAATGTCTGTGTTCCATTCTGCCACTGCCTGCCGAAGGCTGCTGAATCGCCCACTGCTCCTCGGCTGGTGGTAAACACGATCAAGCCAGATAGTGGTCTTATTGGATATTAAGCTGACAAAAACAGATACACACTCGCAGAACAAATCAGTGCTGCACCAATCGCCCACTGCTCCTCGGCTGGTCATTGCCTGTGGTCAGAAGGTTCCACCCCTTTGCAGCTATTGCATTGCTGCATGAATCACCCACTGCTCCTTGGCTGGTGGTAAACATGATCAAGCCAGATAGTGGTCTGTTTGGGGCCTAGTTTTTCAAACTGCCACGTAAACACGATCAAGCATCACTATTTATTAATCCCACTGCTGAGAGTCATTCATATGTGGGATAAGTGGACTCATCTTTAGACGCATACAACTGTGTGCACTCAAGTAATAATCACAGAGCTGACCAATCCCACTGCTGAGAGTCATTGATTGCTGCACGAATCGCCCACGGCTCCTCGACTGGTGGTAAACACGATCAAGCCAGATAGGGGTCTTTTTGGGGCCTAGTTTTTCAAACTGCCATCCTGTCTGCCACTGCAGATGAGCCACGTGTTTTTGCCACACACTTGTGTGGCTTAGCATAGTTATCCAGCTACCTCGGTGCAACCTTTTGCCCTAAAAACAATATTGTGAGGTGTTCAGAATAGACTGGAAATTATTTGAAATTAATGTTATCGAGGTTAATAATAGCGTAGGAGCAAAAAAAAAAAAAAAATCTGTGATTTTAGCAGTTTTTATGCTTTTTAAAAAAAAAACAGAGCCCAAAACCCAAAACATTTAGGGTTCTAAACCTATTAGAACCCAAAACCTGAAGGTAATCAGAACTCAAAACCTAAAACCCAAAATGCGAAAAGTGGCCGGAGCACATCCCTAGAATGAATGTGTGTGTGTACATGTGGTAGGGAATATAGATTGTAAGTTCTACTTGGGCAGGGACTGATATGTGAATGTTGAAATATTCTCTGTAAAGCGCTGCGGAAAATGTGTGCACTATATAAGAAACTGTTAATAAATAATCTTAAATCAAAGCAATAACAGGTGAAACCAAATATGATATAAAACACAAATCAAATATATGAGAATCTATTTTTTTATTGAATAATATATTTACTAGCAAATTTTATAGGCCAGTGGTTCCTAAACTTTATTGAGTCACAGCTCCCTAGGGTATCAGATTATTTTTTTACGCCCCTCGGCTAAAAGTTTCTTATTGAGAAATCCAGAAAAAATATTAAGTAAATTGTGTTTATATTGAAGATTGTCCTGGGGTTCAGTTATATGGTGAGGGACAGGATTTGTTCCTGTTTGACACATATTTTTGATTGGCAGCCAGCACTGATTTTCTCTATTTTACTGACTATAAATAATTTGTATTGGTCCGGGACCGTCAACCCAATGTACCCATGCAAGTGTCCTGAGGTGCCACAGAGTGCCAGGGAACCCAGTTTGGGAACCACTACTATAGTCTATACAATGAGCCCATTTTAATTTTTTTTATATAGCATAAATCACTTCTCTCTAAAAAGAATGTAACAGATTGTATTTCACAATGGCTATTAATATATATTATTTTTTCTAGGTGACAAAGTCATCCCTCTGTACATCCCACAATGTGGTGAATGCAAATTCTGCCTGAATCCCAAAACCAACCTTTGTGAAAAGATCAGGTAAGATGTCTCAACCACTTTAGGGATTATGGCTGAATATTGATCTAGATATTTTACTCCAGGAAGGTTTACCTAGTGATGGAGCTGGTCCTATTGGTAGAACCACTAATAATTTAGCTGCATTTACTGTTTAGATTCTGCAGCTGGGATCAGCTCTGTCCACCATATGGTGACCACAATTCTAATTGATTTGATTATTTTCCTTTTCATGATCTCACTCTCAATACCCACTGTCTTTTGTTGCACACAACTGCCCAACCAAAACGCTGCTTGTAAGGTTTGCGCTCATGCGCATGGGTCCAATTCCTCCAATCATACTGCTGTTCCCTTAATTGTGCACGTACACTAGAGCAAGGTGTCCCATGTTAGCCTTGCATGTAATACCCCCATCAACTGACCCAGCAGTTTACTGGCAGCTCCATCCTTTGCGATACATTGTATGTGGTAATTTTGCATACAATATATGCATTCCGATTCACTGCCCCGGGTACAATAAATCCTTATTGCAGCAGTGACAATCTGTGGATACAACATATGATGCACGGTACCACGCATCAGATCGCAATCGTATGTAAATGACATACAATCTGAAGCTTTTTACATGATTTATCGTCTCATGTAAAAAAGATTCTAATTGCAATAGTGAATGGGCACCTTTAGAGATCCATGATTTTGTTGACCAGATATGTTCAAGAGCTGGTTAATACCTGATACAGTAAATACAACTGACTACCAACACATGGGGCTAGGTGAGAACCAAATTAGGGGCCTGATTCTGGTTCACTAGTTTTTTCACAAATTCGTCCCCGTTGCGTTGTTTTTGGGACTACGCATGCATGATTGTGGGCGTGCCCACAAAAAGGTGTGTGTGCCCGGAAAACCGCTGGGCATTCCATGCGAACACACAGGCTTCGCGAAGCCTGCACAGAGTGAGCGGCTGACGTCACATGACGTCAGCATCCGCCCCATTCTTAGACATTTCCGAGCCAAATAAAAGTCAGTATAGACTGACTTTTATTTGCGACCATCAAATGATTTTCCAAAAAAAACACTCACATGTGAGCGTACACATCCATTCGCATGCTTCCCAGAGGATTTGTGGGGTGGCAGGCGCTCATTCGCCTCGCAGGCAGGCAGCATTAAGCTGCTCACTAAGCAGCAAATGAGCACTGCGGACCAGAATTAACCCCTAAATTTCAAGTGACTTTGTATCCTTGAATTTTTATCAATGCGATTCGTTTTTCATTGTAAGTATATTGCTTTTATGTATTTAGTACTCTTTTGATACACATTGAGATGAAATTACAAAATCTGTGTTTTAAAAAAAAAAAGGCTCCTGTGAAAACATCTATAATAACTGCAAAGCTTTATTGAAGCATTGCGGTAATGGTTTCTGCATGTACTGTATTTAAGAGCCTCTAGTGGCAACAAACTGAATTACACCTACCATTATCATTAGTAAATGTACAAAAGGTTCTGTACTTACATTCTAGAAATAGAAATAATCTACATTTTTTATCATTTATTTTCACAAACCTTTTATTATGTGGACACAAAACATTTTTTAATCATTTTAAGTGAGCCTATCATTTGTATATACTGTATGCTTTTCTAGTGAAACAAAAAAAAAGATTATAAACAAAAACCAGAAGCTCTATCACACAAAAGACAGTATATTGCAAGTCCCTCTTACCTTTAGGCCTGTCTCTTATTATACGGTCTTATTTATTACTGTTCTATTAATGCAGGGGTTCCCAATCTTTTTCTAATCACGGCACCCTAGAGTATCAGAATTTTTCCAAGGCACCCCATGGCCCAAAAAAATATATATCAAATTAAGTAGATTGTGTTTATATGTGCTTCTTAGGTTCAGTTATGTGGTAAAGGGCAGGATTTGCTTCTGATTGTACACATTTTATGATTGGCAGCCACCAGCACTGGTTTTGTCCAGAAATAATTGAATTGGTCCTGGACTACCAACCCGAGGCACCCCTGCAAGTGTCCGGAGGCACCCCAGGGAGCCTAGGCGCACAGTTTGGGAACCACTGTATTAATGTATAGTTTCCAATAACCAATTGTAAAATACAATAAAATATGCTGGCGCTATACAAATAAATAATAAATAATAATATTAAAAAGGAACAAAGAATCATCATTTTACATGTACAATATAATCTGGAGAATGTCTAAAAATGGGCTTACCCACTATATCAACTTCACTTAATATACATGTTCTTATGTATTAAAATATAATAAACTATTAGAACAAGATAATCTAAAACTGTATTTACACACATACATTACTACATGTTCCAAAGTCTTATAGTAAATGTGCAGTTACAGTAAATATATTGGGGTATATTCAATGCCGATCAGACAAGCTATGGCTGCAAGCAGTACCTATTGCTCGCCATCAAGTCCTGCACGTCAGATTCTGTACTTTAGTGATATTTTGCATCAAATATATTGCATGCAATTTATCAACCTGTGACAAATCGCATGCAATTTATCTTACTGTACCATATAATTTATCTGATGGGCTGTACTACAGGGTGCTAGGGGGCTGGCGTAAATAGTACTGCTGAATTCACCCGGTAATTCAGCAAAAACTACAAATGGAATATACTCATTTTCCAGGCGTATTTTTGTGTAATAAAATAGAAAATTAAATATATAATTTTAATTAAAAACAACGTGGGGTCCCACCGGGCTATAACCAGCCCCGGGCTCATCGAGCCGGTCCTGGCTATAGAAATACAGGGGGGGGGGGGGAGCTGGGTTCCCCCTGTATTTCTATAACCAGCCCCAGGCTCTTGAACCAGTCCTGGTTCCCAAAATACGGGGGACAAAATGAGTAGGGTTCCCCTTTATTTTGGAAACCAGCACCGGGCTCAAACAGCCAGCGGTGTCATGCCACAGCCACGGGACACTTTTTACATCAGGTCCCCCGGCCAAAGCATGATCAGTCCGGGCAGGGTCACTGGGGGATTTGGGACCCCCCCAATAAAGGGGTCCCCCCTCCAGGGGAACCCGCGGCCCGGGCTGAAGCCTGAGGCTGTCTCAGCCCCTGGGCTGTGGGTGGCGGTCTGGTGGCATTGTAATAAAAGAATAAAGCATTGGTGGCCAGTGGAAGCAACAGCCTAGGGAGGACTTTATCCTGTGTCCAAGGCTGCTGCTGCCGGGTAAGAGGAGGGGGAAGGAGGTCGGGCCGCTGACTCGCTGAGTGGGGAAACAGAGGAGACCCGGCAGCGCGAAATCTCGCATGACCAGGTGCGGGGCTCCTGATGAGCGGTGATGAATTTCTTCTGCAGCAAGTATAACCTAGGAGGTGTGATGCAATGCACACGGGAACGCGCATTGCATCGCACCTCATCTCATGTACATGCAATCTGGGCACTGTACATGCGATTTATCACTGAAATTGCATGTAAATCGCCCAAATTGCATGCAAATCGCCCTAGTGTATGGGGGCCTTTAGTCAAGCTATTCAAAGTTGTGTATGCTTTGCTCTAATACATGCACAGTGAGAAAAATTGCAAGATCTATTTGTAATATTGGCTTGCATGCAACTTTGCGTGCACTTTCAAAACTAATGAAATAAATGGAAACTACAGCTGTGATGGTGTATCTTCTCTTTTCTTTAGTAAAATTAAAACTGCTATTTCTGATCAAGACCTGATGGCAGATAATACAAGCCGGTTCAGCAGCAAAGGGAAACAGCTATATCACTTCATGGGCACCAGCACCTTTTCTGAATACACAGTTTGTGCTGAAACATCAGTTGCTAAAATTGATGATGCAGCTCCCCTGGATAAAGTTTGCTTGATTGGCTGTGGGTTCTCAACTGGGTATGGTGCTGCTATCAACACTGCTAAGGTAACATAATTGCATCTAACTAACCTATCATACATTGACAATGGACAATTGCAAAGCACAAGTACATATAGGCCCTTATACTGGTTCACTCGCAAAGGCAAATTCCTTCTCAAATGGACAAAACCATGTGCACTGCAGGTGGGGCAGATGTAAGTTATGCAGAGAGAATTAGATTTAGGCAAGTTATTTTGTTTCTGTGCAGGGAAAATACTGACTGCTTTATTTTTACACTCCACTTTAGCTCTCACCTTGAAGTAAAACCCCATCCAAATCTAATTCTATCTGCACGTTACATCTGCCCCACATGGTTTTTGTCCATTTGAGAAGGAATTTGCCTTTGCAAGTGAACCAGAATAAAGGCCTTAGTGCAGTCTGCTTACTGCTTGCCCTAGGCTGAAAAGCTGTGATGCTTTTACATACATTTACAGTTGACCTTCTTATGTTTGTATTAAACAAAGAGGGTTATATTTGGCATTAGTGAGTAGTGATGTGGTGCTTCTGACAAACTCATGTGAGAAAACGTACAAAGGAAACAATGGGCCTTATTCAGAGGTGGATGGTATTACAACCAGGTCTGCATCTTTTGCACAGTGTGACTGTGGGCAAGATGCAGCAAGCATCGCAAGCAGTTAGTCTTCACAAGCATTCCGGCGTTTAGTAATGGCGTATGCATGAAGAAATTGCCAAAGGGCGGCTCTTGTGGTTAGAGCTGTCCTTTCCGATGATTGAAATTCCAGGATTTTGGACACAGAGGTAGATTTATTAAGCTCGGTGAAGTGATAAACTGTCTAGTTTTTATCACTGGCCAATCAGCTCCTACCTGTCATTTTCAAACCAAGCCTGTAACTTTACAGGTAGAAGCTGATTGGCCAGTGATAAAAGCCAAACAGTTTATCACTTCACCAAGCTTAATAAATCTACCCCAGAGTCCTATCTGCACACGCATGAAGTGATGCACGCACTACTGGGGATGCTAGAAGGGATCTTATTCTATCCGGTCTATGGGGACCGGCGATCTATGGGGACCGGCGATGACGGCGGCGGGGAGCTCCGTTGCTACGGGGCGCGCAAGTGTCTCGTGTGCGCACCCCATAGCAACGGCTGGCGATATCTGTATAAGTACGGTAGTTATTTTTCACAAACAAGCACATTATGAATCAATATTTAATCAAGCATGGTGGGGTAAATTTACAAAAGCTTCTAAAAATAAAAAGAGGTGATGTGTCCCATAGCAACCTGTCAGATTCTGTTTATAATATCTCTAGACAGAATCTGATTGGTTTAGTAATATTACCCTGATATGTGGTGCTATATGTTATAGTGTAATATTTTGTGTCATAATTATAGACGTTTGTACTGCAGGTTGAAGCTGGCTCCACATGTGCTGTCTTTGGCTTGGGAGGAGTTGGGCTCTCAGCTGTCATGGGATGTAAAACAGCTGGTGCAACTCGAATCATTGGCATTGACATCAACAAAGACAAATTTCCTAAAGCTCTGGAGCTGGGAGCCACTGAATGCATAAGTCCAAAGGACTATGATAAACCTATTCAGAAAGTCATAGCTGAAATGACCAATGGTGGAGTGGACTTCGCCATTGAGTGCATTGGAATTCTTGACGTCATGGTAGGTGGTTTTATTGGTATACAATTAATATACTAATTACTGTTGAAATATTTGTCTATGTGTATAGCAAAACATTGCAAGAATATTTCTTTATCACTCTTAATACACAAAATGAATCGTTCCTACATATTAATATACATATTTTGCTAGCTAAAGCTACATTTTTTCAAATAGTATACCATTTTTACAGGCATTTTATTAAACCTTAAAAATGTAGATATAATACAACAGAAGTACTGAAATATAGATTAATTAAACCTTGTTACTGCACAAACTCCATGAAGCTTCATTCCCTGTACCAAGATGGCCACCAAGGCTACTGCTGACAATGTGCAGAGCCACTTTGACTCTAAAAAGTGCCATATTGGTAAACAGCAATGTGATTACCTATTGTTTTAGATGCTGGACCATAATCCTGAAACTCTGACCGGTACCTACATACGGTATCAGGCTGGACACAGGACTGAGCGATGGCCCAGCTGTCCAATTGTATCTGACACAGCACCCTGTGGCTCAGGGACTGGCTGGATGTGCAGGCTTCAGGGAAGAAGGAGGCAGGATCCCGGCCTCAAAGTGTGGACCCCTCAGAGGCATGCTAATGTCACCGGGTTTCCCTGTGAGCAGTGGCAGAGAGCAGCCTGTGATAATACACGCAGGTGGATTTCTGAGTCCTGGGGTTCG
Organism: Crinia signifera; assembly: GCF_055691185.1. Lineage (NCBI taxonomy): Eukaryota > Metazoa > Chordata > Amphibia > Anura > Myobatrachidae > Crinia > Crinia signifera. Next base: position 188,746,204 of record NC_139217.1, read on the forward strand.
CGTACCTCTGGGTTTTTTGTTTAACTCTTTCCATACAATTGGACAGACCTGCAGGGGAGTGTGTGACAAGGAGAGCGTGTATGTTTGCGTGTGTGAATGTGTTTTAAAATAAAAATAAAATAATCTGCACACTACCATTACTAAAGAAAATTGCAGATGTTGGCTACTAAAATGCCAGAAATCTCAAACAAATTCTAACTTTGCCCTGATTCTGGTTGACTCAGTAAGCTGTGAAGCTCGAAGCTTACTGAGTCACAGAAGGCCCACCCCACCAAATCATGGCATATGGGGAACCCCTAGCATTTTATGGGCATCCCCATGAAAATGCTGGGCGTTCTGCTGGGAACATAGACATGGCGTTGCCTGCTTGGTGTTGGCGGCTGAAGTCACATGACGTCAGCGCCCGCCCCATATTCAGCAATGGAAATAAAAAAAACACTTTAAACTAACTTTTATTTCCGAAGGGGAGAGAAATCATTCGATGGTCGGTCAGGACGATGGGCGGCACTGACATGTTCGCTTAGACCAGCGTATACTCATCCTAGTGAACAGGTCTGAATCAGGCCCATAGATCTATACACTGTAGGTTAAAATCAGCTTTGGAACTAGTGTATGTTCAAAATGGCAAATATTTCTAGGCTGCAGAATATTCACAAGCAGGGAAGAGGAGACTGGCCAAGTGAAAGTAGAGTGGGCACACCGCACAACAAGATTTCTATACATGGAGAGAGGGCTGGAGAGGGATGCTATTGCTGAATGCAGGGGGATGGGTGGGTAGTAACTTTGGTACTTGTGTATTTTGGCGGCGCCCATCGCATCGCATACCATAACACATACGATGGTATGCGATGCGACGCAATATCGTACGATAGAGCACCATGGCATACAATTTTGAAATTGTATGCCATTGTACATGGCATACGATGCCATACGATGCGATGCGATTAAACATTGTATAAGCACCCTAATGGGTGCTTATACTATGTTAAGCACCCAAATGGGTGCTTACAATGTTAAATGCACCCCCACGCCACCCCCCACTATAAACGTGAACCCGAAGCGTGGCGAGCGCAGCGAGCCCGCGAGGGGCGGCGGTACGCGTCCTACGACCTTTTCATACCCCCACTATCCACGTCGGCGTGGAGTTGAGAATAGAATAGTGTGGCGAGCGCAGCGAGCCACCAAGCCCGAAGCGTGGCGAGCGCAGCGAGCCCCGCGAGGGGCCGCGGATACCTTCACAGGTAAACGCGTCCCCTCGCGGGCTTCACAGGTGTCCGCGTCGCCACGGACACCTGTGAAGCCCGCGAGGGGACGCGTATAACTGTGAAGGTATCCGCGTCCCCTCGCGGGGCTCGCTGCGCTCGCCACGCTTCGGGCTCGGTGGCTCGCTGCGCTCGCCACACTATTCTATTCTCAACTCCACGCCGACGTGGATAGTGGGGGTATGAAAAGGTCGTAGGACGCGTACCGCCGCCCCTCGCGGGCTCGCTGCGCTCGCCACGCTTCGGGTTCACGTTTATAGTGGGGGGTGGCGTGGGGGTGCATTTAACATTGTAAGCACCCATTTGGGTGCTCAAAAGCACCCTTTAGGGTGCTTATACGATTTTTGGTCGTATAGGGGGTCAAAATCGCGTCGCATCGCATCGCATGCCATCGGGTGCATGGCATGCGATGCGATGCGATCTGTTCGTCGTACGACGGACATCGGGGGCGCCGCCAAAATACACAAGTACCGTAACTTTTATTTTATTTTTAAAAATGTAATAGTGATAATTTTTCCAGATATAATTGCATAGGGAGCAGAAAGGGGTGCAGGGGCGGATCCAGGATAAAATGACAGGGGGGGCACCATGATAAAAGAGGGTTTAGGTGGGGGAGGGTCAGTGTTAGTGGTGCCAGTGTACATGCTAAGAGAGCGGCAGAGAGAGGGTGGCAATGGGATTAAAAATAGGCCCTGGCATTTAAAGTACGCAGGCCTACCATGGCGACAAAAGTGAAGGATGTAGTTGTGCGCGCGCCGAAGGCGCGCTCTGGAAAAGGGGGTGTGGCCACTCAACAGGGGGCATGTCCTTGAGTGTAGTGTACAACACCATATACAACTTCTACACATTATGCAACAAAATACTAGACCCCATTATACTTGCCCCTTACACATAATACCAAATGGATTGAGACAAAATTTACATAATGCCACATGGATTGTGTCAAAATTCACATAATGCCACATGGATTGTGTCAAAATTCACATAATGCCACACGGATTGAGCCAAATTCATAAGATGCCATATGGATTGAGCCAAAATTCACATAATGCCACATGGATTGAGCCAAAATTCACATAATGCCACAAAGATTAAGACAAAATTCACAATACGCTTCATAAACAGGGACATTGTCCACCAAAGGCGTGCATTAAACATTTACACCATAATGTCCATTGCACGTTAAGTTACACGGCATGATGTCCATTATGTATTATGCCAAACACCATAATGCCTATTAAAAATTATGCTACATACAGTAAGTGCTGCTTATCTACATGCTCATTGCCAAGGGTTCCATGCTCGTTGCCATGTGGGATTACATGCTCATTGCCAACGGGGAATACATGCTCGTGGTAAATGGGGGACAGCCGCCGCCAGGCAGAAGTGATAGCCACTGACAGTGGCAGAGCCTGGCTGTATTCCGAGCACTGCAGGTCCCAGCTATTTGAAATAATACCCATTTCACACCAGAAAATGCATTCCCAGGTTGGCCCCTTTTACACCAGCCTAGTCCCTGCATTTTCTGGTGTGAGGGGGAGAGAAAACCACCCCTCCCCCCTTTAACCAGTTATCTCATGTAACCGGCTATATCTTCGGAACTAACTGACCCATTTACATTAGACAAGTATCATATTGAAGAACTTTTGAGTGGGCTTTGAATGATTTTGGTCCAGTGAAACTGGAACGTTTGGTTCCAGAGTAATCTGCCCTCAAAGAACATGAACAGCCATGAAATTACATTTAAAAAATAAAAAAATTGATTTACACGCTATATCTCTGGAACCGATTGACCGATATGGACCATCCTGGTACCATATTGAAGGCCCAGCGATTTGGAATTGAATAACATCAACCACAAGCTCCTGTGATGCCAGGGGGGGAACGGGCAGCCGTCGTAACCGGGTGGGGGTCGGAATTGACGGTTCCCATATTATCCTATGGGGAAAAAAATGTTACAGCTTTGCCAGGCGATATCTCCGGTTCCCGGGGGGCTAGAGACATGGGGCTGGGCTCGTTGGAAAGCTCTGAAAATGAATGACAGGGGGGGCACGTGCCCGGGTGCCCCCCCCCCTGAATCCGCCACTGAAGGGGTGTATTATGGCATGTCTGGTGAGAAGTAACAGTACAAATAACTGTTAAAGACATGAGGTATTAACTGCTGTGTATGTTTGTCTGCAGCACCTTTTTCACTACTTCAGGTACTGTATAAAGAATTTTTTAACTATACCTCAGATGAAACACATTTCACATCTTACAGGTGCTTTTGGTGTGCAGCGGAGAACTCAATATGTAGGTACACTGCGTCTAATGCAGTGGGGTATCTATAATGGGCACAGTGTGGGGTGCACATGGCCGAGTGGGGCCCACAATAAACACCCTGCAGCAATTTCTTGAATACTTACCCCTCCGGAGTCCCAAACTGGTGACAGCAGTGCTGCTAAAATCACTGTGAAAGTGGCATGTGGCCATTTTCCCTATATTATGAGCACCACTGTTCAGAGACTTGCGCTTACGCACTGGACTCTGGAACAGTGCTAAGGTTTCAGTGACCCCAGTGCTTAGAGTCTCACTGCATTCCCATCTAAAGAGGAGGGTTAGCAAGATGGAGAGTGCACACAGGCCACCTCCTGTCTTAATATGCCCCTGGACCAATGTAAACAAAAAGCTTACTGCATAATGGGCCTTATTCTAGTTCACTCTTTCTGACAAAATCCTTCTATGGACAAAACCATGTTCACTGCAGGTGGGGCAGATGTTACTTGTGCAGAGAGAATTAGATTTGGGTGGGGTTTTACTTCAAAGTGAGATCTATATTGCAGTGTAAAAATAAAGCAGCCAGTATTTACCCTGCACAGAGACAAAATAACTCACCCAAATCTAACTCTCTCTGCACATGTTACATCTGCCCCCTGCAGTGCAGATGGTGTTGTCCTTCTAAGAAGGAATTTGTCAGAAAGAGTGAACTAGAATAAGTCCCAAAGTGCCATGTGTAAAAAAAAAAAAGGCAACGTCATCTTCTAATCTTACTTAACCAAAGACATAAATGACAATAAACTGTACTATAATGGAAGGGGTCGCAAGACTTTTGGTTAGATTTGAATGTGACACTAATTGTTTATCTACTGCATTTATAGAGATTGTTGCATCTTGATATTTGCTGGGTTGACTATCCTGATAATAATGCAAATTCATGGTGTTTTGGAATAAAATGTTTGCGCTTTGTAAAATAACCTCCACTGCAGCAATGCACTGTATTACTATGCTGAGAATGCTAGAGGTACAATATTCTGAAGCCTGTGTTCATTCCTAGAAATCTGCTCTGGAATGCACCACCGTGGGCTGGGGAAGATGTGCAATTGTTGGAGTCTCACTGGCAGAAGAGGGGTTGCCAGTTGATCCATTCCAGCTGATAATGGGACGCACCTTAAATGCCACATTCTTTGGAGGTTAGTTTTCCTCTTCACCAGCTAAAAATGAACTAATGTAACAAAATTCACATGGAAAATAATTGGAGTGGAAAATTTGGCACATCCACCTCATACTGTATATAGTTCAACTTCTATAGCTACTCCCAACAGGTGCGGATTGGCCATAGACCTTACAGGGAAGATTCCTGGTATCCTGATGTATCCTGATGCACCTGCAAGTTCACCTGTCAGTGAATGACTTATTTTTTAAGATCTAGGACGGGATGTATTAAAATACATCGCCGCCCTTCGCCGCCCCCCCGCCGCGATGCTGCCGCATATGTACTAACATATGCGGCTGGCATCGCGGTGCGGTGACGGAGGCCCCCCGCGATACCTGTTCTCTGGTGTGCGGGGGGTCTCCGTCATCTCCCTGTCGCCACGCTCTCCCCTCACGCCGGGGATGGCTAAGCATGCTGTCCCCGGTGCTTCCTCCTCTTCCCTGCAGCCGGAAGGATGTCCGGCTGCTTCACTAGGGGGAGGCAGGGCTTACCTTCCGGGGTCCAGGAGGACCCTTCAGGAAGGTAAGCCAGAGGGGGGGTCGGCGAGGCGGCGGGTTTGCGTCGGCGAGGGGCGAAAAGAAGCCCATAGGCTTCTATAGGGTATCGCCACCCAAAGGTGGTGATACCCTTCAGTGCGTTATCATTTTTGATACATTGGAAAATGCGGTAAAACCGGGGTTTTACCGCATTTTCCATTTGATACATCTCGCCCTTAGCCCTGCCCAGAGTAGTGACCCTGTCCCCTCCTATCTCCCAACACACACATTTGCTCATCTAAGGTGGACGCCCAACTACATCCATTGTGATATCTGTTACAGGGACGCTAGTGGGTGTTATCGGGGGTGTAACAATTTTTTGGGTGTGGATCATATTGTCAACCCGACTTAGGTCGACAGTTATTAGGTTGACACCGTTGGGTCAACAGGCAACTAGGTAGACGGGGTTCTAGGTTGACATGGCTGTAGGTCAACAGGTGTCTAGGTCGACTTTGGACAAGGTCGACATAGGTTTAGATCGACAAATGTATTAGGTCGACATGGGTTAGGTAGTTTTTTTACCCAAATGTCAACACAGTGAACATGGACACAGTTGGAAGTCAACCACAGCCCCTCGCTCGCGATGCTTCAGGCACGGTCCCTCACTGCGCTCGGCACACTATTTTATTCTCCCACCACGCCCTAGTGGATGATAGGGCATGAAATACCGCCTGTCCGCACATGTAGACTCAAAAAACTGTAAAAAAAACCATGTCGATCTCGCAGCCTGTTGACCTTACCCATGTTGACCTAACGCTTTTGTCGACCTTAAACCATGTCGACCTAAAACCTTGTCGACCTAGACACCTGTCGACCTTCATCTATGTCAACCTAGAACCCTGTCGACCTTGTTGCCTGTCAACCTAATGACTGTCGACCTAAGACGGGATGGCAATACGACCATATCCCCAATTTTTAGGGTGTTTGAGCTCTAGCAGGGGAGCAGTGGGGATATTTGAAATATTCAGGGGATTAATTTAATGAGTTTTTTGTTTAATGGAGGTTTTGGGGTCTGTGTTCAGTCTCAGTGGGAGGAGTGGGGTATTATTTGACATATGGAGGTTTGTGATGTGTCGCAGCAGCTTAAAGGTCTGGGGGCTACCAGGTGTAGGAAAGTATTAGTGTTGGTTCCTCCTACATATAATTTGGTGCCAAGGGCTACCACCCACCCGGGATTACTCTGGACACTCCGGTAATTAGGCTGGGTGTCCGGACGGGTGGCGTTACCGGACTATAAAATGTCCGGGAACAGGGCACAGCAGAGTCTGCAGCCACGCGCCGCTCCCCTAGTCCCCTCCTCTGACGAGAGTCCGACTTGTGGTGCACGTCACCAACCTGGGGCAATTATGTGAGGAATTGATGCAGCCCAACGCTGAGCCTGAGATGACACACAGTGACATGCTGCGCGCTGTCGCTGTGTGCACCGTGTACCACTGGGAGACAAAGCGGTGCTTCCTAATCCCTGTCAGGCTGTCTGCTCTCCACCAGAGGGTAGCCTGGCTGCCGCTGGCCGTGGACACCACACCAGGCTGGCTGCCAGGCTGTCCCAGTGTCCTAAGCCCCTTTGCACTGCTCCAGCCTGTATGGGCATTTGGCTGACTGTGGCTCCGCTCTTGTGAGCTGAGGAGCCCATGCCCTGGTAGGGCCCTCCTACTTCTCCACAGGGCAGGCTGATACTAGAACAGGCTGGCTGTCCCAGACCTCAGTCCCAGTGTCCTTACTTCTGATTGAGTTCTTTGCCACCCACCCCTGCCCCACTTTGCAGTGCTCCAGCCCTGTGTGGGTCTCCTGTTGCTGTGGCTGCCCCCCTGCCCTAGAAGACCCTAGGCTCCACTACTACCTTGAAACAACTCCTTTTTGCTCCTGCCCTGATTGAGTGGGGCTGATTCTGAGCCGCAGAGCCCTCCAGTTTTGTGTCCGGCAGCTGCTGCTCTGAGTGAGTCCTGACTGGCCCTGAGCCCTCTGCTACAAGCATGTTATTCCTCCATGGTATCAAGCATGAAGGCCCTGGCATTGAGCATGAAGCCCCTAGCAATTAGTATGTAGGTAAGTGGCACTTATGTGTATATGTATATATAATAGGCATCACGGTGTGAGGCATAATGTGTAATGGGCATTACGGTCTGAGGTATAAGAAGTAATGTGCATTACGGTGTGAGGCATAAGATGTAATGGGCATCATAATGTGAGCCATATTGTGTAATGGGCATTACTGTGTGAGGCATAATATGTAATGGGCATCACGGCATGTGGTGTAATGGGCATCACAGTGTGTGGCATAATGTGTAATGGGCATCATGGTGTATGGCATAATGTATAAGTGGCATTACGGTATAAAAATCAAGAATACAATGGAAGCAAAGGTTAAAAAAGAACATGATAAGGCAAATGAAGGGGTGGAGCTGGGGGTGGGTGAATTGGTGGGATGTGGGTGGGTCAAGGAACAGGCCACTGTCCAGGAATCTCTCAGCTCAAAAGTGGTAACTCTATTGGTGCCGCCTACATGAGGTCACTTCTAGACATTTTTCCAGTGCCACTTTTTGTTCCCTGCTCGCAAAAGTTATTAAAAAAGATTTTATCTGTGAATTGACACAAATTTTGAAATGACTTATAAATCGAATGTCTCCATCAGGTTGGAAGAGTGTGGACAATGTTCCAAAGCTAGTGTCTGACTATTTGTCCAAAAAATTTGACCTGGATGCATTGGTGACCTACACTTTGCCATTTGATGAAATTAACAAGGCTTTTGAACTCATGCAACAGGGGAAAAGGTGGGTATACTTTTATTATTTTTCTGGTACACAAATGTATTTAGATGGGATGACATAATATCATTTCAGGCACTTCTAAATCCCTGAAAGCCATCCTCTTATTATATGTGTTTTACAATTATTTCAATAGGCACAGTACATCTTTCCGTAAAAAAAATGTTATTTTTTTCTGTATTCTATTTAGTACTTTGTGTTACATTTTAGGCCTTTTAGCCACTCATACCACCCTACATTATGCCAATACCTTTTAGAGGAGATAAGACCTTGAACTACTTCATGATGTCTTCACCTTCAGTATATCTGCCTTTCCTTTAAAGCTAAACATGCTTAGATGTCAATGGTAGGTAATAAAGGCTTATAAACATAGGGTTTAAGCCTTGGAATGCCAACATCTCTGTGAGAGATGTGCAAAATATCAGCATTGCTCACATTTGTTGTATAAATTCAAACAATAAATGTTGTGTAAAAAATATATATTTGCTATATAAGGTAAGCATTACGGGTCACAATGATGAATAAAAATGTTTGCTGGCCAATTTTCACACCTATTTTGAGAAAATCACTTGGCACTCAAAGGGTTAAAATAGGGGAAATGTATCAAACCTTCTAAAGAAGAGAAGTTGCACATGGCAACCAGTCAGATTGTAGTTATTATTTTGTGTGTACTAAGGAAAAAATAGCTACAAATTAATTAGTTGCTAAGGACAACTTCTTTACTTGTCCTCCTTAGAAGTTTTGATACATCACCATGTCTTCCAGTTTTATTACAGGACATCGACATTTATTTACATTTATAAATGGCAGCTCATGACTATGTTGTTAGTGCTACCTGTACCATCAAATGGGTTACTGAAGGACTAAGGTGCATTACTTTCTAATACCCCTTTTACACCAAAAATCACGGATCCGACCCGGCATTTGGAAGAAGGATACAAGCTGGGTCGGATCCGGGATTTACTCCATTTACACTGGGGTGCCCACCCGCAGTGTAGACGGAGGTGGCGCTTGGAGATGACATCATCTCCAAGTGCTGGGACTGCGGTGATCCCCGCCGGATACACCAATCGCCATGCTGAGGGCAGCCCAGCACCAAGGTAAGCTGCTGGGCTACCCCCAGCCCCTGTACACCCCCCCCCCCCTAGCTGTCGTCTGGGAGGTGAATGGATGCTGCACACAGGCATCCATTCACCTCCTCCGCTGTCGCCGCTGCTGTCTGCAGAGTATAGCAGACAGCAGCGCAGGCTGTGTGTACGTCCCCCATTGATGTAAATGGGAGCCGGGTCACCCGACCCGGCGTACCAATTTACACCGCCCTCTACCCAGGTCCTAGCCGTGTTCTACCCAGGTCAGGACCTGGGTAGAAGTCCCGTGTAAAAGGAACAAGCGTGACACATTTACACCGCCTCTGACCCGGGTCTGACCCGCCGAAGACCCGGGGGTTTGAGACAGTGTAAAAGGGGTATTATATATCTGGTTCAATATATTGAACCAGAATCTCCATTAGTGTATGAAATGAACAAGGTTCTATATAGAAAAAAATAAAATAAAGAATTATATAGTTATTTATGTATTTATTATTTAGATTTTAATTTATTATATTATTTTATTTTTGTACTTGATAAAATATATACACACATTAAGGCCCTGTACACACTAGGTTACTCATTTTAGCCCTTGTGAGAGATATCGGCCAGTGTGTACGTACCCGCAGAGGGACGATATATGTGCTACCGTGGGTCGTAAACAACCCGCTTCATCGTATGTACATGTATAGATGAGGGAGCGGTTTATTAACAATGGCCATGCAGAATACAGCATGCTCCCAACACCCCCCCCCCCCCCCCTTCCCCGGCATCGGCAAGTGTGTATGAACTTGTCAATGATGCCGATATCGTCAACCGTGGGATTGTATAGTGTGTGCGCCGCACCTTTAGTATACTAACAATATGCACTTATTTTCGCGATGCTTTAATTTTCATGTCTTTCGCGAGGCCGCCGTAATGGCAAAAATTTAAGCAAAAGCTTGCAAAACCACTGATATCTTAATTTTCGTGAAAATTACGGCGTGTGAAAATAAGTGCTGAGAGAGAGAGAGAGGACTCAGGACTTTAAAGTGGACGCTGAATGTAGCTGGCTCTGGTGCCTTCAATTAAGGTGTGAGCCTCCAGTATATTCCAATAGAAGAAAGCGGCACTCAGAGATTTTATAACGGTGAAAACAACAGGATTATTTTTAATCCGTGTGCTCAAATGAAGGGTAACGTTTCGGAGCAAGGGTCTCCGTCGTCTGACCAGTAGTATGCACATACTACTACAGTGCATACTACTGGTCCGATAATGGAGCCCCCGTGCTCCGAAACACTACCCTTCATTTGAGCACATGGATTAAAAATAATCCTCTTGTTTTCACCGTTATAAAGTCTCTGAGTGCCGCTTTCTTCTTATTTATTGGAATATATATCTATATCTATATATACATATATATATCAAATGTATGCTGGCAATATATGGGTATGGTAAGTTTAATTTACATTAAGCAATCTTATAATGCATACTTTCTGACAATTAGATCACATATTGGGGTGTAGGGGGGAGGCGGGGTTTCAGCAACACATTGGGGATGTGCATCTAAATGGTGCTGGAATTTCGGGAGCCACTGGAAATCACAGCTCTAAAGGAAGTCCCTACTTTTCTAAAAAAAAGTCACATTGCTGTGAGGCAGTAATGCTAACCATTGCACCATCCTTGCTGCCCATGTCAGAAAAGCTCAACGCAGGGAAAGGTCAACTTTAGTTTTTCACAATTTTTGGTGTCAATGTGTACACCTGAACACTTGGAGCCCCAATTAGTAAAGTGTGTGCATTCCCAGTCCACTTGGATGGTATAAAAAAGTCCACAAAATGAAAAAGAAAAAAATCATGATAAACTAATGTCGACCTTTTTGTGTGTCAAATATTACCATGTCGACATATTGCTTGTGTCAACCTTTTGACCATGTCGACCAAATACTGTATATGTTAACCTAAACATTGTCTGTAGGGATGGCCATTGACCATCGATGTTCAGAAAAAACATTGATGGTTTATGGCCGATGTCGATTAGTTTTGACATTGATGGGGGAGAACCAGATGGTTTCCCACCATCGATGTTAAGCTCAAATGAATAGTTTAGTTTTATTATTTCCTGGGACACAGAGCATAGCTCCGCCAGGGCACCAGTGAAGCCCCGCCCCCGTATTCTGATTGGCACACAGGCAAATCAGTCAAAGACAATGGTTGACCATCGATATGTAAAAACATTGATGGTCATCATTGCATAGTTATGTACCATCAATGTCCAGTTGGCCATCCCTAATTGTCTGTCAGCCCTTAGGATACCTACCTAATCATATATGTCATAAGCATATGTTATTTTTTCATAAGTGTGCACCTTACAACAGATGCCACCGTTATTTTTGAGCCAGGGTAATTGCATGTGCAAAGAATATTTTCATTCTGACAGTACATTTAAAAGTTAGAATATGTTAATAGTGTTTCATTAGAAAACTAATATACAGTAAAAAGACCAAATTACCTTTGTACTTCTTATTTCATTTTCTTTGCAGCATCCGAACAGTGCTGGTGTTTTAAATACAAGCTTTTTGGAAGTCACTGAAAACCATTGAAAATCACTTTACCTAATAAAGCAAGTTCCAACATCCCTAGAGCTTCAAGAAGCAAATGTACCCTAATAAAGCATGTATGCAAAATATATATATAGTAATAATATGACCACTCTAGAAATAGGCAATATAAGGCATGGCTGCATTAAATATATGTGCTACAATGCAGATAAGTCAGCTATAACATGACTGTAAGTTTTCTGCATGATTTTCTATAATGTTAAATAAACTATATCAAAACAATGTCACTGTTCTTATCAATGAAGTTAACAGTTCTCTGAGAAGGAAAATGTATATATTATGATGGAAAAATAAGGTACTTATAATGCATACTTAATTTTGGACCATTCTTTAAATTGCCATTCAGTTTTTCTCTCGGTACAGATGTGTCCATACCCCTAGCTTCATTACACCATGGGCATTATTCTGGTCGGAGCGGCCAAACGTGCGTACGTTCGCCATTACCGCACGCTAGCCGTACGCGGCCGTTAGGGTTAAGTCCACCCACAAATCAGCCGCTTACGTACGGGCAGAAATACCGTAGAAGGGGAGTGGCGTACAAATGAGCGTACGGCAACGTACGCGGACGGGCCAGCCCTTGCACTCCGACAACAGGCGTACAACTGAGCGTACGGCGCCGTATACGGCCGTCTTTCCTCCGTCTCCCCACCGACTTCTTGCGGAGATCTGAGCGTACGCCAGTTTGCACGGACGGGTCCCTATTGTTTTCAATGGAAAACTCAGCTTATGTCACCGCTCGTGAGAGTGAGCGTACGTCCGTATACGCTGACATACCCTTCACATATATGGACCTGCAAATCTTGCCTCTCAACTACTAATCTGACAATTGATTAATTAATCTATTTGTTATTCAATTATTGTTTTCTATTAACTCAATTGTCTACCTTAATAAAGACCTAATAAAACAACATTTAGTGGTCATGGGCTTCAAACATTGCTGAAACATCCTTTGTAGGTGTTAGATGTGGTTTATGTTATTGTATCCTAAATACAAAACCTATGTTAGTATTAGAGTGAACACGTTGACACATGTCGACTTGTGTAGATTGAGTGTGCTACTGCGTAAAGTCTATGAAAGCACGTAGTGAATGTGTCTGTTTAGCAAATACCTACCTTAGCGTATAAAAAGATTCTTACCTTAAATTAAACAAACCTTTAAATGTGGCGAAGTATAAAAACATAAGCTTCCAATGTGTTTGCGTGCTGTATGTGTGGCTTGCAGGCAGTGAAATCATGGTTTGGAGTTAATAGACTGCAGCATTGCTTATTACATTCAGGTGTATGTGTTTGAGTAGTAATCAGCGTTAATTAGCCAACTCAGGCGCACGCTGGCATGCGGTATCTGTAGGGGTGGTTTGAGCTGGCGGTTGGCGGCCGCCTGTTTGGTGTCCGAAATGAACGGTGCCTTAGTCGATCGTGCGGTAGTAGCACCGCTCATTTTTGGTGCACACCCCCGTGTACGCCCATATTTACGCCCATTTTCCCTCATTATTTCGGCCGCTCCCATCAACACGCCCCTATGCCGCCCCATTACCCGTACACTCGCGTACAGGTTTTTTCGCACGTTGAGACACCGGCCGTAAGCGTTGTGGAGTGTTCGCACCGGCGCATTAGCGTATCTGCACATGCGCAGATCGTTAAAAACCCCGGGACGTACGCGTACGGCCCGGACGCTCCAACCAGAATAAGGCCCCATATGAGCCAGATGTAGTGATACAATGGAGAGTGATAAACATCCAGCCAATCAGCTACTACCTGTCAATTTTCAAACCCAGCCTGTAACTTGACAATTAGGAGCTGATTGGCTGGTTGTTTATCACTCTCCATTTTATAACTTTTGAAGCTTGATACATCTGGCCCATCGGCTCAAGATGCCCTGCATGACTGATCCACACCTCCCAACATGATCCTCTCCAGGACAGACACAATGCTCTGTTTGTGGACTTCCCTCTTCCTTTATGACTGCTATCACCTGTGTTGAAACACCTTTCTTATGCTGGCCACACATCAGACCAACTTTTATCCAAACATCCAACTAGTTGGTTGGATGGAATAAAAATATGGTACTGTAAATGGCAAAGAGCAATTTGCTCACAAACCCAGGAAAATGGACAAAAACATTCAGTGAAATTATGTAAATCAAAAAGATACAACTACATTACTTTGAGCGACAGGTTTTGTCTGTTTCCAGATTTTCAGAGCAAATTACTGAGCATTGCTAACCGGCTCCCATTCAAGTCAATGCATAGCGCAACAACACATAATGACACATCTATATTTTCTGGGTGCATATAAATGTCAGGACAGGTTAGTGTTAGTGTTCCAGCAACTAAACTGGGAGGAATAATTGCTAGGCTGGTGTCATTAATTCCTTAAATGTCAGTAAAATTATCTGAATACATACAAATCTCAAGATATGGATCAAGAATTCCAGTCAAACTTCCCTACATTGTACGCTTCCTCTCCAGGAGAAGCTCAGAGGGGAGACATTGCTGGGCACTTCAGGGGGTGGGGCCAAATGGGCTCATGATTAGGCCCTGTCCCCAACATAGGGAAAGCCTCATGATTTGTGGGGCCACAGAGGGGCTTGGAGCTAAATGATACAATCCAGTACCTGTGATTGACTGTGATTAACATACAATCCTGTCAGACTACTATTCTGGATCTGCGGAAGACTATGCCAATAATCGTGAGCCTCCTCCAGCTTCTGGTAGGGTAAGCAAGTATAAGTCCAGTTAACTCAACCATATTTATTTCTCTTAGAGGAATTGTGTAACAACTTGTAGATGGAATTGAGGGCTATTCTAAGGTGTATATAAAGATCTCTCTACTGGATCTCTTGATCCAAAGATAGTGCTGGTACAAATTAGTGCTTTTGATAATGAGTTTACCAGAAGATGGATGGGAGCAGATAAGGACCACTTGGCCCATCTAGTCTGCCCCTTTTTTTAAACATGTTACCTCAAACCATATTTGATCCTTATTTCTTTGTAAGGATATCAATATGCCTTTCCCAAGCATGTTTAAATTGCTCTTCTGTATTTGCCTCTACCACCTCTGATGGGAGGCTATTCCACTTATCTACTACTCTTTCTGTGAAGTAATTATTATATCATGCCCCCCCTTTCCCTTCTCTGCTCTAAACTATACATATTAATATCTTTTAGTCTTTCCAGGTAAGTTTTGTGATGTAGGCCATGCACCATTTTAGTTGCCCTTCTTTGTACAGTCTCTAATGTATTTATATCCTTCGGGAGATATGGCCTCCAGAACTGAACACAGTACTCTAGATGAGGTCGTACCAATGACCTATACAGTGGCATTATTACTTCTTTCTTTCTACTGCTGATACCTCTCCCTATGCAACCAAGCATCTGACTTGCCTTCTTCATTGCTTTTGTTACATTGCCCACCTGCCTTAAAGTCACCTGAAATATAGTTACATAGTTACATAGTAGGTAAGGCTGAAAAAAGACTTGCGTCCATCTAGTTCAACCTAGTTTAGTGACACCTAGATCCCTCTCTTCCTCAGTAGTTTCCATTATCGTGCCATTTTCCATTATTGTGCCATTTATACTATATTTAGCGTTTGTGAGACCCAAGTGCATGATTTTGCATTTTTTGGCATTAAACTGTAGTGGCCATGCTCTTGACTATTCCTCTAATCTCATAAAATTTAGGGGCATTGCTTCATAGGTAAGGGGCATGACCACATATTAGTTCACAATTCACATAACACCACACAGTAGTGTCCGTTATTCAAGTCAAAGTTGAAGTCAAGTTTTTTTGAAAGGGGCAATCACTTACAAGGCAAAACTATGCTTTTTTGCCCCTTTAAAACAAATGTCAGAATTCCTCCAATATCCACACGGCCACCGAAATCAGGCAGCATTACATTCGGGCCCAGTGTCTCTCTCCCTTTTACTCCTTGATACTCTCTCTCTCTCACTCCTTTTCTCTCCCTGTTTCTCCCTGACATTGTCTCTCACTCCATGCCTCTCACTCACACCCTTTGTTTCTCGTGACAATGCTGGGGGTGGGGGCTTTCAAAATTTTGCTATGGGGCCCACAAAGTTCTTGTTACGCCCCTAGCATTAGGGAGGAGATAGAGAGACACAGGGCATTAGGGAGGGGATAGAGCAACACAGGGCATTAGGGAGGGGATAGAGAGACACAGGGCATTAGGGAGGGGATAGTTAGACGCAGGGCATTAGAAAGGGGATAGAGCAGGCATGTCCAAACTACATACCCTCCAACAATTCCAAATACAAAATCGGTACAGGCCAGGGGGTGTGGCCATTTGTAAAGGGGGTGTGGTCCATGAGCCCCGGCTTTTGTGTCCTCCCACCCCCTGGTCCCCGCTCACCTGAATTCCCTTCACTCGGCTCCCAGGTCATGTTAAGCCGGTGCGCGGGGTAAGGGCTCCAATCTGACCGTCCAGCCTGGAGAGGGCATGTAGGTCCTGGCTGCAAGAGGGGAGAGGGCGCTTGGAGGGGGGAGCAGCTCGCACACGCCACCCCTCACAGTGGGGTTTTCCGGCGGTGTCATGGTGGCGCCCGGGTCCTGTGGAGGTGAAATCCTGGGGTGAGTGCGGCAGCCTCTCCCGGACATGGGGAAGGTGCACTCCCGGGTGTCTGTCAACCTGGGTCTCTCCTTAAGCAGGGGGAGGCGGGCCTGCCCGTGTCCCACCGCTGTGCACCCTGGGAGATGTAGTCCTGGCCAGCCACTCCCCCACACTCCCTGGGGAGCAGTGAACTACATCTCCCAGAGTCCTTCAGCGAGGGATTTAAAAAAAATGGTACAATCGGTACAGTTAGATTTAGCCGGTACAGACTGTTAAAAAACGGTACTGTAACGGCTAAATCGGTACAGTTGGAGGGTATGCAAACTATGGCACTCCAGCTGTTGTGAAACTACAAGTCCTATCATGCCTTGCCACAGTTTTGCTATTAGGGAATGCTAAAACTATGGCAAGGCATGCTGGGATGTGTAGTTTCACAATAGCTGGAGGGCCATAGTTTGGACATGTCCGGGATAGAGAGATACAAGGCATTAGGGAAAGGATAGAAAGACGGACGGCATTAGGGAGGGGACAGAGATATGCTGGGCATTAGGGAGGGGATAGAGAAATGCAGAGCAGTAGGGTAGGGAGGTAACAGTGATACACAGGGCAGAAAATAAGGGATAGAGTGACAAAGGGCGGTAGAGAGGGGAAAGAGAGACACAGGGTGGGAACGAGGGGAGAGAGAGAGACGCTAGGTCAGAGCTGGGCAATTGCGGCCCTCCAGATGTTGATGAACTACACATACCATGATGCTTTGCATTAGTTTGCAATGTGGCCATGCTGAAACTGATGCAAGGCATGCTGGGATGTGTAGTTCATCAACATCTGGAGGGCCGCAATTGCCCAGCCCTGCGCTAGGTGGTATGGAGGAGATAGAGAGATGTTACTTGGGACAGGATATAGAGACGCTACATGGTTGGGAAAAGAGACACCAACAATCACCAAATACATATATAAATATGATAAATTATATTAAATTATACATACAAGCAGGGTAAACAGCCATAAATAAAAAAAAAATCCTCACCTCAGAGTGTCTGCAGCTGCTCCTCTGAAACCTTCTGGCTGTCAGGCTGCCACTAAACAGAGAGAGACTCTCTCTGGTCTTGGTGGCTGACCAGGAGGGAGTTACCACCTCAGCCCACCATTGCAGTCACTGCATGTCCTGGGTGGGCCATGGTCATCTTTCCTAAGTGCCCCTTAAGTAGAACTGGCCCTTACTGTAGAAGCTGGTCATCCTGACAACACCCCCACCCCCCGCGCGTCTGCTTTCACACGGACCCCCCACCGGCCAGTGCCCGACCTCTGCGCCGCAGTGACCCAGAAGTTGGGCCAGAGCCTGGAACCCCCCACATCAGTGGCCATGTGGATTCCCGCCGGCCGCTACCCGACATCAGATCAGCGCCGCTGTCGTCCCGGAAACCCCTATTCACAGGCAACTGTCAGTCATGAGCAGACAGCCAGACCCCACTGCTTGTCTACTGACCTGTAACCTGGACCCCTGCCGGCAGCTGCCCCATCCCCCCTGCTAGATATTACTGGTGGGCTGGCACTTCTCTCCCACCGGCCAGGATATAATTATATAAAAAAAAAACAATAAAACATATGAATGGTGCAGGAGGCTAGCTTGCTGGGCCCGTGCCCCCCCCCCCCTGTACCCTTCATAGTTACTGCTGCTGGCCCCATTGCAAGTGCACCCCCTGTACCCTTCATAGTTACGCCACTGACTAACGTCCTGCGTCTCTCTATCCCCTCTGTAACGACCTGCGTCGCTCTATCCCCTCCCTAAAGGTCCCCATACACGCTGCGATAGCAGCGTTCAATGCGACGCGATGTGGGCTCCTGCAGGCATTGCATCACAAGTACAAAAAGTATGTCCTGAACATACTTTTTGAAAGATCCTCGGATCGCATCACATGCAAATCGCATGCAAAACTCTTTTGTGGAGAGATAACGAATCGCATTGCACACTGCTTATCGAAGCGTGTATGGGGACCTTAACACCCTGCGTCTCTATCCCCTCCCTAATGTCCTGCGTCTCTCTATCCCCTCCCTAACGCCCTGCATCTCTCTATCCCCTCCCTAACGCCCTGCATCTCTCTATCCCCTCCCTAACGCCCTGCGTCTCTATCCCCTCCCTAATGCCCTGCATATCACTGTCACCTCCCTACCACCTAGCTTCTCTCTGCCACCTATCAGCATATCTATCTGTAATATCCATACGGTGCATAAGGAACATATACTGTTTTACTGTATATTTCTCTCAGAGAATACTGGATTTTTGTGTTTTTATATATATACTGTTTGATCCCCACAGGGGACATTGTTGGTGTGATTGACATATATTTATTGATATTTAAAGGAGCCTTCACGGAAGGTACCAGAAACTTTCATAGAAAGCTGCAGGGTTGTTAATTAATGTATACCCTGTATTCCTGGAGGGGGATTCTACTGGGCTAACCAGAGACTGCCCGATGGACTAGAAAGGGGCATTTGATGGAAGCTACTGAGCCCGCTGAGCCCACTCAAACATGGGGCTTAATAATTTTTTTCTGCTCAAGAGCAGAGCGGGCTAGGAGAGGGAGGCGTGCTGCTGAAGATAAAAAGGGACAGACGTTTTTCTAAGTGCGCAGTTCCCTTGAGAGAAAACCGGTTCCCGTGACGAGTCCCCCTCGGGCGGCATCGACAAGCAGCAGCTCCGGTGTCCGGCAGTGCGCAGAGTCCGGCAGTCAGTGAAGGAGACGGACGGGCGCCATCGAGGTGACGGAAGGATAAAAGAATAGTGCCTGCGCTGGCTGTTCCAAATAATTGTATCAGACGTTTCTCAAAAAATTAAACAACAATTTATTAAAAACACTCAAATATAAGTAAAAAATCACACTAGGCATACAAATGAATTAAAGTCCATATTAGGGGGTATATTAATCACTGGGATAGCGATTGCGCATAGAATAGCTGAGAATAATAAGGTGCTGTGAGATTATATTACAAACCTGGTCGGTCTGGAAGATGTTCGTTTACCCAGATGTGGGATCACAGTCCTGAATGTGCCCTATTGTGGGCAGGGGCTTGAACACTCCCCTCAGATGATTATGTCCTTTGGAGACTGGGATTTAGGGATCATGCAGATATCCCAATAGCTGGAACTCCAGTTTTTTTCCAGGAAGGACGTCTGTGGATGGTGAGTAGCTGTGTCCCTTGTTTTACGGAGACGGAAGGAGCAGTGTGAGGAAGGAGGCGGGCCGCAGCAGTGGAGAGGTGGCATACGGAGGCGGGAGTCCGTGACGTGCAGCCTGTGACTGACGGGCACGGCCGGGCTTGAGGAGAAAGAGACCTAGGCAGACGGCGACGAGTCATCCAAGAGGGCGGAGAGGAGGCGGAGAGGAGGCGTCTTCAGCCGGGCCCTGCAGCATCGAAGGGGACGGCGAGAGGTGTGGTGAGTGGTGACTCAGCCCTTATTGCAGTACACTCCTCCCATTCCAGTCTTCAAGCCTAGCCCTATACTAGCCCACACACTTGTGTTGAATACAGACTGCATACGGAACAGTCTCACCAGCAGTCGATACTGTGCATGAACTATTAATGAAAATCCCATCTGGGAAGGCAGCCCTATATAATCAGTTACCTTTCAGCAGTACTAGGCAGACAAGTAAAGGCAGAAAAACATTGACAGGGACTGATTAATGCCTAACCTTACCAGGATTACAGTGCGGGATCCCGCACTATTTTCCCATATAACCACACTGTAAGAACTGCTCCGTTATTTCAATAAGTCTCACAACTGAGGATATTAGTTATTTAAGCATTCCGCCGGGCAGGCTCATCAAGAGAGTTTCTGGGCGAGATGTACTAAAGGGAAAATGCGGTAAAACCCCCGTTTTACCGCATTTTCCTATGTATCAATACCCGTCCGCCCCGTTTTCGCAAGGCAGGGTATAGCCACCTTCTGGGTGGCGATACCCTATAGAAGCCTATGGGCTTCTTTCGCCGCCCGCCGTACGCCGTCCGCACGCCCACCCCCTCCCGTCCTCCTTTGATCTCCTCCTCCCCCTGGTGTCACAGCCGGCAGAACATCCAGCTTCAGGGGGAAGGAGGAGATGCAGGGGGACGCTGGCAGCCGCCGGGAGGTGGCCTACATCACAAAACGTACCAGGAAAGACTAAAAGATCTTAATATGTATACTTTAGAGCAGAGAAGGGAAAGGGGGGACATAATAGAAATATATCAAGGGTTTTAACAAGGTACAGGTGGGAGACATTCTTCACAGGAAGAGAAGCAACAGAACATGAGGACATGCACTGAAACTAGAGGGAGGAAGATTCAGGGGAAATGTGAGGAAGAATTTTTTCACAGAAAGAGTAGTAGATAAGTGGAATAGCCTCCCATCAGAGGTGGTAGACGCAAATACAGTAGTACAATTTAAACATGCTTGGGATAAGCATATTGATATCCTTACAAAAAAATAAGGATCAAATTTGGTTTGAGGTAACATGTTTAAAAAAAGGGGCAGACTAGATAGGCCAAATATCTGCCGTCAAATTCTATGTTTCTATGTTGCAGTTGTGCTTGAGAAGTCTTAGCATAGAGACATCAGGGAGCCAGCAGCTAAGAGCCGTATCTATGGCGACAGAAAGAGATTCAGTAGAGTATGGCGAATAGCTTCACAGATCCCAGGGCTTTATCCTCATAGACAGAGTGCACTACTATTAGTCTGAGAACAGTGGAAAAGGATAGCTACACGGACAGCTGTGCCGTAAGGGAACCAGTTATTCAGCATGCTGTAACTATCTGGAAGTACACCACTGGGCTAAACCAGGCTTAGTGGCCAGGGGACGCCCCGCAGGATTTACATAGCCATGCTAGGGTTACTGAAGGAAGATCATCTGGGATTCCTGTGCCAGTGTACCTAGGGTACTCCAAGTTCTACACCACACAGTCAAAGGTAGTCGGTTCATCGAGCCAGAGCACTAAGAAGGGTTGCGTGGAAGCATTACTCATATACTTACCCGAGGCAAAAGACAGAAGGATTCTCTTCTATTGCATGCAGACTATTGCATGCAGACTTGTGGTACTAAGGTTATTGGGTGATCACCTAAAAAGGGTAACAAAAGCGCTTGTTCACTTTAAAGTATAAAGTTTGGTTAAGTAAAGTCATAGATTATTGTGCAATAATAGCAATATATGTTTAAGGGCGAGATGTACTAAAGGGAAAATGCGGTAAAACCCCCGTTTTACCGCATTTTCCTATGTACTATTACCCGACCGCACCGTCACCGCAGTGTAGGGTATCGCCACCTTTGGGTGGCGATACCCTATAGAAGCCTATGGGCTTCTTTTCGCCGCCCGACGCCTCCGCCGAAAAACCCGCCGACCCCCCTCTCCCCCTCCCTCTCTTACCTGGTCCAGGTCCTCCTGGACCCGGAAGGTAACACCTTCCTCCCCCTAGTGACGCAGCCGGACGTCCTTCCGGCTGCAGGGGGAGGAAGAGGCGCCGGGGACAGCTTGCATAGCTGTCACCGGCGTGAGGGATGCAGAAGGGGGCAGAGAGGTGACAGAGACCCCCCGCACACCACATTCCAGGTATCGCGGGGGGCCTCCGTCACCGCATCGCGATGCCAGCCGCATATGTTAGTACATATGCGGCGGCATCGCGGCGGGGGGGCCGCGATGGGCGGTGATGTATTTTAATACATCCCGCCCTAAATAAGAAATAGAGCGACTACTTTAACGCTTAGTAAGGTGATGGTTGCGGATAGTACCTCTGCTGAGTGTCAGTTTGTAAGTAGTCAAATGAATGTAGATTAATCCATTTTACAGTTTGTAGCAGATACGGTAAGGTTATAGTTCTGTGTAACGGAGGAGGCCTTGCGTGAAGGAAGTCTCTGGAGAACAAGTACATGTTCCGGTACAATAAAGAAACCTTTGTTCTTGTATGTCTGTATCTCTAGATCGCATTGTTAGCGTTACCTTTGTATTGGATGACATTGCCTTGAACTTATGTTATAAGAATAATAAAATTGTGTTCAACACACCTGGAGCAACCCGTGATTTCCTGTATCAGTATAAAGAAGAAGAATAAAAAAGGAATACTTACCTAACCTAAAAGAGGAGCTTTACATATCTCCTCCCTATTGCCCTGCATCTTTCTGTCCCTCAAGCAGATGAAAACTTGTGCTGTGGAGGCCGATGTGTTTTTGCAAGATTTTGCTACGGGGATCACAAAACCTTAGGAGGTTATTCTGGTTGGTGCGTAATTTTCCGAATTCTTTCTCAGCGGTCCGCACGCCACGCTGTGCGGACATGGTACGAAGAAACGCCCACCGGTCCTCCGCATTCGGACGGACTCACACTTTAAGAAGAGGGCATGTTTACGGACGACATCCAAACCTTGCGTGTGTGGTGGACACACACATATTCTGCACGGTCTTACAGCGTCTGCACGGTCTTACCGCGTCAGAACGGACGGGAACCTGCCCGTACGCACCGATGTTATTGGTGAATGTAAAAGTGACATGTATATTTATATTAGTGATAGCAAGTTCTGTCCATTGCTTGCAGTGTAAATGTGTGTAACAAATGCAGCCGTGCTTTCAGCATAGATTTGTGTGTTTAGTAATGGTCCATTTAAGCTGCAATGTTTCCAATTGAAGCAATGAAAAGAGTGTAATTAATGAGTAATGAGTAGAGGAGTGGATTGTATTGTGTTCAGGTGACATTGATTCAGGTGCGGGAGTACTAATTGGGCGATCCGAATGCCTAGCGCATGACCGAGTGGTGTCCTCAAAGAAATACTTGCTTATGGACACCGCATATTTCTTGCCTTTTGGTTCGTTTGCAGTCGGTGTTCAGTCCGAATGCACGCCTACCAGAATTAGTGCACTCCCTCGTGTACGCCCATGTTTACGCCCAGTTTAGCCCACTTTGAAACTACGCCCCTGTGTACTTCCGAATGACGCCCATAATACGCCCATATCTCCTGAGTGAATGCGGTGCACATTTCTGTACGGTATTAGGGCCAGATTCTCTAAGCTTCAAAAGTGATACAATGGATAAACAGCCAGCCAATCAGCTTCTGTTTGACATTTAACACATCAAACACATTCTGTGACATGACAGGTAGGAGCTGATTGGCTGGCTGTTTATCACTCTCCATTTTATCACTTTTGAAGCTTAGAGAATCTGGCCCTTAGTGAGAACAAGTACGGAGACCTTGCGTGGCACATGCGCATAGCGTTGCCTACGCATGCGCAGACGGCTAAAAAACGCCATCAGAAAGAATTCGGAAATTTACGCATAGAATAAGGCCCTTAGTTACGCCCCTGCCTGTATTTTATTATATTATTTCAAAATGTTGTAACGCTCTCTGATATCATTTAAATAAACATTTTATATATATATATATATATATCAGGGTTGCCGACTTTGAGATTCTCCTCTCCGGGAGAAGCCCGGAGAGGAGAGATTCAGCAGACACTCAGGGGGCGGGGCTTGCGAGTGACATCACTAAGCCCCGCCCCCATGCTGGTAAAGCAGCTAATTCACTGATCTCCGTGGAGGGGGCGGGGCTAAATGACGCGATTTTGCCGTTTTAGCTCCGCCCCCTCCTCTGAGACCCGAGGATTGCGGCATTTTAATGCCGCGATCCGAGGGTCAGCGGGGGTCCCCCCTGAATCCGGGAGGGTTGCCCACCCTTCCGGGGGGCCGGGAGGGGGACCCGATTTTCGGGAGACTCCCGGAAATTCCGGGAGGGTCGGCAACCCTGATATATATATATATATATATATATATATATATATACACACACACATGACACACAAAAAAAACTTAAATACATATGTAAACTGCACTGCTGCATAGACACATAGACATAGGAGTGACCTATATACAATATTAGTATAATGATTCCTTCCTTCCAAGGAATTGGCAGCGCGGGCTGAGGTCCGTCCGTGCTGCAGGCGGCGCCCATAAATGATAACAGTACACAGTGGCAGCGCTGGGGGTGTGTAGGCGCCTTTAACTACCGGCAGTGGGCGGCGGCGGCAGGCGTGTGCTGTCACTGCTGTGTGCGCGGTGCGTGGCGGACCCTGAACGACTGCATACAGCTGCGAGAAGCATGGACACGGCGGGGAAGGTAAGCTGGCTGCAGTAGGAAAAAGATGTGTTCCAGTGCCGGCCCCGGGTGTTTTATTGTCAGCGGCAGCAGCTGTGTGTGCACCGGCAACTCCTGCACCCATCTGCTCTGCAGGGCAGAGAGCAGACCGTTCAATCAACTTTATATTGCTACTATCTCATGGCAGCCGGGCGAGATTCATCTTAAAACAGCGATATAGTGGAGAGAGATAAAGTTGTACCAGCCAAAGCCAGTTAATGCATTGTAACATAACAGGAGCTGATTGGCTGCTGTTTTATCTTTCCACTTTATCACTATGTGAAGTTTAGTACATCTGGCCCAGATCCTGATTTGTCTACAGCTGTTAATCTAATCTAATATGCAGTTTCTATTTATGCTGCATTATATTTATATCCCCTACCTATGCTTATACTGTACCCCAGCAGACACCTATTGTATATATCACATACCATTACTATAGGAGGAGGAGGAGGAGTTGTCAAAGTGCTTCATAGCACAAAGAAATTTGTTTATAGTAGTCTGCATTGCTAACAATGACCTAATATTGTATATTATTGTATGGTTCATTGGTATTAAAAGTTACTTGACTTACAGTAGATCTGATAGTGAAAGTTGCTAATGTATCCCTATCACTTTTCTGTATATAAATGCTACTTATATTTGGTGTGTGTGTGTGTGTGATCTATGTATCTCATTTCTGTTTTCTTATAGGTCATCAAATGCAAAGCTGCAGTTGCCTGGGATGCAGGGAAGCCTTTGTCAATTGAAGAAGTTGAGGTGTCGCCACCTAAAGCACATGAAGTCCGAATTAAGGTAACTTATCTATTACGTTAATCAAGGTGCCCATACACGTTACCATTATTGTATACAATATTGCATCTCGGTTTTGCGAAGAGATCTAGTACAAAAAGTATGTGCAGCACGATATGATATTGTATACAATAATTGTAACGTGTATGGGCACCTTTACTGTATTTATTGCTGCTGCATTGCAAGCTATGGGTTTCGGATCTTTGTACATAGGGTCAGATCGTAGTCTCCATTAAAAGTAATGGGGACTGCACAGCTATTTAGCCCTTTGTAGGCTATAATTTGAAGTATTTGCCATAAAACATATTGCGGTCCTTATGAACTTGGAGTTAAAGTAAATGGTGTCTGTTGTAACTTTCTTTGATATCATGGTATACTGTATGTCTACAAATGTGAATTTGGTTTTTATTGCTCTTATGCAATCATTGCAGATCCGCTCCACTGCTGTGTGCCATACTGACGCCTACACTTTAAGTGGTGCTGACCCTGAAGGATGTTTCCCAGTGATACTTGGCCATGAAGGAGCTGGTATTGTAGAAAGTGTAGGAGAAGGCGTTACAAGAGTTAAAGCTGGTGAGTATACTTAAAGTACGCCCCCTTCGATGGATGGCGGGGGCTGGCGATTCAATCATAATGGAGCCATCTCTAGGCCATTTTTTTTTTTTTTGCTAATTTCCGTGGATGCAGATTTGTCTCGTCTATATCAGCAGGAAAGGCCATCTGCAAACAGCCGCATTGAAAAGAAATGTCTGGATTTTTCCTCTGCCCGATATGTCCGGATTTTTCTGCTGGCCGAAAAATCCAGACAAGAATGAATACCCCCTCGTATAGACTTTCATATTCACACATTATGCACTGTGCAACTTGACTCTTGCAGTTACTTGGCCAACAAAAATGCACCTTCTAATGAGTATTCCTAATTCTCCTGAAGAAATGCTAAGCTTTGCACATGGCTCTCCATATGAACACAATGATGGGCCATGGACATGAATAAGTTGAAGGTTCCGTGGTTGACCTTGCATTTGTCATGATTTGTTTGTACTGGCAGGAAGTGAGTAATTGGAAGAGGCTATAAAGATGCATTCACATTGTGGTGAACGTTGAAAACGTTTGATGACTGCCCATAATTCCTTTATAAATGTGTTTTGATGTATGTAAGCTCGGTAGGTCTGCTGTGAATTTTAGCACCCTTGACACACAGATATAAAATGATCTTGCATGCCTGTATCATGGTCATGATTTTATAGTTTAAGTATAGTATTGTATCTTAAAGTGTTTACTCAAGGGTGATTATACCTGTTCAGCTTCAATCCCATTACACAAAAACTAAACTTATTTATGTCTGATATTTCCTAAGCTCTGTGGCGTTTTCTTTGTGTATGACCCAGCAACAGATTTGTCCTGTAATCCATGGATTACTGTAATACCAATGTGTATTTGCTAAAGTAAATTATACTGCTATACTATCCGATTATGTATTTATCCCCAATGATACCTAATGAGACATAATAAATATATTTATTTAGGGTGGCCCTTATTTTTCAACTTTCTAAAGGTTTATTAGGGCGGGATGTATTAAAATACATCGGCGCCCTTCGCGGCTCCCCCGACGCGATGCCGCCGCATATGTACTAACATATGCGGCTGGCATTGCGATGCGGTGACGGAGGCCCCCCGCGATACCTGGAATGTGGTGTGCGGGGGGTCACCTCCCAGCCGGCTCCTGCATCCCTCACGCCGGGGACAGCTAAGCAAGCTGTCCCTGGCGCCTCCTCCTCCCCCCTAAAGCCGGAAGGACGTCCGGCTGTGTCACTAGGGGGAGGAGGGTTTTACCTTCCAGGGTCCAGGAGGACCCTTCAGGAAGGTAAGCAAGAGGGGGGTAGGCGGGCGGCGAAATGAAGCCCATAGGCTTCTATAGGGTATCGCCACCCAAAGGTGGCGATACCCTACACTGTGGTATCATTTTTGATACATTGGAAAATGCGGTAAAACCGGGGTTTTACCGCATTTTCCATTTGATACATCTCGCCCTTAGTTGCCCCCCTATCTTGTACCAATTAACAAAAAAACAATATGCAAAATTTTAGTGCATTTGAACAACTGCAAGGCGACCCTCATGGACCTTGAAATATATAGTCTAAAATAATGACATAAAAGTTGCCTTTTAGGGCAAAGAAAATCGCATACACTTCACAATATGGCAATCACTTTGGTGGATTGTCGCCAATCCACCAAAGTGATTGCCATATTGTAATACTATGCATATGTGAAGTGTATGTGATTTTTCGGTACTTGTTTCCTAGCACGGCGCCCATCGCATCGCATACCATAACGCATACGATGGTTTGCGATGTTAGCCGATGTTATACAATTTTAATGGGTGTTTTCAATGTTAAATGTGCCCCCTATAAGATAAATAATTGTATAAGCACCGTAATAGCTGCTTACAATGTTAAAAGCACCCGTACTATCAGCAGCAACCCGAAGCATGGCGAGCCCGCGAGGGGTGGCGGTACGTGTCCTCCGACCTTTTCATACCCCCACTATCCACATGGGGGTGTGGGGGTGCATTTAACATTGTAAGCACCTATTAAGGTGCTTATACAATTAAAAATCGTATAGGTGGCACATTTAACATTGAAAAAACCCATTTGGGTGCTTGTACGATTTAAAATCGCATTGCATTGTATGCCATATACAATGGTATACAATTTTTAATTTAATACAATGCCATACGGCTGAATATCGTGGGCGCCGTGCTAGGAAACAAGTACCGATTTTTCTTTGCCCTAAAAGGCAACTTTTATGTAATTTATTTTAGACTTTATGTATTAAATTTCTTTTGAATACAGTGGTTCAACAATTCCTTAGCGACAGGGCCTCCCCCTCACCTATGTCCGGCCAGCCTCCTGTTATGGTGCCCGGACCAGTGACCACCTCCTCCCTAGCCCTGTACATCCCCTTCTGGGTGCAGGGAGGAGGAGGCGGAGCCCCGCAGCAGCAGATGGGGACAGACGGAGCAGGAAGAGCAGCTGGGGACCCACTCACCCCTGTTGGCTGCTTCGCAAAGGGCAGCTCTTATCGCAAGAGCTGACCTTTGCGATACTAATCGCATATGCAATTTATTATCGGAGGGGGGCGGTCGATGGTAGTGCATCCTGCCCTATATATTTACTTTTTTGAACTACTACTGTGCTGAGGAATTTGCTTTACTATTCAGTTATTAGAAGGCATACAAAGCAGAGCTTTTTGAATATCGCCAGTCTGTCGCCCATTACTTAAATGCGCCAAAAATTCCAACCGTTGAGTATATCACTGAAGCTGTTGAAAATGTAAGCCTCAAATTGTTAAGTGATTTTGTATTTTTCAGGGGACACCGTTATTCCTTTGTATATTCCGCAATGTGGGGAATGTAAATTTTGCTTGAATCCCAAAACCAACCTATGTCAAAAGATCAGGTAGTGTATATATCTTTATAACTAAACTGTTTTTGTTGGCACATTTTCCTTTTTTGCTATATTTGAGTGATCATTTATTTATAGATCTCTAATACAGCAAAGTTTACATTGGTTTCTGTGACAACAAGCTGTGGAGTTAATGTTACAGACTATGCTTTATATACCTGGTGAAGGTTTTCTGTCTTCTATGCAACTATAGAATCACGTTTAATTGCTGTATTATGTAACAGGATTACTCAAGGTCAGGGATTCATGCCTGATGGGACGAGTCGATTTACCTGCAAAGGAAAGCAACTTTTCCACTTCATGGGCACCAGCACCTTCTCTGAATACACAGTTGTTGCTGACATCTCTGTTGCTAAAATAGAGAACACAGCTCCTCTGAATAAAGTCTGCTTGCTAGGCTGTGGTGTTTCAACTGGCTATGGAGCTGCTCTGAACACTGCCAAGGTGAGACGATTTATGCTTTTGTATGTTATTCTTTATATTCCTAACTTGTCTGCCTTTCTCAGATTAAGGTAACAATAATCTAATACATGGGTCTTCAAACTGTGGCCCTCCAGATGTTGTGAAACTACATGTTCCAACATGCATTGCCACATTTTTTCCTATAAGAGCATGCCAAAACTGTCAGGGCATGCTGGGACATGTAGTTCCACAACATCTGGAGGGCCACAGTTTGAAGACCCATGATCTAATACATCGGTGCCTAGAACAGGGTGTGCTTTCCATTTGTGTTTGTGCTTCTTTATCATCTAGCTTTCTTTCTTATCTCTACAAAATCCTCTGCTCTGCATTGAAATGTTTGGGGTGTAGACCAGGACAGGCCAACCTGTGGCTCTCTAGATGTTGTGAAACTACAAATCCCAGCATGCCTTGCCACAGTTCTAACACTCCCTTATAGCAAAACTGTGGTAAGTCATGATGAGATTTGTAGTTTGACAACATCTGGAGAGCCACAGGTTGGCCAGGCCTGGTGTAGACATTTCAAATAGACTAATGCACAGATGTGGTAGGCACTTTGTAAATTAAATCATACTCCACCTACTATTTCACACGCATGACCTGTCACTAAATTATATGCTGTAATCTCATGTTTCAATTTACTCAATGAACACCGGGCTTAGGCTTCTGTTACATTTATACTTAATAATTTGTTAAAGTGTAACAAAGTATTAAGGAGAAATATTTTTGTATTCTAGAAGTTTTGTTCTATTAATGTTCGTTCAAGCACCCTACACCTTTCAAAACCTGTGCATTGCTCTGTTTCCTGCCTGGAGTGTCACTTACTGCTGTGGTGCTTATAGTGTAGTCTTATCTGTATTTCAGCAAAGATTAACAGACCAAACTGTGCTAGAAGCACAAAATCAGAGAGTGGCACTCAAGCAGGAATGAGGAACTGCATGAATTTTAAAAGATGCAGGGTGGTCAAATGAACCATATGCTTTTCTGTGCGTGCTCCCGTTTTCAGCCCCATTGTAATTGCCAGCTGATTACCTCTGCGGCTCCCCCGACAGAGGTTCCCTTTCATCTGCGACCATCTCTGGTCGCTGATGAAAAGGGGAGAATGAGCAATCTCCCCCCGTGTATACGCACCTTTAGTATTCTGACTTGTCAACCATATGTATGCAGAAATGTGGCATGAATTTTTCACAAAATGCTATGTATAGGTAAACAGAATGCAGTGTTCTGGGATCTAAAACAAACCTCTTAAGGATGTAGCTCTACTTTCTACTGAAGACAGAAATAACAAACCATGAATTTTCCTCCAACCATTATTAATCAGAATGCATTATTTGCTAACCAGTTTCTCTTATGCAGGCTTTTTTTTTTCTTTTTTTTTATTAAATCTTCCAGTTTTATAAAGTCTAAAAACTGCATGTGTTCTGTCAATGCCAGGTGGAGCCAGGCTCAACATGTGCAGTGTTCGGCTTGGGAGGGGTTGGTCTGGCGGTTATCATGGGATGTAAAGTGGCTGGAGCTACCCGCATTATTGGAGTTGACCTCAACAAGGAAAAATTTGCAAAGGCCACAGAGTTTGGTGCTACCGAGTGCATCAGCCCTGCAGATTACCAGAAGTCTATTCAGGAAGTTCTGGTTGAATTGACTGATGGAGGAGTGGACTATTCCTTTGAGTGTATCGGAAATGTCGGCGTTATGGTAATAATCACGTGGAAAAATCATCTCCTGCTATTTTATGTGTAACATTTTGTCACTTAACATAAGTAGCTCAGACATTCTATATACTACAAGTTTTATGTATGTATTTGTGTATGTAGAAATATATAAAATTTGTTAAATGGACCAGTGATCCCTTAGAATTTTCCTATTGTTTCCACCTGCAACTGTTTCATGCTAAATTGATTTGTGGCTATTTAGTACATATTCGTGCGCCACCCACTGCTTCTGCTGCCCCACTTTTGGATTAGAAAGGAGGGAAGATGAGCAGTTTAGAACATGTTAAGCGTCAGGTAGCAATGAGACCTCCATCTGTTGGTTACATGGGATGGGAACATTTGGGTAGATTTGGATGTCAAGTAGTGATTGTACTAGAGGTAAATGAGCAAATTACTGAAGATAAGTTATAGTGGGATACCCAACATCATTGGAGTGGAGGAGGATTTGGCAGTATCATTAGCATTTTTGGAGTAAATGCCTGACTGCACAAATACAGGAGGGAGAGAGAAGAGAAAAACTGATGTAGGCAGTGGTAAGAAAGTCACTGAAGTAGGTTAGAGGCCAATTGGAGGAACAAAATATAGCATTAATTAGAAAGATTGGCCGGAATGTTTTTCTCTGGGGTTGCATTTGTTTAGAGTTGCATTTGTTTAGAGTAAGATGGGAATGTGCCAGTAAATGGACAGCTTCGCAGGTGAGCATGCAGTTTATAAGATGAGATTAGTGTGTACATTTTGTTACTGGGGAGAATTGTGTTCTGACTTTGAGAGTATGACATGGGAATTTTGACTTGCTCTCCCTCTGTACATGGCTTGGTCTATCCTCTACATCCGTTATGGGGCACCTTCGGCCCTCCAGCTGTTGTTTAACTACACATCCCAGCATGCCTTACTACAGTTTTGTTTTTTTGGCCTTCTAAAACTGTTGCAGGGCTTGCTGGGATGTATAGTTCAACAGCTGGAGAGCCGAAGGTTCCCCATCCCTGTTCTACATTATGTAGAAGCTGTATCTATGGTTAAAACTGCAACCTTTGGATGCAGTGAGAATTCAGTAGACATTATTCAACAAAGGATTCTATTTGGTTTATTAATGATTTATTTTACATTTTACTGCTTGTAGGTAATTTGTAATTCATGCTAGTTTTATATATGACCCTTTTACAATTAATTGCAAGGTCTGAATTTGTATCATTTTGGCAAAATATTATTGTTTTTAGAGAGCAGCATTGGAAGCCTGCCATAAAGGCTGGGGTGTAAGCGTAATTGTGGGCGTTGCAGCATCTGGACAGGAAATCTCAACTCGACCCTTTCAGCTGGTCACTGGGCGGACTTGGAAAGGAACTGCTTTTGGAGGTAAGATTGGTAGATTTGAAGTACTTACTGATGAAAAGGTTTGTTACCTTAGAATGAAAAAAAATGTGTTTTTATATTCTGTTTATTATGCAAGTTGCAAACTAAAGATACAGTATAGCTTTTTGCAATGTAGATGTTTACAACAGTGCTTTTGTGTCTTCCTTATGCAATATTCCTTTGAGTACTCACACCTGGGTCTCAGGTGTTTGTAAACAAACTACTTCTTTCTTGATTGCTGTTAACTAATTCATAGCCAACCCAGTTTTAGGTTTTGGATGGGATTGTTTTGTCACTTATTTTTTTATTTTTTTTACCGTGTGGATAGATCTGTAAATGCTTATATATATTAAGATGTCTCTATTTATATGGATCCGAAAGCACTAGCCTAGTTATGTATTTGTGACATGACCGATTATGGAGCACTTTGTGTGCCATTTGCAGTGATATGGGTGCCAGAAACAGAATAGTGGAGTTCAAAGACCATTATTAATGTGTAACTACACTATTCGATTTGGTCCCAGCAATGTGTCAGAACTACAAAAGCATTTTGTAAATACATTTTTTTCCAATGTTCCTGACTAGTCTAATCTAGAAAGATTTCAGATTCCTAAGGGTGGTGGTAATGTAGCTTTTATCATCTTCAGAATTGCTAATGGCTAACACGTATAGCATGTTTTTGTCAGTAAACACAGGTCTGACAATTGTGTTCAATCCACATGCACTTACAGTGACTAAATGCATTGCAGTAACTCCAAGTGTCTTGTAAAAGCTGTTAGTGACAAACGCATGTAAAATTTAAAACTTTACATGTGTTTGCTACTACTGTATTTAAAAAAAAACGATGCCAATTAATTGCAATAGTCACTATGCAAAACCTTTTATAAAAATTCATAAAGGTGGCAACAAAACAAACCAAACTTTATTAACTTCCTCATACTGCAGGTTGGAAGAGTGTAGAGAGTGTTCCCAAGTTGGTTTCGGAATACATGGCTAAGAAAATAAAAGTTGATGAATTTGTGACTCACGATTTGCCCTTCGATTCTATTAATGAAGCCTTTGAACTGATGCATGCTGGGAAGAGGTAAGCTCACTTTGAATATGCAGCAATGCATACATTTACAATACTTTAGTAGCAATGCAAAAAAAATCCATGCCTGGCCTGTACCACTCATTACAGCCAATACACAACATGCCAACAGATAAGCAAGCCATTTACATTCAATAACACAATGTATTAAACCACCTTAAAATGTAGCCTTCTGCTTTCCTTTTAGCTTTTTTTTTTTTTTTTTTCTAGAAATTAATTTTATTTTATTTGCACCATAAAATCCTACATATGTCCAAGTTCTTGTTAAACGTAACTTTTTTCCACTGTTATATTTTTTTCACAGCATTCGCAGTGTTCTAAACTTCTAGACGTTTTGGAAGAAAGCCGTGCTCAATTGGTAGTTGGGACGATAGCAGTCTATAGTATGCAAAACAATGTGTTGTTCAGCAGTGGTATCTGGTTTCAATCGTTATCTGATGACTGTTACCTTTTTCCTGACACCAGCTAATTTTGTAATCTAGCTCATTTCTAATAAATGTTTTCTTCTCTTAATTGATTTTTACTTTTTATTTTGTTCAGGTTGTTACTGGGTTACATACGTGTGTGTGTATGTGTGTGTATATATGTATATATATATATATATATATATATATATATATATATATATATATATATATATATATATATATATATATATATATATATAAATATATATATATAAATAGATACGTTTTAGGGGTGCATTTACCTAATGAATTAGAATATAATATTTAATCTATCTAGTGTCTGTTTATGTCACCAAAACACTGCCATTTCTTGGCAGTGAGTGAAGCTACATCTTTCTCTCACACATGCACAAACACAGAGGCTATAACAATGTAGCAGACTAGCTTTCGAAGCATTTGCTTCAAGCGGGCTTACTAGTATGGTTTATATGCTTCACCGATTCTTGAAAGAACAATCTCCGGAAAATGCATAAGATTGTTTCACCCTGAAAAGGAGACATTTTCTGGTCCGGAAAACTGATTTATCTAAATACTGAGAAATGTATAAATGATTAGATATA
Organism: Crinia signifera; assembly: GCF_055691185.1. Classification (NCBI taxonomy): domain Eukaryota; kingdom Metazoa; phylum Chordata; class Amphibia; order Anura; family Myobatrachidae; genus Crinia; species Crinia signifera. The sequence goes on from NC_139217.1 coordinate 188,780,533, forward strand.
AGTAGGAGCACAAGGATGGTGCATCACCTGGAAGTGGGACAAATATTAATGTAGGTAACCCACCTGTAAATGTAGCAATACAAAGTGGCATTCAGGTTTCTTTGTACAGCTTTCTGGGCAGAGCACTGGCCTTATTGAATTGTCAACTACTTTCCAGAAGACATGTGCTGCAATGTGTCTTTATGCTGTTGCACCACCATAACCCTTGCCATTAAGTTCCTTATTCGGTTAGTTTATCCTTATGAAACCATTTATTAAACCTTTTAAATCATTACTTTCAAACTGTGGGCAGAAGTATTAAGCCTGGTGAAGAGATAAAGTAGAGGGTGATAACGCACCAGCCAAGCAACTCATGTAATTTTTCAAACAAAGCTGATTGGCTTCTGCATTATCACCTTCGACTTTATCTCTTCACCAGGCTTAATACATCTGCCCCAATGTTCCTACAGATTCAATATGATACGGTTATTTGACATCCATCATTTTTTAAATGTCCTTTTATGGTTCATGGTTGAACAGCCCAAGAGTTTTTCAGCAATTAGTAGAATGATCTAATTTATAATTATTTCACCTCCCTCTTGTTAGCTTTAGTAAAGAATATAGGTCTCTTCCCTGGCTAGTAGGTACAAAATTAAAGTGGAGGTGTAATTATTGCAACAAATCAGGTTCTACTGTAGCTATCCTTTTTTCTATTGCATTATATGATAGATGCACTTTTACTATTGACAAAACAAAACCTGTTATACAATTTTAATGTACAATGCCATTACTAAAAGTTTATTCGGAAATTTACATCCAAAAATAAAAATCTTAACTTTTTTACAGTCTCTACTCAAATTATCAAATCGTATATTCATTTTTCGCACGGAAACTAAAAATGTTTCTTTAGGTCGTAAAAGCTCCCATACACTACTCCTAAGGTATTGCATGCAGTAATGTGGAGGAGGTTCCTTACAACAACAATTTACTATATTTTGTATTTTCTTAAGAGCATAAAGCAGATCCTGGTAAAATGAATGTGCACTTAAATCCTATTTTATGATCAGCTCTGAACACAACGTTGAATAAGCTTGATGGTAGTAGCGGCAGCAAGTGTTCATATATTTCTAGACCCTCTGAGAGCAGGGCTGGGCAATTGTGGCCCTCCAGATGTTGAATAACTACACATCCCAGGATGCTTTGCATTAGTTTTGCAATGTGGCCATGCTGAAACTGATGCGAGGCATGCTGGGATATGTAGTTCCTCAACATCTGGAGGGCCGCAATTGCCCAGCCCTGCTCTGAGGGAGACCGCTTGTTTGCGGTGTCTAAATCTAACCCTACTTTGTGATGATCAGTGCTGTGTATCTTTCACTTTAATACTACTTTTCACCTTTGAGCATCTATGGCAGTGGTTCCCAAACTGTGTGCCGTGGCACCCTGGGGTGCCTTGTGGGACTTGCAGGGGTGCCCTGGGTTGATGGTCCAGGACCAATTCAAATTATTTATGTCCATTATAATAGTCAAATTGGGGATAGACAGTACCAAATCCTGTCCATTACCACATAACTGATCCTAAGGATGAGATATAAGCACAATTTATTGAACTTATATTTGTTTCTGACTTTCTCAATGAGAAAAATTCAGCCTAGGGGTGCCGCGAAAACATTTCTGGCGCTTTGGGGTGCCTTGATTCAAAAACTTTGGGAACCCCTGATCTATGGGAAGACTTGTACTTTTTTCCCTACACTGTGTACATCTTGCTTTGCAAGTTCTTACCAGATTGCCTCTCATACTACACCTGGGGAATAACATGCTGCAGAATGCAGCATGGGTCCTTGTCCTTCACCAAGCCCCATGTCCGTGTTTGTAAAGCATAAGGGCCCTTACTCTAGTTCACTCGCAGAGGCAAATTCCTTCTCAAATGGACAAAACCACCTGAACTGCAGGGGGGGGGCAGATGTAACTTGTGCATAGAGAGTTAGATTTGGGTGAGTTATTTTGTTTCTTTACAGGGAAAATACTGGCTGCTTTATTTTTACACTGCAATATAGATCTCACTTTGTAGTAAAACCCCACCCAAATCTAATTCTCTCTGCACATGTAACATCTGCCCCACCTGCAGTGCACATGGTTTTGTCCATTTGCAAAGGAATTTACCTTTGCGAGTGAACTAGAATAAGGGCAAATGTGCTGTGGCAGGGGTTATTCAGTAAGTTGGTGGGTGATGTGATCAGCCTGCTCTGCCACAGTTTTGCGATTTATGTACATAATGCATTTTTTATTTACTACAAAGCAATGCAATAAAAAAAGTGCTTTCTATCCAGAACTTGATTGACACAAATACATTTATTACAGTGACAAACTTTAAATATATAGCACTTGGCTGATAATTATTTAAAATTAAGGCCTTATAAAATTCTTACAGCTAGCAGACACCGTGGAACTTAATACTCAGAAAAAAATATATAAAATAGCTGATATAGCCATAGCAATCTTTCATTTAGCAATATAAAGCAAAAGCTGTTTTTAATGTAGTTGAGTTCATTCAACAGTGGTTAGCAAATGTACTACAGTAATTAGAACCTTTCATATCTACTAATCTGCAATGAAAACAATATACTAAACATCCACTGGTATTAGTGAAGTGTGTCCACACTTTGGGCCTTATTCTAGTTCTGACAAAAGCCTTCTTAGATGGACAAAACCATGTGCACTGTAGGGGGGCAGATGTAAAATGTGCAGAGAGAATTAGATTTGGGCAAGTTATTTTGTTTCTGTGCAGGGTAAATAGACTGCTTTATTTTTACACTGCAATATAGATCTTTGAAGTAAAACCCCACCTGCAGTGCACATGGTTTTGTCCATCTAAGAAGGATTTTGTCAGAGTGAACTAGAATAAGGCCCTATATACAGCTTAGTGTTCATGGATGTATTGTCCAATACCTGCTTTTTGGGGATTCCACGCTGCTAGTGATGCTTAACAATATGTTACTATGCAGAACTGCTTCCTCAGCAGGATAAAATTACCTTATAAGTCCTCCTATGAAGATCCAGTGCACCCCACTTCTACACGTGTTTTCTCCACAACGTATATTACTCATGTTACTGTACATCCAGATGTGTAGTTTTGAGTATGTTGTATGAATAAATTGTGAAAATGATTATATGTAGGCAGGACCTCCATGGAACCTACAGTATAATTTGGCACACAAGTGTATAGGTAAGTGTTATTCCATTGCAAAAGCTCACCAATGCAATGTGGATAGTTGGAAGTTCTCTTAATTCTGCTGTGTACTTGAATTCTGCTGTGTACTTGTTCAAAAGAAATGGTTTAGGGAGATATGGATGGATTTAATCTTGAGTCCCGGGTAGGAGATCACAGAAATTAAGCACACATCACTCCATGTGTACAGGTCACAGCAACGGTGATGTGCGGTCCTGCGCATCGCGATGGCCTGACTAGGTCTTGACTGCATGCAATCAAAATATAGCACTGGCATACGTACTATGTCCTGAAGGGTGATAAAGTACAGAGAGGAAGCACCAACTTCTGTCCTTAAAGGGTGTTAAAATGTACTGTAGATGTAATCCCATTCATGCATCCACATCGCGGCATGTATGGTGCAACTAGCGTGCCCACTAGTGATCATTCTTGGGCACACCATTTATTCTTATGGGGGGTTGTGAGTAGGCACAGCCTGGCTAATGCTACAGTGTGTGTGTGTGTGTGTGTGTGTGTATAAAAGCATCGTGACAATATCTGCATGACAGGTATATATTGGTTGGTACTTTATCTCTCTCCATGACTCTGTGTGTGTGTACATACATACACATTCACCTTTCCTTTTTTTGGGGTGCCCTATGGCTTGTGACCATTTTGTTTAAACAGAAATTGTAGGGGCTCTGCACTCACTAAATCAACTGATATTAATAAAAAAGTGGAGTATTTAAGCCTGCAGCCCCCTTCACTGGACCCCACTTTTCTGCAGGTCCTAACGCTATTGTTTAAAATTATTACAATACACATACTGTAGCTATGACATTAATGTTTAATTCCAGGCATGCTATCTGGTCTAAAGCTCACAGCAGACTGTGCTTTTAAAGGTGAGCAGTTACCAACATACCTGTCACTAATCATCTAGGGAAGTGGCTAACCTAAGCTATGAAATATAGGTTAAAACAGGGTGCATAAGAGAATGTGACCACAATAAGATTAATTAAAACATTAATCAAAAAAAGTCTTATTGTGGTCACGCAAAATTTCATTTTTGTAATCCTGAAGGTTTTGGACCACGATTGTTCCACCTTTATCTGCCGGTCTTATGATGATATGATGGTATCCGATTAAGTCATCAAGGGCTTTACGTTCCTCCTTGGAAAGATTGTAATGGGTGAATTGGGACTGCAGCATCATATTTGTGAACTGATTAATTTACAAGGCGTGAAAAGGTGGGCAACGATGTGTTCGATGAAGCTGGATCAAATGAGGATTTCATCCGGGTACGAATGAATTGCTGTATGGAATCTGGCTTTTGTATGGTTTCTTTAGTCTGAAAATACTCTTTTAATCGAAGATTTGTCAAATCTATGGCGATCGATTTGCCACTGAAGGTCACTGTGGGGATTAGTAGGAATAAATGAAACCTTTTTGGAGGACTGAGATTTCAGCTGGCTTCAGTTGGTAGGAGAATGGGTTGTAGATCAATTCCTCATTAGTGCCCTTAGTTCTCGCTGTCCTTTTGTTTTGGCCCCCCCTACGGGGGGACGTCCTCGGCCACGTTTTTGTGTAGCAGCCGCTGCGGTTTCTAAAGGGCCATCTGGTCTAGACATAGGATCATCGGAGTCGTGCACAATAAAATCGCTGTCAGAGTTTGAAGTGGGAGCATCTTTGGCACGGTTTTCCCGTCTACGGCAATAACTGTACGGTCCCTGCCTCGGGTGCCCAGGTGGTCCAGGTTCGCCACCCATGAGCCACTTGTACACCTTGTTCTCCTCGTAGTCACTGTACTGAATTTATTTGCCTTAAACTTCAACAACTCCTTACGGTATGTTTCCACCTTGGCTGATAAATTGCACTGCCAATCGGGGTTTGCCGTCTGGATTACAGGGATGTTATGTAGTGATTTCAGTGATGATATTTTGTTTTTCACAAGTTATAGTTCCCTTTTGGACTCCTCGATCACGAGGAGCATCAAGTCCAGACTGCATTTATTTAAAATGCCTACCCACTTGGCGCAGAACTCCGGGTTGAACCGGCCTATAGTGGGAATGTTTCTGATCCTAAATCCTCGGTCTTCATCTTGCAGGAAAAGATTCCAGGCAATTGTTCTACCATGAAAAAAGTAGCAAATCTCCATTGATTGGTAAGTTTGTGCTTATGAGGAAGTCCTAATTGTCAGACATGCAGCAACTTTTCAGCTATTTCTCTCTTTCAGAAGAGCACTCTAACCATACATCTGATTGTTATCACGAAAAGCCTTTAAGCCTTTTGGGCAAAACCAATCACATCCCTACCTTTCCATTTATATTTTTTATTATCATTCTTTAAAAATAATACAATTTTCATGAGAAAATAGACTTGGCTGCGCTCTTAGGGGTCAATTTACTAAGATGGACATTATATTGAAAATGCGATATTGCCCAAAGCAACCACTCAGATTCTTATTTAGCACATTCTAGAAGATAATAAAAACACTAATTGGTTGCTATGGGCAACATCTCATCTTCAATTAAACTCCTATTCTAGTAAATTTACCCCTTATGTATCATGTTGTGGTCTCCTAAAACAGCATTCCATACCAGCAGATCTATAGATATCTCTTTCAACATACATCTACTGTTACAGAATTTTTGTGGGTTCTTCATCTTTATTTGCAACAACCAGAACAGAGAAAGGGGAATATTTTTCTGCACTACACATTTAATAGATTTTAGTTTTCTCAAAATGAAAACACTTTTTCTTACAAACATGAACAATGCCATTAGACCAGGCATGTCCAAAGTCCAGCCCGGGGGTCAGTTGCGGCCCATGCTGTAATTTAAGCGGCACACAGCCTCTAGCCAGAAGCGGATGGAGCATCAGATGCGCAACACACAGCACTAAAGGTGGGGCCCTGGCGAGCGTGCGTTTACCTTGCTGTCTGCAGCAAAACTGGCCCTCATTGCAAAAAGTTTGGACACCCCTGCATTAGACCCTGTTCATCTTTGGGAGAGTATTCAGTCCAAGTCTAATTTACCAGATAAAAATCCACAATTTCAATCATTTGTAGGGCATACTCTACTTCTTATTTAATCCCCAAGCCAATTTTGCGCCTGGATAAAAAAAAAAAAAAATCAAGCCTTATCAAAAAATGTTTGGATAGGTGAATTTGCTGTGAATTCACGTGGTTTTGGCAAATTCACAACTGTTTCCAAACCATTTATTTAAAACTTTTTTTTTTCATCAATTCAGTCACCCAAAAAACTAAAGAGAAATGCTTTGGGTAAAATTGTAATAAAAAATGAGTGACAACGCTCATGGTTGAATACAGATAGGCAAATCATTGTTTTTTTTTCACCTGGCGAAAAATATGGCTGGGATTGCATACCCTTCTTTATTTGTCACAAATATATATTCTTTGTAACCGTAGCATATGTATATTTTTCACATTTAGGATGTACTAGCTTAAACTTTTTTGTATTCTGTTCCACAAGGCTAAATAAACAGCATTTTAGCAAATCGAAATTTTTAATTTTTTGCAATTTATGAGACAGAACAACTTAATCTTACACAGGGATAAAACTCCCGGAGGCAATGGAGTAATTCGCCACCAGGCTTCAGACCGGAAGGGGGCACTTCCTCCTTTGCTTCTCACATCTGCATTGCTGACCCTCCTCCTCTCGCCAGACTATTTGCCGGCGATTAACCCGCTCCCAAGACCATGTGTCAGCACCTTTTTGCCCATGCCTGAATACAGTAAAAATTGATTGGGCAAAAATTGTGCTACATTATGCTTGACCCACGTGTAATCTTTCATTGTCCCAAACTGTTGGGTACAGCAACACACACTTTCAGTACAAGAGAGCAGCAGACTTAGATTGTCAAAGACAAGAACACAAAATGCTGTTCTAAAATGATGATATTTTGCCACTAAGAAACCAAAGGAAAGCTTAATATTATTCATAGAACATTGAAAGCGTATGCTCATCAATAGGTACACCTAACTAGATGGATGAAGGTTGACCAGATTACATAAATTACCAGTGGAAATAATCTAAAGAGAAGAAGCAGTAGGACAGCATGAGAACCAATGCTAATTTAATACATTAAGAGCAGACAAGTTAAATGCATTCAGATACAGGTCAGTCACTGCTCTAATCATCCTTACATTTCCTAATTGGTAGAAATTTAACTTTTTCTGCAGTATGACAGCTATCACTAAGAGCACCTGACAGTGACTAGTATACATTAACTCATGCTTACACACTTCCAGACAAGAAAGTTTATTGGTGAACTCTGTTCAAATATTAATCTCCTTACATGGACACATTTTAATCCGATTTGAAATCAGTTTATTTTATACCATCTCCATTAAATAATAAATTCTACACAACTTTTTTCTTTACTCATAAGTACCTACATTTCCTTAAGGAACCAAAAAAACAAATTCTGTAAATTAAAGAATAGCATATTTGTGAACTTGAAAGTCTGCACAGACTGCTAAAATGACCAGTCTCCCATTGACCTTACTGTGTCTGGCTCATAAGTGGGTGTAACCTGCATACCTGTAATCTAACATTAGACCAGCAGCAATACAAGCGCCTATCTATAGATTGTAAGTTTATAAACAGGGCCCTCTTACCTTTTGGTCTTTATGTTATCAATAAATAAAAATGTAGGGGGTATATTCAATCCCCGCTGCTGTTTTTGACGTAGGAAATAGTAGCGGGTGCCTATACAATGCAGTCTTTCCCGACAGCATTGAAGAGGCATCTTGGCAGAACAGACCCAACTTTAAAAGCGGTCTGGCCAGTTTTTTTAGTTGAGATCACGGCTATATCTCCACAATCCACGGCCATTTACACAGCCATGCCTCCTTTTCACCAATCAGCAGAAGAGACATAGAATCCCGCCTGCCGATAAACAGGTGAGCAGGTCATGACTATCAGGACGTACTGACAGTTGTGACCTGGGATTAAATACCCCCCCTAGTGTCTGGACTGAAAGAGCCATTTTGGATGGCAGGTTTAAAGAATTTAAAAATTAAATGTTAAATTCCTCTTCATTGACACAGAACATTAAAATACATGAGATACTGTTTAAGCATATACCATTTCATATGGGTTACACATTATGGTAATATCAATTGTTTCAGATTAAATCCTGCAATAATTTCTGATTCCCTCATTTGCCTCCTGGAATAAGATAACCGAGCAGACTCATATTTTTCATATCGTTTCAATTGAAGTTATAGTTAAACTAGTGCTACCTAGTGGTTACAATTTGTATTGCAAGATTAACAAATATTTTTTTTAAATTACTGTAGAAGTGTGGGAGTGTTTGCAGTCAAAGCATGCACTTACTGTAAGGTTGGAGCCCATAACACCGGTTTGTGTCGTTATGAATGTCAGACCATTTCACACACAAATATGAGCAAAGCAGAATTAGCAGTGAACATTTACTTTAAGAACACCATTCAACTAACATGTTCAATCTGTAGGCACATCTGACTTCCAAAGTACATGGTTTAGTACATAATTAGGCAAGATTTTAATCAGGTATTAATCATACTGTATGATCACAGTCTAAATACAATACAACCCTTCACATCACACACTAATGGTGAATACTTCCTCAAAAACAAAAGAGCCTGCAGAAAAGGTCAGTTGGACAGATATGGACTGTCAGATACTTTGGTAAGCTTGAACAAACATGATGTCAAGAATAGAATGCCACACATTACTCTGATCTGCAAGAGGCAAAGCTACTCTAAAGCTGACAAAAATACATCTTCATTAGTAAGATGGCAAAGACTTTCTACATCATGTGTATGGATTATTACATGAAAGTACACTTCTAAAGCCCAATGTCCACAAGAAAAGTTTTCACCCATTTTGGTTAGCTCCTTAATAGTCTTCTCCTTCTGCCAACATTGCACATATCTGCGAGCTAGCTTTCTACGTTTGCTAAAACCATATGCACATACATACAGAGTCCTTAAAGATCCATGGACGCATTGTGCATAGCTTGTATTGCACAAGCACACACTGAAGCGTTTACTCTCTCCGTCCTCAGAAGAGACAGCGTCTTGGAAACCATTTCCTATATGTAATTGGCATAATTAAGGCACAGTTGTTCAAAAGTAGACAACACACCTTGAAAATGAGATTTACAAAAGTAAACCGAATTTGCTCCAATCAGCACATTTATCAAGACGTTTTAATTTAACAAATATATTTGGTTGAAAAGCATATCAAAACTTTGGGCAGAGAGAGCGTTCTTGGTGTGTGTGATATGAGCTTCTTTTAACAAGTGATAAGAATTCCAGCATATACTAGGACTGGTCCTAACATACAGAGACAATTTACTCCATGATTATCATGTTCTCTGCAAGCTTAGTGATATAATAGGAAACCTCTATAGGCAAGATTTAGATTGACAGAGTGGAGATGTCAGAGGGAAATACTGATTTAGGCAATGTTTTCCCTTACAATTTACAGTATTTAACCCTTTGAGTGCCAAGTGTATTTTTTAAAATATAATGACCTGTACTGTGTACCTATTATAGGCATTTTTAGCGGATATTTCAAATATCTCACAGATGTTGGCATTCAAAAGGTTAAACAAAATCATGTGCGTAAAACTGTATACTGACCTAAATATTTATCTGTCCAATCTATCTGGTGGGAACCAAAATCTGGTAAAGTCTGGGAGCAAATGACAATCATTTGCTCTCAAATGCTTAAAAACAGACAAAAATGATTGTGTGGAGTACGTTTCAAATGGATTTATTATTTTTTTCTGATTTAACATTTTCCAGTGTTTTGGAGCAAATGGTTGACTGTCAATTGCTCCTATACATTACAAGATTTTTGTTCTCACCAGATAGATTGGACATATAAATCTTTAGGTGTGTACCCAGCATTGGACTAAAGTACTCTAGGTTCATTATCGGACAGCAGATTTGGCAAACATTCATCAGGTGTTTCTAAATAAATTAAAGAAAAAACAACTGACTCTAAACCATATTTGGACTAGTTAGTCACTGTGTGGCAAAAGCATGCATTTACTGTGCACATGGTGCTGAGACTTGTGGTTTTCATAATTCTTACACATGCTTTGCTTGTACCTGCCCTAGATGAATACAGTGAACACATCAGTGCTTTTTGTGGGTGCCGGATGACTGACCGGTAATGACTGTCGGAATCCTGACTGCTAAAAGCCCGACCGATGGGCAGCGGCTATTCTCCCTCGTGGGGGTCCTCAACCCCCATAGAGGGAGAATAAAAAAAAAAAAGTGGCAATCCACTGTGCCCACATTGTGGTGAGCGCAGCATGCCCACAAGGAGCTTCGGTGTGCCCCCTCCCCGCTGTCCGAGTCCCTGCAGTCGGGATTCCGACGTCTGGCTAATGAATGTCGGAATCCCGACTGTCGGGGTGTTATACCACACCCGTTTTTTGTTGCTTCATACTCCATTTACTACAGCTCATTGGGCTTTAAATAAATAAAGCATATTAATCTTATTGTGGTGGAGGAAACAGAAGGCCAATATATGTATTTCTTAATTACAATTTACTAAAGTCAATTTAGGACCACATTTTGAATAGTCTCACACTGGCGGCAAGTAGAATGTGTTTTTGGAGCAACAGTCATTTCAGACACTCATTTTGCAGATTCCTACTACAAATAACTAGTTATAAACACTTCAGCTTTTAATGAGAAAAGGCACCAACAAAAGGGATGAGAAAAATCAGCCCAAATACTGCAGGACATAGTAACAGTTTTTGCTACCATGGGCTTGGATGCCAAAAGAACTAACCCCACATAAGTAAAGCACCATGAAGTATGAAGCAGTTATCACTACTAGATAAAACCAGACAACTACACATCAGACTCCATGGCCAGACAGGCATTTGCCATGACATGTCTGCAGCAGCATAAAGATAGCCAGGATTAAGAAGCAGGCCATCGCCTCAATCTTCAACACAAATGCATACGTAACATATACCGAAGGAAAATATATCAGCACCCCAAACTGTAAAATACAACCACATTCAGTAAAAAGAGTTACTGTGGAGGCAACATGTGTTTCTGTCTGAGTAAGGAAAAGAAGGCAAGAAACAGAAATTCAAAATATAGGAGGGCAGGAAATAATAATAAAAAAATAATAATAATAATAATATTGGCTTCCTTCTATTTTTAGGTCATTACATTTTTTTTTTTTTTTTTAAGCATACTAATTCTGCATTGTGTTTTTCTCTACCTTCCCTTGCAGATATGCATTTGTGATAAAATCCAATGTATCCTTCAGGTAATCTTATGTAAAAATTCATGGTGCCAAGTAGCTGACCACCCATTCATTTGAATTAGTTAAGACAATAGGTTTTTGCTAAAACATAAAATGAGGGCGTCCATTGTCTTCTAATCTCCGTGTAAGTATGTCACATCCGGTCTCCGTGACTAAAAGGGTGTGCTCAAATTGTGCTGAACGTCTTCCATCCCTGGTCACTGCAGTCCAACCGTCCGGCCAGGTCTCATCTTGCCATCCACCTATAAAGTGCAAGAGAAATATGCATTTCATGAAGTCGGGAATGTCATGCTAAAAAAAAAAAAATCCACCATAAAAATTAGCCCCTTAATTTTTACTAAACATTCAAAGTACACTCATAGATACACACACTATGATTGATGTGTGTGTGCTTTTGTTTTCCTTCTAAAAAAGGGATACAGGTTTAATATCCCTTATCCAAAAAGCTCCGGACCAGAAGCATTTTGGATATTCCGTATTTCGGAACATTTTTATATTTCATTGAGGTATCTTGAGGATGGGACTAATGTGTGAATACAACATGCATTTAAAATTAGAAACATAGAATTTATGTTGTATAAACACCTCAAACATGAAATACACATATTTTTTATTTAGCATAGAACAAGGTTTCAAAACATGAATCAAAGTTTGTGTACTCTAATGGTGTGTACACACGGTCAGATGTGCCTTAAGATACTATCCACAATCCGATCCGATCGGATCGTGGATAGTATCTTAAGGCACATCCGATTTGCATACAAGTCTGACTATATAGTGCAGATCTGCACTATATAGTCATGGCAGACAAGACTTTCTGCCTTGCGATACGTGAACGTGCATTGGAATCGGATCGGGTTTTAACCCTTGCGATCTGCATCCGATTCCGATCCGATGTTGACTATATCGTCAACATAGGAAGGCAAAAAGTACCGTGTGTACACACCATCAGTGTTGAGTCTATCTGCGATTACATATGAAGGATCTGAGCAAGCCTACATCCACAGTAGATCTGTGGTTAGTTCTCCAAGATGTTTGGAATAACCTCCCTGCCAAGTTCCTTCAAAAACTGTGTGCAAGTGTACCTAGAAGAGTTGATGTGGTTTTGAATGCAAGGGATGTCATACCAAATACTCATTCACTTTGCAATTTATTTATTGATAAAAATAAACTATTACACTTTAAAATTTTAAAGCATTCTAACTTTGCAGCTTTTCTACTGTATTGTATAGGTGATAAAAAAAAATATCTATCTATCTATCTATCTATCTCACACACTTACTTGGATTCTGATATTTGGGTCTCTTGGCCTGAGGTTCCGGGGACCTCTCACTTTATGAAGTTGAGGTCCTACTCCACTGTTTTTTGGTCCTATCACATATGCTTTTGAGTAACCCCCCACCCACACACTACAGTCACTATAATGCCTCTTCGGAAGGCAGAAGAAAGAGCAAGTGGTGTGATAGACAAAGAGGTGTCGGGGAGAGGTCCTGGTCTCCGCTGCTCTCCAGTTATCCAGCACTGGACATACAACAGCTACACAGGATTGGCTGCAGTAGAGCACTTGCCTGGGGACCTGCTCAGTTTGTAATACGAGTCACGGGTCCACAATTTATGGTAAAATATGCTCTATAGAATATATTTGCGATCACTGCACTTGTATTCTGTTATTTACTATACATAACAGATCATGGCTGAGTCGCAGATTCCATTGCATTGCAAATTTAGTCTCATATGGCTTAAATAGTGAAGAGTATGTAGATGCCCTGTTAAATGGCACTACAACATTTAAATATATACAGTAGGATCTTAAGGCAGAATTCATAAAACAAGAGATTTAAAGTAATGCCCCGTACACATGGGATGATGTGGGCCTTAATTTTTGTGCCGAGAGATCTAATTAGCACAGATTGCCCTATACATAGCTAACCAGTGCTCTCTTTAGCATGTGCAGACGATCTATCTAGATCTTGACGCCAAAACCTGAACGGGCGATAGCGATGCACACGTCGCCATTGCTATAGGACACACATGAGGCGATGTGTGCTTAATGTCTAAGCAATCTAAACAGATCGCTTCGAAAATAAGGAAAAATTGCCCCATGTGTATGCCTCATTATTCCATTCAAAAGTTATTCCTAAAAATGACCTTTTTTTCTTAAGATATGCTACCTTATACAATTTATTTTGCAGCAATAAAATAAATAAAAAAATTTGGTAATCCATCCATCGCTACTCATGGTAGAGTGTCTTAGCCATGCTAAGCAAATCATGCCATACTGTATGAAGCAAAAAAGGGAAAGGCGTATGAGGACACATCTGAACATAGCTGGAAAGATGGCCTTGTTAAGTGGTGTGCAGCACCATCTTTACCACATACACACACAGCTGCAAAGATGGCTTTGCTAGGTGGTGCACCGAGCCATCTTTCAAAATATACAACTGAAAAGATAGTCACACACGCCATTGTGCACCAAATAGGATGTGCTGCTAATATAATTAACAATATAAACCGCGGGACCCGATATTATGCATACACACTGAACGATATCCGTTAACAATATCGTTCAGTGACGTCACCGGGACTCTGTCTGTATAGCCAAATGACCCGCATGTTCAGCAGATATCAAACATCGTTAACAAATGGCACCGCACATCATTAACAATATTGAGTGTACCAACTATATATTGTGAAAGATATCGCTCAGATGCCACTTTAGTGCTATATATCACAATACCCTCTAATTTGGGGCTGGAGCTACTAATGCTTATACTAGACATTTTCTGTACTCTGTTAATCATTTAAATTTATGATAATGTACTTTTCAAACTGTAAAGTAACATCCCTTACATGATTAAGTCCAGTGTTTTAATCATATAAGGGGAAAAAAAATTGTACTCCAAAGTAATAGCAAATAATGTGTCAAAATTACATTTCAGTTTAGAAAAAGTGTTCACAAAACTATTTTAGTTAAGAAGAATTAAAGAAGGATAATTCAACTAGCTTCTCCTTGCCTATGATGCATTCTGTTCCTCTATATTGTTCTAAAAGGAGTATATTTTTAGTTAGTCTTATTAAAAAAAAAATTGGTAAAATAATCAAGGTATACAGTTTGTGAATCTAAATAATTGTGACAAGCCATCTCACCTTCACAGATCATTGGTTCAATTGTAAACACATGTCCTGGTTTCATCACTCCCACAGCCTTGTTTTCTTAAAAAGAAAAAATGAAACTGTCAGCAGTTTTGAACACTTAGCAAAAAAAAAAAGATCAACTGAAGATTCAGGTTTTGATTGAAGGAAATAAATAATTGAAATCAGATAGCCTTATGCACATGAATTGCTCACAACAAACCATTTGACAATTTTCAAAGTAAGACACTAACATTTGATGCGTTTAAAATTGCAATTTAAAAAGTTTATAGACATGCAGCTGGTAATGGTAATCAGGTGGCCATTAAAAGAACATGCCAAAAAGTTATTTGAGCACCAAGTGAATTTGTCAAAATAGGTGTGAAAATTGGCAAGCTAACATTTTTTTTTCATCATAATGACCTGTAATATTTACCTTATATAGTATATATAGAAATATAATCTTTTTTGTCCTCCACAACATTTTTTTATTTGAATTTATATAACAAATGTGAGCGCCGATGGCATTTTTAGCAGATATTCTGAACATTTCTCTCAGATGTTGGCACTCAAAGAGTTAACTTGCGTTAAGCAAATTAAATAAGCAGTTAGAAATGGCTTTATATACCAATTTGTAATTTTACTTGTGTTTAGGTGCATTGACATATAAATCTAAGGCTTTCGTTATTACATCTTTTTAGATCCATTATACAATTTTGAAAACTGCTCATAAACCAGTGTCTTAATACCAATGGGAATGAGGCCCAAAAAACTGCAAAGACCCAGTGTAGGAACAAACACTTTAAATTATATATTAAAAAAAAAAAAAAAAAGGTATCCCAAATTCGTTTACACATACATCACATGCTGTAATTATACTGCGTATGTATCAGCTGAATAAATACAGGGTGTTTAGTTACGGTGATGCATAACATACCTCCCAACATGACCCTCTCCAGGAGGGACACATTGCTCTGCTCCTGGGTTTTCCACTTAATTTTTTATTGCCATCACCTGTGGTGACACCTTTCTTATTAGTTAACCTGTTCAAAAAACAAGTGACGGTAATCATACATTAAGAGGAAAGTCCAGCAGGAGAATAGGTTTCCCTCCTGGCATTGGTTATGTTGAGTGGTATGGCATAATATACAGCATAGATCAAAAACAAAACCAAACATATTGGTCTGCCCCAATTCGCATTAAGACAGGTTTAGCTGTTCTAGACCAGTCTGTTTGAGCGACACATTTTTTATACAAAAATGGATAGAAAAAAAGGAAAATGGATCATTTCAATATCATCCCGCTATCTTCAGTCACTTAAGACTGAAATCACGCACACAAAAATAATGAAAGTATGCTTCCCAAACGGAAGTGTCTGGACACTCTGGGCCCTTCTGGAACACTTACTGGCATAGTGTGGCACATTGGGAGCAGTATGGAATAACTTGTGAATGCCATGACCACAGTAGCTTCGAACAACTGAGAATCCATTTGCTTGAGCATGTTTCTGAATAATATTTCCGAGTTCCCTGTACCGGACTCCAGGCTTCACTGTTGAGGAAGAAGAGGTGATTCAACACTCCAATATGAAGCATAGATAACCCATGACAGTGCTGCCCTGTGTACTGTAGAACATAAGAGATCCGTCTTGTCTATATAGCTTAAGACCCCCTCCCAAACCATGGTAACGATCAGCATTCACTCTCCCCCTTCTCAGTAGGATAATAGTTGTAACTGATTTAGCACTAATATCTATACAATAATCTCCTGGGGTCTGCCCTTTTCAAACATGCATATGCCCCACAATTCACACTCTTATTGCTAGGGCGAAAGGACAGATCTTAGCTACAGGCAATCTAATACTTGTCTCCAGGAGCTGAAGAGGTGGTGCACCTTCAAAAGTCCTTGCTATCCTTAATTCAAATATGTGGTGGGGGAGCGCACTCTTTCTGGCACAGGCAAACAAAATGTCTAGTTATGGATATGGTATGGCTAACTGAGGCCCCGTCTCCTCAGCCATAAAGTTAGTGTGATGCATGCTGGAGTCCTACCTTAGAGGCTACCAAAGATCCCACTGCAGAATTGAATATACGTTTGTGCAATCTGGTGGCTGTCATTACTCTTGGGAGGCTGCTTAAGCTGGATTTCTAAAATATTCCATTGCAATGGAATTTTTCTGAGTCTGTATGGGCTCCTCTGTACTTTCCTTGGGAGGCTCAAAGTTGTCACATGCGCTGGAGCATGTGACCAAAAAAAAGCACTGGTTCTACAATTCTGCTGGCTGAGATGTTCATATGCAGGAGCTTCCCGGATGGACTATAGGGGGTACATGCAACTCAGGAGTGACTGCAGCCACCAGGCACTGCTCACACATTAAATACTGCAAGGAAAAAGTAGCCTCTAAGGTAGGACTGCTGCATTCTGGATTGGAGTATTATGTATATGAAAAACTTCTAAATATGCATCTTCTCTCCAACACCTGGAGATACTGTAGCAGCGCACAGACTGTGGGGTTATCCCTATGCACATTAGAAAAGATATTACTAGAACCAATGGGGGACCTTTAAGGGGTATGGGTTATAGGGTCGACAGTAATTAGATAGACGGTCAAAAGGTCGACACATGAAAAAGGTCCAAATGTGTCAACGTGGACAACGTATACGTATAAGTATGAAAAACCACCTTTTTCTGAGGGGAAAAAAAAAACGAGAAAAACTCATGTCTACCTATTGCTTGTGTCAACCTTTTGACCATGCTGACCTAATGCATGTCTACTGTTTTCATGGGTTGACCTTTTAACCGTCGTACAATAGTGGTTGCCCTATTGATTGTCAACCCATCGCCCGCATCCCCTTTTAACGCAGTAATACAGTATGGTAATGGACCAGTTGTGTATGTGTGTGTATATGTACATACATATATACATACATAACACAAATTCTTCATAAACTAATGTGAATGGTTTTGCTTTCTGAATATTCCATATATCCTCTGTATTTATGTCTTTTAAGCAGTGTCACTCTTTCTGGAAAGTGCTTTATCATTCAACTCAGAGTGCAAGAAGATAATGTGCCAGGTATACCACATATTGATCAAGTTGGAGAGGACCCTTGAAAAAAGGCTCAAAAGCCGAAACATGCACCCAGAGGACCCCACATATGCAGTGCTTCCCGTCCGATGAATTTGGTGACAGCGGAGTCGAAACCAGAAGTATCGCGGGAACGCGTCACCCGTTGCCCGATACCCGGAAGCACCCGTCCGACTTGAGACACCAATACTGCCCGCAGTCCCAGCGAACTGACAGTGCCTCGCGAGCAGGCCGGAAGCTGGTTTGGAGTGAACCAAATACCGCGACACCACCAATGACTGAGGTAAAACCCTCCCACCCCTTATCCCATGGTGGTATGGTGGGAACACCAACAAACGGGGCAGCACATCTTCCTTCCAGGTTAGGGACCTATGGGAAAAAGGGATCCCTAAAAGATCCTTAGACCTGCTGCAGGTCCACCCAGACACTGCGCTGACCCTTCTGTTGAGACACAGACCCAGCATACCAACTGGATCTTATGCTGACATTGATATATGCTTTTACCATTTATTTTTATCTTAAATTCATTAGCTTAAATAAATACATTTGTAAACCACCACAAATCCAATCGCTCTTCTCTCCTTTTCTCAAACACACCATACACACACGATCAATCCCCAACCCAGACAGTGCGCTGCTCCCCTATTGCTTTAACATATGTGCCACACATTGAGCAAGTTGGAGAGGTCCCATGGAGAACAAGGTAAGTATAGGTTCATATGTTCATAAGGTGAAAACTGAAGGCAAAGACCATTGTAAGGACGTACTGTATAAACGCCAATAAAAGGCTCCCAAACTCACCCGCTTATTGGCCAGATATTGCGCTGGTTTCATGGATTTTTGTATATAATCCTATGGTGCTACAAACAAAACTCAGTGAGTCTGGTGATACCAAGCAAAGGGTTCTTGTGAGAACATTGGCCCTTACTGAATGAACCCCAAAATATCAGTATTTATAAACTTGCAAAGTGACAGCACTGGGCTTCATGTTTATAAAAAGTGGACATGCCAATTTCAATAGTTTTGCTAATAGTGCAAGAGGTTATAGTTAAAAAAAAAACATTACTCACCTTCATCGATAGCTTGCATTAGGCACTCAAAGGTTGTCTGAACAAGCCTTTTTGCTCCTTCATCAACTTCTCCAATGTAAAACGTCTCATTGAGATCTCCATGGTAACCATTGTGAAAAACAGTGATGTCCACTGAAACGTTGTAGAAATTGAAGTAAAATATTTAAAACGTTTTCCATTTTCTATTGGGGGGGGGGGGGGGGGGGAGAATCCCTTATTTGGGGTACTTTTTTAAGTTTGAAAGGTACAAGGTGGGACACCCTCTACTTTTTTTTCCCCTTTTACTGTACTGAGAGCCTACGCAAAATATGAAGTTAAATCGGACAACTCTACCCCATGCTCCAAGACACCGGAAAAAAAGAAAAATTACGTCCTTCACAATCAACAAGTCTTGGAAAAAGACTCGAGAATGTTTAAAGGCTGCAGTCTCATCCCGCTTGCTTGGATCGCTGTCCAGAAAGTACAGTGGTAAATCGGACCTTTTGAAAATTTCTACTGAACTATAATCTGAGCACAGACCTCACCCTGCAGCAGCGGTCACTCACACAGCAAATGCCACAGACACACGGAGCTCAGGAGGATTCAGAGGAGGAGACAGAGTGACCTCACTGAATTTTATACCTGATCATGCCAGCAATAAGTACACAATACAAATAGCAACAACACTCATTAATAAGCTGCATTAGTATTACCAACCCACTCAGTCCTTGCTTGAGTATATTTTTGGTCTGTCGGAAGAACCAAGAGGAAACACACAAACCATGGGCACAACCTCCACAATAATCAGAACTGGTCCCATCCGAGACAGCAAAGCAAAGTGTGCACTGAGCTAATTGCCGTCCACATTATTGTGAATGGGTACTGAATCTGAACCTTATGTACCAAGCTCCAAAAAAGGGAAGCTTTTTGGAGCTTGGTCCCAAAGGTTACCGACATCTGGCTCTGTTGGCGTTAGTCACTTTCTGCCTATGGAGGCATTGTCAGAGGTGAAGGCTATTATGATTCCTCTCCTGCAGTCTTTGTCCAGCACTGAGGAGATGCACATGGTGCAGTGTCAGCCACTGCGCAGGACTCTTGCTAAAACATTACATACTTTGCTGTCGTCAGCTGACACCACCCCACCCCCCCCACTTGCATCATCAGTTAATTACCATGAAACGATAGGCGTGCATCCCCGCACTGTCGTGTGCAAGTGCCCGGCGAATAATCTATTCACCGCGGCCGCTCACAAGAAAAGTCACCTAAAACATAAAAAAACTTTGTTCACTTCATATTTTGCATGGGCTCTCAGAATGGCAGAAGGAAAAAAAATAGAGGGTGTACCATTGATTTTCGGACATTCGATTTTAAGGGGGGGGGGGGGGTCTTGCAAGTAAAAAGCATAGTTATTTAACAATATAACACTAGTGCCCACCATTCACAATATCTCCATCTTGCAAAGGCCTCCTGTCTGGAATTCCGTGGCAGATCACTTCATTCACAGATGTGCAGCACGACTTTGGGAAATTGTAATAATTCAATGGAGAAGGATAGCAATTTCTTGAAATACATGCCTGGAATGAACAAACAAGAATCATATCACTAAATTGAACAAAAGTATAATTCAATATTAGAGTTGAAAAACCTGTTTGACACTTTCACTTCTGGTGTACCGACTTAAAACATGTTATTAGGTTTCTTCTATTGCAGAACGGATGGTGTAATGGTTAGCATTACTACCTCACAGCACTGAGGTCATGGGTTCAATACCCACCATGGCCCTAACAGAGTTTGTATATTCTCCCTGTACTTGCGTGGGTTTCCTCCGGGTACTCTGGTTTCCTCCAACAATCCAAAAATATACTGGTAGGCTAATTGGCTCCCAACAAATTAACCCTAGGATGTCTGTGTGCGTGAACATGTGGTAGGGAATATAGATTGTAAGCTCCACTGGGGCAGGGACTGATGTGAATTTTCAAATATTCTCTGCAAAGCGCTGCGGAATATGTGTGTGCTATATAAGAAACTGGTAATAAATAAAATAAATATTGCAACTAAATAGATGTAGGCTCAAACTATTACCCTTCAGTACAATATCGAGGAAACAGATGAGCTTTATTATTGAAGGCTGGAAAAGTTGCTGCAAAAACACAAGCTTCCCAAAAATAGTTTTTATGATACTGAATGTAATATTCCCCACCGTTCTACGATGGACATTTATTTAGGCCGTTAGTGACCACTGTATATAGTTCGTAATTGTGCGTATCATGATCCCTTCAATGTGCAGTGTTGTGTACTGTAGAACTATGTCCATAACCCTGAATCAGGGGCAGAATGAACAAATAGACAAAGATAAGACCCTAAATGAAATTCCTATATACAAAGTTCTTGTAAAGGTCCATACACACTGGACGACTTTGCTTAGAGTGTATGCAGACCGATGATGGGGGAAAATTGCTGAGCTGAAAACGCTTATACCCAATAATTCCTTCTTCTGTATTTGTTAAACTGTGTTAACATACCTTAAAGATAATAATACATTTCACTTTTCTTGTTTAAGTAATGAAGTCTACGATCCCACATTACATGGAACACAAACTACATATAAGCATTTAGAATACTACATTGCATATTAAACAACTTCTGAATTCTCACCAAATGTACTGCGTGGTCTATTTCCTCCGTAGTGACTCCAGCTCTCACCATCATAGCAGCAACTTCTAATACTTCCCTAGCTAACTACAAAGTAAAAAAAAAAAGGAAATTAAAGGATTTCAGTTCAGAACCATTTCTGCTCAGTTAAAAAGCAATAGCACATAGAAAGAAAAAGTGCATTAGGCAAACAATTACTCTGCCCTTAACAGAATGAAATCAAATATGTATTAAGCCTTGAAGAGTGATGAGGTAGCGAGAGCGATAAAGTACCAACCAAATTATGTCATTTTTCAAACAAAGCCTATTACATGGCAGATTGGAAAGTGATTAAAGTACAAGTTAATCTGCTCCTATCTGCCATGTTATAGGCTTTGTTAAAAAAAAAGGACAGGCCTTGCTTGATACTTTATCACTTTCCAAGGCTTAGGGGGATATTCAATCGCCGTCGAGCATCTCCCGTGGGGGAGATTCTCGACGGGCCCTATTCAATGCTGTCTTCCCCGACAGCATTGAACAGGGTTTCCTGGCAGAACGAGCCCGACATCTCTAGCTGTCGGGCTCGTTCTGCCGAGAACAGCCGGGAAGTGACGAGCTGCCGGCTGCATCTCGTCACTTCCCGGCCGCAACTCGCGGCCACGCCCCCTTCTCGTCCCGCTGCAGGCGGGACATTGAATCCCGCCTGCATGTTCTCGGTCGAGCTGACCGGGACTGGGTCACGGCGGGCGAGCAAGCTCGTCGGCCGTGACCCGAAGATTGAATACCCCCCTTAGGGGGGGTATTCAATGTTGAATTCCGACTGCCAGAACGTCCTGTTAATCTGAATCCCAGGCAGTTTTGGGCCAGTTCGCCTGCACTCAACAGGAGGAATTCAATGTTCCGCCTCTCGAGTGTCGAAAAGGGGGCGTGTCCGTGGATTTTAGAGAATCAGCCGTGAATTTGACAATCCACAGCCGTTTCCGACAACACAGATCTGACTGGTTAAAAATTCAGATCTGTTTTGTCGAAATAGGCCTTCAATGCGGTCGAAAACGGCAGCATTAAATAGGCGGCGGGCGATATTTCCCCCGGCGGAAATAGTGCCCAAAATTGAATACACCCCTTAGTACATTTGCATCAGATAGTGGGGGGAAAATCAGATCTTTATTTATTTTATTTTCCTTTGTTTGTATATAAACACTGAAAATCAATTATGGCAAATCCATCCCTTCAGAAAAATAAATTTTCCCCAGTAAGCTTCCATCACCCTAAATTCACATAAGGTAAAATGGAACCAAGAAGTTCACTGCTGTCCATACAGGCATACGCTTACGATGTGTGAAAACAGTTGACATTTTTCTGTGAAAACCTGTCATGTGTCCGTAAGGCAGGTGAAACAAAACCAATAAGTGCCAACAATCGGGGCTAATAGGATTATCCCGGCCTTTATATTCAAAAGAGATTAAATAAAAAAACTTTCCAGAAATATAGAACTCCAATGTTTTATTAGGACAGGAAAAACTACCAATTCGATGTCCTACCTTACATACTATACGCATCTCTTCTATTTCCTCTGGAGAAATCACTTTAATTTGTGAAGTTCCTTTCAAGGATTGCTCAGAATCGGACATTCCTGAAAGTTAAAAAAAAAAAAAAAAAAACACAGGCCACCATTATAGAGAGAAGCAATTTTAAATAGGTTAAGGTACATACTTTTGTCATGTTAAATAGAATTGCAACAAAAATAATTCCGAACTAATATTAAAATACCTAAAGGGTGATCCGCATAGTCTGGCCTTTGTATATAGTGTGGTACTGGTCTCATTGGCATCTGTAGAAGAAATTAGGAGATTAAGTCAACATTCATAGGTATTCACGTAGATGCAGTACTAACTTTTTTGATGGTTAAGCAAACATCTAAAAAGCCATGAGCACCTTAAAAACTTAACAAAACATGTAACTGCAGTAAGCCAGTTACTGGAACACAAGTCTGTATAGCTGTAAAATGACCTTGGACTGGGTATTGGCAATTAGGGGGGGGGGGGTTAATACGTCACCACTATACAGTCACTTGATAAAAAGTATTTAAATATTATATTGCCTGCTGGTAATTGCCTGTAGTTGCAGTTGCGTGCAGGGGAATCAGACCTGTGTGTGAGGGGACAGTTCCCACAATGGGCGGTGAATAGGAATATCACACATTATTGAAAATAGTTTGCATGCTGACGCAATTCTAAAAAAGAGCCTACTAAAGAGTAGAGGATATAGGTCAACTGTGAAAGATATAATTGAATTATTCACTTGGCAGCAGAAAAAACTACATACAAACCTACCAATGGATAGTGTGGCCTGAGCTTCCCAGTATACCGATAACCTGGCCAAGGATCTGTGTTAATATCTCCCTCCATAGTCCATGGGGAAACTTCAGGTTTACCTTTGTCATCTTCTAGATTAAAGAGAAAGCTCAAAATTAAGAATTTAATAGTGCAACAAACAATTACAGAAGGAAAATTATTTTATTGTAGAGAAGAGAGTGACTGCTGAATTTTGTCAGATCTTAATTGTTCATTCTACACAACCCATGTGTACCTATAATGAATCCAATTCTTACTTCAACTTCTGTATATTTCCACTTGGGGTAAGTAAAAAAGCAACCTCACAGCAAAATGGAAACCTTGTTGTCAATGGTGGAATTTATTTACAATAAAAAGCACATTAGTTGTTCTGGTTCGTACAGCATGACTGAGCAATTACTTTCCTTCTCAAACTCCATGATAGCCATAACAAATGGGTTTGCTGCCTAGATCCCGAGAAAAAGGTGTATTGTGTGACTATTCCTTCTGACTTTCGGCTGAGGGAGGTAGAAGAAAATGCAAGTAGTTATACCAGGCATTCCCAATCACGGTCCTCAAGGCACACCAACAGTGCAGGTTTTGTAGATATCCAGGCTTGAGCACAGGTGACTTAATTAGTATCTGAGGGATTCTGATTAAACCATCTATGCTGAAGCCTGGATATCATTAAAACCTGCACTGTTGGTGTGCCTTGAGGACCGTGGTTGGGAATGCCTGAGTTAAACTGTTGCAGCAGCTTATGTTTTTCCAGTGGATCATTGTGTGCCAACAACGCACCATCAAGAGTATGAGCAGACATAGATGTTTCCCAGCAGACCTTAATTGAAACACTCAGTACCAAACTTGAGGTCTGGACGCTAGGCCCTTCTCTTTAATGGGAGAAGCCGGGTGTACATGCAGTGTACAGGGTATGATGTCACTTCTGTAGCACACTATGCAGACCAACAGGAAACTGGTAACAGGGTGGAAAAGCTGATGTTAGTTTATTCAGGAGCATAAAAAGGATTACTTTTTGCATTTCCTATCTTCATGCAGCCTGAACGTATCTGCAGAAAAGCCGAAGATCGCTGTTCTAGTTAAGGCACTGCTCAAGGACAGGAATTAGTCTGCAAGTTAGTGAAATTTCCTTTTCAGTACCTTTTAGGGGCAGTCCAAGGAAAGCCAAGCAGCAAGTTGAACAATCATGTTGTGGGACTGATGCATGACTACTGTCATAAAGAGAATTTATATGCTATGCAGGGGCTAAAGTGACCCAATATTAATGAGGATCTACAGGATGTACAACATGGTATATAAAAAATCAGTGAAGACCATACAGTAGGTCAATTAACCCTGATGTTGTTAATGCTCTCAATCATTAACAAACCCATGAGCATAGATAATAGTCCTGCCCTTGTCTCTGCCCTCCGAGGACCATCAGCAAACAGAGTGTTTCCAGTATACAGGTAAGAGATCTCTTAAATAATGAATTGGATGCAGATGATTAGGAGAGAAGCAGTAGAAAAAGCAGGACTTCAATTTGGGACCAGATGTCCATGGTTTGTAGTGGTAGGTTTTTGGAACAACCTAAGCAAAATCTTCTGCAAGAGACAGATGTTCTGTTTGCGTGCATAAGATTAAACCGCTGCTGCTAAAATCCTACTTAATTTATCTTTTCATCCCAATCAGGAAATTACACTGCCTACAACCGTCTGACTAGGAAAAATCATTCTCTAACCAGGGTCAAGGAAATTTTCTTTAAACTTTCAAGAACAGAAGAATTTAGAAACACGGATCAACTTTTCATTCTCCATTGAAACAAACTATAGCGAATTGGAACAGGATGTCATGAATAGGCACACAAGATGAAAAGAGGTTACCGGTACATACCAGAAAACAAAAACAAGCATCTTACGAGTGCAGAGGAAAATTCTTTGGCAAACTGGAATTAAGATTCTGAAGACAATTTCTAGAAGTCAACAGTATAGTTATCTCATTGTGGGCGGGATGTTGTAACATCCGCGGCCCCCTTCGCCGGCTACCGCATTATTAATAACGGCATATGCTATAACATATGCCGTTATTCATGCAAGGGACAGCTCTTGCGGTAAGCGCTGTCCCTTGCGATGCGGTGCCGGCGCTGGACTTCCGGGTCTGTGACCCGGGAGTCCATCTGCGCATGCGCAGACCCCGGCGCCGGCCGCAGGGCACGCTGGGAGGGATCCGTGACGGATCCCTCAAACAGCGCTGCGGTAAGAAGCCCATAGGCTTCTGCAGGGATTCGCCAGCTTTAGCTGGCGATTCCCTCCGCAGCGCTGACACTGCGGAGGGGGCATATAGCATATAGAAATGCGGTAGAAACCCCGAAAACGGGGTTTTTACCGCATTTCTGCTATATAGCATCCCGCCCTGTACCTTTACCAGGCTATGGGCAGGATGTACTAGAGATGAAATGTAGTAAAAACCCTGTCACTTTTCCCTCCCAGCGTGCACCACAGCCATTGGCTTTACTCTGTGCATGCACCAAGGGTTTCCAAGAAGTCCAGAAACCAGTGGTCCTAGCAAAGGGAAGATCTTATCAGGAGAGCTGCCCTTTGAACTGCGAATTGCATAGGTTAGTACATATGAGATTAGCATCATCGCAATGAGTAGCAGAAAGTACCGTAAGTTGTACCCCATTTTGTATAAGACATCTGCTGATGCTACATTTGGTAAGAAAATAATTTAATGTGTTATTCAAATATAAGAGAAATAAGTAAATGTTTCTGCTTAACCCACTCGTTTGGTTAGATATTGGTTTAGTACGTCCCACTCATATATGCTGCAATGTAATTTAAGACCAATCTTGCAACCCGTGTTGTCCATTTATGTTTTAGGAACAGCTTGAGACGTTTCTAAGTCAAAGATTTATCAAAGTTTAGAAAGAGATAAAGTACTAAACAATCAGCTTCTAACTCATTTGACAGGCTGTCTTTGGAAGAAAAAAAATGTGGGAGCCGATTGGTTAGTACTTTCTCTCCAAAGTTAGATATATTTTCCCCTCAGACAACAAGGGAACATGAACAGCTGCTGTGTTTTTTTCTGACCATTACAGAAAGCAGATTCAACACATCCACAGGCTGAGGGTAAAACCTGCCGACAGTTAAATAAGGAAACCAACTTTAATAATTCTAAAATGTGGGTTGTCCAATAAATCAGTGCACGTGACTGACAGTGGGCAGGGATAATTTTGAAACGATTTAGACTTCCCTCGGCATGCATCTTGTTTCAGCTGACAGCGCAGATCAGGTCACTCACCCTTTACACACATACTATTACTTTGCACAGCTCAGCAGCTGTAGGTTGTGACTGAACAGGTGAAGAAAAAGCACCCAAGCAGCTTTAAAAATACATTACATGCTATTTATTTTATGATGTGCTGCCTGCACCATGTACCAACATGTCCAATATAAATAGTAAAGAAAATGCTTGTAATGCTTACTTGCTTTTTTGTGAAGTAACTTATGTGTCGCCCAGCTTCCCCTGAAACATTCCTGCGGGTAAAGAAGAAAACAAATCACCATAATGATAACTGTAGCCAATATAGACAATTGTATGGAGGACACCTTAAATCGTGTATCAACCAATTACCAGTGGTCAGTGGCGTAGCTACAGGGGTCGCAGCGGTCGCAGATGCGACCGGGCCCCTGAGCCAGGGGGCCCAACCCCCGCCACTGTCCCGTGTAACTGTCTTCCTCCTGGCTCCCGAGACCAAGCTACTGTAGCAATCCCCTGCACCCTGTCAATTCTTTAAAATAGTGCTGTTGTCCCGTGCCCCCAGTTACCGTCCTATCCACATAGAAATTGAATATGAAGGGGCCATCAGCGTAACAGATGCAGCGTAGCGCTGGGGAGGCGGTCCTGCCTCTCTCTTGTGGCTCAACGTCACTCTTTAGTGACAAGCCAGACAGCGCGAAATACAAGTGTGCTGTCTGACCTGTCCTGCTTCCGGGGCTGATGACAGGAGACCCGGCGCGACAGTGTGCGTGCAGTGAAAACCCAGCGCAGCAATGTGAAAAACCAGCAGCGCTCTGGAGACCTGAGGTGCGGGGACCCGGCCATGCGGTCCAGAGACCCAGTGGTAGCCTGGCACTGGTGAGTGGAACCCGGTGCTGCCGAGGTATACAGTGCCACCTTTCCTCTTGGAGGGGGAGGGAAGGGGGGGATTTGGGGAGGTTCACAGAAGCACACTGCACCATCTATAGGGGGGGGGGGGGGGCTGGGGGCTCTCCTGCTCTCTCTCCCCTGCTCTCTTTCCCCCTGCCACTGCTCCTTCTCTCAACCCTCTGTCTCACCTCTTTATCTCTCTCTGCCCATAGACTTTATCCTCTCTTCTCCCCACTTCTTTCCCCATGCTCCCCCTCTCTCTCCCTCTCTCTAACATACTCCATCCCCTCTCTTTACCTGTGCTCCCAAACCCCCACCCCCTCTCTATAGCCCTAACTCTCCCCGATACTCTCTCCGATGGTCTCCCCCCAACCCCACCCCTCTACCTAGCACAGTCTCACACAGTGGGACGTGTAGTTCCACAACAGCACTGACTCCAGTCCTGTCAGGCTTGTCAGCTTTTATTTTCTTGGACCGAGACCGAGATTTTAATTTTGTTGTATGTAGGGGGGCCCCAAGCTGACCTTTCGCACCAGGGCCCATGAACCCTTAGCTACGCCCCTGCCAGTGGTAAAAGCATCAACGCTGGCCACAAACGCATACAATGCCTGGTTTCATTGCATTATATGTGACCCCAAAACAATTGTGATCTGACACTACCAGCATTTAATATTCAGTACACAGTTTCATTTACAAAGAACCATAAATCCACGGACTACTGATAAATACAGTGTAGGAACTTATAGCATGATAAAAACCAGTTACTTTCTGGGCAGGAAGATTTATAGCTGTAAAAAAGGAAGACTAAACAATTGCTCTGATGATTCAGACTAGGAACAGGTACTAAAAATGGTTACAAATAAATATGCTTTAATCTGTAATGTACGTAAATAGAACTATATACCTTCTGAAAATAAAGAAATATGCATGTAATAGGACATTTTACAATGCATCAAAGCTGAAACATGCTGTGAGAAACTTATGTTAGCATGAGACTTATTAACAGAAAATAAAATCTCTGGGGAGTGATGGCTCATTCCTGTATATGGAACAAATTCCATATACAGAAGCAAAAAGGAGAATGCGCAAACAAAATAAAACAACCATTTATGCATGGAATCAACTTAAAACTATAACCTGCCAATATAAGATAGAAAGTGGGCATGCTACTAGTCAGTGGAAACATGCAACTAGCAGGAGCAGCTTTAAAAACGGAATGGGATCATTCGTCAGACTGCATTTAGGTCTACAGTCATTAGGTCGACCCCACTAGGTCAACTGGCAGGCAGGTCGACCTGACTTAAGGTCGACATGGGCCAAGGTCGACATGACATAAGGTCGAATTTGCATAAAGGTCGACATGAGGAAGGTCGACTGGTCATAAGGTCGACATGGGTTTTTCACTGTTTTTTGATCCGAATGTCGACACAGTCGACATGGACACAGTTGGCAATGAGAATCGGACCCTCGCATCGCTCGCAATGCTTCGGGCACGGTGCCTCGCTGCGCTCGGCACACTATTTTATTCTCCCACCACGCCCTAGTGGATGGTAGGGCATGAAATACCGCCTGTCGGCACATGTCGGCTCAAAAAACAGTGAAAAACCCATGTCGACCTTATGACCAGTCGACCTTCCTCATGTCGACCTTTATGCAAATTCGACCTTAAGTCATGTCGACCTTGGCCCATGTTGACCTTAAGTCAGGTCGACCTTCCTGCCAGTCGACCTAGTGGGGTCGACCTAATGACTGTAGACCTAAGTTCATTCTAATAGATGACCGCATCCCTTAAAAACGGAGATCTATATGCAGGGTTGTATTTTTAAAATGATCAAAGCTATTTTTAGCTGCATGGTGATCTCTGGTCCTCTGGTGTTTGTGCTCATCTCCTACAACGTATTTAGGAAGCATGGTTGAAAAGGTATGTGGAGGTCAACAGTTAATAGGTTGACATCAGATGGTATAGGTGGACAAAAGTAAACACACACACAAAAGGACAACATGGTAATGATCGACATGAGGGGTTTTCTTGACTTTTTCATACTTTGCCATCCACATAAACTCAAGCAGTGTGCTGAGCAAAGCACCTAGACCAAGGTATAGTAATTGGAGAGGGCCATGTGGTTGTACGCAGTACACTAATTTGGGGTCCACTTAATAAAATGTACTAACCGACAAAAACCCTACTACCATTTCCATGTTGACCTTTTGTCTATGTGGACTTTGTTCAAGTAGAACAATTGACCGTCTTCCAAAGACAGTGTCTACCATTTAGACCGTAACCAGTGAAAGGGTATGGAATAAAAAAAAAAAAAAAAAAAAAAAAATCACAAGCCAATACAGTAGGAATAAACACTATCACCTTGCTTAGCCTGAGGGGTTATGCCAGTATTACTAAAGCTGGGTACACATATGTACAATTTCATTTTTCTTGCGACCGTTCGATCGACCGAATACACGTTCGGCCGTCCAAAACATACGACCGTTCTGCGCGTACACATATGTACAATTTTACTTGCGACGTCCGATGTACTCCCGTCCAAACAATCGTAAGAAGAAGTATATGAGAGACCCTGTAACCCTTTGCCTGCTGTTTTAACTAATGTGTGTTTAATGCCTCACTGCCCAACACTTTAGAGGCATCACTTTAAGACATTAATCAATGTTGAAGTTTTAATAGTGTGTTATGGTGCCCTGCAAAGAGCTTCCAGCACACTCTATTAAAACTTCAACATTGATTAATGTCTTAAAGTGATGCCTCTAAAGTGTTGGGCAGCGAGGCATTAAACACACATTAGTTAAAACAGCAGGCAAAGGGTTACAGGGTCTCTCATAATGCAGCATACCACCGTGCTTTGTCAAACTGTCAAGCATATCGATCGAACATGCGTACACACTTCACTTTTGTTCCGATATGGAGCCGTCCTGTCGGATGAAATATTAAGCAGCAAAGAACCTTCGACCGACCGACCGTGGACGGCCAAGAGCGTTTTTGGCCGTTTATCGATCGCACAGCAGCAATTGGGACAGCGTACACACCTATACAATCGAACGGCCGTTTGCCCCCAGATTGGAAGAACGGCCCGACGATTGTATATATGTGTACCTAGCTTTATGCATACAGTGTTGAATTTCAATGGAACAGTGCTAAATCCACACAATGTTATGCAAACAATTTAGATTTTCACAATTAAAGATCAGTTTTATTTGTAGCAATTACACATTGTACAAAAGTACATAAAACACTTTGTGAATAAATCATAGCCCCTTTGTCAGATTATATGTAACCTTCTGATATCACAAAAAGGCAATTTGCAGATTGAGATTATTTCCCCACAAATCTGATCTTCTAAACCAGTGGTTCCCAACCCTGGTCCTCAAGTACCCCCAATAGTGCACGCTTTCCAGGTCTCCACACAGAATCACAAGTGACATAATTAAATCCACCTGTGGATCTTTTAAAATGTGTCTAAATAATGAATGCACCTGATGGGTGACCTGGAAAACGTGCACTGTTGGGAGTACTTGAGGACCAGAATTGGGAACCACTGTTCTAAACCAACAATTTAGGGTTTTTTTGTATCCAAAAATAGCAATCATATGATCACCTCAGTGGATAAAATGCATAAAGTGTTGTACTACAATACATAATGGGCAGAGAAACATTGCACAGTGTGATCTGTGCAGGTTACAAGAAGGTGTAACGTTATTTTTAAAATGAATGGCATACACACTTGCCGATGCTGGAGGGAAAAGGGAGCGACGGTTGACCGTTGGTAACAAGGACTTTCTCATCCGAATATGTTAAGATGAGGGAGGGGGTTATTAACGCATGGGAGCTAGCACCATTAATGATATTGGGGTGTATTCATTACCTATGGTGAGCTGTGACGTCGAGCAGTGCCGATAGCTCATGGTCAGTATTCAACTGACCCCCTGCACTCACAGTTTACACCTTGTGAGGATGTCAAAATGGCAATGGTCGCCAATATATGCCGCGGGCTCGCTGCGTTAACGGCGGACCTTGCTGTCCTCTGATGGACGGAACATATAATAGGGTGAGCGGCTGGCAAAGAGGTAAGATGGCTTGATTTTGGCGAAAACAAGCCACCCTTGCTGCAGAAACCCCCTTGCCGGCAGCATGGGATACCACCCACAGAGTGTACACACTAGGCGATATTGTGAACAATGTCACTCAAAGTCCTTTCACTGATATTGTGAACAATATCGCCTAGTACAGATGTTCCCAAAACTGTCTTGGTGATCCAGTACCAACTAAAAATATTTTGGTCAATGTAATAGGCCCAACCCAAAAGTGTATTATGTCCAATAGTGTGTTATGTATCACATACCTAAACCTAAGAATAACATATAAGCACAATTGATGTAATATCTTTTTTTTCTGGATTTCTGAATAAGAAACGAATGGCCGTTAAAAAAATTATATTAGGGAGCCATGATTCAAGCACCTTTGGGAACCACTGGCCTAGTGTGTTTGGGGCTAAATACCTTGGAACCATAAAATTATTATTTTAGAGATAAAAACAATATTATGAACATATTACAGCCTTAATGTTATCACATTAACATCATATTTTTTTGCATTATTTCTTTTTAAAGTTATATTCAGTATGTATTTATTATTTATTTACAGTTTCTTCTATAGCGCAGCAGATTCCGTTGCACTTAATTGATAAAACAAATGGGGTAACGGACAGAATTGGGGGATAGAGGGCCCTGCTGCAAGCTTACAATCTATAGGGATATAGGAGGGAAACACAAGGACAGGCACCAGTAATAGCATAGCAGTCCCCCCAAGTTGCAAGTCCAGAAGAAAAGCTTTATAATACATACATACATACATACATATATAATAGGATAGGCTTGCCTGAAGAGGTGAGTTTTCAGGGAACACTTGAAAGTTTGGAGGCTAGTGGAGAATCTTATTGGGTTTGGAAGGGCATTCCATAGGGTGGGAGCAACCCAATGAAAGTCCTGAAATAGTGAATAGGAGCTAGTGATTTAAACAGAACAAAGACGCAGATCTTGTGCACAGCGGAGTAGTCGAAATGGGAGATATTTTGTGATAAGTAAAGAGATATACTGTATGCTGGTGCAGTATGGTTGATAGAAGTATTTTATATTGAATATAGTAAAATACAGGCAACCAATGGAAAGACTGCCAGAACGGATCAGCAGACAATGAGCATCTTGCTAGGAAGATCACCTAGCAACAGTATTTAAAATGGGTTACAGTGGCGAGTCTGTTCTTGGGAAGACCAGTTAGGAGACTATTGCAATAATCAATGTGGGATATAATGAGTGCATGGATAAGAGATTTAGTAGTGTCTTGTGTTAGATAGGGTTGTTGGTACTTATGTATTTGCCGGGCGCCCACTAAGCAAATAGCTTAATAGCCGATTCTGCGTAATAAAATTGCATCGCATGCGATTTTTGCATGCGATGCGATCACATGGGATGCAATTTTCCTATGTAATTTATTCACTGCTCTCTGGCCTTGGGCGGTGCGATGAGATTGCATGCGATCACATAGGGTGCATGCGATCACATAGGGTGCAATGCCATTTAATGTAGTATACACTTGTATGACATCCAATGGGATTTAGGCACCCCGCAACCCCCCCTTCCCCCCCCATCCACACCACCCCGAAGCGAGGCGAGCGGGCGACGGAACGTGTCCTCCAGACCTTTTCATACCCCCACTATCCACGTCGGTGTGGACTTGATTTTATATAGTGTGGTGAGGGCAGCGAGCCACCTAGCCCGAAGCGTGGCGAGAGCAGCGAGCCCCACGAGGGGACGCAAATTACGTTACATGTATTCTGCGTCTGCTCGCCATGATTCAGGCTCGGTAACTCGTCATACAAGTGTATAGTACATTAAATGGTATCGCACCCTATAAAAAAAAATCGCATGCGCCCAAGCCCAGAGAGCAGTGAATAAATCATAGGAAAATCGCATTTCATGCGATGGGATTTCCCTACGGTGCCGTACGTATTTAAATTGGGCACCCGCCTAATACATAAGTACCGGGTCGTATTTTGAATATGTTTTTTAGATGCATGTAACATGATTTAGAGACCGATTGAACGTGTGGAACAAAGCACAGTTTAGAGTCAAGGATGACCCCTAGGCAACAAGCTTGTAGGGTAGATTGTCGAGTTCTCAACAGTTATGGAGAGATCAGGATGCTAACCGTTCTTGGATGGTGGGAATATAAGTAATTCCATTTTGGAAATATTGAGTTTGAAGTGTCGAGAATCCATCCAGAATGAGATGGCAGAGACTCTGCCCAATACCACTGGTGACAACGCTGGGGTTGATAAGACAGATTTGAGTATTGTCCACATAGAAGTGATACTCAAATCCGAAGGAGCCGATTAGTTTGCCGGGAGAGGAGGTACAGATTGAGAAGAGCAGAGGACCGAAGACTGACAGAGTCAGTGAAGAGGAGGTAGAGTTAGAGAAGCGAACACTGAAAAAGCAATCAGATAGGTAAGAGGAGAACCAGGATAGGACTATCATTTAGACCTAGGGAGTGCAGTATTTGTATGAGAAGAGTGTGATCAACAGTGTCAAATGCAGCAGAAAGATCTAGAAGAATGAGATTCAACTCTGAGCATGCCATGACATGTGATCGCAGTTAATGTCACACTACAGACAAATAATAAATGGTCTAGCAGCCCAAACCTGGGTAAACACTAGACTATGGGGCATATTCAATGCTCTTTGCGAGTGGGGGGTTTGTACGGCAAGGATGGCTTTTTTAGCGAGGAAGACCCATCCTCGCCCTATTATGTGTTCCGTGGAATATGGATTCCCCTAAATGGCGATATTCTCCACAATTGCAGCCTCGCCATTTTGACAGCCACACTTGCTGTTTCCAAGTGCGAGGTGGGTTGGGGGCTACTTGACTAGGATGGCGAGCAATCGGCACTACTCACCATCCAAGCTCGCCTTTTGGCATTAAATTTATCCCTATGTTTGTACCCAATGAGATCAGCAACGTCGGGACCGTACCGATGAAAACGACAGAGCAACAATGGCGGCTATGTTGGCTGTGCTATGTTTTATTCAGGCCATCTCTGTCTTACCTAATGTATCATCTGCTGCGGTCTTGCTTTGTTCCTTATACGGCCCTGGCATTTTTTGTCAGGTTTTCCTGATGCTGAGGTCTCCAGCCATCTAATGCTACGCACGGCTTGCTGGTCTTCGGTGTCTTCAAATTAAAACAGCACATGCATTGGGTATACAGTGTCGCCCATTTCTCAGAATCCTAGACAAATGTTACCAGGCGCAAGCCTTGTTTTAATATGAAGGCGCCAAAGACCATCACGCGGCACAGAGCTTTAGATGGCTGTAGAAGCAGTTGACATCCGATATGGGAGGATACATATCCTGTCGGGGGTAGGATAACACTCCCATAATGGATGCCGCTGTAATGATTCCACAAGCTGATGTCCGGGCCCAATTCACGACAATAACATGGTGAAGCAGGCCTGGGCTTTTAAGGAAAGAAAAAAAAGGATATTAATACATCTATACCTCAATTCTGTATACATTATGCAGGATATTTATTAAGAAACAATCAAGACTCTTCTCAGTAGTCTATTTAAAGCAAAAAGTTTTCAAATATCCTTGTTACACATCTATAATCTTTATTTAATGCCATTTTACAACAGAATTTTTTTTTCTATTACTAGGCACAGGAGGGGACAGCTTGGCAACTTATCTTCCCATCTTATTCCTGAAGTAGGACATTAGGTTGTACACTTCAACCTTCGTCACTTAGATGTTGGCAGCAAGAACCACAAAAAAATATATATTATTTATAATTGTACCTGTTTGGAGTCCTATTGGAGAAAGGGCACTTAGTTACTAAAAAAAAAAAAAAAAAAATACAGAAACTACAGATATAATAAAGAAGTTTAGCTCTGCAAGAAACATATAAACCATGGAGATGAGATATTACAAAGGGCACGGCAGCAATTTTGGATTATCAGTAGCAAAGATTATTTGTGAGATCTCTCTGTTGCCACATACATCAAGCCTTTGCTTAGCGCAGAACACAGCAGTGCTCTTAAAAGAACAGATGCCCTCACTTATGCAAGGCATGCTTCCACAAGAGTCAGGTGTTAGGGTATTGGTTTTTGTCAAACCCTATTGTAATGCTAAAGTTAACTAGATAATTGACATTTTTTGGAGATCTGAAGGGTAAATTTACTAAAAGCTCTAATGCCGCACATACGCTGCACGTATCGCATGGGCTGCACCTACTGTTTGAACTAGATTGTATCGCCTCCATTTCAAAACGCATGATGCTTTAGCCCATCCCATGCATTTTGAACTAGACGTAATGAAATCTATTTCACAATGCATATCGCATAAAAATGAAAGGTGTTGTTCCTTGCTTGATGTCACTAAAATGGCTTTAAAGGGAGAAGTCATAATCATGGGAGACTAATCTACCTGATGTGAATTGGGAGGAGTCTTTTGCAAGATCATCGACAAGTGGCAAATTTCTAAATTCCCTACAGGGAGCATCTCTCAAGCAATTGGTGAGGGAGCCTACTCGCAAAGACTCAATATTAGATTTAATACTCACAAATGCTGACAGGATATCAGACATATGTGTGGGTGAGAACCTGGGACAATATGGTTTAGTATCAAGGCAGGGTCCAACTCCAGTCACACAAAAACTAAGGTGTTGGATTTTAGGAAGGCTGACTTTGCAAAAATGGGGAGATGTTTAAGCGACTCATTAGCGGATTGGATGAACTTGAAAGGAGTGCAGGAGAGGTGGAGAAAATTAAAAAGTGCAATACTAAAGGCAACGGACCTTTGTATCAAAAGGGTTAAGAAAAGTACCAGGAAAAGGAAGCCAGTGTGGTTTACAAAAGAGGTATCAACGAGTGTAAAAGCAAAAAAGATGGCCTTTAGGACATACAAGCAGACTCAAAATAATAATGACAAAGAAGTGTATCTTGCCAGACGCAAAGAGGCTAAGAAAGTGATCAGGCGTGCCAAGGCACAAGCTGAGGAGAAAATGGCTCAGTCGGTAGATAAAGGAAACAAAACTTTTTTTAAGTATATAAGTGAAAGGAGAAAATCAAATGGAGGAATAATAAGACTGCGGACAGACACTTAGAATTTGGTGGAGGGAGACAAAGCAATTGCAGATCATCTAAATAATTACTTTTGCTCTGTATACACTATAGAAGGAGAAAGGAAGGGACCACAGTTAAGTTGCAAGGACATTCATAAAAATAAGGTAGATGGAGGTTTATTCACTAGGGAGAAAGTCCTAACAGAACTTTCAAGACTGAAAGTGGATAAATCAATGGGGCCAGACGGAGTGCATCCAAGGATACTAAAAGAACTAAAAGATGTGTTGGTAGCGCCATTAACAGATTTATTCAACCAGTCACTAGATACAGGTGCAGTTCCAGAGGACTGGAGAAAAGCAAATGTAGTTCCACTGCACAAAAGCGGAAGCAAAGAAGAAGCAAGTAACTACAGACCAGTGAGCCTTACATCAGTAGTAGGGAAAATAATAGAAACACTATTAAAAGAAAGAATAGTGGAATATCTTAAATTAAACAACTTACAGGATCCAAAACAGCATGGTTTTACTGCAGGGAGATCATGCCAAACAAGTCTCATTGACTTTTTTGACTCCGTGACCAAAATACTAGATGAAGGGGGGCTGTAGATGTGGCATATCTAGACTTTGGTAAGGCATTTGACACTGTCCCACATCGCAGGCTGCTAAATAAACTTGAAAGTGTGGGATTGGATTATAAAACAATTAAATGGATAAGAACCTGGTTGCAGGATAGGAAACAGACAGTTGTCGTAAATGGAGTGCATTCTATGGAGGGACATGTTACCAGTGGAGTACCCCAGGGATCTGTACTTGGACCAGTGCTCTTTAATATCTTTGTTAGTGACATTGCAAATGGTTTTGAAGGGAAAGTATGCCTTTTTGCAGATGATACAAAGATATGCAACAGAGTAGACACACCAAGAGGGGTAAATCAAATGACTGATGATCTAAGTAAACTTGAGAATTGGTCAAGAGAATGGCAGCTACAGTTTAATGCTAAAAAATGCAAAATTATGCACTTGGGACTCAAAAACCCAAAGGCTCAATCTAGTATCAAGGGTACTATAATGGAAACTACTGAGGAGGAAAGAGATCTAGGAGTCACTATTTCAAGTGACTTAAAGGCAGGGAGGCAATGTAACAAAGCAATGAGGAAGGCTAGTCAGATGCTTGGTTGCATAGGGAGAGGAATCAGTAGCAGAAAAAAAGACGTAATAATGCCACTTCATTGGTACGACCTCATCTGGAATACTGTGTCCAGTTCTGGAGACCATATCTTCAGAAGGATATAAATACATTGGAGAGTGTACAAAGAAGGGCAACTAAAATGGTTCATGGCCTACATCACAAAACTTACCTGGATAGACTAAAAGATCTTAACATGTATAGTTTGGAGCAGAGAAGGGAAAGGGGGGACATGATAGAAATCTTCAAATATATCAAGGGTTTTAACATAGTACAGGTGGGAAATTTTCTTCAAAGGAAAACAAGTAATAAAACACAAGGACATGCACTGAAACTGGAGGGAGGTAGGTTCAGGGGAAATGTTAGAAAGAATTACTTCACAGAAAGGGTAGTGGATAAGTGGAATAG
Organism: Crinia signifera; assembly: GCF_055691185.1. Classification (NCBI taxonomy): domain Eukaryota; kingdom Metazoa; phylum Chordata; class Amphibia; order Anura; family Myobatrachidae; genus Crinia; species Crinia signifera. The sequence goes on from NC_139217.1 coordinate 188,819,122, forward strand.
CCTCCCATCAGAGGTGGTAGAGGCTAAGACAGTAGAACAATTTAAACATGCTTGGGATAGGCATATGAATATCCTTACAAAGAAATAAGGATTAAAAAGGGTTGAGTTTACCTGAAGGGTAAAAAAAGGGGCAGACTAGATGGGCCAAATGGTTCTTATCTGCCGTCAAATTCTATGTTTCTATGTTCCGATAACAATTAGATTCTGGCTATCATTTCGCTTTTACATCCTAGAAAATTACTTTACCTCTTCATTTTTAGAACCTTTAGTAATTCATCCCCGACTCCTCAATAAATGGATAGGATACAATAATATGTAAGAGTGGTTGGTATTAACTACAGTTGGAATAGTCAAAGAAAGCATAGTAGAAAACTTTTCATTAACAATCTAAAATTAAATAGCTCACATTTAAGGTGCATACACACTGGGCGATTATGCCCAGAATGTATGGACAGTGATGATCGCTATCATCGCTGGGGGAAAGCTGCACAGTGCATATACACACTAAGCGGCTTTCTCCCTGCCCGGCGCCGTCAGCAGGAGAGGACGGCTTTCCACAGGGCAGCGCTATAGAAAGCCATCCTCAAAGCCACTCATTTGCTGGTAATACCAGCAGATGAACGGATTTCCCGGCGATGATGTGGGAGCGCGCATCACAGCTTATTGCCGGGCCGTACACACTGGTCGAAAACTGAGCGGCTTTCACGTAAAAGTCGGCCAGCGTATATGGGCCTTTAAGATGGGTACACACTACCCAATTTTAATGAATGATAATGTAGTTAGGACAATGATATTGTGCAAATACTACTATATAGTTTGTTGGATCCGATACGTAATTCCGGCGGTCGGAATCCCGACACTGGAATCCCGACCGCCGAAATCCCGACATGGGGGGGGGGGGGGACGTGGATCGCCCCCCCTTGCGGGCTCGCTGCGCTCGCCACGCAGCGGGCCCGATGCCTCGCTACGCTCGGCGCGCTATTTTATTCTCCCTCTATGGGTGTCGTGGACACCCACGGAGGGAGAAAGTTTTGGGATTTCGGCGGTCGGGATTCCAGTGTCGGGATTCTGAACGCCGGGATCCCGACCGCCGGCAAATTGACCGCATCCCAGTTTGTTAAATGATCAACCTGATCGTCTGAACACGCAGTCCAATCCGACGATATCGTCAGTAACAGCATGTTCAGCTGGGGCCTTGGCAACATCACTGAATGATATTGTCTAATGTTTACCCGCAGGTCGTTAGTTTTCATACTTTTGGTGGCCCCCTCCCGTATTCTATGTTCTGAGGAAATCCTCGCCATCAGAGGGTGGCAAGGACTCCCTGGAATGGCGTGGTTTTCTGCAGATGCAGGGAGCCCACTGCATAGAGCCGCACTCAACATTTCCACCTCGCCTCAGGGAGTGGGCGAGGTGGAAGCAGTGAGTGAGGGGGAGCGTTGTATACTGAGCGCGGGCTAAAGGAGCCACTCACCCCCACACTGAATATACCATAATGTGTACAGACAGTTAAATATGTTGGGTGTTACACAAATTGTAGCATAATTATGCACTGAAATAAATACTGTCAAATCAAAACATGGTTCATTTTATGAGTTTAAACAGTAGCTTCAGCTCTCTTCCAGAAAATAGATTAGCATTTTGGGATAACCTTGGAAGAATTTGCCTATTTATTTGCCTCTATGAAATGCATCATAAGTAAAGAAAGAAAGAAAAATGGTACTTATGTAGTAGATGGGCGCCCACTAAGCAATTTGTTTAGTGGGCTATTCTGCATAGGAAAATGGCATCACACCGCATGGGCCATTTTAAGGGCCGTGCGATGCGATTTTCCTATGTAATATATTCACTGTTCTCATAGCCCCGGGTGATAGCATCGCACCTCCCGCAAATTTGCATGCGATTTTATAGGGTGTACGATGCCATTACATTAGCTATAAAATAATATGATTGTATGGCATACAATTAGGTTTTAGGCACCCCACCCCCCACCCCGAAGCATGGCGAGCGGCGTCGGAATGCATCCTCCAACCTTTTCATACTCCCACTATCCACGTCGGCGTGGAGTTGATTTTATATAGTGTGGTGAGCGCAGCGAGCCCTGCGGAATACATGTAAAGTAATCCGCGTCCGTTCGCCACACTATATAACATCAACTCCACGCCGACGTGGATAGTGGGGGTATGAAAAGGTCGGAGGACGCGTTCCGACGCCGCTCGCCACGCTTCGGGGTGGTGTGGATAGTGGGGGGGGGGATGCCTAAAACCTCATTGTATGTCATACAATCATATTATTGTATAGCTAATGTAATGGCATCGTACATCCTATAAAATTGCATGCGATCGCATCCGAATTTGCGGGAGGTGCAATGCGATTTTCCTAAGTTACCGTACGTATGCAAATTGGGCGCCCGTCTACTACAGAAGTACCAGAAAAATAAATAAATAACCTGTGTACACACCACAAAGGGAAGAAAAGCTGATGGGGGTCCACCCCACATAATGGTAGTTTATAATGCACTGCAGAAAACATTTGCAGTATAGGTAACACATGCATATTTATTAAGCTCAATCACAAGACATAATTATTTTAATGCAAAACTTAAATGTTTTTTTGGGGGGAAGAAAAAAAAAAAAGCTTGTCACACCTTGCTTAAAAAAAAGCAAAAAACAAAAAACAAAAAAAACAACAACAACCTTTAAACCCAGCAAATACTACAATAGGTGCACCAAATAATGTGTACAATTTACCACACACTTACTAACCTGAAATAACAGAGATTGTTTCTGTTAATGGGCGATTGTAAGGGTGGCCCTTTTTAGTGTAACATTGCTAGTTTATACTTTAATTGGGATATGGCCATTAGGTCGACATGCATTGGATCAACCACTGAAGGTCGACGGCTAAAGTCAACAGGGTTGGAAGGTCGACACACGCATTAGGTCCACAATAAGAACATTTTTTCACAATTTTTTTTTGCAACATGTGCCAACAGGCAGTATTTCACACCCTACATCAGGCATGGCCAAACTATGGCCCTCCAGCCGTTGTGAAACTAGAAGTCTCAGCATGACTTACCATAGTTTTAGAATTCCCTAATAGCACAATTATGGCAATGCATGACTGGACTTTTCACAACAGCTGAAGTGCCATAGTTTGGACATGCTTGCCCTACATCCAATAGAGCAGGGGTGGAGAACCTTCAGCCCTCCAGCTGTTGAGCTCTGCATCCCAGCATGCCCTGCAGCAGTTGTAGCATGGCCACATAACAAAACTGTAACAAGGCATGCTGGGATGTGTAGTTTCACAACAGTTGAGAGAGAGACCAGAGAGACATGATACACTTTGAAAGTGTCCATGTGGACTGTCAACATTAAGGGTTGATCCCATTAACCCTGAAGGGTGTGGATGATTTGCCGAGTGAGAATCATCACAACACCTGGCACACTTCACGGCAGGCCGAATTTGCTGAAAAATGCTTGCACCTCCATAGGGGTGCGAGCAAATTTCAGTGAGTGCGGCCCTGTGAAGGGTGAGTTAGGGTTAATTCGGGTGCCGTTTTCAGTGTGAAAATGGCAACTGAACGGCAACTCGCACCCTTTGGGGCTAATAGGATCGACACCATAGTGACAAAAAAAAAAAGTGAAAAACTGATGTTGACCATTTAACTGTGGACCCTCCCATTGTCAACCTAATGTGTGTGTGTGTCAACCTATTTCATATGTCGACCTAAGCCAGTGATGTCTAACCTTGACACTCCAGCTGTTGTTGAACTACACATCCCAGCATGCTCTGCTCAGGTTTTGCTTTTTGGTCATGCTAAAACTGATGTATGGCATGTGAGATGTATAGTTCAAAAACAGCTGGAGTGTCAAGGTTAGCCATCACTGACCTAAGCCATATAGACCCAAAATGGGTAGATCCAATGCGACTTCAATTGTGAATGAGTTTACAATAAGGATACTATGAAAATAGATACTCTTGTATGTCCACCCTCCCACCTCCAAAGTAACCATGGAGAAGAGCAGTGGCTCATAACCTGTCCACTACCACCACACCGTCCTGCATCAATGCTTCACAGATCATCAGCCCAGTGCTTTCATACATTTGGTGGAACATCAATATGTGATCTTAAAGATATCAGTGTAGATCAGGGATAGCCAACTCCAGTCCCCGAGAGCTACCAACAGTTAACGTTTTTTAAGTCTCCTCAGGGTTAGGTATTCAATGGGGATTCTCGCGGGTGGCAGCGAATCCCGTGAAGAATACTGACCGTCTGAGCACCATACCACACCCGGCACAACTAGGGTCTGGTGGATGGTATAATGGTTAACATTACTGCCTCAAAGCACTGAGGTCATGGGTTTGATTCCCACCATGGCTCTAACTGTGCAGAGTTTGTATATTCTCCCTGTACTTGCGTGGGTTTCCTCTGGGTACTCTGATTTCCTCCCACATTCCAAAAATATACTGATAAGCTAATTGGCTTCCACCAAATTTAACCCTAGAATGTCTGTGTGTGCGCATGTATAGGTGTGCACTATATAAGAAACTGTTAATAAATAACATTTTAACTTGTACATTTAAGAGTTTTTATCCCTTTATTTTAAAGTCAATGGAAGCATACCTTCTCTGCCTCATTATGGCATTATTTTGTCCATCCATCCCTGAACTACAAAGCTTCTGGTGGTGTGGTGTCTGGTGCCTATTCATACTTCTGTAGTGTAGCCCAAGTGAATAGAGGACGGGGGTGTCAAATTATCAGCACAACTGGTTATATAAGTTAACAAGTGTGGAAAAGAGAAAGCCCACCACCACACTATAACTATATATCAGAAAGGGTTGAGATTACCTGAAGGATAAAAAAAAAGGGGCAGACTACATGGGCCAAATGGTTCTTATCTGCCGTCAAATATATATATATATATATATATATATATATATATATATATATATATATATATATATATATATATATATATATATATATACACATATACATATACACATACACACACACACACACACACACACACATATACATACATACATACATACATACATACTAAGAAGGGCACATGTGATTAATTGAATCACAACCTATACTGGTACACAGATGTGCCCCTGCAGAAGCAGGAGAACATGTATGGGAAGGATCAATGCATGATAACAAGCCGGGGGTTCACCATACACTGTGCATTAATACAGGGGCATGGCGAGCAGCACACACAGTAGGCGGCACTCAGGACAGTCATGCAGTACTCAGCATGAGAGGGGGCGGGGGCCGGCTCCATGGGAGCAGCATGGGCAACCAGTGATGGTTGGGGAGAAGTAAGGGGTGCACAGTATGCCAGGTACCTGTGAGCAGAAGTACGAGCCCTGGATGCCCAGCTTGATGCAGGTAGGGCACTGCAGTTTGGCTGCGCTGGTGCAGTCCTCTGTCTCACACACTCTGCTCTCCACCGCCGCCATGCTTCACCCGGCTGCTGCACCCACAGGACGGCGGAGAGGAGGGGACGTGAGGGCGGTGGGCGTGTGCTGGAGACAGCTGGGTGGCGCTGCGACCAGCCTGTCTGCGGGGAGAGCTGGCAGTGACGTACGGTGACAACAGGAAGGAGAACAGCCACTCCGGCAGTGCCGTCGCTCATCATGTGCGCTCAGAGGAGGAAGTCTCTCCTCATAGGTGCCGGCTGCTGTGGGCGGGGCTTTGCGAGATGCAGGCGGCAGGGCGGGGTATATATACATGCACAGTTTGCGGGGCTATGCGTCGGGACATGGTCCTCGGTCTCTCTGCTTCAGGAGGAGTATAGACTGTATATGGGCGGGGTGACCATTATGGGCGTGACCATGACGTAGAGATTAGTGATGCTGTAACAACAAAAACGGCATCAGGGATTCGTATCGTTCGTGAGTGTGAGCTGTTCTGTGTAGACTAGTATCGATTCTGGAAGTCTGGTCAGTATAGGCTGTAGTAGTAGCGCCCGGCCTGGGGCACTGGCAGTCTATAAATATCAGTGCGGTGTACGCCGATGGTTAGGTCCATGTAGTGTTTAGTTATGTCACTGACGGGGGATTATGTAACAGAGCTGTGCTGCAGTGCAGGCGGTACTGTATGTGGGTAAAGCTAGATTACTAGCATAGGTAAGAGTGTTACACAGTAAAAGTACTAAACTATCTCTGGAACAGTTTGTATTTCTGTGCATATTTACTGTGACTGGCTATTATTCCCGTTTGTATGCTGTACCTTCTTGGTTCTGTGTCAGCATTGGCATAATTTAATATATTAGCTTCGATTCAGTATCGGTTATAGTTTTGCGACAATGAGCAAAATATAACACTCACAGGTCAAGGCCAAGATTCAAACACAAATTTTGCATTTGCTGCATCTGCATAGGCGAGCGCAGCCCATTTTCTTAGGGGGTGCACCATTGGAGGGGCGTGTCTATCACTGCCTACTGGACGTGTCTATCAATGCCTATTTGGCATCAATGCAAAGTAAATAGGTGACTTATTTATGTATATGCAATTCAGAATAAATTGTTGCCCCACACATTTACTAGAAGCAGGCGCAGTGGGCGCCATAGGCGCGCTTCAAAAATTTACACTGTAATGCCGGTACTTGTTTCCTAGCACGGCGCCCATCGTAGGTCATCGCATACCTTAAGTTAAGGTATGCGATGGACGTGACCGATGCGATTTCAGGGCTATTTTTAGCCTTTTTCCCCACAATTAAAAAATCGCATGCCTTAAGTTAAGGCATTCAATGCGACCGATGCGATGGACGCGATTTTACATAGGGAACAATGTTAAATGGGCCAATGCACCCGATTTTTCATTGTATACCCTCCCTTATGGGTATTTTACATGAGAAATGCCCCCCCCCCCCCCCCCCCATTGTTAACGCCACCCCACAATGAACGTCAACCCGAAGCATGGCGAGCGCAGCGGTGCGCGTCCTCCGACCTTTTCATACCCTCACTATCCACGTCGGCGTGGAGTTGATTTTATATAGTGTGGCGAGCCCGAAGCGTGGGAAGGGGCGCGTAATACCTGTGAAGTAATGCGCGGCCGCTCGCCATGCTTCGGGCTTGGTGGCTCGCTGCACTCGCCACACTATATTCTATAAATTGGGGTCTGGGGGCCATTTAACATTGGGGCCAATGTAAAATCGGGTCTCAGGGACCCTTTTACATTGATTCCAATGTAAAAATCGCGTCTATCGCATGCAATGCGATCGATTTCGGGGGTCCCGATGGACACAATTCTTATCGCTGGCGCCATGCTAGGAAACAAGTACCGTAATTCCTATTACACATAATGCCACACACTGTGATCCCATTACACGTTGCGCCTTATACCGTGAGGCCCATTACACATTGCGCCTCACACTGTGATGCCCCTTACATGTTACGCAACAGACCATAATGCCCATTACGCCTCAGACCGTGACGACAATTACACATTACGCTTCACATCATGATGCCCATTACACATTATGTCACACACTGTGATGCCTATTACATATTATGCCACATAAATGCTGCTTTCCTAGATGCTCGTTGCTAGGAGTTACATGCTTGATACCAGGGGATTCATGCTTGTTGCCATGAGGGATTACATGCTCATTGCCCAAGGGGATTACATGCTCATTGCCCAGTGGGGAATTACATGCTCATTGCCCAGGGTGGGGTTATATGCTCATTGCCCAGGGGACACTCAGTGCCCCCGGAGACACAGTCCCAGACACAATCACGGCCGCTGAACTATGTATCAGAGTGTTATCATTTAAGCTGGACCTGACAAGACATTGGTTAAACAACTCCCTGGTGGCCAACTGCCCCCCAACACCAACAAAGCAGTATGAAAATTGCCACCGAATTATATATGAAACAAACAAACAGGAAGCACTTCACTGTAGATTTAAAATACAGCCACATATATAACATGCCTCTGTCATCCATCCATACACACACACAGTACATACATACATACATACATACATACACATATATATATATATATATCAGGGAAGTGGGGGGTGATTGGGGTGCGCTACCTAGTATAGAAACTGTACCTCCCAATAAAACATTACAATTTCAAAACAGAATACACATTTCTGAAATAGTGTTCTTGTATTTGAGGATGTTCCCAATGAATAAGCTCAGTCCATCTCTGGGTAAATAGTTCTTTTATTGGTGAAGAAACCCTTCAGGCTGCTGGTGCCTGATGGATGCGGGCTACTTCTCCCCTTCCGCCCTCCCTACCTCGCGATAATTTTTTTTTTAGAAGGTGCTGGGAGAAGGAGGCTGCTGTACATGGGTGGGCAGGCTGCAGCGGGGACTAGAATACGCGGTCGCGGCTGCAGCATTGGTTAGCAGCCAGCCCGGCCGAGTCGCATCATAACTACTGCTGCCAGTCAAAAGGAGGTGCTCCAACCTTGCTGCATCTGTATTGTGTGAATGCTTATCTCTGCCATGGGGCAGGCATTTTTTTGGGGTGGCAGCTGGCGCACCCCCCCCGCCCAGTCGGTTTAGACACTCCCCTTTGCACGTACTTGTCACTTCCACCATGGCGTTTGCCCAAAACCCCTGTGTAGTGCTCAGCCCTGGACCCTCTGGGTACACTAAAACCATGGCGCTCACCTCTGCTCATGTCTCTGGCTTCACAGGGGTACATTTGGTCGCGCTGTCACCGCGTGGTGACACCAGCGTGTTGTGCTCCATTGTCATGCAGGATATGGGTAGCATGCCGCCATATGTGTTTGCGCCTTGTCAGCGTCTGTGTAAAGGCCGGTGCTTGCGCAGCTGCGTATCATCAGGGCTGGCTAGTATCTGTCGCCCTCTCTGGCGGGCACCATCTTCTTGGTTTCCCCAGTCACTCCTGCACGGCTCCGCCTCACTCCCTGATTGCCTGACCAATCCCGGCACAACTCACCTGGTAAGTACTGACTGCTCAGGCTAGTCCGGCAGTCAGTACAATGATGTCCACCCCGCAACATATTTGCTCCCATCTGGTTCTGTAGTTCTCGCTACGCTCCTGAGCTTACTCGCTTCTACCTGGCTCTGTAGTCCTTACTACAATCCGAGCTTCATCCTGAAGGGATCCTACTGGCTGTTCACTGCTTCACGTTCCATCAGACTCTGCTTACCGCCAATTTGGACCATGTGAGGTCAGGCTCTCTAAGGGGTCTCATCTTGCTACAACTCCCGACGGTTATTTCCACGGTTACCTCTGGCAGCAGCCACGGTCATACAGCAAAGGATAACTCCTCTTCATTAAACACCATTCTTCAAACAACCATCCAATCCTCCAATCATCAAATCCTCCATTCTTCAAAAAACCATCCAATCCTCTAAATCCTCAACCAATCATCCAATCTCTCAATCCTCAACCAATCATCCATTCTTTCAATCCTCAACCAATCATCCAACCTCTCAATCTTCAACCTATCTTCCAAATCTTCCAGCAATCATCCAATCTTCAATTATTCATCCAATTTTCCAATTTGCAATACAATCTTCATTCGTTCTTCAACCCGTCCAATCTTCAAGTTCTGCTACTTCAGTTTATATTCAAGTTCCACTCTTCAATTATATTGCAATATTCTTTAAGGACTAAGCTTCATCATTTATTACAATAACTTACTGGACAATTGACTTTTTATATTTGCATATCTGCCATATACCATTTATCTCATCATTTTCACTGTTTGCAATATCTTTATTAAACCCATTATATTTTACTCTCATTGTTTCCTCTAATCTGTCGTGGATGCAACCCCCATATGTCAAGGCACCCAGCCTACGATATTCTCCAGCTGGTGTTACTCCAGACGTGACAGTTTGTACTGACTCCATGGATCCAGCATCAGGTCCGAAGAGAGGTGCGGCTTCTGTACAACAACTTGCAGCTCGCCTGGATCAACAGGAGGCTGCTCAGGAGCAGGTTATTCATGCCCTTCAAGGCCTGACTCAAAGACTGGACACTATTCAGACTACGTTGCAAAAAGGTCAAGGACCTGCAGTTACATCTGCGCTACCATCTAGACCTATTTCTACCACGACAGGAGTTATGGCTTACCTTCAAATTCCCACTCCAGCTAAATTTGATGGGAACCCAAAAAATTGTAGGGGTTTCATCAACCAATGTGAAATTAACTTTGAATTGCAGTCTTCATATTTTCCCACAGAGAGGTCCAAAGTGGCCTATGTGATATCACTTCTTACTGGCTCTGCCCTTAATTGGGCATCTCCCTTATGGGAAAAATCAGATGCTCTACTAGCAGACTATGCCCGGTTTATTTCAACTTTCAAGATCATCTTTGATGAACCTGGGCATGTCAGTTCTGCCGCCACAGAAATTCTAAGACTACGTCAAGGATCCAGGACAGTGGGTCAATATTTAATTCACTTTAAAATCTTAGCTACAGAATTAGCGTGGAATGAGGAGGCCTTTCTAGCAGCATTCATGAACGGACTCTCAGATAAAATCAAAGATGAAGTTGCTGCTAGGGATTTACCTCCTAAACTAGAGGATCTTATCTCTTTATGCACAAAAATAGATTTAAGGCTTCGAGAGAGAAACCATGAGAAAAGCCGATCTGACCCCAAATCCATTTTTCTTGCTAACAAGCCACCTTCTTTATCTACGGAAGAACCTATGCAGGTTAACCGTTCTAAACTGACTCCAGCTGAGCGTAAACGTAGCCAAGTTGAACACCTCTGTTTATATTGTGCTGATCCCCAGCATTTCTTTGATTCCTGCCCTAAGAAGCCGGGAAACGCCAGAACCTAACCTGTGCTAGAGAGGGCAGGTTAGGGGTTGCTTGTACCTCTCTAAAATCCAAAGATTGTATTTTTCAAGTTGCCTTGCAGGTTAAACATCAACTCAGATATCTATCAGCTCTCCTTGATTCAGAGCTTCATCACCGCTGATGTTGTCAAACGCTGGCATTTGCCCACTACATCGCTTCATCGCCCTGGTTATCTTACAGCAGTGGATGGAAAACCCAACCTTTAACCCTGCAGATTGGTCTACATACAGAAAAAATACAATTCTTTGTGATTCCCAAATCTTCATACCCATTGGTCCTGGGCCTTCCCTGGTTAAGGACTCATAATCCCAGTATCAATTGGGCTACTTCTCAAATTCAAGCATGGAGCACTCATTGCACGAATACATGTCTCAACTCCTTAATACCCATTCGACAAATTTCTTTTCAAATCCCAGAAGAATTGTATAATCAGAATCAAGGCTTATCTGTTGCCTTGTCTAAGGCCATTAAAGAACCGCCTTCTCATCATTTATGGGACAATAATATCAACTCAGTTCCAGTTAAAGTGGAAGCCATTCAGACCTGGTCTCGTCCTCATACTCTTCGAGGGATTCAAAGATTCCTGGGTTTTGTAAACTACTACAGGAGATTTATTAAAGACTTTTCCATCATTGTTGCCCCAATAACTGCTCTCATTTGCAAAGGTGCAAAAAATCCCAAATGGGATACTAAAGCCTCTAATGCCTTTTCTTTACTCAAGAAGAGACTCATCTCAGCACCGGTGTTGATTCAACCAGATGTCTCTTTGCCCTTTACGCTTGAGGTTGATACCTCTGCCATTGGTGTTGGTGCAGTTCTGTCCCAGGTGAGAGCTGATGGACAGTTGCATCCATGTGGTTTCTTCTCTAAAAAATTCTCCCCAAGCGAACAGAATTATACTGGAGGGGATCAAGAATTGTTAGCGATTAAAATGGGCTTAGAGGAATGGCAGTACCTGTTAAAAGGGGCAGTTCATGTGGTTGAAATTATTGTCGATTGTAAAAAATTGTCATACTTAAAGAGTGCTCAATGTCTTAATCCCCGTCGAAATAGATGGGCGGTGTTCTTTTCAAAGTTTAATTTTAGATTCTCTGGAGCAAAAAATCGAAAGATGAATGCCTTGTCTAGATCGTGGGAGACTGAAGTGGATACAAAGTTTTGTGGCGAAGGTCCAATTGTCGATCCAATGGTTCTTGCGGCAACCAAGGTGCGAGTTTCAGTTCCACCAGGTAAAATGTTTGTCAAGGCCAAATCAAGACACCGGATTCTTCGTTGGGTCCATGACTCTAAGTTTGCTGGCCCTCCAGGGGTACAGAAAACCTATGAATTCCTGTCACGTCTGTATTGGTGGCCAGATCTGAGGAAGGATATTCAAGACTATGTGGCTTCCTGTCTTCTTTGCGTTCCACCCAAGGTTTCCAGTCATGCTCCAGTAGATCCATTAAGATCATTATCTATTCCTAAAAACCCCTGGTCTCATCTATCGATCGACTTTATACCTCTGCGAGGTTTAAATTCATCTCCCAAATCTGTTGAATTACTCAGTAAAAAATAAATTTTTTAGGATCCATGGGTTATCTGAGGAGATTATATCCGATCAAGGTCTACTATTTGTAACAAAATTTTTGCAAGCTCTATGTAAGTTTCTCAAAGTACATTGTAAATTCAGTACAGCATACTACTCTCAGTCCAATGGTCAAGCAAGATGTGGAGACTTTCCTTTGTTTGCATGTCTCTTCCTTCCAGGATGATTGGGTGGGAGAATTGCCATATGCCGACCAATACTATTTGTCTTCTCCTTCAAATCCTTTCTTTGTTAATTGTGGCTCCCATCCTAGGGTTCCTGAATTCCAGCAAGTACTTGTCACATCTGTACCGGCGTTAACTTTATCTCTTCAGCAGTTTAGACAGCATTGGAGGAGAAACAGGAACTCACTGATAAAAGCCTCACAAAGGTATAAAAGGGTTGCTGATTGGAGAGGAAGACCTGCATCTACTGTGAAAGTAGGTAACAAAGTATGGCTGTCCACCAGAAGTTCTCGTCTACGTGTTCTTTTAGTGAAGTTTGCATCTTGTTTCATTTGGTTATTCCTGATAACTCAAATTCTCAACTCAGTTACCTGCAAAGTAAAATCATCAAGCTATCTATGGATTCCTAATTCTTTTCATATGTCATTATTAAAATCATGTATACTAAACAAATCCTCTCATGCCATACCTGAATCTCCTGAAGTTTCTATCCATAGGGGCATTAAGTACGAAGTGGATTACATCCTGGACTCTCGCATCCGGTACAAAAACTTACAGTATTTCGTCTACTGGAAAAGCTATGGACCGGAAAAAAGATCCTGGACTTATGCCTTTGAGGTACATGCTCCCAATGTGGTGAAAAACCTTCACAGGAAATTCCCAAGTAAGCTTAGAGACTGTCCTGGGGCCACTCGTAAAATGGGGGGTACTGTCACATCCACCATGGCGTTTGCCCAAAACCCCTGTGTAGTGCTCAGCCCTGGACCCACTGGGTACACTAAAACCATGGCGCTCACCTCTGCTCATGTCTCTGGCTTCACAGGGGTACATTTGGTCGCGCTGTCACCGCGTGGCGACACCGGCGTGTTGTGCTCCAGTGTCATGCAGGATATGGGTAGCATGCCGGCATGTGTGTTTGTGCCTGGTCAGCGTCTGTGTAAAGGCTGGTGCTTGCGTAGCTGCGTATCATCAGGGCCGGCTAGTATCTGTCGCCCTCTCTGGTGGGCGCCATCTTCTTGGTTTTCCCAGTCACTCCTGCACGGCTCTGCCTCATTCCCTGATTGCCTGACCAATCCCGGCACAGCTCACCTGGTAAGTACTGACTGCTCAGGCTAGTCCGGCAGTCAGAACAATGATGTCCACCCCGCAACATCATTGCTCCCATCTGGCTCTGTAGCTCTCGCTACGCTCCTGAGCTTACTCGCTCCTACCTGGCTCTGTAGTCCTCACTACAATCCGAGCTTCATCCTGAAGAGATCCTGCTGGCCGGTCACTGCTTCACGTACCATCGGACTCTGCTTACCGCCAATGTGGATCATGCGAGGTCAGGCTCTCTAAGGGGTCTCATCTTGCTACAACTCCCGACGGTTTTTTCCACGATTACCTCTGGCAGCAGCCACGGTCATACAGCAAAGGATAACTCCTCTTCATTAATCACCATTCTTCAAACAGCCATCCAATCCTCCAATCATTCAATCCTCCATTCTTCAAACAACCATCCAATCCTCCAATCATCCAATCCTCTAAATCCTCAACCAATCATCCAATCTCTCAATCCTCAACCAATCATCCAATCTTTCAATCTTCAACCAATCTTCCAACCTCTCAATCTTCAACCTATCATCCAATCTTCCAAATCTTCCAGCAATCATCCAATCTTCAATTATTCATCCAATTTGCAATACAATCTTCATTCGTTCTTCAACCCGTCCAATCTTCAAGTTCTGCTACTTCAGTTTATATTCAAGTTCCACTCTTCAATTATATTGCAATATTCTTTAAGGACTAAGCTTCATCATTTATTACAATAACTTACTGGACAATTGACTTTTTATATTTGCATATCTGCCATATACCATTTATCTCATCATTTTCACTGTTTGCAATATCTTTATTAAACCCATTATATTTTACTCTCATTGTTTCCTCTAATCTGTCGTGGATGCAACCCCCATACGTCAAGGCACCCAGCCTACGATATTCTCCAGCTGGTGTTACTCCAGATGTGACAGTACTGAATCGACGCCCCTGCAACAGTCAGTCATCTTCCTGTCACGACCGCACAATTGGCTAGATGCAGCAAAATAAAAAATGGCATAAACATAGTTACATAGTAGTGAAGGCTGAAAATAGACTTGCGTCCATCTAGTTCAACCTATGTTGTTATAATAGATTATCCATTGCTGTATAGTAGGTTCTTATTTGTACCCATGGATGTTTTTATCCAGTAAGTGTTAGTCCAACTTTATTTTGAACGTATTTATTGAGCCAGCTGACACCACCTCTCCAGGAAGAGCGTTCCAGAGTTTGACTGCTCTGACCGTAAAGAAATTTTTTCTTCTAGCTCAACAAAATCTTTTTTCTTCTAATATATACTCATGCCCTCGCGTCCTAGATTCCTTTGTAGTAAAAAAAAAAAAGGGTGTGTGACAGTTCCTTATATATAATTTGGCAGCAGCCTCCATATACACAAAGCCCGGAATGCTGTACATTCTGGGGCTTGGATGAGGTGGGCAACACAATTTTAAAATCAGCACATGGGCTTCTTTCACACTTCCCCAGCTGTGAGGGTTCAAACCGGATCCCTCCCAGCCAGTGGTGCAAGTAGGAAAAACGACTCAGTGGTACTGTGCCGCGCGCCGCAGGCGCGCGTCGGAAAATGGGTGTGGTTAGGGGCGTGGTTAGGGGCGTGGCCATATGACACTAGGGGAGTGGCTAGAATATTGCACGCCAAAGGCACACGGCCATAATTTACACAGTAATGCCTGTTACGCGTCACACACCCAATACATATGACCCATGCCATAATGCCCTTTACACATTATGCCCCACACCATAATGCTCATTGCACCGCACAACTGATGCCCATTACTAATATACCCCCATAGTGCCAGATATGCCCCCACAGTGCCAGATATGCCCCCACAGTGCCACACATATCATATGCCCCCACAGTGCCAGATATCATATGCCCCCACAGTGCCAGATATCATATGCCCCCTGTGCCAGATATCATATGCCACACAGTGCAACACATACAGTATGACCCCAGTGCCAGATATCATATGCCCCACAGTGCAACACATATGCCCCCAGTGCCAGATATCATATGCCACACAGTGCAACACATACAGTATGCCCCCAGTGCCAGATATCATATGCCCCACAGTGCAACACATATGCCCCCAGTGCCATATATCATATGCCCCACAGTGCAACACATATGCCCCCAGTGCCAGATATCATATGCCACACAGTGCAACACATACAGTATGCCCCCAGTGCCAGATATCATATGCCCCACAGTGCAACACATATGCCCCCAGTGCCATATATCATATGCCCCACAGTGCAACACATATGCCCCCAGTGCCAGATATCATATGCCCCACAGTGCAACACATATGCCCCCTGTGCCAGATATCATATACCCCACAGTGCCACACATATGCCCCCAGTGCCACACATATGCCCCCAGTGCCAGATATGCCCCCACAGTGCCAAACATATGCCCCCACAGTGCCACAAATAAATGCCCCCACAGTATTCAGCAGCAACTCACTGTTAGGTCAGGTACTCTCGTCCCCCGCCGCCGCTGCCTGCTTCTTCCCAGGGGAGGGGAGCGGAGCGCATCTTCTGTCTCCCCTGCCCCGCCGTCTATCTCGCGGGCTGGCTCCTGACTGGCTGCCACCCAGCGAGCTCTGATTGGTGAGCAGGCGTCTGTGTCACAGTGACACAGGGAGGGGAAGGAGAGACGCGCGATGCGCTCCCCTCCCCTCTGAATGCTTTCAGCAGTGGCGGGGCGGCGGATACCACGGCCCCCGCCACTTACATATGCGCACATGTGCATTGACTACTTTTGGGGGCATTTGTTATGGCCGCCATACTTGCACCACTGTATATGACCCCCACAGTGCCACACATATGCCCACCACAGTGCCACAGATATGCCCACCACAGTGCCACACATATGCCCACACAGTGCCACACATATGCCCCCAGTGCCAGCCATATGCCCCCACAGTGCCAGCCAGTACCAGATATGCCCCCACAGTGTCAGATATGCCCCCAGTGCCAGACATGCCCCCACATTGCTATGTATGCCCCCACAGTGCCAGATTTGCATCTCACAGTGCCAGATATGCCCCCCACAGTGCAACACATATGCGCCAGATATGCCCCATGCCAGATATGCCCCCCACAGTGCCAGATATGCCCCCAGTGTCAGATATGCCCACACAGTGCCACACATATGCCCCCAGTGCCAGCCATATGCCCCCACAGTGCCAGACAGAACCATATATGCCCCCACAGTGCCAAATATGCCCCCCCACAGTGCCAGGTATGCCCCCCACAGTGCCACATATGCCCACCACAGTGCCAGATATGCCCACCACAGTGCCAGATATGCCCACCACAGTGCCAAATATGCCCCCACAGTGCTAGGTATGCCCCCCACAGTGCCAGATATGCCCCCCACATTGTCAGCTGCAGAACAGCACAACTCACCGTTGGTGGGTTGCTGGCTTGCTGCAGCCTGGTCTCTCCCGCTCCAGCCGCTGCCTCCCCCTGCCGCCACCTCCGCGCCGCTGCCTCCGCACCGCTGCTGCTGCTAAGGGAGGGGAGGAAGTGAAGGAGAGACACACGATGCGCTCCCCGCCCCTCCCCTCCATAGGGAATCTGCTGTGGCGGGGGGCAGTGGACCTGTACAGGCCACGCCCCCCGCCACTTACATATGCGCGCATGCGCACAATGTTCCGGGGGGGTAATTTCTTATGGCGGTACGGGGTACCGGCACCCTATGTTTTAGTGGTACGCCGTACCACCCCGTACCGCCTCTCTTGCAGCACTGCTCCCAGCATCTGTAATACCCTGGTACTACAATAGTTAATAACTATTTAATTGTATTATGCATAGTAAGGGCTATATCCTGTGTACTGATTGGGAGAAGTTTGGAGTCCAGGCAGTGTTCACATGCAAGCCTCCTGCAGAGAGGGGAAAGACAGGAAGTGTAATACCCCTTTTACACCAAGGCATAACCCAGGTTGGACCCAGGTCAGCGTTGGTGTAAAAGGAGCCAACCCAGGTCCAGTAACACTGGTCTCCTACCCAGGTCTTGACCAGGTTTGAACACTGGTTGGACCTGGGTTGTGGGCAGTGTAAATGGTCCCAACCCAGGATGGGACATCCGGGTAGTGCTGAAAGGATACCAGAAGTGCTGGACGCCTTTCCACAGTGCGCCGCAGTGTCAAAAGACAGCAGCCAGGAAGGAAATGGGCAGTGCACACAGAAATCATAATTGGATGCAGTATCATTTATAGCACAGGTCTTCAACCTGTGGCCCTCCAGATGTTGTGAAACTACATTTCCCAGCATGCCCTGACAGTTTTGGTATGCTCTTATAGGAAAAAATGTGGCAATGCATGTTGGAACATGTAGTTTCACAACATCTGGAGGGCCATAGGTTGAAGACCCATGATATAGGAAGGGGGCTGGGGGGAGCACATGGGTGATGCTGCACTTTTATCCCGCTATATGTGCTTGAGCACTGAAAAAAATTTTTTTTTAAATATTTTACAAATTAAACAAACCAAAATTTTTCAATACTAACTAGTCATGTCTTTTCATTTTAATTTTAAATCATTGAGGGGAGGTTGGCTGGCAGTTTATTAGTCCTAACATGGACATTTTTAATGTCATCCATTCGAAAAAGCAGGCTGACCCAGGTTCAATGTAAACGGTGCAGACCTGGGTCACAGTGCTGTATAAATGGGGTATGAAGCTGGGTCCAACCCTGGAAACTCCTGTGTTCAAAGACCAGGGTCCAACCAAGGATTTTGGTGTAAAAGGGGTATTAGAAAGCAGCACAGGTCAGGAGGAAAATCTAGGAGAAGGATGCATGTTTGCTGGGACCATGGGACAGCCAGCCATTGTTCCCATGGTCCCCAACTTTGGAAACAGCAGCCATAAGTTGCACCCCTTCTATGGAGAGAGCAGCAGTACCTGTGGGTTGCTGTGAAGAGAGTCCATTTCTGCAGAGAAATATGAGAAGAATGCAGCCTCAGTTAGAGCCCTTCACAGCACATGTGGGGAGTGCTGCCACAGTCCCCGCAAGGCATCTGATAGAGAGAGAGAGACCGCAGTGTGAGAGCAGCAGTACTCAGAGTCCAGTGAGAGGGTGATGCCCACCGGTAAGGGTGCCCTAGAAGAGTGCCAGGTGTGAGTCTCAGGAGAGGATGTATCTGGGTGAGTGGTCGAAAGCCACGCGGCATGCTGAGTAGCCCCCCATTGACAAGAGTCCTTGTTATGGATGAGAGAGACTGTAACCTCTTATGTGTAGCACTACTGGTCCCAGGATGCCCTGGTATGTACTGTTGTTCACCATATTTATGCCGCTGCAATTAAATGATGTGCTGGAGGAGGTGCCTTGATGTAACCGATATGATTAATGTGCTTGAGGAGTTGGCGTGATACATGATCTAATGTAACCATTATGCTGTGTTCTGGAGGAGAGTGTTCAAGAAGTTATCCCTGCAATATCCTTGCTATTTGTTAAATAAACTGTTTATGCTGTTTTATGAGATGCCTGGCGCCCAATTATTTCCTGCGCTGCACTGACAGCTGTATTCCACTCCCACAATGTAACTGTAATTAATCCTGATTATTCAGGGGACTCCCTGGTACCTGTGCCTTACCCATGACCAGTCGAGGAAAGTAAGTGTGATTCACCATACACAGTGAATGCAGTTACCTATTGCCATTGGGGTTTTACACATCCCTGGTGGCATGCGTGTCACTCGACGCATGCGCATATAGGACTCTGGGTGCAGAGTGGAAGTTCTATCATCACAAAGAATGGGGCAGATGTATTAAGCCTTAACAAGAGATAAATGCAAGGGTGATAAGGAGAGATAAACCTCCAGCCAATCAGCTGCTTACTGATTTTTTTTTTTCAAACACAGGCTGCAACATGGCAGTTAGCAGGTGATTGGCTGGACGTTTATCTCTCCTTATCACCCTTGGATTTATCTCTTGTTAAAGCTTAATACATCTGCCCCATTGACTCTTACTGCAAAAGCTGTCCTTTGCAGATTCTTCATGCATACGGCATTAGTAAATGCCGGTATGCATTCGCAGGGTGGCATCTCACCCAATGTCACAATGCGACCTCAGTTTCAGGCTATTGCACCACTATGCATTTTTTGCAGATCTGAGGGGTTTATTGAATTAGCCCCATAGGGCGGTATTCATTTAGTAGCTGGGTTTACCTTGCAGCCAATTGGCAGCAAAAGTATCTGCGGCATGGAGAAAGGCTATTCAATTAAATAGCCTTTTTCCCCATAGCGAGAAATCAGGATTCCAAGTAAACTGAGGAATTAAGTTTTTTTTCCCATATACGAAACCAATTATATATAAAAAAAAAAAAAACAGAGCTGTGAGGTTCACTCTGACTTTGGGGATTTGTGCACTGGGTGATCCCTGCTAATTAACTATCTCTGGCGCTGCAATTAGCCGCATGATTTATACTAATTGAATACCAACAGCCTCTTATCAAAACGAAAGCATGTGTTCATTTGCGAGCAGGGTAGAAATCATTTGACGGTCAGTGACCATCAAATGATTTCAGCCACGTACACTACCCTGCGAATGGATGTTTATGCAAAATAACCATTCACAAAGCGGTGGGCACATTTCCATAGCAGCGGGGTCGAGTGAATTACCGCTGTTTAGCGAGCCAACCAGAATAACCCCAACAGACTAGTCTGGAAGTAATCTGCTTGGTGTTTGGTTCTCTGAAGACCTGGAAGTGTGGGATCTGCTGACTAGGCAATTATACATATGCAGCCTTTCCCATCATTTCTGGTGCATCACCAGCTGTCCGTATCTGGCATGCACGTTGACACGTGGGTGCCAGGAGCCGCTCCGATGAGAGTCGCTCCATCTGTAGATCATTCTCCATACCATTTGAGCTTCAGTTTTTAGCTACCAATAATGACCAGGCATTCCTTAACCCCTTGGGTGGTATGGGCAGAAATTTCATGGCATACCACTAATGTGGAATAGGTGCGCGCCAGTGGTGTCCAGGTGTGCACCACCTCTAGAGCCGCCCCCGTCAATCCTCTCAACCCCCCTAACACCTTTGCTCCGGCGAACGTACGCTGGAGCTCCCCTGACCCCCTCTTCCCCAGCCACCATGCAGTTTACAGCAATGACATAGGCTGCAGGCTCGGGGGTGTTCGGGGCGGCTCGGGAGAGTTCAGATGCCCGAGTCCTCCCGAGCCACCGCAAACATCCCCGAGCCTGTCATCTGAGGTCAATTCAGTGACTGGCGACTGGGGCAGTGGCGGCAGGGGATCACGGCCTCCGGCGCACAAACGCCGGAGGTAAGGTGGGGCTGGCTCATGCGATCTGTGGTGGGTTTTGCTGAGGCAGGACAACCCTGCCCTGGTAGGTTTGTCCTGCCCTAGCAAAACCCACCACTCAAGGGGTTAAAGACAACATTGGCTATTCCTCCGACACCTGTCATTATCAAGCACAGCCTATAACACAACAGTAAGGAGCTGATCTGCTCGTAATTTGGCCCTTATTCAGATCTGATCTCAGTACAAATGTATTCTCAAAATGGGCAAAACCATGTGCACTGCAGGTGGGGCAGATGTAACATGTATAGATCTAGTTAGATTTGTGTGAGTTATTTTGTTTATGTGCAGGGTAAATACAGTTTCAACACACCCCACCCAAATCTAACTCTCTCTGCACATGACATCTGCCCCACCTGCATTGCACATGGATTTTTCCCATTTTGAAAACAAAGTTGTACTGCGATCAGATCTGAATAAGGGCTCTTATCTCCCACTATTAAGGTGTGTATTAACCCCTTCACTGGTACCCCCGATAATTTTCCGGGTTATGCTCCAGTGTGCAGACAGACAAACCCAGAAAATCCTTGGGAGTGCCACTGCCTGCGCCGCTGAGATCAGTGCTGCACTCAGCTTCCGCCTCTGCCTGGCCCTGCCTCCTTCCCCCAGCTGTGTACAGCATGACCTTGCTAACGTCATGCCGGGTATGTCCACACGGGTAGACCCGTTCACACTGCAAAAAAACTGTATTAAAAGGCAAATTACCTTTTTTGCCTTAACAATGAGAATGGGCTGCAGTCCCCGGGACACATAAATGTCAGGTAAAACCTGTGTTCATCACATTGGCAGTGTAAACACAGTGTAAGTCATATTATGACGGGTGTGGATCAGTTGGTCACCAACAATCAGTTAGACAGTCATTAGGTTGACACCATTAGGTCGACATGAGTCTAGGTCGACATTGGTAAGGTCGACCGGGTCATTAGGTCGACATGGGTAAGGACGACAGTAAAAAAGTCACCATGGTTTTCTTTTTAATAATTTTTTGGATTATTATTATATTTTTTTTACGCAATATTGTACAATAAAATACCGTATCACATCGTATGCCATACAATGCGATGGTAAACGATTTTTTACTGTACAATCACCCTGATGGGTCCTTACAATGTTAAATGCCCCCCCCCCCCCATTGTCAATGCCACCCCCAGGATCAACGCCAACCCGAAGCGTGGTGAGCGCAGCGAGCCCGCGAGGGGCGGCGGTACGTGTCCTCCGACCTTTTCATACCCCCACTATCCACGTCGGCGTGGAGTTTATTTTAGATAATGTGATGAGTGCAGCGAGCCACCGAGCCCTAAGCATGGTGAGCAGACGCGCAATACATGTAAAGTAATACGTGCCCCCTCGCGGGGCTCGCTGCGCTCGCCACACTTCGGGCTCGGTGGCTCACTGCACTCGCCACACTAAAATCAACTCCACTCGCCACGCTTCAGGTTGGCGTTGATCCTGGGGGTGGCATTGACAATGGGGGGGGCATTTAACATGGTAAGGACCCATCAGGGTGGTTGTACAATAAAAAATCGTATACCATCGCATCGTATGCGGCTATATGGCATGCGATGCGATCTCATAAGATGCCATAAGATGAAAATCTTGGGCGCCATGCTAGTAAACAAGTACCGAACAATCACTTCACTGAAAGCTATGTATGATTTTAATTTAGATATGTCTCTGTAAACATGCTTTTTGAAAAGTAGGCAAGTATGGGTATATAAAATTCATTGCATAAGCATCACATTTATTATCACATATATTATGTTGCATTAGAAGAAAATAACTATGACAGCACAAGTTGCAAACAAATCTAATATTGCAGGCAGAAATGTTATTGTTAATAACAATAATATTATCTAGCAATATCTCACAACAAGCATTTAAACACATATACACCCTTATATGGAGCTAGACATGCCTTTTGGGTGGAGCATGACACACCCATTCATCAGCATGCCATGTCAAATTCTACTACCAACTATAATCTCCCTGAGATTTTTAAAATTAAGCAAGTACAGTATGGGCTTAATAAAAAGATCTCTCTTCTCTTTATCATAAATCAGTAATGGAGTCGCATAAGCAAGTATGGGCTTAATAAAAATATCTCTCTTCTCTTTATCATAAATCAGTTATGGAGTCGCAGGTTTCGTCACTTGGCTGGTGGGATGGTCAGAGGTGTACCCATCTTAAGGGTACAGGGGCTACAGTACATTGTGAGTTTCCTTTATAAATCAGCAAAGCAGTGAAAGACTCCATGGGCAAAATGTAATAGGGGTCGACTTTTTAGACATGTGCGATTTTTGATAAAAAAACGGCCGAAATCGCACTTTTTCCAAAAATCGCACATGTAATAGGGTGCGATTCGCTGTAAAAAATCGCACTCACATTTTGAAGTGGCAATTTTTTGTCAGAGTTCAATTCACATCCAGATGTTTTCCCATTATAAAGTATACAAATCGCACATGTAATAGGGTGCGATTTTTGGTAAACGTTACCAAAAATCGCCAAAAAATTAGGCCAGGTTCTGACTGGCGAATTTTACAGAACCATGCACAGTGGCAAACGCAGGATTTTCAGAAGGGGGTTTCCAGAGGGGCGGAGCAAAGCACGGAGATGGACACTTAGGTGACCCAGTATATGCCGAGTCAGTTAAAGTATTATAGATAGACCAAATGTATATAAATAATAATAATAATAATAATAATATACACACACACACACATATATATATATATATATATATATATATATATATACACACATACATAACAGCAGTGTAGACCCCTGGGCATAGCAATGTGTTGGGGCCCCTACCGATCCTCCAGTGGTAGGGGTGGGGGAAGCTTTGATGTCCCACGGGTGGTAGGGGGTAGTATATCAACCGCTCAGCATGTAGGGCCTGGATCAGTAATTTCCACTAATTACCCCTTTACTGCACAGATGGAGGGAGATGTGGTGGGAGAAGGGGGCATTGGGCTGAATGAAGGGGCCCTGATACATAACTTCCTGGGTGGTAGAGGATGTTTAATATGCAGAGGAGGGTGTATAGTGGATTGGGTTTATTATTCATAATTTTCTGGTGGGAGGACAGCTTGCTTGACTGCAGATATCTCCAGTTCCCAGAAATAGATTTCTTAGATTTTAATGGAATTTAAAACTAGATAATCCCACCTACCAAATGGTATTGGGGACTAGGGGAACAGAGTTCAGGAGGCAGAGCAATCCACCAACGAGTATATAAAACTACATACTAGTTGTGTGGAGCTGGAGCAGTAACCAGCTGCTGGAAGGCTGATATCTCTGGTTCTGGGAAAAGTAGAGACAAGCTTCTAGTGTCCATCAAAGGGGGAGAGTCCCAGCTTTTGGAATATACCCTCAGAAAAACTCTAAGTCAGGCAGAACCTGAAATATCTGACTGGGAAGAGCAATTAACAGGCTTGGATGGGGGCCACTGTTTTGAAGTCAGATATCTCCGGTTCCCAAGGGCCGATTTTTAAAATTCTTGTACCTATGAAAAGAGGGGACCCTCAGCTTTCAGCCTAGGTCCCTTAGACTCCTAGGGGGGTTTCTGGGTACTCAGAAACCCCCCCTGCGTGCGCTACTGATGCACAGATCATTGTGATTTGTGCATGGTTTTGTGGAAAAAAAAAGGGTTAAATCCCCCAAAAACGGGAAAAAAATGGCGTGGGGTTCCCCCTTCTGAGCATAACCAGCCCTGGGTTCAAAGAGCCGGTCCTGGTTTCATAAAATCACAGGGACAAACATATTGGGGTTCCCTTGATTTTACAAAACCAGCACCAGGCTCAAAGGCCGGTCCTGGTTCCCAAAATATGGGAGACAAAATGACTAGGGGTCCCCCGTATTTCAAGAACCAGCACCGGGCCCAACCAGCCAGCCTTTTGGGTGGAGCATGACACACCCATTCATTCCCGCCAGCCAATCATGGTTTTCCCAGACTATGATTGGCTGGCAGGCAGGGCTAAGTCCTGATCTGGGGGCGGAGCTCCCGATGTAAACAAACCTGCCCCCAGATACCGGAGAGCATTGCAAAGGGTGCGGAGAAGCCCTGAAGATCAGCGTGGCGAGTATAATTTGCTTCTACAGGTTCCCCACTATGGATTCTACTGGAGAAGGGGACCAATCTTCTATCAAGTCAGGTGAGTTGGAATGTATGGGCTCCGTGTGTAATAAAGTTATACTGTAAGTGTGTCTGTGTGGTTTTTTTTTTTTACTATTTGTACTGCTGGGGCATTACTAGTCCCAGCGGGCCCTTTATTGCCCCGCATGCTGGGACTTGTGGTTCTCCAAGTCCCTGCATGCGGTGCTGGCTTGCTGGAACTTGTAGTGCCACAGCAATACACAATGGTTTATACTTTTTTTTACACTATAAAATGATGACCACCGCCCAGGGGCATCGAAGACAGCCCCGGGCTTCAGCGTGGGGAGGTAAGTTTACACTTCCCCGGGACCCCTGCCCATGTTAACCGGTCAGAGGGATAAATGGTTTGGTTGGGGGGACTTGTATAAAAAGTCTCCCCCCTGCTGCGGCCTTACCCTGCTGGCTGGTTGGGCCCAGTGCTGGTTCTTGAAATACTGGGGTCCTTTTGTCTCCTGTATTTTGGGATCCAGGACCGGCCTTTGAGCCTGGTGCTGGTTTTGTAAATTCAAGGGAACCCCTTGAATTTGTTTGTCCCTGTGATTTTATGAAACTGGTTATGCCAACATGCAATTTTGTACACCAAATTGCATGTTGGAAAATGTGCACATTTTCACGACTGAAAATGCGTACATTTTTAAGTCTAAAAATCGCACTAAATCGCACCATATCGCACTTTGTTGCCGCGAATTCGCATCTCATTACATATGTGAATTTGCAGCAAAAAAAAAAATCGATTTTCAAAGGTGCGATTTGGGTGATTTTTAAACGTGACCAAAAATCGCCACCTACTACATTTCGCCCCATTTGTGATCTGCTTCTGTGCACAATGCCCTATTTTGCATAGACTTGCATAGTAATTGACAATTTTTGCATTTTGTTGTTTCTTTAGTTGCTGAATGGATTTCTGCCTGAACAGATCTTACAGATGAAGCTTTGTGATCACTGATTATATGTAGAGCTTATTAAAATTCTGTAAAATGGAAGGTGTTATTGTAAAATTTTTATGGGTGTTACAGAACATGCCCTTACACATTATGCCACACAATGTAATGCTTATTACAGATTATACCACATACACAATTCCCCTGGAGTTTATTTTAGATAATGTGATGAGTGCAGCGAGCCACCGAGCCCTAAGCATGGTGAGCAGACGCGCAATACATGTAAAGTAATACGTGCCCCCTCGCGGGGCTCGCTGCGCTCGCCACACTTCGGGCTCGGTGGCTCACTGCACTCGCCACACTAAAATCAACTCCACTCGCCACGCTTCAGGTTGGCGTTGATCCTGGGGGTGGCATTGACAATGGGGGGGCATTTAACATGGAAAGGACCCATCAGGGTGGTTGTACAATAAAAAATCGTATACCATCGCATCGTATGCGGCTATATGGCATGCGATGCGATCTCATAAGATGCCATAAGATGAAAATCTTGGGCGCCATGCTAGTAAACAAGTACCGAACAATCACTTCACTGAAAGCTATGTATGATTTTAATTTAGATATGTCTCTGTAAACATGCTTTTTGAAAAGTAGGCAAGTATGGGTATATAAAATTCATTGCATAAGCCTTACATTTATTATCACATATATTATGTTGCATTAGAAGAAAATAACTATGACAGCACAAGTTGCAAACAAATCTAATATTGCAGGCAGAAATGTTATTGTTAATAACAATAATATTATCTAGCAATATCTCACAACAAGCATTTAAACACATATACACCCTTATATGGAGCTAGACATGCCTTTTGGGTGGAGCATGACACACCCATTCATCAGCATGCCATGTCAAATTCTACTACCAACTATAATCTCCCTGAGATTTTTAAAATTAAGCAAGTACAGTATGGGCTTAATAAAAAGATCTCTCTTCTCTTTATCATAAATCAGTAATGGAGTCGCATAAGCAAGTATGGGCTTAATAAAAATATCTCTCTTCTCTTTATCATAAATCAGTTATGGAGTCGCAGGTTTCGTCACTTGGCTGGTGGGATGGTCAGAGGTGTACCCATCTTAAGGGTACAGGGGCTACAGTACATTGTGAGTTTCCTTTATAAATCAGCAAAGCAGTGAAAGACTCCATGGGCAAAATGTAATAGGGGTCGACTTTTTAGACATGTGCGATTTTTGATAAAAAAACGGCCGAAATCGCACTTTTTCCAAAAATCGCACATGTAATAGGGTGCGATTCGCTGTAAAAAATCGCACTCACATTTTGAAGTGGCAATTTTTTGTCAGAGTTCAATTCACATCCAGATGTTTTCCCATTATAAAGTATACAAATCGCACATGTAATAGGGTGCGATTTTTGGTAAACGTTACCAAAAATCGCCAAAAAATTAAGCCAGGTTCTGACTGGCGAATTTTACAGAACCATGCACAGTGGCAAACGCAGGATTTTCAGAAGGGGGTTTCCAGAGGGGCGGAGCAAAGCACGGAGATGGACACTTAGGTGACCCAGTATATGCCGAGTCAGTTAAAGTATTATAGATAGACCAAATGTATATAAATAATAATAATAATAATAATAATATACACACACACACACATATATATATATATATATATATATATATATATATATACACACATACATAACAGCAGTGTAGACCCCTGGGCATAGCAATGTGTTGGGGCCCCTACCGATCCTCCAGTGGTAGGGGTGGGGGAAGCTTTGATGTCCCACGGGTGGTAGGGGGTAGTATATCAACCGCTCAGCATGTAGGGCCTGGATCAGTAATTTCCACTAATTACCCCTTTACTGCACAGATGGAGGGAGATGTGGTGGGAGAAGGGGGCATTGGGCTGAATGAAGGGGCCCTGATACATAACTTCCTGGGTGGTAGAGGATGTTTAATATGCAGAGGAGGGTGTATAGTGGATTGGGTTTATTATTCATAATTTTCTGGTGGGAGGACAGCTTGCTTGACTGCAGATATCTCCAGTTCCCAGAAATAGATTTCTTAGATTTTAATGGAATTTAAAACTAGATAATCCCACCTACCAAATGGTATTGGGGACTAGGGGAACAGAGTTCAGGAGGCAGAGCAATCCACCAACGAGTATATAAAACTACATACTAGTTGTGTGGAGCTGGAGCAGTAACCAGCTGCTGGAAGGCTGATATCTCTGGTTCTGGGAAAAGTAGAGACAAGCTTCTAGTGTCCATCAAAGGGGGAGAGTCCCAGCTTTTGGAATATACCCTCAGAAAAACTCTAAGTCAGGCAGAACCTGAAATATCTGCCTGAACAGATCTTACAGATGAAGCTTTGTGATCACTGATTATATGTAGAGCTTATTAAAATTCTGTAAAATGGAAGGTGTTAATGCCCTTACACATTATGCCACACAATGTAATGCTTATTACAGATTATACCACATACACAATTCCCCTGATACAGTATGCCGCACACAGCAATGCCCCAGACACATTATGCCCCACATTATGCACATACACTAGGGCAATCGCATCTGTGCGATAAATTGAAGGATTATATGCACATCAACTTGGGCCTCTGACGCAATGCACGGGTCTGCCGGTCGCATATCACGTCGATAGATATTATGTGCTGCACATAATATTTATTGCATTTCATAAGCGATCGCATGTGGTTTTAACCACATGCAATCACTCAAATGCAATCGATGGGCGGTGGGAGTGCTTTTGGCGGTGTCAGTTTGAAGTATAGAGCTGTGAAGGAGTGCTAGCGGGCGGCAGGAGTCAGCGGCAGAGGAAGAATTTGAAAAAAAAGTTTAAAACACTGGACGGCCCTCTGTATATCTTTGTGACTGTTAAAATAGCGTCAGTGCCCGCTACTGCAACTGTCTTTTATTTACCATGTACTTGTTTTAATTTGTATTTGTATCTGTCAATCACTGTTTTCTTGTAATTTTGCTCATCTATGTATTGTCAGGTGCCGCAGCACCCTTGTGGCTACATATAAATAATAATTGATTATATACTGCAGTACTCAGGCCCACCTCCCCACAGATTCCATCCCTCTATTTAAATTTCAAGGTTTCACACCAGCCCATTATTTAAATGTACAGTCACTGAAGTGTCTCAGAAGATTGGTGCCAATATATTTTGTCTTTTATTTCTTTCGTAAAATCTTTCTGTGTGTATGCACAATATATTTCATGCTCAGCTCAAGGGAAATTGTTCACCAATATCTTTCGTCTTTCATATCTTCTAGTGCTTATTACGGCCCATACACACTAGAAGATTTTCATTTCAAAAGACTTTGCCAAAATCCCTGAAAGATATATGTCACTAAAATAGTGCGTACACACTGAGCTATTTTCCCAAAAGAGCAAGAGATGTTCAGTGCAGCTCTGGATGAAAGATGCAAAGGTCTTTCAGGAGACCAGAAACTCACTGACCTTTTATATACACACACACTGATTACAAGCAAACAGATCATAGGTGAGGATGGTTACCTTTAGTAGCCATTCAAACCGGTTTCTGTCAACTTGTGTGCATGTTATCAGGCCAAAATCTTCAGGGTATGTAAAATTTTGATCAGGGTAATTTGGGTAGCCTCATTATGATTTAAAAAGAGTAAACACAGTTGTTTGACAATAAATGGCTTCACCCAACCACTAACCATGAGTGAAAGAAAAGTTTTTGAGTTATCATTCATATTCTCTGATAAATGGCCAGAAAATCACAAGTTCTGCTAGGGTATGTTAACTTATAAGCACAACTGTAGGTACCGTATGCATATCGAGTAGGTTAGTGCACCATTATTTTGCAGAACTCCAACCAGAGTGTACCTGTTAACACTACAAAAAGGGTCTTCACCTGGGCTTGTAATGGTAACAATTGGACCCTGGAGGGCTGGCAATATCTGGCCTGGTCCAATTAATCACTGCTTTGGATTTTGGCTGATGCTAGGGATTGGGTGTGGTGCAGATCTCAGTTGTCAACAAGGCACATCACAGTCTGGTGGTGGTTCCATAATGGTGTGTTGTGTGTTCATATGGCATGCCTTGGGTCTGCTGGTCAGTGTATGGTGACCATTTGCAGCACTTTATGTATGCCCATAATGATGGAATATTCCAGCAGGATAATTCACTGTTTCAAGTGTACATAATAAGTTTGAGGAGCATGAGCGAAAGTAATGATGAATGGTGTGGACATCACGTTTGAACCCAACATGAGCCCAATTTGAGCATTTACGGTACATGGTGGAGAGGTCAATTCGGAACCAAGATTTGTTTCAGGTACAAAGGGGGTGATTCATGTTGGCTCGGTATGCAGCATACATTCGCTGCTTACCGAGCGGTTAGACCGGGTCCACCGGGCAAGTGAACTCACACCCCCTTCCCAGAGCAAACAGCCACGTTTACGTGCAATTGGATATGTATCTATGTATAATATGTATTTGCATGCAAGTGAGCGGGGAAAAAATCATTCCATGGTCAGCACCATTGAATTATTGTTCAACCTGTTTGCAAATAAAAAGTCAGTCTAGGCTAACTTTTATTTACAAGCGCCTGCACGAAGACAGGGCGGACATCTGATGTCCTGTGATGTCAGCCGCTCACCCTCAGCAGGGTTAATGCCTGCATTAACACGGGGATGCCCAGCGTTTTTCTTGGTGCATCCACCATTTTTTTTGTGGGAATGACAAGAAATTCTGGGTGTCCCCATGCTCCAGCCCGCCTCCTGTCTGCACCACTGTGTACGAACACTTCAGCGAATGTGATACATGCCTATTTTTACTGGACGCATGCGCAGATCCACAACATTGGTCCCCTGACCGAATTCAGCTATTTGTGAGCCAACCTGAATCACTCCCAAAGTTACTTGCTCTTTTCTGTGTTCCCAACTAAGTTTCAGCCCATAGGAACTAAGGGGGTTATTCAGAAATTATCACATGGCTGCGAATTTGCACACCGGACGATAATCGAACAAGTGTACAGCTCATAGTACGCATGCACGAGGCTATCAGGCCATAAAGTCCTGCTAGCTTTTTTATTGCTGGCTATCCGCAAGTTGATTTGCAGCAAGCTGGCATTTGTAACCGACCATTTTCTGGGAGTGTCAGGAAAAATGCAGGCGTGCCAAGGGAAATTGTTTCGATGTCAGCCTGTTTCTATCGCAGTCTCGGCATAAGTTCTCGGCTTTGCACAGACTGCACCCACTGGAAAATCAATCTATGGTGAGTGGCTGCAAATGGATTTTCTGCTAATCATGGGTCTACTATACTTTCAAAAGCTTTTCATAAGCCTTGCTGTTCTGACTCAATAACAATGGGAGAAAAATGGGTTTATAGTGTTGAGAGTTTGGGGCGCACTGCTGCCTCCTGATCTATTCACCCGGATGAGATATCACCATATCTGCACAAGTGTAAAGCAAAAAAATGGGGTGGGAGATTAGTGATCTGGTGGCGCAAACAATGATGCTGTAAATCAATATACAAAAGTGTACAATGCAAAAATTACAATAAAAGTATGATAAGTCCCTTTTGACAATGGTGGTGGGTCCGTCAGTGAAATAAAGTTCTTTTTGTGGAAAAGTTCTGTGATTGGTGTGTTGATCTTGTAGTTGATATTCCAATTTGAGGCGTTATTCCTTGTGTTCCAATGTGGTGATGTTCACTCGATATACGTGAAAAAGCATAAATAAAAGACAGATTTAACATATAACCATTCTGGATTAAGTGAATCAAGAAAAGAAAATATGTTCTCTGTGGGTTTATCTCCCCTCTAAATGAGGGGCATAGAAACACATAGAGGTAACTTTATAATGGTGGTTTTATAGGAGGAGTAACCCACACACAGTATATGTGGTTTTGACTCTGCACATAAAGGTTTCTTTTCCAGGCATACCTATATACCTCCACGTGAGAGGTAGCTAAGTGTAAAGGGGTTATTCTGATATATCGGATGTATGGTTTTCAATTCTGCATACCATTACTCACACAGTGTATAATGGTGAACACAGAGATAGAGACAGGAAGAAGGGAAGGCTAATGACATCAGATCCTAGTTACAGGGAATCAGGAGGTATTGTATCATGACAGTAAATTAACCACATATGAAACACATATATCATGGGACATGACATCACGTCTAAAATCTTTCGATTTTACAATAAATCAAACATTATAATAACATCCTTAAATGATGTCCAGAAACGATCATTGGTCCTGTGAGAAAATAGAGAGAACCTTCAACAACAAACAATGGGGTAGATGTATTAAGCCAAACAAGAGATAAATGCAAAGGTGATAAAGAGAGAGATAAACGTCCAGCCAATCAGCTCCTCACTGAGTTTTTTCAAACACAGCCTGTAACATGGCAGTTAGGATGTGATTGGCTGTGATAAGGCTTACTACATCCGACCCATTGATAAAAAATTAGTTTAGTCTAAAGGTGCCCATACACGTTACAATTATTGTATACAATATTGTATACATTATTGCATCTCATCGCATCTCAGGTTTTGCAATGAGATAAAATGAGTTCTAGTACAAAAAGTATGTGCAGCACATACTCTTTGTACTAGATCTCATCTCATTGCAAAACGCGATGAGATGCGATATTGTATACAATAACTGTAATGTGTATGGGCACCTTTATTCTTCTGGTTGAAGGTCTTGAGGCTTGTAATCTATGAGTGGGTAAATGTTCTATTAAATTCCAAGTAATAAACCCATTTTTGTATAAAGGAAGTCACAATTTGCAAACACTTCCACCAACCCACAGGATAATCCAAATAATAAAGTGTTCATGGTATATCATTGCTGCAAGTTTGTAGTAAAATACTTCGGGTGAGATTTAGGCCCTTATTCAGATCTGATCGCAGTACAAATTTGTTCTCAAAATGAGCAAAACCATGTGCACTGCAGGTGGGGCAGATGTAACATGTATAGAGAAAGTTAAATTTAGGTGGGGTGTGTTGAAACTGAAATCTAAATTGCAGTGTAAAAATAAAGCAGCCAGTATTTGCCCTGCACAGAAACAAAATAACTCACACAAATCTAATTCTCTCTGCACATGTCACATCTGCCCCACCTGCAGTGTAGATGGTTTTGCCCATTTTGAGAACAAATTTGTACTGCGATCAGATCTGAATAAAGGCCTTAATGGGATGAGAGATTCAGAAAGTGAGAGATTTGGTGAGAAATCTCCAGTTTTTTTAAAGCGGCAATCATTTACACTTCAAAATCAAATTGGTTTTGCAGTGTAAAGGATTGCCGCTTTAAAAAACCTGGAGATTTCTCACCAAATCTCTCACTTTTTGAATCTCTCATCCCATTAAATCTCACCGTTCACATCACAAGTTGAATCTAGTATGTCTTTATGTGATATCTTCTTTTAGAAGAATAAGCACTAGTTCAGTGATTGGATGAAGGAAAACTTGGGCAGTGCCTTATTTATTACTTTGGCCTCCATCTTAAAAGTCAAGTTTTTTATAAATAAATATTTAAAATGTACATTGTGAAAAAAACAAATGACTCTCAGTGAGACAGCAGAGATTTATATCCTGGTTTGCACAAGGGTACCTTATAAAATGCAAAGAACCACCATGGATTACATTTTATTTTGCTACTAGTATTTTCCTGAATAAAATAAAAATCTAAATATACAAGTAAAGTTGAGTCAACTCTTAAAATGAAGTATTATAGTTCAACAGTTTGTCTTCATTGTTCTAGAAGCACAGCAATTAAACTGTCATTCACTGTGAATTTTCTCCTTTATGTCCGATAATTTATACCTTTTGCATGAAATCCCTGGATTTCACGCTGTCAGCTATTGAAAATTACATGCACATAATCATTTAGAGCAGTTATGTGTAGAATTGGACTTTAAATGTAACTACTTTGCTGTAACTTTGACATGGTCATGTGGAGATTTTTTGTTATTACTAGTAAATGGCTTAAGATGTTTATGTTATTTGACACCTACATAGCTTAATGTGATTTTTAACTATTTCATGAAGTTAAACTGAGTTGTTGGGGTTTTTTGTACTTAGAAGCATAGACAAACGCACGGGGGGGGGGGGGGGGGGGTTCTGGTTGCACAGCACTCTTGTCAAGTGCCTAATAATAGTCCTCTAAGTTAGAAATCTACTAAGTGAGAAATTACAAAGTGATATTACTTTTAAAGAACAGTTAAAAAAAAAACAGTTGAAAAACATTGATTAACATCAAGCAAGGTAAATACAATATACATTATGCTCACCAAACTGCTACTTCTCATCTCATTACATGGAATTTTCACCAAACTTCACTCATCCTATAATCTCCCTGACACTCACCACTCTGTGCACATTGCCTCTTCTATTATTCACTCCCCTCTTCTAAACACTCATGAGCTCTGTATTTACTTCTCTACTTGTACTTTCACATCCACATCCCACCACCAATACAAAAAAACACAAACATCCACCATTATCTATCTCTCCTTTCTAATCTTATTAGCTGGTGACATATCACCAAACCCAGGCCCAAACCACCTGTCCCACTCAGAGTTTACTGGTTGTATGCCTAGAAATTCGGCTAACCTCATAAATATCACATGCCTCCCACCACACTCCAAACAACTTAAATGTGCCCTATTGAATGCACGCTCTGTTTGCAATAAATTAACATCCATCCATGACCTCTTTATCTCTCACAAATTCAACCTGCTGGCAGTTACAGAAACCTGGCTCACACAATCAGACACGGCCTCGCCTGCAGCACTGTCACATGGTGGTTTCCACTTCACTCACACCCCCAGGCCTGGTAACTGTAAAGGAGGTGGGGTTGGTATATTACTGTCACAAGACTTCACATACTCAGTTCTACCATCTGCTCCTTCACTCACATTTACATAATTTGAAGTTCACTCTGTTCACCCACCTGGGCTTCCCAAAACTCAATTTCTAGAAGATTTCTCTGCCTGGCTCCCCCATTTCTTATCCTCTGACATCTCCACTGTCATCCTGGGTGACTTCAATATTGCTATTGACAGTCCACCATCTTTGCATGCTTCCAAACTCCTCTCTCTAACCTCCTCTCTCAGCCTCTCCCAGTGGTCTGACTCCTCTACTCACGAGGAAGGCCACTGCCTTGACCTTGTTTTCACCAGGCTGTGCTCAGTCTCTGATTTTACTAACACTCCCTTCCCTCTCTCTGATCACAATCTCATTACCCTCTCGCTCTCTTCCATTACCCCAAGCTCACTGACACTGAAATCATGCAAGCCTACTCTAACCCGCAGAAATACTAATGCAATTAATTTTCCACAACTTACCACCTCCCTGCAACAACAGCTCTCACTAATTTCTACATTTACCTCTCCTGACTCTGCTCTTTCCCACCTCTACCAGACTCTTGAAACAGCCCTTGATGACGTGGCTTCAGCTACCCATTACACCCCGCGTAGGCTTAGATGCCAACCGTGGCACACCAAGACTACAAGACAACTACGAAATCATTCACGTAAAGTAGAACGCCAATGGCGCAAATCTCGTAGTACGACTGACTTCCTCGCATAGAAAACTAGCTACTACTCCTACAGCAATGCTGGACACTGCCAAAAAAACATACTACCAATCTCTCATCTCTTCTCATGCCACCAACCCTAAGCGACTTTTTAACACCTTTAAGTCTCTTCTGTACCCTCCCCCTCCTCCCCCACCGGCTACCATCAGTGCACAAGAACTTGCCTCCTACTTTAAGGACAAGATTGATAACATCCAAGATGAAATGGTATGCTCTTCCACTACCTCTAACCCTCTTTCTTTCCCACCTGAACCCTCTGGCACTTTCTCTTCATTTGAGCCCACAAATGAAAAGGAAGTATCCGCACTCTTCTTATCCTCTTACTCTACTACCTCTCCTCTCGATCCTATACCTGCGCAAGTCATTAAAAATCTATCTCCTGTGATTATTCCAACCTTAACTAAAATCTGCCATCTCTCTCTTACTACTGGTACTTTTCCTTCTCTGCTCAAACATGCAGTGATAACTCCTATTCTAAAAAAACAGAATTCTGACCCTAACTCTCTCTCTAACTATCATCCTATATCTCAGCTCCCATGCCTCTCCAAGCTACTGGAGAGACTTGTCTACTCTCGCCTCACAAACTTTCTTAACTCTAACACCCTATTAGACCCACTTCAGTCAGGTTTTCGCTCTCAACACTCCACTGAGACAGCACTGACTAAAGTGGTGAATGATCTGGTAACAGCTAAGTCTAAAGGCCATTACTCACTACTTATTCTTCTTGATCTTTCTGCTGCATTTGACACCGTTGATCACTCTCTTCTCTTACAAACACTACACTCCCTAGGTCTTAATGATACAGCCCTTTCCTGGTTCACATCTTACCTATCTGATCGCTCTTTCAGTGTTCGCTTCTCTAACTCTACTTCCTCTTCATTACCTCTGTCAGTCGGAGTTCCGCAAGGTTCAGTCTTAGGTCCTCTGCTCTTCTCAATCTATACCTCCTCTCTTGGCAAACTAATCAGCTCTTTCGGATTTCAGTATCACTTGTATGCTGATGATACTCAAATCTATCTATCAACCCCAGAGTTGTCACCAGAGGTTTTGGGTCGAGTTTCTGATTGTCTCTCTGCCATCTCATCTTGGATGTCTTGTCGCCAACTCAAACTCAATATTTCCAAAACAGAATTACTTATATTCCTGCCAACTAAGAACAGTTACCATCCTGACATCTCCATCGCTGTTGACAACTCGATAATCTACCCTACCCCACAAGCTCGTTGCTTAGGGGTCATCCTCGACTCTGAACTGTCCTTTCTTCCCCACATTCAATCTGTCTCCAAATCATGTTACATGCATCTAAAAAACATATCCAAAATACGACCCTATCTCACACAAGACACTACCAAATCTCTTATCCATGCACTTATTATATCCCGCATTGATTATTGCAATAGTCTCCTAACTGGTCTTCCCAAGAACAGACTCTCACCACTGCAATCAATTTTAAATGCTGCTGCTAGGCTGATCTTCCTTGCAAGACGCTCATCGTCTGCTGATCCGCTCTGCCAGTCCCTCCATTGGTTGCCTGTATATTACCGTATTCAATATAAAACACTTCTACTTGCTTATAAAGCTATTAACCATACTGCACCAGCATATATCTCTGCACTTATCACAAAATATCTCCCATCTCGACCACTACGCTCTACACAAGATCTGCGTCTCTCTTCTGCACGGATCACTAGCTCCCATTCATCAGGGCCGTTTATAGACAGTTTAGCTCCCAGGGCAAACAAATAAAAATGCGCCCCCCCCCCCAATACATAACCCGAAATAGAAGAAATTGCACGGGCCGAAGGCTTGCGCGCCGAAATAGGGGGAATGGTTTATTTTAAAAGGATGTGTGGCTTAAAATAAGGGCGTGGTCTAGCAGGAAAAACAAATACCTTACATCTCACTTTTGCAACCTGCATGTCCCAACATTGGTTACCGCAGGAATTGTCATTGTCCTCCCGCCCTTAAGTTGGCTGGCTGAAGGCCACACAGTGACATAAAAAAATAAAGGCCCACACAGTGACCTAGTACGCCTTACAGATAAAGGCCAAACAATGACAGGCTACTTAAATCATTATACACTATTTATCCATGAGGCCAATTACACATAACGCCGCACACTGTGATGACAATTACACATTATGTCGCACACCGTGATGACAATTACACATAACGCCGCACACCGTGATTACAATTACACATTATGTCGCACACCGTGATGACAATTACACATTATGTCGCACACCGTGATGACAATTACACATTACACTGCACACCATGATGCCCATTAGACCCCACACTGTGATGACAATTACACATTACGCAGCACACTGTGATGAAAATTACATATTACGCCGCAAACTGTGATGACAATTACATATTACGCCGCACACCATGATGGCAATTACACAATATTCCCCACAACATAATGCCTATTACACATTATGCCCAACGCGCCGCTGTCGCACAACTGATGCCGTTTACTTATATGCCCCCACAGTGCCAGATATGCCCCCACAGTGCCATACATATATGCCCCCACAGTGCCACACATATGCCCCCACAGTGCCACACATATGCCCCCACAGTGCCACACATATATGCCCCCACAGTGACAGCTATGCCCCCACAGTGCCAAACATATTTGCCACCACAGTGCCAAACATATATGCCCCCACAGTGCTACAGATATGCCCCCACAGTGCCACAGATATGCCCCTACAGTGCCACACATATGCCCCCACAGTGCCACACATATGCCCCCACAGTGCCACATATATGCCCCCACAGTGCCACACATATATGCCCCCACAGTGACAGCTATGCCCCACAGTGCCACACATATATGCCCCCACAGTGCCAAATATGCCCCCACAGTGCCACTGATATGCCCCCACAGTTCCAGATATGCACCTACAGTGCCAGATATGCACCCACAGTGCCACACCTATATGCCCCCACAGTGCCAGAATATAATATCCCAGCAGCAGCACAACTCACCATTGCTGCTGCTGGGGAGAGCAGGGTCCGGGTCTCTGAGTCCCCCTCCAGTCCTCCGGCGGCCACTGTTGCTGCTTCAGTTCCCAGGGGAGGGGAGGGGAGCGCATAGCGCGTCGCTCCTTCCCCTTCACTATGTCCCAGACTGTGACTGGGCTGTCAGCCAATCATACCTCGCGGGCTGTGATTGGCTAACAGCCCAGTGACACAGCGAGGGGAACGAGAGACGTGCTATGCGCTCCTCTCCCCTCCAAACGTAATCATCTGTTCTGGCTGGGGCGGCGGACAGGAAGAGGCAGCGGAAGGGGGGGCAGCGACGTGGAGGGAGCTGGCGGGCACCCCGGCTGTTCAACAGAGGCGGACAAGCCGTGCGGCGCCCTGGGCGACTGCACGGCTTGTCCGCCTCTAGAAACGGCCCTGCCATTCATTATTACAGGACTTTTATCGGGCTGCTCCCATCCTATGGAATGCCCTTCCACGCACATTAAGACTCTCCACCAGTCTCCAAACTTTCAAGCGTTCCCTGAAAACTCACCTCTTCAGGCAAGCCTATCATATTTAAGTTCTACATGCATAACCCTCCGAGGCACTTATGTATTATATAGCTTCCTTTCTGGACTTGTAACTGCTATGCTATTACTGGTGCCTGTCCTTATGTTTCCCCCCTATATCCCTATAGATTGTAAGCTTGCAGCAGGGCCCTCCTACCTCCAAGTCTGTCTGTTGTTACCCAGTTTGTCTTATCACTGTGTACTATTGTAAAGCGCAACGGAATCTGCTGCGCTATATAAGAAACTGTAAATAAATAAATAAAAAATAAATAGAGCTGCCACCATATCAGTGTAAGAGCTACTGCACATGCCCTGTGGTAGCATCTTCTTCTACCAAGTTTGCTGTGTGTGTGTGTGTGTGTGTATCTGAGCCATCAAACATTGCAATAGACCAGAGAGTAGCTGCCAGGGGAGAGAGACAGGAGCCTAAACATGAGGTGGGAGAATGCGAGCTTAGAAAATGCAGTACTTTTTCTATTATATCTGTGTATTTATTTATTAAGGCATGTTTAGCCTTTTCCTGACCACTTATCTTATTTTAAAATCTTTGAAACCTATAATAGACCAACGGTTCTCAAACTATGGGTCCTGACCCGAAAGTGGGTCCTGACCCTCTCTGCTTGGGGTCTCAACTGTTGCCAACCATCAGGCTGATGACTTTTCTAATCATAGTCAGTGAGACAAGGGGCGAGATTTATTGTGTTTACCTTTTTTCCGAAAATGCGATTTAAACTCAAATTGCCATATA
Source organism: Crinia signifera (assembly GCF_055691185.1). Taxonomy (NCBI): domain Eukaryota; kingdom Metazoa; phylum Chordata; class Amphibia; order Anura; family Myobatrachidae; genus Crinia; species Crinia signifera. The sequence goes on from NC_139217.1 coordinate 188,859,063, forward strand.
TCGCCGTTTTTTAAAATCGCGTTTTTTTCCAGAATTCGCATTTTTAATGAGGTGTGTATTCCGGCATGAAAAGTGCGAGAAAGTGCGATGTAGGGCGATTTTCGGGATGAAAAGTGCGATTTTTTTAGTCATGAAAAGGTGCGATTTTTTTAAAATGTGTGATTTTGTGATGAAAAAAAAAATAAAAAAATTGGCGTGAGGTCCCCCCTCTTGGACATAACCAGCCCCGGGCTCATTGAGCCGGACCTGGTTCCAAAAATACGGGGGACAAAAAGCGTAGGGGTCCCCCGTATTTCTGAAACCAGCCCCAGACTCTTGGACCGGTCCTGGTGTCAAAAATACAGGGGACAAAAAATCTGGGGTCCCCCGTATTTTGAAACCAGCACCGGGCTCCAACAGCCCCCAGTGTCATGCCACAGCCGGGGGACACTTTTTACACAAGGTCCCCCGGCCGCACCATGAGCACCGTGGCTGGTCAGCCTTGGACGGGGTACAGTGAAGACCCCCCCAATAAAGGGGTCCCCCCCCCAGGCTTCACCCGTCCAGGGCTGAAGCCCGGGGCTGTCACCGGCGTCCCTGGCCATTGGACGCGGACCTGATATGGTTAAATTCTCATTCCTAACATTGCTTAATACAGGAGAACTGCAAGTGCCAGCAGACCTCCCCCGCATGCTGGGACTTGGAGAACCACAAGTCCCAGCATGCGGGGCATTAATGGGCCCGCTGGGACTAGTAGTCCACCTGTAAAAAGAATGTTAAAAGAAAACACACACACAGAAAAGTACAACTTTATTACACACACACACACACAAACACCTCACTTTTACACCGCTATACATACCGATCCAGGATCCAGCGCTGGTCTCTCTGCAGCAGAGCCGGACAGCCCGCACTGACAGCGGGCTGAATCGGCTTCCTCCGATGCAGCTAACAGCTTCTGACGCGCTGTCCCAGCGCAACAGAGGCTGAGAGCGTCTCCGGCTTATGTGTCTCCATGGAGACGCATAGCTCAGCCAATCAGGGCTGAGCTATGCGTCTCCATGGAGACGCATCGCCCAATCACGCTCTCAGCCTGTGTCGCGCTGGGACAGCGCGACAGAAGCTGTTAGCTGCATCAGAGGAAGCCGGTTCAGCCCGCTGTCAGTGCGGGCTGTCCGGCTCTGCTGCAGAGAGACCAGCGCTGGATCCTGGATTGTTATGTATAGCGGTGTAAAAGTGAGGTGTTTGTGTGTGTGTGTGTGTGTGTAATAAAGTTGTACTTTTCTGTGTATGTGTTTTCTTTTAACATTCTTTTTACAGGTGGACTACTAGTCCCAGCGGGCCCATTAATGCCCCGCATGCTGGGACTTGTGGTTCTCCAAGTCCCAGCATGCGGGGGAGGTCTGCTGGCACTTGCAGTTCTCCTGTATTAAGCAATGTTAGGAATGAGAATTTAACCATATCAGGCCGGCGTCCAATGGCCAGGGACGCCGGTGACAGCCCCGGGCTTCAGCCCTGGATGGGTGAAGCCTGGGGGGGGGGGGGCTTTATTGGGGGGGTCCCCACTCCTCCAGGTACCCCGTCCAAGGCTGACCTGCCACGGTGCTCATGGTGCGGCCGGGGGACCTTGTGTAAAAAGTGTCCCCCGGCTGTGGCAAGACACTGGGGGCTGTTGGGGCCCGGTGCTGGTTTAAAAATACGGGGGACCCCCAGATTTTTTGTCCCCCGTATTTTTGGAACCAGTACCGGTCCAAGAGCCCGGGGCTGGTTTCAGAAATACGGGGGACCCCTAAGCTTTTTGCCCCCCGTATTTTTGGAACCAGGTCCGGCTCAATGAGCCCGGGGCTGATTATGTACAGGAGGGGGGACCTCACGCCATTTTTTTTTAATACTTTTACACATATTTAACCAAAGAACCATACACAGATCACAATGATCTGTGCATGGTTCTGACAAAATCGCCATGTTTCTGACCAAATCGCCAGTCAGGATCAGGTCTATTTTTTTTTTGGAACTTTAGACCCTTTTTTTTGGCGATTTCCAAATTCGCATCTCATTAAAAATGCGAATTGTATCTTTTTTCAATGGGGAAAACATCTGGATGCGAATTCCGGAGTTAAAAAAAATCGCACTTTCAGAAAGTGCGATTTCGCTGCAAAAAGCTCGATTTCGCGGCAAAAAGTGCGATTTATGCCGCAAATCGGCACCCATTAAGTAGTCGATTTGGGGGGAAAAAAAACGGCCGTTTTTGCGATATAAATCGCCAAACACCCAACATCGATCTCTAATAAATGTCACCCAAGGAGTCTAAAATAAAAGACAATTTAACAGATTTTTCAGACTCCTCACTTAATTTTTTGCCTCCACAATGCTGCCATGCATGTGCTATCTGCTGATTACACATGTGATGAGATTACCTTCTGCAGTAACTTGCTGGGGTCCTGTAATTATTTTTATTGTCTGATGTGGTCCCAGAGTAAAATAGTTTGAGGACTCCTGCTATAGACCACCCGTACTTTTAAATATTAAGGGTGTTATTCTGGTGCACTTGCAAAGGCAAATTCACTCTCTAAAGTACAAAACGATGTGCACTGCAGGTGGGGATGATGTAACGTGCAGAGAGAGTTAGATTTGGGTGTTTTTTTTTGTTTCTGTGCAGGGTAAATACTGGCTGTTTTATTTTTACACTGCAATATAAATATTTGTTTGAAGTACACCCCCCATCCAAATCTAACTATCTCTACACATGTTATATGCACCTGCAGTGCACATGGTTTTGTCCATTAGAGAGAGAATTTGCCTTTGCGAGTGAATCAGAATAACCCCCTAATAGTGTATTCCGAACTGTATCCAGTGTATAAAAAGTCTAATTTTCAGGGCTGTTACCACTCCCCCAGACTGGGGGAATCCTTGCTGAACGTTAAATAGGGTTTGAGGCCGGGGTGAGGATGGCTTGTTTTTGATGATCCTCACCTTTTAACCCCCTCGCCGGCCGCATTGAATACCGCCCTAAAGGCCCCCATACACTACGCGATTTGGGCCCGATTTCACCCGATTCTGGAGGATCGGGCTGAGAAATCGGGTGAAATTGCCCAAATCGCGTAGGGTTTGGCATCCAATCTGGTCCGATGCGCGGTACCGTGCGCATCGGATCAGATCTAGATGTCGGACGGTCTGCATATAAGATAAATCTTATATGCAGCCAGTATTGAGCTGGTCTGGGGGAGTGGGGACCGGAGAGCAGGTCCGGTCGGTGGATGATGCAGAGGGGGTAGTCAGCTAGCGGCAGGAGAGGTGGCGGGGAGCGGGGTCCGGTCCAGCTACAGGAGCAGTAGTGAGCTAGCGGGAGGACTGGAGAGGTAGCGGCAAGCGGGGAGCAGGGAGCGCACGACGCATAACAGTCCGGGTAGCGGCGAGCGGCAGAATAGGAAACATAGGAAATATTCAAATATTGAAATATTCAAAACACTGGGCGGGCAGGGCGGGCGCTGATTGGCTGAGCTCTCGGCCAATCAGCGGCCGCCCAGTCTTTTGAATAGGATGTTTTCTATTCTCCTGGTCGCCGCTACCCGGACTCTGTTATGCGCCGTGCGCTCCCTGCTCCCCGATACCTCTCCAGTCCACCCGCTAGCCCACTACCCCTCCTGCAGCTGGACCGGACCCCGCTCCCCGCCACCTCTCCTGCCGCTAGCTGACTACCCCCACTGCATCACCTACGGACCGGACCGGACCGGATCCTGCTCTCCGGTCTCTGGTCCCCACTCCCCCAGACGGACCCTGACGCCCCCCCATCTGCAAGCTCCCCCCAGACCCTGGTCTCCTGCAGTTCCCCCGGATTTACATGTGATAAATCGATCCGATTTATCACATGTAAAAAATGGCACATCAAGTGCCAAATCATATCAGGAGCTGCCGGGGGAGCTCAGTGGATGTCGGGGCCGATATTAGGCCGACTTGTCCTTAGGACAAGTCGGCGTAGTGTATGGGGGCCTTAAGACTGTACTGAGAAGTTGTGACAGACAAGCCAAGTCAGGCCAGAGCCTAGAGATATACCTGCAATTTGAAAGCAAGACTTTAAGACTTGTGCAGCAGTTATTACTGGTTGATCCTAAAAAAGTCTGACATGAAAAGTGATATGGTAGAAATGCACAGTGACTTTCATCATGTAAAATTTATGTGCTCCAGAAGGAGAATAGCTGTCAACAGTAGTAAAATCATGGAGAAGGGACCAAAGAATGAAAACACACAAAATACTGTTGCAAAAGTGGATGATATACTGTACCTTGCAGTGACATTCAGCTTCCCAATATGCCTGAAGAAGTGCAGCCATGACAAGATCCAAGGAGGGGCAACAGAGGCAATTGTCCGAGGGACCCAACAAATGAGGGGCCCCCACACTCTCCCCCTGAATGGTGCACACCACTGGTACTAATATCCGAGCACAGCATGATTCAGATGTGCCCCCGATTTCTCCACTACACACACATCCACTACCAGCACCACCCGCCGAGGGGTTGGGATCATTTGGTCTATTGCATTATGGTAGAAAGTCATTAGGTCGAATCCATTAGGTCGACATGCTAAAAGGTCGACATGATTCTAGGTCGACATGGGAAAAGGTCGACATGATTCTAGGTCGAAAGGTCATTAGTTCGACAGGTCATTAGTTCGACAAGGTCATTAGTTCGACATTGTCTATGTCGACATTCACAAGGTCGACATGGGGTTTTTCACTGTTTTTTTACCTGAATGTCAACACAGTCGACATGGACACAGTTTAAAGTGCACTGCATCCCCTCGCATCGCTCGCTGCGCTCGCTATGCGTCGGGCACGGTGCCTCGCTACGCTCGGCACACTATTTTATTCTCCCACCACGCCCTAGTGGATGGTAGGGCATGAAATACCGCCTGTCGGCACATGTTGGCTCAAAAAACAGTGAAAAACTCCATGTTGACCTTGTGAATGTCGACATAGACAATGTCGAACTAATGACCTTGTCGAACTAATGACCTGTCGAACTAATGACCTTTCGAACTAGAATCATGTCGACCTTTTCCCATGTCGACCTAGAGTCATGTCGACCTTTTAGCATGTCGACCTAATGGATTCGACCTAATGACTGTCGACCATAATGCAGTAGACCAAATGACCGCATCCCCCGCCGAGGCAGTGTCAAACGCAGGATTTTCAGAAGGGGGTTTCCAGAGGGGCGGAGCAAAGCACGGAGATGGACACTAAGGTGACCCAGTATATGCCGGGTCAGTTCAAGTATTATAGATAGACCAAATGTATATAAATAATAATAATAATATTATATAACGAATTATATATGTGTGTGTGTGTGTGTGTGTGTGTGTGTGTATAATATATACATACAGGGGCGTCAACAGCAGTGTAGACCCCTGGGCATAGCAATGCAATGGGGCACCTACCGACCCTCCAGCGGTAGGGGTGGGGGAAGCTTTGATGTCCCCCGGGTGGTAGGGGGTATTATATAAACCGCTCAGCATGTAGGGCCTGGATCAGTAATTTCCACTAATTACCCCTTTACTGCACAGATGGTGGGAGATGGGGTGGGAGAAGGGGGCATTGGGCTGAATGAAGGGGCCCTGATACATAACTTCCAGGGTGGTAGAGAATGTTTAATATGCAGAGGAGGGGTGTAAAGTGGAGTGGGCTTATTATTCATAATTTTCTGGTGGGAGGACAGCTTGCTTGACTGCAGATATATCCAGTTCCCAGAAATAGATTTCTTAGATTTTAATGGAATTAAAAACTAGAGAATCCCACCTACCAAATGGTATTGGGGACTAGGGGATGAGAGTTCAGGAGGCAGAGCAATCTGCCAACGAGTATATAAAACTACATACCAGGTGTGTGGAGCTGGAGCAGTAACCAGCTGCTATAAGGCTGATTACTCTGGTTCTGGGAAGAATAGAGACAAACTTCTAGTGTCCATCAAAGAAGGAGAGTCCCAGCTTTTGGAATATACCTTCAGAAAAACTGTAAGTCAGACAGAACCTGAAATATCTGACTGGGAAGAGTAATTAACAGGCTTGGATGGGGACCACTGCTTTGAAGTCAGATATCTCCGGTTCCCAAGGGCCGATTTTTTAAATTCTTGTACCCATGGAAAGAGGGGACCCTCAGCTTTAAGAAATAGACTCCTGGGGGGTTTCTGGGTACTCAGAAACCCCCCCTGCGTGCGCTACTGCGAGGTGATGCTGAAGTCACTGTCAGCCTCTCGTGGGATTTCACAGTCACCGCCATGGCGGCTGAGATTTCTGTGACGTCCAGAAGCTGAGAGTAAGGTGGCGCCATTTCACTCAGTCTCAGCTTCTTTCTCAGTGGCAATGTGTGAATGGCCAAAATATATTGTGTTATTCTATTAAGCAAGATATTTGGAACATTCCTATTGTAACTCACAATGGAATTTGATGTGCTATGTAAGAAACTGTAATAAATTAGGGGTACTTGTGTATTAGCACGGCGCCCAACGCATCGCATACCACTAATTAAGGTATGCGATGGGACCTGATTTGAGCCTTTCCCTGGGCTTGAGTATACAATTTTAATATTGCGTCGCATCGCATGCCATTATAATGGCATGTGATGCAATGCGATCATGCCCAATTTGGGCTTATTCCCATGTTAAATGCCCCCCAGACCCGATTTTTAATTGTATACCCACCCTGATGGGTAATCCCCCCCCCCCCATTGTTAATGCCACCCCAATATTAACGCCAACCCAAAGCGTGGCGAGCGCAGCGAGCCCGCGAGGGGCGGCGGTACGCGTCCTCCGACCTTTTCATACCCCCACTATCGACGTCGGCATGGAGTTGATTTTTTATAGTGTGGCGAGCGCAGCGAGCCACCGTGCCCGAAGCGTGGCGAGCGGACGCGGAATATATGTGAAGTCATCCGCGTGCGATCACCACACTTCGGGCTCGGTGGCTCGCTGCGCTTGCAACACTATATGAAATCAACTCCACGCCGACATGGATAGTGGGGGTATGAAAAGGTCGGAGGACGCATACCGCTGCGCTCGCCACGCTTCGGGTTGGCGTTGATAGTGGGGTGGCATTAACAATGGGAGGCATTTAACATAGTCATTACCCATCAAAAATCGCGTCTGGGGGGCATTTAACATAGGAATCAGGCATCTGGGTGCCTGTACAATAAAAAATCGGGTCCAATCGTGTAGCATCGCATCGCATGCGATCACATCGCATGCGATGCAACGCGATTTTTTGGTTGTACAATGCCCTACGATGGAAAATGTGGGCGCTGTGATAATACACAAGTACCAAATTAGGTTTCATTTTGTAAAGTGTGATTTGCATTTTGGTTTAAAAAAAAATACTATGGGGTAAATTTACTAAGCGAAATACGTCTAAAATAGGTGTATTCATATAAGTAAATACGCCTAATTTAGCACTATTGGCAGCCTAGTGGCCAATCAGGAGTCACTAGGTGGCCAATAGCGCTATTCGGGAGAGGAGCCGCAGGATGTAAAAAGACATTCTGTGGCTTCTTTCCAGGCCGTGCAGGGCATCAGGTACTCATTTTTATATTTTGCTGTCCATGGGATGCCTACATGGAATGAAGAGGGCGTGATCTACGCCACTGGACCCTGGTGAGTATGGATTCCTTCCACAGGTACCCAAATTGGATTACTACAGGACCAGTGGATGGATACCTACCTACGTATCAAGGTAGGTAAGTATATGTATGTATGGGCTCAGTATGCAATAAAGTTTTACTGATGTGTGTTTATTTCACTATTTGTACTGTTGTGGATCTAAAAGTTTCAGCTGGCCCTTTAACCCCTTCAGTGGAAATCCCGAGAATTTTCTGGGCTGTGCCTCAGTGCCCAGTCTGGAAAGCCCAGAAAATTCTCGGGACAAGCCGACTGCTGAGGACAGGGACGCGGTGCTTGGGCGCAGGTCCGGGCAGCCGCTGATTGACAGTGCAGCGGCGCTGCCCGGACCCAGGGAGGCAGTGGTGTTTTTTTTTTAAGGGAGCACTCCCCATAAAAAACTCGCCCAGTGGGGGGTGCTACCAAAAACTACCACTGAAGTGGTTAATGGTCCGCATGCTGGGAGTTGCAGTTCTCCAAGTACCTGCATGCAGTGCAAGCTTGCTGGGACTCATAGTTCCACAGCAATACACAATAGTTTAATCTATTTTTTACAACACCATCAGCCCATCACCCAGGGGCACTAGGGACAGCTCCAGGCTTCAGCCTGGGCAGGTAAATTTTGGAGGTGGGGACCCCTTCATTGGGGGGGTCCCCACTTCCCCAGGGTCCCTGCCCAGGCTGACTAGTAAATGCTTTGGCCGGGGGACTGGTATAAAAATTCTCCCCCCTGGCTGTGGTATTACCCTGCTTGCTGGTTGGGTGTCAGGAGCCATGATCGCGGCTCTCCTCCTCCTGCTGCTGGTCCCGGAGCGCTGGTCCCGGTTGTTGCTAGGCGGCTGAGGCATCATGGCGCTTCCGGGTCCTCACTTACAGCAGGGGACGGAGTCGCTGCGGCAGTGGCCGGGCAACCTGGATGCCTCCCTCCAACTGCAGACCCGCTTCCACAGTGGATGCCTAGGCAACGGGCATGCCAGGCAGCCGCTGCCTCCACAGATTAGGCGGCTTCTGATGCAGCGCTCAGCTGCACTCATTATTTACCTCCAGCAGGGCACTTTCTGTTATTGGTCAGGGAAGCCTTTTTAAGACACTCTATGGGGGCAGTCCAATGCCATTTATAGAGTTTGGTGTGGAGAACTCTCTGGGTGAGATTTAATAGGATGAGATATTCAGAAAGTGAGAGATTTGGGAAGAAATCTCTAGTTTTTTTAAAGTGGCAATCATTTACACTGCAAACCCAGTTTGATTTTGCAGTGTAAATGATTGCCACTTTAAAAAAACTGGAGATTTCTTCCCAAATCTCTCACTTTCTGAATATCTCATCCTATTAAATCTCACCCAATGTCTGCCTTGCATGTGTACCCGGTCCCTGTTGCAGTTTACTCCTGGTTCACTCTGTCCAGAGTTATTCCCTGCCTGATTTCCAGCCATGCTAAAACGCAAGTAGCAGTGTCTATTTATGCAGTCCATTTATATCTTGCTAAATAGAGTGTCCAGCGTTTCTCTGTAACTTAGCTAGTGTCCTTAGCTGTTATAACTTTCTCCCATTAGGGAGTTCTTGCAGAGGCCTTAATTAAAGGGCCATCACCCTCTTAACAGGCTTTTGAGCTTGTAAGTTGTGTGCTCTCCTAGTTCACTTGTATGTCCTCTGTGTTTGTGTGGTTCACCAATCTAGCACTCGTTATTCTCTTTAGTGAGATTTCAGCCTGCACTGATCCTTTAGCCCATTCCTCTTTCCCTTGTCATTTCTTTAGTTCTGTAGGGTACGGTAGTTACCTCAATACCTACCGGTAGCTCACTCTGGTTCCCCCGGTTCAGTCTACACTGCCATCTGTCGACGTAAATCCTTGCGGCATACTAGTACCGGTAGACGTGGTCAGTCTTAAGGGAACAGGGCTGTTATAGGCAAGAAGGCTTGCTGGTGTGCTCTGTGGGCTGAGCTGGAGGGGGTCATGGGTGACTACCCAGAAGACTCCAGGAAGATCGCAAGCTCTCATCCACAAGTTCCCACGGGGCCCTGGGAGGGTAATCCTCATGTCCGCTGGCTCACCTCGGTCCTCCAATCCCCGTCGGTGATATCCGGTTCCTGTTTCCCTTACGGTGAGCGTAACATTGGGCCTGGTGCTGGTTCACAAATTATTTTGGGTACCAGGACTGGCCCTTGACCCCTATTTGATTTGTTCCCCGATTTTTTGGAAACCAGGACCAGCTCTTTGAGCCTGGGGCTGGTTATGGCCATGGGGCAGGGACCCCATGCCGTTTTTTACAATTATTTATATTTTTCCCTTTTTTTCACACTGCAGCATGCACGGATCTGACTGATCCATGCAGGCTGTCAACTCATATTTGTATTTAGCAGCTGTATATTCGGACGCTAAATACAAATATAGCAGAATACGACTGGCTGCACCATTGGCAAAATATGAATCTGTAAATAGGGCAGACTAGTAAATCTGCCCTATTTATGATTCGTATTTTAGACAAAATACGACCAATGCCAGTTGTATTGCTAAGATTGCTAAATGATATACAAGATACACAGTAGCCAACAGAGATATTGATGGATTCCCATGATGAGATTATGCTGTTGCCATGTGATCAGATAAATAGGAATGTGACTAGGTCACACCCTTATGCAGTGGAAAGCAGAACCTTACAGAAAGTTAATATAGACAATCTTATAAAGAGAAATATTTATAATGTAAAAAGTGCCTTTAGGCAACCAGGATGGAACTTGCGATGCAGTTGAATTTGCCTGTGAGGAAGTAAATGTCTCAAAATACAAAGTCAACCAGCCAAATTAAATCTGAAATGAAAGAGCTCTGTTTAGAGTGAATCTCAATCTGTGCTGGTGGAACATGTTGACGATTTTTTTTTCATATTTTCAATGCCAACAAGTGAATGCCCAAACAAGTAATTACTGAAGTGGCCGATAGACATTAAAGCCTTAAGATGAAGTTTGTTGAACACTGGAATAAACGTTTGATTATGTTATGCTAAAGAAAGTCCAAAAACGGAGGGTGGCATTGCCAGTACATCATCTGCCAGAAAGCCATGGTCAGAAGATTATGATGCTGGTGGCATTTAGGATGATAGTGTCCCTTTGTTAGATGAGATGACAGTGAAGTTAGCCTGTAGGTGAAAGCACAAGAGGCTTTTTCTGGAATGTATTAAAGTAGAATAAATTGTTGAAACAGTTGAAAACCTCATCAAGTAACTGCTTGGCAATTCACAGAAATCCATAAAGTACCATAATCTCAGAAAAATGAAATGATGAGACCGCCAGATGACGGACAACTATAAATGATGTTTTGGAATGTTGTAAAAAGACATGGCAAGAATAGTAAAGAGGGACTTATTCATGATAATGCCTCATCCCATGTTAATTAGCTCTGAGGGTGTAATCTAGAGAAGGGGGATGTTTGGCATTATCAGAACTGCTGGAAACAATATAAAATTATAAACTATTTAATATATATTAATTTACCCAGATTGCCACAATAGAATCGAGTGGTATATATCAACCTACTGTTGATTGTTTTCATTGAAGCTTATTCATTGACTGTATTGTAAGACTTTATTACTAAATCTTCTAAACCTTACTCAACTTCTCCTCCGTTTATCCTGTACTCTGGTACCTGAGAAAGCACTACATCCATCCACCAAGCTTCCCCATCCAACTCCCATCTACTCCAAGGTTACTCCCCATTTGCCAGTCCCTACAAATCCCCAGAGTGTGACACATGGCCTGAAGGTGAGATGTATCGGCACCAGATAAGTGGTCAAGCTATATATGCACAGCAGCAGGCACCACCATCCACTGACCCCCTCACATTTACTTATCAAATCATGTCTTTATAGTCCTTGCTTTGTGCTCTGTGGCTCAGTCCTGTTGGTATAGAAAAGTACCTTTCTCGGCAGGCAAACTGAGGAGTGGCCGGAAGAGGAAGCCGCACGGACGCACATCGGCGTGTCCTGTGCATGATCCTCGGTCCGGAGTCTAGAGCCTGAGTGCCGGAGGGTTTTGAGGACAATAGCCCCAGAAACTAAAACCTTACCGCTGGGTAGGGGTGCCAGAGTGTGCGAGAGTAACAGCCCCGGAAACGAAGCCCCACCGCTGGGCAGGTTCTTCCCTCGGAGCCGGGCTCAGGACGGAGCTGCGGGTTGAGAGGGAGTCTGCAGGAGGCGAGTGACGTCAGGGCTAAGGGAGAGCCAGGGGACAGCGAAGCAGTGCAGAGGGCGCCGCAGAAGGACCCGATCCAAAGCCCAGCCGGGAACGCACATAGACCAGAAGCCGGTGGGAAGCAGCGGACACTGAGCCAGAGGTTAAGACTGGACGTATGAAGCCACAGAGGCTCTGATAACACGGGTGATCTGCAGGAGGCCCAGTGAATTGCAGGACGCAGTACAAGGAGGCTTTGTCAAACACCTAACTGCAGAGTGCACACTGTCTCCCTCGGAGCCGAGCACTGAGTCAGAGCAGGTGCTGCAGGCTGAGGCAGGACAGTGCTGTGATAAGACACTGCACTAAGCCCAAGGAAGGATCCAGCAGGACCTGGCAGTGGCCCCAGAGAGTCTCTGAGCAAGAGAGGGTGAGTGTAATACTTAAAAATGTATACACACTAAAGATCAAGGCATAGCCACCCGCAAGAATACAGCCGGCATTACAGACAGCTAAAACTGTACTGAAATTGCTGAATAAAAAAAAAAAACACAGATACATTTCTCGACTGGGTAATATACACCCGCATATAGCTTATAGTATCTCCCACCATTGAACTCGGAACCTCGGAGCCGGGAGCTCGGGTGAGTCCGGGCACTGCAGGTTGAGGCGGAGGTTTTAAGGGGAAACAGAGGACGCCAAGAAGCAGTGTGCTTATACCACTGGGACAACTAGTCTGTAAGGAGTCTGTAAAGAGAGTGAAGGGTAAAAGCAGAAGCCCCCCAGATAGAAAGGAAAAGAGTGGTACCCTTTATGCTAACGAGAGGTGCTCTCACGGAGAGTGGTAGCAGTAAACTTAAAGGAAAAAGAGAGAAAAAGCTCCTCAAACTCACTGGAGGATATACTAAAAAACAGTGGGCCCTAAAAAATGGCCTCGGCCATAAGAGTAAAAACTCAGGACTAAAGACAAAGAGAATAGATAACATGGAAGGCAGAAGAGGGGATTAAATGAAAATACAATTCTACCCCCAACAGAATAAATAAGAGGAAAGGAGGAGAAGGAGGAAAAAACTAGTGGAAGGAAGAGAAGAATAGGGTAAAAGGGAAAGGGGCTAAGTCAAAGTGGTAAAAATGTCTGGAAGAAATCGAAAAAATGTGGTACAAGAACAATCAACCTTTTTTTGGGGAAAAAAAAAAACAAACAAGCACCTAAACTAATGTCCTCACCGCCCCCCCAAGCCCGATAAGCTCAATATCACGGTCCGACACATCACAAATGGTAGATCCTGATCACTATGACTCGCTTATACAGAGAATTACAACCTCATTTAAAAAAGAGCTGAAAGCGGCAGTCGCAGAGCTGAAAAGTGACCTGGGAACACTAGGAGGCCGGATCGATATACTGGAACAAAAGTCAGACGAAATATGTAAACTCCAGGAAGGCTTGGGTCAAGAGGTTAAAAACATGAAAGCTGAAATTAACATACTTAAAGACCAAATAGAAGACCAGGAAAATCGCTCAAGAAGGCAAAATCTGCGAATAAGAAATGTACCGGAATTAATTGACAACCAAAACCTATCTTAAAGGTCTCCTGCAATACATGCTATCTGACTGTAAAGAAGAACATTTATTATTAGACAGAGCCCATAGAGCACTACGAGCCCCCCCATTACCGGATCAGCAACCCAGAGATATAATAATTTGTATACACTACGACCATATTAAAGCTAGAATCCTGGAGTTTAGTAGGGGATCTCCATCAATCAAATATAAAGAATCCACTATCCAAATTTTTCAAGACCTGGCACCAGTTACCTTGAGAAAGAGAAGAGAGATGGGACATATAACAAGATCTTTACGGGAGCAAAAAAATCTATTATAGATGGGGTTCCCCTTCACCTTATATTTTTTTCATAATGGCAGGAAATATACCCTACGAGAGCCAGAATCGGGAGCAGAGATTATAAAAGAGACAAGGATTCAGCATCCAGCCCCAAGAACCAGAGACTAAGTCAAAAGACCCCACAGTAATGATGGAGCTAAATAGACCACCCAGCCAGGAATGGTCGAAGAAATGATAAGGAGAAACTCTCTATGAAATTTTTTCCAAGGACCTCTTCCTTTTTTTTAAAATACATTTGAGAGCTAAGCCTATATCGGCAATGTAGCGGGGCATAGATCGATTGTATATAAACTTAAGTATTCATTTAAATATTATATGGGCACTTTCTAATATTTTCTCACTTTTTAAAGAACGGTTGAGATATGGTAAAGAAAACGTACACATAAATAGTATGCACTGCGGACTCTCGACGAGAGCAACGTTGTAACACAGAGTGTTGTAAGGCACAGAACGAATGTATATATTATATTTGTATTTTTTTTTCTCTTTTTCCTTTTCCTTCCGTTCTTTAGGCCCAAAAGGGCAAACACTAAATAAATATTATGAGCACTTCTAGATCACAGAAGGCACAGAACGAATGTATATATTATATTTGTATTTTTCAATATTTTACACTTTTTTTTTTCTCTCTCTTCGCTCTTTAGGCCCAAAAGGGCAAACACTAAGTAAATATTATGAGCACCATTAGATCCTTCGGATCCTGATAAACACAAGAAAAGAGCTATTATACAATTGAATATGAATGTTGTCTTTGAAGCAAAAAAGGATAGAATAAGAGCAGGACGAACTGTATATTAAGAAAAAAAAAAATGTACTTGCATAATTTTTTTTTGTTTCATCCTTCTTTTTTTTCTTTTTTTTTTCTCCTCTCTTCCTTTCTTCTGTCTCCCTCGTTTTTGGGAAGGGAGGGGGGAGGGATGAGGGAGGAAAAGAAATGGGTAGGGTATGGACGGTGTTCGTTTGATATGAAACTAAGAAAATAAATAATGATATATAAATAGTCGTTAATAAGAAGCCCTAGGAGCTTAAAGGTGTTAATGTTAGGGGAACACTGAGTCCATATCTGACCAATTGGACTCAAATAGGTATGAGTCAAAGGGAACAGAAAGGAAGAATGAAAATCGGTGTCTATATCCCTTTGCCTCAAATAAACATTTGAGGCATAAGATTAAAATTCCTTTTTTTTTTGTTTTTTTCCTCCTCCCCTCCCTCTTTTCTCTTCTAGTATAAAGTGGTTTAATAAAAGAATATAATTTGAAAGCAAAAGTTGGGATTAGTAGAATGGGATTCATATACTCAATTTTCTGCCCGATCCCTCCCCCTCTCCCCTCCTTATGACCCCCCAAACTGTAAGGCAAAAACCTGCCTGGGAGAAGAGATCTCCACAAGTACAGTTTGGGTATCCGTTTAAGAGAAAATTAACAGACAAGAGGATGCGCCGAGACGTATCATATGTTGTATGTTTTGTGGTGTGTTGTGTTGTTATGTCGACTGGTCTAATTGTATGTCCCCCCAAACCCGCCCTTAAAAATCCTCTTTTCCCCCCAGGGTGCTTTCAGGCTAAATATGATCGTAAAGGCTATCAAAATCAGAAAAGAAAACCTTTTTTGGACCCGCCATGACTCTAAATGTAATGTCATTAAATGTTAATGGTCTTAATTCCCCTCGTAAAAGAGCAATGGCAATACATGTTTTTAGGAAACAGAAAATAAAGATTCTCCTTTTACAGGAAAAAAAGAGAACACCCACAATTGAAATCACAACTATTTCCAGTCGGCTACTACGCTACTTGTGATAAAAAAAAATAAAAGGCACAGCCATACTGATCCATAAATCCCTCCACTATAAAGTAGAAAAAAATTATGAAGACCCCAAAGGACGATTTAACATCCTAGTCCTCACTATCGGGAATAATCTGATGACAGTGGCGTCGGTGTATGTCTCAAACATGGAACAAAAGATGTTTTATGCCGACTTTTTTAAACAGTTTAATAAAATAGCAAGGGGTAAAACAATTATTGGGGGGGATTATAATGCAATTATGGATTTAAAATGGGATAGGAAAGCCGACCACCCGCCAAGTTACTCAGTAATTCAAGAATCTAAAAGATTGAAGGAAAAAGTAACCGCCAATGGCCTGTATGACGCTTGGAGAGTTTTATACCCTAACGAGGGCACCTATACCCATTATTCTATCCCTCACAAGGTATATTCTAGACTAGATCTTTTTCTAGACTAGATCTTTTTCTGGTCGACATAAAGCTGGCAGAGAACCTGGTCAAAGCATGGGTCTCCCCAGTGGTATGGTCAGACCACATGGCGGTCTCATTAGCATCCAAATAGGTAGTGTGGAGGTAGCGGATTTCAAATGGAGACTTAATGTGTCAATACTCTCAAAAAAAGAACATGGTAAAGAGATAGAAAAGTCCCTAGCAGAATTCTTTGAAATGAATAACACAATAGGTATGCCACCCACAATAATTTGGGAAGCACATAAAGCGACGATAAGAGGCCAGATAATGAAACTAACTAAAATGCAAAAAATAAAAGATGAAAAATTAACTACGGATCTAGAACAACAAATCAAGGAATTGACAGTTAGACATCAAAAAAATCCTAAACAGAGCCTACTCAGTAATTTGTTAACATTAAAAAACCAACTATTTCAATTATACTCAGAAAAAACAGCAAAAACAATGAAATGGCTGCAATATAAGTTCTATTCGAAAGGGGATAAAGCGGACTCGCTTCTGGCTCATCGAATTCAGAAGCGTAGACAGGGAGATCGAGTGTTTGCAATTAGCGACGCTAAGCATAATTTAATCCAAGATCCTCGAGCTATGGCCCAGTGCTTTAGGGATTTTTACTCCAAACTTTATAATATTCCGAACATAATAAACAAAGAGGAACTTGAAAATCGGTTTGACAGGTTTATATCGTTAAGTAAGCTACCAACTTTGACCGATTCTCAGGGAGCCATATTAGAAATCCCTATTACACAGGAAGAAATTGAACTAACTATTAAAACATAAAAAAATGCCTCAGCACCTGGTCCGGATGGTTTTTCGGCCATATATTATAAAAAGTTTAGCAGAATTCTCGCCCCCCAACTAAAAACACTATTTAACTCGATCTTAGATGGGCAACTATGGGACTCTGCAATGACTACTGCAGAGATAATAGTTATACCTAAACCTGACCGAGATCCCACTCTATGCAGTAACTATCGGCCAATTTCTTTACTGAATTCAGACCTTAAGTTATTTGCGAAGATCTTGGCTAACCGATTAGCTAGAGTAATCACTACATTAATACATCCAGATCAAGTGGGTTTCATCCCTAATAGACAGGCTTTTGAGAATACTAGGAGAGCAATCAATATGATTGCGTTTATTAATAACACAAAAAACCCGTCCCTCATCATGAGCTTGGACGTGGAAAAAGCCTTTGATAGGGTTTCTTGGCCATATATGAATAGCCTCCTCCCGAGATTTGGTATTAGGGGTAGGTTCCTGGTAGGAATTCAGGCTTTATACGTGAACCCGATGGCAAAGGTGTCTATTAATGGCCTTAAATCGCCAATATTTGCAATAGGGAATGGAACGAGACAGGGGTGCCCCCTCTCCCCTATGATATTCGCCCTAATGATTGAGCCTTTAGCAGCCATAATAAGAAATGATAAGGAAATAAAAGGTATAAAAATCGGAGCGGAAGAATATAAAACGGCATTGTATGCCGACGACATACTTTTGACGATAGCTGACCCTTTAGAGTCCCTAAACAAATTATTTGAGATAACGCAGGAGTTTAGTACAATATCAAACTTTAAGATAAACAGGGAAAAAACTGAAGTATTAGAGCTCCACCTCCCCCCGGAGGAGAAAGGGAGGATTGAAGCATTATATACATTTAACTGGAAAAAACAACAAATTAAATATTTAGGAATAAATTTAACAAAAAATTACCATCAAATATATAATGCAAACTTCCACAGACTAATAACAGAAATCACAGAAAACCTTAAGGGGTGGTCTAAGATACAACTATCATGGACAGGTAGAGCAAATGTGCTAAAAATGAATATACTGCCACGAATGCTCTACATGTTCCAATCTCTAGCCATAAGGATCCCGGCATCGACCTTTAAAAGCTGGCATAACTTGATGTCGCGGTTCTTGTGGCTGGGTTAGAGACCACGTGTACGCCTGAAAACCCCAGAAAAGTACATTTCTCAAACTTTTGCCACAAAGTTGGAAGCATAGCATTGTTCAAAATTTTCTTGGTATGCTGAAGCATTTAAATTGCCCTTCACTAGAGATAAGAGGCATAGCCCAAACCCTGAAAAACAGCCCCATGCCTTTATCCCTTCTCCACCAAATTTTAAAGTTGGCATAATGTAGTCTTTCAGATAACGTTCTCTTGGCATATCCCAAACCCAGACTTTCCTATCTGACTGCCAAACAGAGAAGCATGATTCGTCACTCCACATAACACATTTCTACTTGTCCACAGTCCAGTGTTGGTGTGCTTTACATCACTCCATCCGACGCTTGGCATTGGACTTGGTGAAAATATCATCATGCTTGAAGTAATTGAGCTCTTTAGAAGGAATACATACCTGATCGGGTACTCAGGATGCAAGAAGTCAAAAGATAACCCCAGCATTCCAAAACAGAGAATCCTGACAAGGGGCCTTATTCGAGTTCACTCTTTCAGACAAAATCCTTCTTAGATGGACAAAACCATGTGCACTGCAGGGGGGCAGATGTAACTTGTGCAGATCTAATTAGATTTGGGTGGGGTTTTACTTCAAAGTGAGATCTATATTGCAGTGTTAAAATAAAGTAGCCAGTATTTACCCTGCAAATAATCACCAACAAATCACCAAATCTATTTCTATCTGCACATGTTACATCTGCCCCCCTGCAGTGCACATGGTTTTGGCCATCTAAGAAGGATTTTGTCAGAAAGAGTGAACTCGAATAAGGCCCAAGGGCTCCATAATGGGTCTAACCTTCTTCCCCATCCCTATCCCCCTAACCCTTCTTGCAACAGACTCATCCTAACCCACAGCCTGACCCTAACATTCCCCAGTTGTGCCTAAACCTAAAACCCCTACCCTGCAATCTAAACTTAACCCCCTTCTAAGTGCTGAATCCTAACCCATAGCCAAGCCCTAACCTTCCCCCTTCATGCAGCCTAACACTAAGTCGTCCCCCCATTAGTGGCTTAACATAACGCCCCCTTCCCCAGCCTGACCCTAATCGGCCTGCATCATTTATTGATTGGAATGTCGGCTGCCGGTATTCTGACGTGCATGTCACACTAAAATGCAAAGGGGAAACTATGTTACAATCTGGAAGAAGAACCCCAGGCCAAGTCATTTAAAGAAAGGCAGCCTCAGTGGTAGAGGACTCCATACATTGGGGGTTATTCTGGTTCACTCAAAAAGGCACAATCACTCTCTAATGGAAAAAAACATATGCAGGTGGGGCTGATGTAACATGTGCAGAGAGAGTTAGATTTGGGTGTTTTATTGTTTCTGTGCAGGGTAAATACTGGCTGCTTCATTTTTTACAGTGCAATATAGATATTAGTTTTAATTGGGGTTTGTACTTCAAAATTATATCTATATTGCAGTGTAAAAATGAAGCAGCCAGTATTTAGCCTGCACAGAAACAATAAAACACCCAAATCTAACTCTGCACGCTCCACCTGCAGTGCATATGGTTTTGTCCATTAGAGAGTGATTATGCCTTTGCTAGTGAACCAGAATAACCCCCACTATCAGGTGGAAATGTATCCACAGTAACCTGTGTGTTACACTTAAAGGGATATTTTTCAAAAAAATATTCAGGAATTCTGGCGCTATCTGGAGATTGTGCAGCTAAGGAAACAATGCAGTAGGTGTTTGTCAATCACCAATAAAGGAAACAGTATAGGGAAAAAAAAAATTCACACGGTACCCTTTAGCGCTATCTCTAGTCACATATATAGGAGGAGACCATACAATTATGATGGAATATAATATATAACTTAATGAGAATAAGGTCACTGTAGCTTCATAAATCCCAGATGAAGTAACACTTTTCCCAAATCTGAAAAAGATCATCTCCAAATCTCCCACAATTGGATTTTTTGGAGAAAAAACAACAAATTGGTGTATTAAGTTTTAACACATGGAGCAATATTTATTTTATATGATACACTCACAAGTGTGTGGAAGATAAAAAGCACATCAATAAATCCTCAAGGCATAAATCAGCTGGGCTATTCCTTAACCCCTTCACGACATTTGACGTATATATACGTCATGGTCGGGAAGTACTTCCCGACACATGACGTATATATACGTCATGGCTTCTAACTGTCACTGCGTCTAGAGACGCAGTGACAGTTAGGTGATGTCTGCTGTCCCTGACAGCAGACATCCCCCCTCGCCGCCCAGGGGGGGCAGGGGTGCCCCCCCCGGTCGGCGATCGCTGTGATTGGCTGTTCAAATCTGAACAGCCATTCACAGTGTTTCCTGTGTTACCGGCGGCTAAGCCGCTCGGTAACACAGGGATCGGTGGTGATCGGTGCTGTCAAGTACAGCACCGATCACCACCGATGTGCAGCCCCCCCCCTCGCACCCGCCGGGCACTCACCCGGCAGCAGCAGCAGCTCCCCCGGAGCGTCTGGAGCGCACGCAGCGCTGCCCTCCTCCCCCCTCCCCCCCGCAGCAGCAGCAGCAGCATCAAGCTGCAGAAAAAGTTAAAAAATATATGCACTGAAAAAAAAATAATATATATATATATATATATATATACACACACACACATATATATATATATATATATGTGTGTGTGTGTATATATATATGTATATATATATATATATATACACACATATATATATATATATATATATATATATATATGTGTGTGTGTGTGTGTATATACCGCACCGATTAGCACCGATCGCCAGCCCCCCCCCCCTCCCACCCGGCAGCCCCCCTCCCTCCCACCCACCCGGCTGCCGCAGCGCCAGCACCCCTCCCACCCCCCGCCAGCCGCAGCGCCAGCCCCCCTCCCAAAGCTGGTGACTAAAATGGGGTCACTTGTGGGGGGGTTCCACTGTATTGGTGCTTCGGGGGTCTTGCTAATGCGACATAGCACCCACCATTCATTCCACCACCAAAAATCACTCCTTCCCTTCTGAGTCCTGCCATGCACCCAACTGGTATTTTTTGGTCACACGTGAGGCATTGCCGTACTCGGGAGAAATTGGGGCACAGATTTTGGGGTGCTTTGTCTCCTTCATTCCTTGTGAAAATAAAAATTTTTGAGCCAGAACTGCATTTTTCTGTAAAAAATTACATTTTTTTTACACAAAAATGCAGATCTGGCTCAAAATTTTTCATTTTCACAAGGAATGAAGGAGACAAAGCACCCCAAAATCTGTGCCCCAATTTCTCCCGAGTACGGCAATGCCTCACGTGTGACCAAAAAATACCAGTTGGGTGCATGGCAGGACTCAGAAGGGAAGGAGTGATTTTTGGATTTTGCAGCACAGATTCTGGTTGAATGACCCCCGAAACACCCATACAGTGGAACCCCCCCACAAGTGACCCCATTTTGCAAACTACACCCTTCAGGGAATTCATCAAGGGGTATAGTGTACATTTCAAACCCCCCGGGGTTTCACCAATTTTGATACAACTGAGCTGTGAAAATGAAAAATTAATTTTTTTTTCATTTTCACTGCCCAGTTGTACCACAATTGGTGAAACCCCTGGGGGTTTGAAATGTACACTATACCCCTAGATGAATTCCCTGAAGGGTGTAGTTTGCAAAATGGGGTCACTTGTGGGGGGGTACCTAACTTTTAGCATCTTATGGTGCCTAGAAACCTACATTGTGCCTAAAAAATAATCTCATAAAAAGGAGGCTCCAAAATCAAGTAGGTGCTCCTTCTATTATGAAGCCTGTGGTTTGGTCACCGTGCACACTAGGGCCACATATAGGATATTTATGAAAACCAAAGAATTGGGGGAATCAATTTTTAGTCACATTTCTCTAGTAAAATCTACTGTGTTCCTTAGAAAAATGTATTAAAATTGCAAATCTGCAAAAAAAATGAAATTTTGAAATTTCACCTACACTTTGTTTTAATTCCTGTGAAACACCTAAAGGGTTAACAAACTTCCAAAATGCTGTTTTGAATACTGTGAGGGGTGCAGTTTTTGAAATGGCATCATTTATGGGGGTGTCTCACATACAAGTCACTCAAAGTCACGTCATAACTGACCTGGTCCCTAAAAAAATCAGAGTTTGAAATTTTCTTGAAAATTTGAGAATTTGCTATTCATATTTGAAGCCTCCTAGTGTCCAAAAAAATTAAAAGGAGGTTGAAATAATGATGGCAACATAAAGTAGACATATGGTCTTTGTTAGTTATTAACTATTTTGAGTGGAATGTTTATTTGTCTCACAAGCAGAAAATGTGACATTTTGCAAATCGCAAAATTTTCCATTTTTTCACGACATTTTGGTATTTTTCACAAAAAAACACAGACTGTATCGACGAAAATTTACCACTAACTTGAAGTACAATGTGTCACGAGAAAACAATCTCAAAATCACTGGGATAAGTAAAAGCAAAAAAAAGTTATCCCCACTTAAGTGATACATGCCAGATTTGAAAAAAAGGGCTCTGTCAGGAAGGCAAAAACTGGCTCTGTCATGAAGGGGTTAATGATTCAGCATCCACAAATTGATAACGAATCTGAAATCATAACTCTCCACACCATCCAAATGTTACCATTGGATGTGCCAGAGCAAAGACAAAATGACACAATTTGTGCAGTATGTCATACAAGTTACAATGTATTTTATTTAAAAAAATGCACTCACAAAGGAATACCAAATATAAAAGCAAATTGAACCAATCCACCAGGCAAACTGCTGGGCTACCTCCTACACACAGTCTCTCACCCCAAGATGTCAAAGAGGTTACTGGAGTCCAAGGATCCCAAAGCACAGTGAATGGGGTCGCAGAGCAGTAAAGGTGGACAGTCCTCACAAACTTAACGCGTTTCGGACTGGTGTCCTTCGTCAGAAGTGTGTGTGTAATCGGAATTAAGGCACATTTATACCCCCAATAGCTAAGCACACCTGTAAACAATCAACACTATAGCGGTTTCCGGCTAGCAGTTCAGATGAGCGTTCATGGAGACACCATTCTCTGGAGGGCGGAAGTAGACCTAACGCCACTTCCGGAAGTTCCATCTTGCATGCCATATGAGTTCCATGACAGCCGCATATGACAGCAATTGAAGGTATCAACCAGGAAGTCTTTATCGTAGATACTCGTTATTCATTTTCAGAACTTCATTCGTCGGGGATATTTTTCTATACAAATGTGCAAAAAAGGCAATCAAATGTAAACAGTACAATATCAAACCATGCAGCATAAAAAATAAAGTATAAAACATACAAATACATGCTAATTAACGGTGAAGAGTAAAATTGGGCAAATTAATAAATTAAGTTAAAAAGCATTTAAGCTCAAAATCATTATTCAGGCAGTTAGGAATTAGGGTTTTGAGTCCATAAACTTAATATCTCAAAAACAGAATTAATTATATTTCCGCCAATAAATAGTAGTTACCTGTTGAGAAGATGACAATCACTCCTACCTCTCAAGCTCGCTGCCTAGGTGTTATCCTTGACTCAGAACTTACCTTTGTACCCCACATTCAATCTGTCTCAAAATCATGCCACATGCACCTCTAAAACATATTTAAAATTCGCCCTTACCTTACACAAGACACTGCAAAAACTCTAATACATGCTCTCATCATCTCACGCATTGATTATTGCAATAGTCTCCTTATTGGCCTTCCCCAATACAGACTCTCACCACTACAGTCCATTATGAATGCAGGTGCAAGGCTAATCTTCCTAGCCAGATGTTCATCGTCTGCTAAGCTACTCTGTCAGTCACTTCATTGGTTACCTGTATTCTACCGTATTCAATACAAAATTCTTTTATGCCCCTTTCAGACCGCACTTTGTAAACGGTATATTGCAGTTTTTTTACCGTTTTAAAACGGTAATCTGTGCGGTCTGAAAGGTGCAGTTCCAATTAACCGGTTTGAAAATACAGTTTTTTCAAACCGGTTAAAATGCAGGGTCCTACCCGTTTCAGACCCGGTATTTTGGGATCAAAATCGGGTCTGAAACGGTATTTAGGACCCAGCCAATGAGCTGGGTCCTAAATTCAGAGCAGCGAATATTTAATGAGCACTCATTAAATATTCGCAGCACTGGAGCCGCCCCCGCCACCCCCCCGCGCGTGTCACCCCCCCCGCACATGTGTCGACACCCCCCACGCGGCGCGTGTGTTGACACCCGCCGTGCAGCCGGTACCTTCGTTGTGGATCCCGGCAGTGAAGTATGGTCGGAGAAGCACTTATGAAAAAAAAGTGACTTTCGGAAAATGGCTGCCCCCATACGAAAGACAGTTTTTTAAAACTGGTTTTCCTATGGGGCAGCCATTTTCTGAAAGACGCTTTTTTTCATAAGTGCTTCCCCGACCAACGGAGGTACCGGCTGCACAGGGGGGGGGGGGGTTTGTTAGCCCTGGGGGGGGGATTTGGGGGTGTTAACCCCTGGGGGAGGGGGGGCGGCGCGCGCTGAAGACTGGCTTTGACCCTGTTTTTGGAAAGTTTCCAAAAATGGGTCTGCCAGTGTCAAAAAACCGCACTTAAACGGTAATATACCGTTTAAGAGATGCGGTGTGAAAGGGGTTTTACCTGGCAGACCCGTTTTTGGAAACGTTTCCAAATACAGGGTCAAAGCCAGTTTTGCGGTCTGAAAGCAGCATTACTTACACACAAAGCCATAAACCAAACTACACCAACATACATATCTTCTCTTATCTCAAAATATCATCCAACACGACCTCTACGCTC
Organism: Crinia signifera; assembly: GCF_055691185.1. NCBI lineage: Eukaryota > Metazoa > Chordata > Amphibia > Anura > Myobatrachidae > Crinia > Crinia signifera. The sequence continues at coordinate 188,883,705 of NC_139217.1, forward strand.
CTCCCAAGATCTGCGTCTCTCATCCACACTCATTACCCGCTCCCATTCCCGACTGCAGGACTTTCTTCGGGCTGCACCCACTCTGTGGAATGCCCTCCCAAGCACAATAAGACTCTCCTCTAGTCTCCAAACCTATAAGCGTTCCCTAAAAACTCATCTCTTCAGGCAGGCTTATCAAATTCCAGAACCAGTCATAGAACCTTGCATTGTGGTGGAATCGATGCATTAAATAATACAGTATCTATCCTTATGTTTCAATGCCTATTTCCCTATAGATTGTAAGCTTGCGAGCAGGGCCCTCCTACATTTTGACTGTCTGTAAATACCATGTTTTGTTGTATCACTGTCCCCTTTGTAAAGCGCAATGGAATATGCTGCGCTATATAAGAAACTGTTAATAAATAAATAAATACATCCATCTCATCTCTGCTAGGGATAAACGTTTTTCCAAGTCTCGGCTTCTAACTTTTGGCAATATCTGTTGAATACCTGCAAAATTGATGATTAATTCACAATGCGGTATTTCTAGCAGGGTGGCGGCTTTTACTGAACGATGGGCACTGGAAATTCGAAGCCGTACGATCAGTTCTGAATTGGCCCCTTAATATTTTGTTTCATTAAGCAAGTTTACATATAAAGTCCTTTCAGTCTTGCTGCTTTTCAAGTATCTACAGGTTTCCGGACCTAGGCATATAAATCCCTATTATAAGATATACCTACCACTCCCTCAATTACTGTATGCATGCAATAACTTTATTAATAGGTCATGAATGTGAAACTATGTGTCACAAATATACAAAGTAACCTATCTACATTCCCCACATTCAACCTGGCATGTTGTATTGAGTGTACTAATATTACAGCATAGACTATAATAATAAAATGATATATACAGTTTCTTCATCGCTATGCGTGAGCTACACCAATTTCAAACAATCACTGGCCTATTTAAGGGGTCATTCGTTTATTTATGAATTCACACCGTTCCAATGTTTTGGGGAATGAGCATGTGCGTTTATGTGCATACGCAGCCCCCCTTTGCGAATGCCTTCGGCAACTTTCACAGTCGCTGTGGTGTTCGTACACATTGTAGCAGGCAGGGTGCGTACAGAGGGCTGGCACATAGGGACTTCCAGCATTTACTGGGCATACCCCCAAAAATGGTGGGCATTCCCGATGCCAACGCGGCAAAGCCTGCACAGGACATCACAAAACATCAACGCCCGCCCCGTTCTTTGACATTTCCTAGCCAAATAAAAGTTAGTATACACTGACTTTTATTTGTGAGGGGGGGGGGGGGGGGGGAATTTGATGCTCGGTGAGCATCAAATGATTTTGCTGAATGTGTACTCAAATACATCCATTCGCATGTAAGCAGGGGGCAGGAGTTCTTTTGCCGGCATGCAGTGTTAGCCCGTTCACTAAGCAGCGAAAGACCGCTGCTTAACGAATTTACCTGAATAAGGCCCTAAGTTCCTACCTAGTGCCATGTTATTAGACTCACCTCAGTATCCCTTGATTTTGGGTCATTGGGTCCAAATTAAAGTAGACATACATTGGGTCGACCACTGAAGGTTAACAGGCCTTAGATCAACAGGGTCAACACAAGCATTGGGTCGACATTGGGAAGGTTGACACAGGTTTTTCACTTTTTTTGTCCTGAATGTCGACATATATGTCGAATAGTTGACATGGACACCGTATCAGTGCACTGATGCGCTCGCCATGCTTCGGGCATGGCGCCTTGCTACGCTCGGTACACAGTTTTGCTAATTGGCCATGCTGAAACTGATGCAAGGCATTCTGGGATGTGTAGTTCACCAACAACTGGATGGCCGCTTATTGCCCACCCACTGCTCTATACCCTAGTGGATGGTAGGGCATGAAATACCGCCTGTCGGCACGTAACGGCTTAAACATTTTTTAAAAACCCATGTCAACCTTTTGATTGTCGACCTTCCCAATGTCAACCTAATGCTTGTGTCAACCTTTTGACCCTGTCGACCTAAGGTTTGTGTGATAACAAAATGCATTTAATTTGTATAAACACATAAAATACACAAATGTTATATTTGTGCATGAAACAAGTTTTCAAAACATGAGAAAAAGTTTGTGTACAATCTCTGAATTTGAATGCTAAGCAAATCATTTTCTTGCACATAATGCTCCAGCATTATGATGCCCTGTGTTTACTTCTGTATACCAGACTTTGGCTTCTGTTTTCCCAACATAATCATGTGCTTATACACCTGACCTATGTCAGATTACCATTTTGGAAGCTGTGGGCCTGATTCAGACCTGTTTGCAAGGCTTACTATCCTCACAGCCTAACAAACAGGTCAGCCCCGCCTGCAGCGCACATACTTTATTAGCATGTGAGGGGATGCGTACAAGAACACACCCCTCCCATGCGGTCGAATTGGAGACAATTCATTCAAAAAACTGAGCGTTCCCCTGCTCCAGCTCCCTGTCTTCCCCCATCCTCACTTAAGGTTGCTCTGAGCAACCTTAGATATGAGTGTGCCTTCCACATCATTCGATGGTTGTCGACCATTGAATGATGTGGGTGTTCCCCCACAGACTGCGAATGGATGATTATGTAAAACATCCATTCACAGCCAGTGCGTGCGAACACATGGTGAAAATGGGAGGCGGCCAGGCCACCATTCACAAGGCAGGGTTTGGTGGTCTTGCAAGACTGCGAATTCGTAGCCTTGCAAATTAACCAGAATAACCCCTGAAAAGTAATGAGACAAACTAAACAATCCTAAAGCAAACTTTCACTTTTTAATACTTTGTTGCAAATCCTTTTCAGTCAATTACAGCCTGAGATCTGGAACACATAGAGATCACCAGATGCTGGGTTTCATCCCTGGCGATGCTCTGCCAGGCCTCTGCTGCAAATGTCTTCAGTTCCTGCTTGTTCTTGGGGCATTTTCCCTTCAGTTTTGTTTTCAGTGAAATGCATGCTCAAATCGGATTGAGATCAGGTGATTGACTTGGCCATTGCATAACATTCCACTATTTGCCTTAAAAAACACCTCCATGGCTCCAGCGTACTATACATGTACTGGGTGACTTTTAGATGGAAATGCCTTGCTCACATTTCCTCAGCTTCAGGAACACTTTGCCATCCCATCCAGTTAACTATTTCATTATATCCAGATCCGCCACTGGTTCCAGAGTGTCACGATCGGGGGTATTAAAAAATACTTTCATTTCATTCAGCATTCAATGTTCCAGCCATCGTTCAGTATTCCTCAGTGGCGGAACTCCCGGAGGCAATGGAGTCATTTGCCGCCGGGCGCCAGCCTCAAAGGGGGCACTGGCTCCATTGCCTTCTGGGAGTCCAGCCGGAGAGTCCCCAGCCCCTGTGAAAAAGTGCCCCAGCACAAAGGACCTGCTAGCATTACTCGCTAGTGCTACTACCAATAGTAGCAGACAGTGCCCGTCCATCCGTCCCACTCCCCTCATCAGTTTTATTGGCATTCGGCTCTGAGCCTCTGACGCACTCCCTGCCGCCGCCCCTCCCACATCTCGAGTCTCCCGGTGGCTTTCCACTCCCCCAGCCCAGCGCCTCTCGTCATGACACCGAGACTAGGTCCAGGACCTGTCAGCCCACCCCCAGCCATGATGATACCCAGCGGGGGATCAGGAACTGGCTGCTCCTCACTCCTTCCAACTCCACCGGCCGTGATGATTACCAGCACAGGCTCAGGAGGACCTGGCAGCTCCCCCGTCTCTCCCAAAGCGCGGATAATGATGAGCCCCAGCCAGCGGTGGGAACAGGAGTGGCAGCTCCCCTCTCTGTCCCTCCCCAGCGCCGGCTCCAGCGCAGATGGTGATGTTAAAGCAGCAGCACTGCAGCAGCCAAAGCTGAGATGCTGCAACGTGCGTGACCCTGACAAGTAATCCAAAGGTTGGTACTGCCATCCCCCATCCCTAGCCCAGTGCCCCCCCCCCCATCTAGCAAGCCCAGTGCCCCTCCCCCATCTAGCCATCCCAGTGCCCCTCCCCCTGTAACTTAACCCTCTGCGTAAGCTTAGCTAGTGGTCTTGCTTTCTACTGTGTCATGATGGCTCCACACCATATATATATATATATATATATATATACACACCACCCCCCCATAAAATTCCTGCTATGAAAGGTCAACAAAGAGGTGCAAGGAGTGAGAGGTGTAGGGTGAGAGGTCAAAGGAGATGGGGGGTGACGGAAGGAGAGGTGCAGGGGAGGTGGGAATGAGAGGTGACAGAAAGGTGCAGGGAAGGAAGGAGTAACAGGGAGATGGAGAGGTGAACAGAGTGAGAGATGCAGTGGCGACAGGGCTTGGAGGTGGTGGAGTGAGAGGTGTAGGGTTGAACCGTCGATGGTGAGGTGGAGGGGTAACAGACGGAGGTAGACGAGCAAGGAAGGAGGGAGTAAGAGTAAGTTAAACTGTGAATATATGCTGAAGTCAGTGGCAAAGTAGCATATTGCATTATCTATAATAAAGTGTGTGTGTGTGTGTGTGTGTGTGTGTGTGGGGGGGGGGGGGGGGGGGGGCACCAACATTCATCTTGCCTCCGGGCACCTGGGACGAACTTACGCCACTGGTATTCCTCAAAGTTCTAACCATCATTCCGCATTTGATGTTCCAGCCATAGTTCAGCATTCCTCAATGTCCTAACCATCGTTCAGCATTCGATGTTCCAGCCATCTTTCCACATCTCGGCATTCCAAGTCATCACAGTTCAAGGCAACTCCAAGTAACGTATTGATCCTGCATGTTTGTTGGTTGCCATTTAAAGGACTTCATCAGTTCTCTGCACTGCATCTATAATAACTGTTGCATAACCATTGCATATCATTCTGCATACATTACTTTCTGCTCGTTGCCAAGTACAACCTTCCTGTTACTTCAATAAATATGGTTGTAATTTTACCTGGTCTCCTTCCTGCCTCTGGGTGCACTAAGGTACCAGTAAATGCACAAAGGTCTTCTTAAGCCTCCCCGATTTGTGTATCGGTCCGAGCCCACACCAGAGGTCTTTGTCACAGTGACTCAGACCCCTGGCTTGACACAGAACCTGCCTCGCCCTAGTCACCCCCCTAGTGCTGTAGCTAACTCTGTCCTGTCCCGTTTACCATCTGCTCAGACAGGTAAGGAAATCTCTTTCTGGTATGATGTCATTGTTAATTTGGCCAAATCTCTAAAATCCAATGCTTATCTTAGCTGGGAGAAAGATCTTGATATTACATTATCAAGAGTGGATGATATTACTGATCATCCACTCATTAGTCACGGCTTGACTACTGTAATGCTCTTCTCACTGGCCTCGCTCAATCCCAACTAGCTCCTCTCCAATCTGTCCTCAATGCTGCAGCCAGGCTTATCTTCCTCTCCAGCCGCTCTAACTCTGCTACTCCCCTTCAACAAAATCTGCACTGGCTTCCATTCCCCTACAGAATCCTCTTCAAACACCTCACACTCACATACAGGGCCATCTCTAATTCCATTGCTCCATATATCTCTAACCTCATCTCCATTCATACACCCTCCCGCCCTCTACGGTCAGCTGACAACTGTCGTCTCTCCTCCACCCTGATCACTGCTTCCCATGCTAGAGTACAGGACTTTGCCCGTGCTGCACCCCTTCAGTGGAACGCACTCCCTCGCTCCATTAGACTCTCCCCGACCTTGCAAAGCTTCAAACGGGCACTGAAAACTCACCTATTCATCAAAGCGTACCCTTCCACTGCATAAACCAGCTGGTTCTCCGACCCCTTGCCTGTTTCCTGTTTACATCCTGCTATCTAACCACCACCCCCTCGCTTGCACCTCTTGTAATCTGTCTGTCTCCCCTTCCTACTAGATTGTAAGCTCCTCCGAGTAGGGCCCTCTTCCCTCCTGTTGTCAAAGCCCACTTCTCTTCACAATTCACTCACAGCTCTCCTTTACTCCAACACTCAGTGACCATCTTCATACTCATCTCCATCATTGGCCTCAAGCCTCTAGTTGTATGTTGATTGGGTCCTCACTACTTACATTTAAGCTGTAATGTGTATTGAACTGTGGTGCTCTTTATTTGTACTGTATTTTTGTTATTTATTCAATGTTATGCCAAGTTTTTGTCTCCCTGTATTGTTCCTTTGTACGGCGCTGCGAAACACTTGTGGCGCCTTATAAATAAAATTATAATAATAATAATAATAATAATTATCAGACTCCCAATGGGAATGAATATATATAAGTCGCCCTTTCAAATGTCCAGATGCTTGAACCATGCAGAAACGCATGTCAAACTGCTTAACAGATTGCACCTCACGCCTGATAGGTTACATACCTACTAGCCATCCTGCTACAAGCACAGCGAGGTAGGCCACCTCTATCATGTCTTTTGGTCTTGCCCCTTATTGCGGAATTATTGGATGGATGTCTTTCAGCTGATCAATAAAGTCATGTCAGCTGATCAATAAAGTCATGGGCCTTGCCCTCAACCCAGCCCCAACGATAGCACTATCTCTACCCTCCTGAAGTCCCATCCCATTGTAGATATTTGTGTATCGTGGCAAGGGTCACACTAGCCCAAGCATAGAAACAACCATTACCTCCTCTGGTGATAAAAGTTTTTTCATAAAATCCAATTCCACGTTACAATGGAAACCAAATTTCTCCCATATTCCTCTAAACCCTCTTCCCCGATTGTGAAATGGATGGCCTGGCATAAATACGTTACCAATGATGAGGGAGCAGCTCTGGTATCCCAACCCTCCAAGTTGTCCCCTTCGGTAAAACTGGATACCCTATAATCCAGTACACTGGAGGATACCCGCCATCTGTCCTCGGTCGAGTCCATCACCGCATTGAAGCCCCTCAAGCATAACACAGGAGTGTTTGGTGATCTGGTAATAAAAGTAGCTGCATGTCTAAGAACATCAAATGTGGTATGAATATTTACGCTTTCGCCAATGTATTACTAGCGCACCTAATTTGTGCTAGTGACAGCCCGCCGAGTTATGCTCGGCAGGGCTGTCCCCTGCAATCCCCCCCCCCCCAGTGATTAGCGGCCGGAGCGATGGATTACCAGCTGCCCAGGCGTTAAATTGGCCACTTTCACCAGCTTAGAGCTAGCGTTGTCCTATCCCCTACTACAAGGACGCTAGCCCTGTTGTGGCTCCAGTCTGTGCTGGAGATCTCACGATAATAGCGAGATCTCGAGCATGCCCATTAGAGCCGACCGGGGAAAAGCCGTGAGTGCGCATGGGTGCCGATAAGGAGAGCTGCTAACGCTGGGCATAACGGCTCTCCTTATCGGCTTGGGGGGCTGCTTATGTTGGAGAAGCGGGACCCATTATTTTAAAAACGAAAATGTCCTTTTAATACATCTCCCCCATTGTATCTACAGTATACTGAGTAAGTATGCTTATTAAGAGTTATGGACTCTAGCACCTGGACTTTATTTTTTTATTATTATAACCAATTTCTATTTTGAGTCAATGTACAAATTTTATCCATCAATGCTAATTCAGCAAGTTCCACTATTGTGTAAAAATCAATAATTGGTGACAAGATGTCGCCCACAATCCCCCACCCCCGAACCTCCTGGGCAGCAGGACCATATACAATATTTCGCATGTGGTCCTTTTGCATAAGATATTACTCTTTCGTCCATTTTGGTGACACAGCTTGACATTGGGATGTAGGAGGGTCCGCAGGAGCCAAGGCACTTATGCTGACTTCTTTGAGAGCAGGCTCCTCCCTTCTGCATCCCATGATGCTTCAGTTCATTTTAGATGCCCACAGGATTGGCTGCTGTGCTGAACTGTCTGCAGCCATTTTCTGAGAGTATCTAGGGTTTTTTTGTTTTATTAATTCACTAGTTAGTACAGGCACTAGTTAGTAGAAAGCGCAGCAGAGGCTGACAGAAGCCTCAATGCTCTGTGTGAAGAGACGCAGCTGCGTTACCTTTACAGTGCTTCAACCTCCGTTGCAGAGAGGTTGTCCTGGGCCCTGGGGGCATCCTGAACCGGCTCCTTGCATAGAAGGGGATCGTGGGGGATGGACCCCCCGCGTCCATCTTGAAAGGGCTTATAGACTGAAATCCCACTAGGGAGGTGACGTCTATTACAGGAGTCCAGCGTTTCAGGACAACTCTGAGTGTTCCCGGTCTGAGGGTAGTCACTGGAGGTGAGGCGAGACACTTAATAGGAGCGGATGATGGAGGAAGGGGGCCAACAGGTTTCCCTCCTTGCTGAAGCAGAGACTGGGTCTCTTCCTACACTCTGTTTGGCACCATTTTCTCTCCACACTGAGGAGCTGAAGTTTGGATTACACGGCTGAACTGAGTGAAAATCTCTCCTGGGCAGCGTCTTCCCTGGTGATCGTTGAGGATCTAATGCAGCAGAACAGTCAGATAAGTACACTGTACTTTATTCTTAGCAATGCCTGCTATTGTGAACTGTCTTTTTATGACATAAAAGTGTTATACTGCTGCTCCTAGGGAAAAGATGCCCTGCTGATTATGTGGTGTAAATTAACATTTGTACAGATGGATCAGGGGGTTTGTGCCCCTCATGTGAGTCTGTGCATAGTAGGGCTCAAGCCCAGAGGTCTGAGCAGACTGTACCTATGTAGACAGCTGCCCTAAGGAAGGATCGGATTGCCACAGCAACCCAGTAGACAAACAGCCTGGAATAGGCAGAGAGATAACTTAGAAAAATCTCCTCTGCCTTTTTTCCTCACAATCCTTCGGTGACCTCTACTAAAACTCCATTTCATGGAGTTCCTGCTTATTGCAGGATATACAGAACACTACTCGGTGTGTCCATAAAATGGCTGCATTCAAGGGGCAGTATGCAAGGCTCCTGAGGTAATTTACCCTAGGCACCCCTTATTTACACCTCCCCTGTGGAATTTAAATTCTGATGAGGTGTGTGTCCTGGGACACCTTAAGGGAAGTGATCTTTTCTCTGATATTGAGATATTTGATTCTAGCAGCCAAGCAGGCTTTGAATCTCTAGGCGGAGAAAAATAAGTGCCAGCGCAGAGTAATTTAGAGACTGCGCAGGGATATACAGTTACCTTTACCCTCACATGAGGGTATGGTAGTGTCACTTTGGAAAGCATAAAAGACACCTGATATCAGGTTTCTCATGTCCAAAATGTGGCAATCATATACCATAGTGCTACAGGAGCACAAAACTTGGGAGAAAAGTCCCCTCTGGTGGAGGAGCCTGTGGCCCGGATGTTTATTCAGCTGCGTCATCTGTACAAGGGGGTGCTGTTTTTAAGGACCCCATAGAGAAAAAAGCTTGGAGGCTGTCGTACTTCTGGGAAAAGGGGTAGTTTTTTACCTTACGCCCTATCAAGACATCTGCTTGGATGTTCTTAAGCCATGATACATTGGGCTTATGCCTGGTGTACTCAACTTCAGCCTCACATAGTAGCTTTTGTGTTGACTAAACTGTTAAAGTGAGCTGCGAAAGAAACGCCAATATGGCGTAAGGGCTGCCAGCTCTTTGCTAGATGCTTGGAAAGCTGACAGTGAAGCCAAAAAGTCTCTGGAGGTTTTGGCCTTTCAGGGAGCAATTCTGTTTGGAGTGGAACTCTAGTCCACCTTTAAACAGGCCACAGGGGAAAGAGCTCTTGCCTTCCCACCATGTCTAAGCATTCAGTGTTTAGGGGTGCATCCAATAAGGACACACAGGTAAAGGAAAAATGCCTACTAATATAGGAAAGGCTCCCAGATCACGTTTTGGGACCTGGACAATGGACCACCCGTCCATTGGGATGTTAATTCCTCAGCAGTATGGGGTGGAGACTCCCTGTTTTGGAATCAGGGGTGGAGAGGTCACCTCCTGCAGTACCAGAGTTATGGAATCTATCTCAGGGGTACCTTTCCAAAGAGATGTCTCCAAACTCCCCTGCCGTGAGAAGCTTGCTTGCGAAAAGCCCTCTAGGGGGTGGCATCGTCGATTTTCAAGTGGGGATGATGATCCCGGTGCATCAAGGAGGAAGAAAGAAAGGAAGGATTTTATTCTGTTCTCTTTCTTTAATCCCCAATCCGGACAGTTCCGTCACACCCATTCTAAGCCTGAAGTCTTTAAACTCACTTCTGTGGATGACTCTTCAGGATGGAATCTCTGAGGTTGGTGCTTGTAAGCACAAAGCCTCGAGGGCTTCTAGAATCAGTGGACGCCCAGGACGCTTATTTACTTGGGCATGTAGACAGTGGTCATCAATTTTTTTCTGAGTTTCTCAATAGGAGAAACTCATCTGCAGTGTGGGGCCTTACCTTTGGGGTCAGCCACAATTACGAGAGTTCTCATAAAAGTGATGGCTTTCATGACAGCAGCTCACAGGCAAAAGAAATTGTGATTATTCCTTTATGGGATGACCTCTGGGTCATAGCCAAATCTGCAGAAATTGTTGCAGGATCATCTGACAATGGTGGCACAGTTTCTCAGAGATAAGGGGTGGATGTTGATTCTTCATCTCGCTCCCCTCCTGGCTGCAGGGTGCAGATTCTCGTTTAACACCCTCTCAGAAATTTCTGTTTGGTGTGATCTTGGACACACATATTCATTGTGTGTACCTTACAGTGTCCAAGACAATAAAAACTTCACTGGTTGGTGCGGTCGATTCTCCATTTGCCGAATCTAAAAATTTGGCAGGGTTTAAAACTGTTAGGAGGTAACGTCCTTGGAAACTTGCCTATAGGTGAGTTTTTCGCTCAAGCCCTTTCCCACGTTTTTTCTATTATTACTCAGATTCTTAAGTGACGTGAGGACACAGGCGGTGCAAGTCATACTGTTTTGCTCCGGACTGGCCTTAGAGGTCGGGGTATTTTATACTGAGGTTGAAGATGACCTAAGGGTGTCATCTTCTTCTTCGCCTAGACTTATTCAGTCAAGGATTTTTTCTACTCATGGTCCTAGCTCATAAAATTTTTTTTTTTTCAGGAAGAAGGGTTTCTCAGTTGCTGTTATCCAACTCATACTTTGGGTTCGAAAGCCGTATTGGTAGTTTATTCACCTTTGTGTTTGAATGATTTCTGTCAGGTGGTGTGTACATCAAAAGTACACATTTCCAGGTTCTAGGTCGCTTGACCTTTGGAGTTTTTCTCCAGTATGGGTTGCAGCAGAGTTTAGTCTGCAGTCCTTAGAGGTACAGCTACCTGCATTATCCATATGCTTTCAGAATGGAGTGGCTCCTGGCCAGAAGTACAGACCTTTTTATAGGGAGTTATAAGAACTCCAGACCCCATATAGGCAGCCGGGGGCACCTTGGGACATGTTCTGGTATGGTCGGTTTTTCTAAATCCACAGTGGGAGCCTTTAAGGTCGGCTGTTCGTAATATTTTTTCGCGGAAAATTACCTTTTTGATAGCCAGGGCTTCGCCTAGGCGAGTTTCAGAATTAGGGGCCTTGCCTTGCAAGTCTTAATTTCTGTTTTTTCATACTGATAAGATGGTTCTGTTCTTCTTAAGCAGTATCAAATGTTCTATTTACACCAGGAGTTTTGTTTCTGGTGTTTGCTCCTCTTGAGGAGGTAAAAAATAAATAAATATATTAAAATGGGACATACTTCGCGCATTTAAGTGGACAGGGTAAAGGATGTTTGCAAAAAAATGACTGTTTTACTAGTTTTATATGACGTACATAAGAGCAGGTGGTCTGTTTCCAAGCAGACTTTTCCTAGACGGTTAAGGTCGGTGTTTACCTTTGCTTACACTATGGTGGGCAGACCTTTTTCCATAAGTTTAAGGTCTATGCCACTTGGATAGTGGCCTATTTCTTGGGCTGTGCATCATGAAACCACAGTGGGGCAGTTATGCAGGGCTGCTCCCTGGTCATATGGTTTTTCTTGCCTTTACCAAAAAGTCTATAGGTTCATGAGTTCGCATCGGAGGACGCTTAATGGGCAAGGCAGTGATGAGAACTGTAAGCCTGAGCGTACCCTTCCAAAGAACCGGCTTGTGAACGTCCCAATGTCAAGCTGTGTCACCAGGATGGACGAAAGAGAAAAGGGGATTTTTAAAAGAACTTACTGTGCGAATGCCTTTCTCTGAGTCCACCCTGGTGACACAGCGGTACCACCCTTACGCTCAGTAATACCGTTCATGCGTTGTCATGTTATTGGTTATGTGCATTGTGCATAATAAAAATGTTCAGGCGTTGTACTGAGTTATGTATCCTAGTGTGCTTTCAAAGTTGAACTGAAGCATCATGGGATGCAGAAGGGAGGAGCCTGCTCTCAATGAAATCAGCATGCGCCTTTACTCCTGCGGACCCTCCTACATCCCAATGTCAAGCTGTGTCACCAGGATGGACTCAGAGAAAGGGATTTGAACAGTAAAGTTCTTACAAAAATCCCCTAACCTGCCTGGCTTGGCGGCGATCTGAGATCTCTCCCTGCTGGTGGTGCGACCCGTAGGCTCCAATGTGATGCGCACAGGACCTCACATCACATCTGCTGTCAAATACACGCGATTTGGACTCAATTTGTTTGCCGTAATAGCATAAAGAGTTTTCACAATAAACACATTGTTTTATTGCATCTATACTGAATAAGTAATTCTCATTAAAAATTATGGACTCTTAACACCTGACTTTCTTATTTATTATTATAACCAATTTATTTATATATTCAGTCACTGATTGGACACATTTTATCTATCAATGCTAATTCAGCAAGCCCCACTCCTTTGTTTGTCCCACCGCAGTGACTAAATTGCATAGATATCACCCTACTGTATTAGTAACTTAACATAAGTGTGGCATATAGATTGTACGCTTGCTATTTATTTGCTATTTTAAAGCGCAACAGAATTTGCTGCAATACATAAGAAACTGTAAATAAATAATATAGCTGTTCATAGGGGCATATTTATCACAATCCACATTTTTACTGCAAATGTTATATTAGTCACAAAAAGTTAAAATAAATATTTTCATTCAAATTTACTAAAAAGCTCTTGCCAGGAGATGGGCTCTGATAGCTGTCCTGGCAAATACCTGAAAACAGTGTGAAAGCATAATACTATTATATGGTTGGGTGCTGGATGAGTGACCGACAGTCGGTATTCCAACAGTCATTTCTCAGACATCGTAATCATGACTGTCAGCGGGCCGACATCCAGAATCCCAATTTACTCATGCTATTTTGCCTGGGGGGTCCACAACCCCCAAAGAGGGAGCACACTCGCCACCAAGCCTGCAGCGTGGCAAGCGCAGCAAGGGGCCTTTAATGCGCTCGCCCTCCCGTTAAGCTCCAGACAGTCGGGATTCCGATGCTATCCCGGCTGTGGGGGACTTATACCATACCCATATGGTTTCCTCATTTAGATCCCAATTAGTCAGGAGCTGATACTGTGTATCCACTATCCATCCACTTTATCTCTCTCCAGCTCCCCTTAATTGTGATACCGGTGTTCGTGAAGAGTCACATAATAATAAAAAATATCATGATGCAGCCGTAGCAGCAGTGCGGGGATTATTGCAGGGAGCACACGCAGTGTGCGGGAAGGAGATCCACTGAGATACTACTCATCTCCAGCCTTCCCTGGGAACACTTCCTCCTGGTGTCACCGTGCAGACAGCGTTGAGCATTCCCACCTGCCGAGTGACGCCACCGCATACACGGGCGTCTGAACTACAACTCCCGGCGGCCTCACGGGCGGCAGCAGTAGGGCGGGGCCGCGCAGGACCAGCTTAGGCCGGACATCACGTGACACGCCCCAAACCAACCGGGTTTGAATATTTTTTTTTTCCTCCTCTCCTCTTTCCCCTGCCAGCGGCTGCTGTGCAGTCACATCTATCTAAAATGGCGACCGTGGAACCGGTGAGTGGATCAGTGACCTGGGATACAGAATACGTACGGCTGGGTGGATTGAGGGGTGAGAGCCGGCGTGTAATGGCCGCTGGGAGCGGTGTGCAGGAGCCCGGGAGTGCCGTGGTGCGGCCGCTGGGAGAAGAGGAGGAGCCCGGTGCAGCGTGTCTACTTGCGGTGTAGCAGGCGGAAGGTGCTGCTGCTGGCGCTGTGCAGGGCCTGCCATCCATAGCGCCCGCCGTGCCGGTACTGCCCCATTGCTGCACGCCGCTGCTACGCGAGCAGCGTGTGTGCGCCTGTCATGCGGCGGCCTCGGTGGGCGCGGGTAGAGGGCCGCGTGGTGGAGGGCGCCGGGTGAGGGTGGGTTGTACTTGTGAGGCATATGGTGTCCCGGATCCCCCCTCCTCCCCCCATGTCATATGCCCCCGTTCGCCCTCCTCTCCTGTCACTCACCTGCTTCGTTTTCCTTTCTTCCTCCTGACACTGGCAGCAGCGTGCTGTGCTCCCGGCATCCCCGGCCTTATACGGGCTGGCGGCGGCCGAGGGCAGAGACGTGTTACCAAGAGGGCAGCTGTCAGTGTGCGTGTTGTGCCCGGCTCTCATGCCCCCGGCCAGGACTGTGCTGTAACCTTGCTCTCTACAGAACAACTTAGTAGTTTGGGGCTAGTTTTGCCATTTTGGTGTAGTTGCCACCTGGGTGACTTTAATGAGTCTCACTTTCACATTGTGCTCTCCTACAGATGTGTCTATACAGCTGTCATGTTTGAATAACATGGAAATAGACCTCTCGCCTGGCCCATGGTAGCGCTTAATTTTGCAACTTTTTGGGGAGTTTTCATGGGGTTTAGCTCCTGGCAAAAATCTGCACAGTGCATATAAAGGTTATTTACATAATCTTTTTCCTGTGCCTAACAATTGATTCATTCGTGGAAACCTACTGATAAACTGTTCTCGTTTTCCCGTGCGCAAACACGATTTCGAAGTTAATTTTTTTCTTGTAGATTTTTCATCACAGTTTCTGTCTGAGTGAGTGTAGGTTCTTAGGTAGCATAGAATATTTGAACATTCACATCAGTCCCTGACCCAGTGGGAGCTTACGATCTATATTTCCTAACATATGTATACGCATACACATTTGATCCATGACTTTTTTTTTGGGGGGGGGGGAGCCAATTAACCTACCAGTATATTTTTGTATTGTGGATGGAAACCAGAGTAGATGGAGGAAACTCACGCAAGCACAGTTAGGCTGGTTTCACACACTCCGGCTCCTGCCGGACGGTGAAATCCCGCACGGCCAGGGAGCCCTTCCAGTGGCGGAATCCGGCTGCAACCGTGTCCATTCACAACTAATGTGTGCAGCACGGCTCCCTGGTTATGCGGGATTTCACCGTCCGGCAGGAGCCGGAGTGTGTGAAACCGGCCTTAGAGTTATTTCACACACTCCGGTTTTGACCAGACAGCAAAAAAGACAAAGTTTGCCCAGCTATTTGCCTGACAGTTGTGCCTTTCACAAAACAGCTGGTGTTTTTGAAAGGCCCCCATCTCCCTCTGCGCACACTGGCGTATTAGGACGGGGCGGCCGCGGCCCGGCAGCCATCCTTTCCAGTGGATAGATCCGACCGTGTGAAAGGACACATAAGCTGCTGTCCATTATGATTGACATGTACAGCACCGCTTTTGATCGTTCTGCATCTTGCCATCCGTGCTGAGCCATAGCGTGTGAAATAGCCCTTAGGGCTATTTCACATGCTCCGGTTCCTGCGGGCGGCGAAGCCCAGCACGATCAGGAAGTTGTGCCACACACAGCAGTTTACAATGGTAGGGATGGCCACAGCCCGGCAGCCATCCCTTCCAGTGGTGGAATCGGGCTGCGGCCGGACACAATAGTGTCTATTAACAACTACTGTGTGCGGCACGGCATTTAGTAGTGCGGGGTTTCCCCACCTGCCAGGAGCCGGAGCGTGTGAAACTGCCCATAGTGTCCTGGTGGGAATTAAACCCATGACCTCGGTGCTGTGAGACAGTAATGCTGACCATTACGTCAGTGCTGAGCTCTGATGCCACAGCAACTTGCCCTCCTTGCTTGTGGGGTGACTTAATTGCATTGATTTTAATGTAGTTGGTAGTTAGGGTTATTTTGCAGTGCCAAATCGTGTGGTTTGAGGGGCAAGCTATGTCGTGCAAACCATTTTCACACTAAATTTGCACCTCAAATTCCATTTGTAATTCAACATTTGTAGAGTCTCCTGGGCAGGTAAAAAGGTAGAGAACCTATCTTATGGTAAAAATGTTGGAACTGTGCACAACCTCTGCTACACCTCTCTGTATGTAAAATGCTGTAGTTTGACAGGATTTTAATATTGTAATAAAAAAAAAAAAAAAACAACATTTTTCTAATTGGTTTAAAATATTTAAAATTCATTTAGCAGACCTTTTTCTCCAAAAATGTAATCTGTGAGATAAGCACTGGATATATCCTTTTCCACCATTAATAAAAAAATATAATTCAGGCATTTGACACTTTCTGATGCAACTTAAATACTTTACGGATGGTCACTAACCTCTTTCTATACTGTCCTGTTATCCTAGTTGCCACTTTGGACAGGGTTAACCTGTCTAAAGTTCTGTATAGAGTGGTCAAACTAGACTTTTGGCACACTTTTGCTTACCAACTCGGGTCTATAAGCAGGAATGTGGGCAACAATGGTAATCTCGCCCTATCTGCGCAACAGTTAAATTGCTTTATCAGGCACCCAAAACAGTTGCATTCCGTTCCGAATAGCTATCCGTTTCATTTCAGACCAAAGTGGTAGTCAATAGTTTGTGGTTGTGTCTAAAAAAGATCGGTGTTGCGTTAGTGTTGAATGCTCCCATCTCGCTTGTGCACCCCAAATGCATCTGGTTTAGAAGTATGAAGTGGCTAAACCCCTTTGTGAAGTGCTGAGTTGAGGTGGCCAAAAGACAAAAACAATTGACTATTTCCCGTAAATTTAGATTTGAGCTGCAGGAACCCGAAAAAAACCTTTTCTACCTAACCATTTATTATCATAGTTAATGATGTAGCTATGGAATGTGCATTCATTTAATGTAACTGCTCAGGTTCACATTCTGATCCATGTATATTAAAGAAACCTGTATACTTTGACAAGTTCACTGCACAGTATGGCAAGATAATTGCAGATCTCCTTAACCTACATTGGCAGTGGCCACTAGATGCTGTCTGGTGGAGCAAGTAAAACGTTGACCATTTGGGTGCTGACATTAATGTTATGATGGTCCGCTATTTTGATGGGCTGGTAACTAATCGAGTATATAGAACACTGGGTTATGAGGAAAGCTTTGACACCTGGTAGCAAATACAATTATAATACTATATATGCTATAATACTCTAGCACAGAGTACAAGCGTTTTAGTATTTATTTATTAAGTTTCTTCTATAGCGCATACATATTCCGCAGCGCTTTACAGAGAATATTTGAACATTCACATCCGTGCCTGCCCCAATGGAGCTTACAATGTATAAGAAACACTCTTTTTTTTTTTTTTCCCAAGCAACTTCCATAATAAACTCAAAGGCCAAAAGTCAGCGATTCAACCCCATTGCGCTAATCTCGGCACTCGACACATGACTAAATACAGCCTTGATGCCCTCCCCTTGAAATGATCCTTTTTGTATTGTATTGGTCTGTTATGTATGTACACTGTGTGGGAGCAGTGGTTATCTGAAAAAAAAATCCCTGTGTATTATGTATGCTGTACATTGATATACTTGGCAATAAAGGGATTGATAATCCCTACCACATGTACACGCACAGACATTCTAGGGTTAATTTTGTTAGGAGCCTACCAGTATATTTTTGGATTGTGGGAGGAAACCCGAGTACCCGGAGGAAACCCACGCAAGTACGGGGAGAATATACAAACTCTGCACAGTTAGAGACATGGTGGGAATCAAACCCATGACCTCAGTGCTGTGAGGTAGTAATACCATTCGTACTGCCCATGTAAATGGTTCCACATTAAAATGTTTATAGGAGGAAACATGTAAGGTAATAATGATTAATCGCCAAACGGGTTAGGTGTACTTGTTAGTTGATAGGCATTCAGTTTGTGAATTTGCTGTCATTACTGCATATATAATAACACTATACATAATTTTTATATTTTTTTGCAATCCATAATGTAATAGCAGTTTAGATCTTTTGGTGTAATGAAATTGTAGTTATTAACTATTAAGCTAGATGACCTTAAATAAACAATAAAAATATAGGGGTATGATCACTTTTTTAATTTCATTTTATGCATTCATCAATGTGACAAGGGGGTAATGTTTTGCGCTCATGCCTTTTTATTACTGTATTTTAGCGTAAGGGGGGCAGACCGTGCTGAAGACATCACTGTTTTGGGCGGTCCCAGGCCACCAGCATCAAGATAAGGGCGGGCCCGGCCACTGACGTCACTGAAGGGGGTGGGCCCAGCCCCCCCGAAGGCTCTATACTGCCGGGAATCGCTATCTACAGCGGTGTCATGCTTCCCCGGTCACACCAGAGGGGTCGGAGGCAGGCTGTTTTAGCAGGGTACTGCCAGAAGGGCAGGACGCATTTTGACCTTTTGAAATCAGGCAGGGCGCAGCGCCCTGCTAAAACAGCCTAGTGGGAACACTAAATTTAAAGTAAAGTTTAGTGAATAAAACGAAGTAGCAGGTTTGTAACATTGACAAAATGGTCCATGTCAACAGCTTTGAACAGGTCATAAATATTGTTGATCCAGAGGAGTCAACACAGTCTCTGGAATAAAAATCCAGAAAACATATCCACCAGCACACTATTCTACAATAATTTATAGTTTAATCCAGGCATGTCCAACGTTGGCCCTCCAGATGTTTTGAAACTACACATCCCAGCATACTTTGCAATAGTTTTAGCATTCTCTAATATCAAAACTGTGGCAAAGCATGCTGGGATGTGTAGTTTCATAACATCTGGAGGGCCAACGTTGGACATGCCTGGTTTAATCCATTTCTAGATTCTGCTGACTTGCTATTATCTCCTTTTATATATTAAGCAATTTCCCATCTCGAAAACTTTTAAGCCCACTAGAGCAATTGCGGCCCAATGTATAGTTTCTGGCCAAACCAGAATGTCTTAACGGCCAGATTGTTCACTGTGTACATGTGATTTGTGCGCTCTCAATGTCAATATCGACACTGCTGTGAGGTCAAACACAAGACATTGCTAACAATGTCATGGTTCTGAATGCAGCATGGAATCTCGTGCATTGGCAAGTTTTGTATGCAGGGTCCTGTGGTATGGCATATTGTCCAGATAAACAGTGCAGCAGTTCCCTAAATGTGGGTGGCAAACCCCAAAGTGTCTTCCGACCATCTCAGAATGGGATTTCGATAACCTGTTGCTGATAGTCACTTTACTGAACCCTCTCATCTCTCAGGCAATGATTTAACCCCTTCCCGACATTGCCTTTTATGCTAATTTTTTTTTTTTTTTTCCTCCTTGCGTTCAAATAAGCGTAACTTTTTTAATTTTCCGGCTATATAGACACATGAGGGCTTTTTTTTTGCGGGACAAGTTGTACTTTGTAATGGTACCATTTACTATACCGTATAATATTCTGGGGAATCAGGAAATAATTCAATGTGGGGTAAAAAAAAAAAAAAACGCCATTCCACAATTTTGTGCTGGTTACGGTTTTTTTGGAGTTCATAGTTCGTTTAAAATGATGGGTTATCTTTATTCTATGGGTCGTTACAATTCTGGTGATACCAAACTTATATAGTTTTCGTTATGTTTTACCACTAAAAAAAAAAATCACAACTTTTACGGTTTTTCTAATTTGCGTTGCGTCGCCATGTTCTGCGGCTTATAACTTTTTTATTTTTCCACCTACGGACCTGGGTGAGGGCTCATTTTTTGCGGGCTGAAGTGTACTTTTTAATTAATTTAATTATGGGATATGGGCGACTTTCTGATCTCTTTTAGTTATTTTTTTTTGGGTACGCGATGCGACCAAAAAACGTAGTTTTGGCGTTTGGAATTATTTTCCGTTTACGCCTTTAACCGTGCGGGATAACTAATGTTATATTTTAATAGATCGGACTTTTAGGAACGCGGCGATACCAAATATGTTTATCTTTTTATTTTTTATTTATTTTTATTTGTGAAATGGGGAAAGGGGGGTGATTTGAACTTTTAATATTTTTTTTTTTTTTTTTTTTTTAAACTTAATTTTTTATTTTTTTTTACTTTTACTACAAGCCCCCCTAGTGTACTTGACCACTAGGGGGCGCGATCGCCTGTACTACGTTCAGCCATAGAGCTCTATGGCTGAACGTAGTGATTTTATGCACTTCCTATTACATCCTGCCTGAGGCAGGATATAATAGGTATCCATACACGGCCAGCACAGGGGTCTACATTAGACCCCTGGCTACCATGGCAACCGATCGGCACCCTCCGATCTCGCTGCGGGGGGCCCCGATCGGCGCCGGAGGGGGGCGCCCCCCCTCCGATCAGCTATTTAAGCACTGCGGTCGCTTTGCCCGCGGTGCTTAAAGGGTTAAACGGCCACGATCGGCGAACTCGCCGCTCGTGGCCGTGAGAGCAGGGACCTGGCTGTAATATACAGCCATTACCTGCTCTCTTTCAAGCCAGCTCACTCCGTGAGCTGGCTTGATTCCCCCTCAACCGACATATGACGTAAATGTACGTCATATGTCGGGAAGGGGTTAAGGGGTCTGAAAAAAACATTAGAATTGTATTTTCGGACTTCTTGAATCACTGCTTTAGAGATCCTAGGAGCCATAACGCCTCTGCTGTACCACCCAGCAACAGTGCCGCCATTGCCACAAGAGGGCTGTACCCATGGATCCCTCATCTACATGCAGATATCCACAGGGTGTACATGGCTGGCAGCGAGTGCAGTACTGGGGATTCTGTGTGGGAAAACAGGCAGACTGCAGTCGGACTCAGAGAAGGCAGCTCTCTATAAGCAGGACTGTGCATCTGTCATGAACCTCTTGTAAGTAAAGGTTTGTACACACTGGGTAATATTTTGACCAATATCGTTCGTTTTGGTCCTTCTGAACAATAGCTTTCAAAATATTGGCCAATGTGTATGCAATGAACGTTGCGTGTTGTTAACAAGGGTTTTTGTACATACAGCTCAATTTTGGCTGTCATTCGCAAAAAGCTGCATATTACTGGACTGTTGCTTGTTCATTATCTTTCAGTGATCACATTGTCTAGTGTGTATGGGCCTTAAGTGCAGCATGGGGGGTTTCATCTGTGGGCAGCAGGAGGGGCGATTCTGGAGAGCATGAAGGGGAGTGAGTAGAGCACCAAGCACAAACTTTATGGTATGTCTCTGTGGAGGGGGGGTGGCAAGGAAAAGCTAAATACATAAACACCTAATGCCTCCCTCTTCCACCCCCCCATAACCCACTGCCTACTTTTAGCATACGCTGTTACTTCACTTGTGCATGTGCTGAGGTGGCGACCATTCTGCAGTAACTTTCTGGGGTGCTGTCATAATTTTTATTCTCTGATGGGGTCCCAGAGCAAAATAGTTTGAGAAACCCTGGTGTGTTGCCCGGCTTTACAGTTAAGCACCATACACACTAAATGAGTCTCTGCCAATATTGGCCTTGTGTCCTGGCATCGGTAAGTGCATACACACTTGATGATGCTGGCGAGGAAGGGAACGATGGCCATGCTAAAGCATGGTGTCATTAAAGAGGACCTCCTTCGCCTGAACATGCAGGATGTGGGATGGGATCCTTAATGATTGACGGTAGAGTGCATCATTAAAGATACTGCGTGTACACACTAGGCCAGCGGTTCTCAAGTACCTCCAACAGTTCGTTTTCCAGGTCTCCACACAGAATCACAAGTGAAAGAATTGGCTTCACCTGAGTATCTTTTAAAATGTGTAAGTGAATAACGAGTGCACCTGCCAAGTGATCCATAAAACATCAATTGTTGGGGGTCCTTGAGGACCGAGGTTGAGAACCACGGCACTAGACGGTATTGTGAACACTATCGCTCAAAGCCCTTTCTGAGTGATATTGTCCACAATATTTCCTAGTGTGTATGAGACTTATAGATTGCCTTCTTGTGATTTGTGGTGAAGCAAACCATCTTTTTCAATTGACCACTTGTCCTATTTATGGCCTTGGTAAAAAAAAATAACAAAAAAAGTAAATTTTTCCAATCTTGTTTCGTTAGGACACATTAACAACTCTAGTATGTAGGTGGGCAGGTTAGATGGGCCAAGTGGTTCTTACCTACTGTCAAATTCTCTTTCTAGTTTTATAACATTATGTGGCTGATTCAGTTCATGGTGATGTACTTCAGAGCATCATTGCAGATTTTGGCTGCGCAAATATTTGTCCATTAAAGTACCCCACCACTTTTCTCAAATAGTGCAAGAGAAAAGTAGCAATTTTGCTTGATACAATGTGCCCTTTCAACCATCATCTTTAATTAGGAGGTTGACTTCTTAACCCTTAACCATCTAGTTATGTGTAAGGAAGCCAATCCCGGGATTGAAAAATGCTCAATCTTGGGATTGGCTTTCCTAATAGAAAAATGCCCTGGCTGCCCTGCATTTACTTACATGCAGGTGCCTGGGTTGCCGGGTGGGTGGGTGGATGGAAGGTCATTTTAACGAGCCAGGAGCCGTGTTGGGGGGGATGGGTGGTTAATCCTGCTGCTGGCTAGTTAGACGGGCGAGCGGCGCGGCTTCATACTGCCGGGCATGACATGAGTGACCTGCCTGTGCAGCGTGACCTCGTCACGCTGCGCAGTATGCTGTGCCGGGGGAAGCCGGGCAGCGTCTAAGCGGGTGCTCAGACGCTGTCTGGCATTAGACTGCGCATGTGCAGTCTAATCCTGAAATCCCAGGATTGGAAACTCCAATCCCGGGATTGAAATCCCGGCCTTTTGGGGGCCAGATCCCGCCGATCCCGGGATTGGCCACCCTAGTTATGTGGCTTATGATTAGGCTTAACTTGTAAAGGCCCCCCCATCCCCTAGCACAAGGTATTGCATACGATAACCCGCCAATTTACCCGGGAACTGGCCATATCACACTAATGGATGGGGGCCTTAAATTGTTGCTGATATAGTGGTAATGCCATGTCTGCATTACATGTATTTATTCCATGTTTTTTGCATCCCAGGTTTGGTTGCCTTTGAAAATGTGCCTCCTACTCTACTACTATATTTTTTTTTACTCCTATACTACTAAATATGCTTTTTTAGTTCATATTCGTAGATCCTTTTCCATCTGTTTTCACCAGTCATATTCCACTTAATGTGTAAAAAGTATAGTTATTACCTGAGTAAAGGTGCAAACCCCTACACTCTTCATTAAATCTGTTCTTTTTTTTTTTTTGTCTTGTTTTGGATCTTTTCCACAGCAAGTTGCATTTTCCTGTGTGTAAATTAATCTTGCATGACTTTTTAAAAATCTGTATAGATAAGACCATCCTGAAATCTGTTAATATACAGTCAGGACCATAAATATTGGGACATCAACAAAATTCTCATATTTTGAGCTCTATATACCACCACAATGGATTTGAAATGAACCATGATGTGCATTAACTGCAGACTTTCAGCTTTAATTTGAGGGTATTCACATCCAAATCGGGTGACCGGTTTAGGAATTACAACAGTTTCTATATGTGCCTCCCACATTTTAAAGGACCGAAAGTAATAGGACAATGAACTCAAAAGCTATTTCATGGGCAGGTGTGGGCTATTCCCTCGTTATTTCATCAATTAAGCAGGTAAAAGGTCTGGAGTTGATTCCAGGTGTGACATTTGCATTTGGAATCTGTTGCTGTCCACTCTCAATATGAGATCCAAAGAACTGTAACTATCCATGAAGGAAATCATCATTAGGCTGAAAAATCAAACCACACCCATCAGAGAGATAGCAAAAACATTAGGTGTGGCCAAATCAACTGTTTGGAATATTCTTAAAATGAGAGAGAACGATCTGGAGAGCTCAGCAACACCAAAAGACCCGGAAGACAACGGAAAACAACTGTGGTGGAGGACATAAGAATTACTTCCCTGGTGAAGAAAAACCCCTTTACTTCCCTGGTGAAGAAAAACCCCTTAACAACAGTTAGCCAGATCAAGAACACTCTCCAGGAGGTAGGTGTATATGTGTCAAAGTCAACAATCAAGAAAATACTTCACAAGAGTGAATATAGAGGGTTCACCACCACAAGATGTAACCCATTGGTGAGCCTCAAAAACAGGAAGACCAGATTAGAGTTTGCCAAACATCATCTAAAAAAGCCTTTACAGTTCTAGAACAACATCCTATGGACAGATGAGACAAAAATCAACTTGTACCAGAGTGATGGGAAGAGAACAGTATGGAGATGGAAAGGAACTGCCCATGGTCCAAAACATACCACCTCATCTGTTTCATGGCATGGGCATGTATGGCTGCTAATGAAACTGGTTCCCTTGTATTTATTGATAATGTGATTGCTCACAAAAGCAGCAGAATGAATTCTGAAGTGTTTCGGGCAATATTCTCTTCTCGTATTCAGTCAAATGCTTCAGCACTCATTGGACGGCGCTAAACAGTGCAGATGGACAATGACCCGAAGCATACTGCAAAAGCAGCCAGAGCTGTTTTTTAGGCAAATAAGTGGAATGTTATGCAATGGCCAAATCAACCACCTGATCTAAATCTGATTGAGCATGCATTTCACTTGATGAAGACTAAATCAAAGGGAAAATGCCCCGAGAAAAAGCAGGAACTGAAGAGCTTTGCAGCAGAGACCTGACAAAGCATCACCAGGGATGAAACCAAGCGTCTGGTGTTGTCTATAGCTGTGTACACACGGGGGCGATAGGGGCTGGAATCGCTTGAAATATGGTCGCTGGCGACCATATTGCCAGTGATGGGTATTTTCCCCTGGCGATAAATCGCCGGGTGCGCGCTCCCGTTTTCAGCTTGCTCCTGCGACAAGCTGATTACCTCTGCGGCACAGCCGGCAGAGGTTCCCTTTCATCAGCGACCATCTATGGTCCCTGATGAAAAGGAGATATTGCTCAGCCATATATTGCTGACTAATATATCTCCCCCGTGTGTACGGGGCTTTTGTGTTCCAGACTTCAGGCTGTAATTGACTGCAAAGTATTTGCAACAAAGTATTAAAAAGTGAAAGTTTGGTTTAGGATTGTTTAGTTTGTTCCATCACTTTTGGTCCCTTAAAGTGGAAGGCACATATAGAACCTGTTTTACTTCCTACACTGTTCACCTGATTTGGATGTAAATACCGTCAAACTAAAGCTGAAAGTCTGCAGTTAAAGCATATTGTGTTTGTCGAATCCATTGTGGTGCTGTATAGAGCCCCAAATTTGAGAATTGTCGATGTCTTAATATGTAGATTATTAAAATAAATACAACATACAGTTGTCTGTCAACAGATATGTCCCCTCCTCCTTTCTGCTTGCCAGGGGCACCAGGTAGGGTTGCCCTCTTTTCCCCACCCTGTTTGCCCTGCTGGTTGAGCCACTTTCCTTCCTTATAACGGCTAACCCTGAACTCTCAGGTTTTACACTGTTCGAAAACTGATAAAATCGCCCTGCATGCTGACAATATATTGCTATTTATATGAAGATATAACATCCATGCTAATGGTCACTATTACTAAATTTGGAGTTTACTCCGGCCTTTTAATAGATGCATCCTCTCTTTCAGTGGTCCATGTCCACCCAGCCCCCATATAGCTCTCCCACTACGATGGGTTGAAACTTTTAAATACCTGGGTGTTTGGTTCTCCAATGACCCGTATCAGTATGTGGATCTCCATATCATGCCTCAGCTGGAATACCTGCTCAACTGGCTCATTTAGTGAAATGGATTGCTAATGGCTCTGACATCACTTTGCAAGCCCTGGTAGTGTCTGAATCTCCCTGGCTTTACCCCTCTACATTTGAGATTAAGCGGCAATGTAACTTTAACCTTCCAAGGGTGTTTGGGTCTTTTTTAATCCATATGAAATGCGCACCCTAGGATGGTTAATAAAGTTACCTATAGTGAAACAGGCTATACTTGTGAGGAGGCATGCTGCCGCCATTCTACCTGGGGTAGATGGCAACAAAGAGTTTAGGGAACTGTCTAGGCTACAGCTATGCAAACTATAGGGTGTATTCACAATTGTACAATTATGCCAACAAGACGTGTTTAAGACTTCAACAGTTACAAGTAGATTTTCCTATAATCTTTGAGTTGGAGGTAGCTGAAAAAATAGACAAATGCTTGTATAGTTCAGTTTATGAATGCCGCCCACCCCACAACTTAAAGTGGGGACTGGACTTGGGACCCCTTTCTCAGGAGTTGTAGGGTTCTGCACCAATTAGCCTCGATATATCTACAACCACTGTTTTTTGTGCTACAGCAAGTATATATTACCCCTGAGTGGCTGGTAAAATTGGAGGTAGGGACGACGCAAGGTGCCCAAAATGCATCTAATTCTGGCACTTGCTTTGGGTGTGTCCTTTTTTTTGCCTTATTCTGGGCAGAGTTTACTGTTTATGGTTTAACTGGTATACCTGCAGATGTTTTCAATAAAAACAATTGAATAATAAAAAAATACAACATAGTTAAAGAAAAAAATCTCTATATCAACCAAAGTTATATCCTTAAACACAATCTCAAATGTTGTTAAGTGCTTTAGCGGAGAACCCATTGTTCTCTGCTAAAGCAGTTACGTTGCTGTATATATACTATTGGTAAGAGATCAGCTTGAAGGGTCAATAAGCAAAGTGCCAAAAAAGTCTGTTGTTGCTTCGTAAATCTAGTATATTTCACATGGTCGAAGGGATCTGCAAATATCATGCCTACTCACGGTATCTTAAGATAAGTTCAGGTCTGCCTTCTCTTCTTGACAGGGCACACTTTCAATGTATGCTCAACTGTACATACATTTACTTACCACAATTTGATGTGCAGTATACAATTTTTGTTACTGTCCATAAGCATTTATTCCAAGTCGCACCCAGCGAGCATTACTGAAGTTATAAGTTGTACCATTGGATGGCGTGTATTGTGCATCATTTTACTTTCAGTTCAATATATAGAGATCTGTTAGTTTACAATTTGTCCGATGGCATTAAGATCTTTGAAGGGGTACTTTTATTTACAAGCTCTTCCCTGTACTTATTTTTTTATAAGTTTGGCCCTCCTTGGCTCTGTACCATGAGATTCCAATTAGAAGTTCCATGTCTCATGTTCAGAGAGGTCTGGTTACCAAACATTCCCAGTAGAGGTCTAAACTAAATATAAGTGCTCAATAGATTGAATGTTGGTGGTGTGAGGCTATATGGATAATTTTTACCTCTTTTTGCTTTGGAAACTTCCTACAGATTAGCCTTTTTTGATTCCCCCTGAATACCCTTGGCAAAAGTGGGCGGAAGAAAAACATGTTTATCACATATAACAAACACCACACATTGTTATTGATGCGTCACTACAGTGTAAATGACACACTCCTATACCTCGCCATTGACTTTGTACCAGTTACTTTGATGTGTAATCCTTACTGCTGAGCCTCATTTCTCACTTCTCTGCCCGGGGCATGGGACTGAGCACAGGATCTCCCCAATCGTTGTTAGTATTCGCCATGGCACAATAGAAGCATCATGAATCCCCAGCATCCAAACATTTTCCACTTTGCGACAAGATCATCCTAATCCATAACTGTCTGCACTGTCCAAGACAGGCATTCCCAACCACAGTCTTCAAGGCACACCAACAGTGCAGGTTTTAATGATATCCAGGCTTCAGCATAGATAGTTTAATCAGAATCCCTCAGATACTATTTAAGTCACCTGTGCTGAAGCCTGGATATCTACAAAACCTGCACTGTTGGTGTGCCTTGAGGACCGTGGTTGGGAATGCCTGGTCCAAGAGAAAGACCTCCTTTGTCCTGTCGGTACTTATGTATGTTGGGCGCCCACTAAGCTATTTGCTTATTTTTACGCTGTGCTCGCCACACTTTATAAAATCAACTACATGCCGACATGGATAGTAAGGGTATGAGCATGCTAACTAACATACTGTATAAGTACCATCCTGTCTTTGCCTTTCTGAACACATCACATTTTTAATTGGGTTTCACATGGACCCCCCCCCCCCCTCTTTTTTTACTTCTAAAGCAGTATATGGCGCTGTGGGATGCATGCATACTGCCAGTGCAGCTCTACCTAATGGTGTTTATAAATCGTGCTGTACAAGGGACATAATGCATACACGGTTACCATATTACAATGCAATCAAACAATTCTGATGAGAAAGGTTGTCAAACAATCTTAACAGAGGAACTGAATTGCTGTTGAATTTGCCATATCATGCAGAATTTCACTCAAAAGGATTTGTTATCGCATGGGAATTTAAATAATATTGTAAAATCCTTTTAACCCATCGAGTGCCAATGATGCTGTTAGAGATGTGCAAAATCTGCTTAAAATGCCAGTCTCGCTCACAGCGACTGTTATTTTGGAGTGCAGTATTTAACTAAACTTTAATTAACTGACTTCAGATCATTTGCCCAATAACTAAAGTGGTTCAAATTCCTTCACTACGGCCCTGGTATTTTATGCCCCGGAAGACTTGTGTGCAGGAGGGTTGCAAATAAGAGACATGGCAGTGTTGGTATTTTGCACTGTCTATATCCTGCACATCATTAATTACAGATTTTTGTGCAGGTTACATTTTTTCATATAGGCATCCTATTTATACAGTAATGTCATTCACATCAGTCCCTTCCCACTGTAGCTTACAGTCTAAATTCCCGTGTTGGGGGGAAGTGGAGCACCTTGGTGAGTACATACTATACACTCAATGGCAGGTATTCAATGCTGTTTGCGAGTGGTGACAGCGAGCAGGGCTTCCTGCTCGCTGTCACCACTCACCCTGACAGCATTCAACACAGCCTCCGCATCCGCCAATTCCCCCTCGCTCCGTTTTTTGAGCGAGGGGGAATTGGCGGATGCGGCTCCAGAAGCAGCGAGACCCACGGCTAAAAACTGTTTTGGGGAATTCTCGCCGTCCTGTGACGGCGAGGATTTCCCCAGAAGGTTGAATAGAGCGAGCGGCCAGCGCGGGGGTTAAACAGCGAGGATCGCTGGTTTTCAGCAATCCTCGCTGTTTAACCCCCTCGCCGGCTGCTCGCTGTGGCATTGAATACCCCACAATGATTCCGGTGATTGGATACAGCGACAGCTACATACTGTTGAATAGTGTTTTCACATTTGAGTGGTGCAAGTAGACAAATACAGTATGTTATCAAAAGTAGCAGTCAGAAATAAAGCTTTCAAGTCTGGGCCAGTAGTTCCTACTTTACTAAGAATATTTGGCCACTCACATCAATTCCTGCCCCAGTGCAGCTTACAATCTATATTCCCTAGCACAGGGGTTCCCAATCTTTTTTGAATCATGGCACCCTAGAGTATCAAAATTTTTTCATGGCACCCCAAAAATGAATTTGATTGGGTTTATATGCGATTCTTAGGGTCATTTATGTGGTAAAGGGCAGGATTTGCATCTGTTTGTACACATATTTCATGATAGGCAGCCACCAGCACTGGTTTTGCCCATAAAAATTAACCATAAATAGTTTGAATTGGTCCTGGACCACCAACCTGGGGCACCCCTGCAAGTGTCCTGAGGCACCCCAGGGAGCCACGGCACACAGTTTGGGAACCACTGGCCTAGCACATTTACTAGTGCACACATTGTCGGAGCCAGTTAACGTGCATAAATATATATACTTATAGTTCTATGGCAACATTTCTGTATGTTTTTTTTGTGCTAGCCTGCTATAGAGTATGTCAGAGCAAGTGGGGACTCATTTTTATTTGCATTAGTTATGTCTGGTGAGCTTGTCATCAGACATGGTTGGAATTGTTGGATTGTAGCTGATACCACTGAAAGACCTTTCTGGATGGGTTTCAAAGTGTTGTAGGTGAAAGCATTGTTTATAAACCGTAAAGTCTGCATTTGTAGATGCTGTCAAACAGGTTATTTGTGAAGCAAGGCTTTCTATACATTTGTCTGTTTTTAAATAAAGGATTCTACTGCATTGTTCAAAAAAAATCACTCCTTACAGGATTAATACATTTACAAAGTTTACAAATTTTCATACTACACTCCATGTAGAAAAAGCAGATGTACGAGTTCTATGTACAGCACTGTTTCTCAATACTCTAGTGGCTAAAGAATATTGTTGCTGCTTAGCCCTAAATGAGCATCATCATCTACCCTGTCTGTCATTTTGGATAAGTGATTATTGCAGGTTTGGGAATATTGTTTTTTTATTATTATTATTATTATTATTATTATTATTATTATTATTATTATTATATTACATACTCACTTGGTCCCCTGTCTGTCCCAATGTCCCCTGGTGTCCACGGCGGGCATCATATTTCACTAACGTCCTTTATGGGATACTGGGAATGGTCTTAAGACATTGGGTATTAGAGGGTATCCGCAGGTGACAGGCACATCTATAACTTTGAATCTGGGTGTACTGGCTCCTCCCCTCTGATTCCCCACCCAGGAACCAGTTTAGAAAAATGTGCCCTCAGGAGAGGATGCACACTGCTGGAGCTCCAGAGAGTTTGTCTTCAGTTTTATTTCTTTTATTATTTTGGGGTTACTGTGTTGGACTTCACAGTATCCCTGCTTCGAGGGTTCAGCTGCAGGCCTCTTAAGGTACCGAGCTGTCCCTGCTGCAGGACCACTGTCCTGAGAGGGTGTTTGTACTCACGGGCATTGCGCTGCAGTGATACTCACCCCCAGCATGCCGCACACTCCTGACACAGTCCGAAGACGTCTGTGGTGAGTAAAAACCGGGGTCCCCACAGTGGGGTACCCCGGCTCATCGTGCGGCAAGATGGCGGCGGCGGCAGACGCGGTACCCTGCACAGGGGCTGCGCAGACCCCCCGTCACAGACTGGCTGCGGGTGACAGTCCCTGGGCTACCAGGGCAGATCCCACCATAAAACGCTGTTCAGTGTAAAGGGCGCCATTAAAACTGACAGCCAGCGCCAGTATAAAGATCAGTGAAGCCCCTGCGCCATCACAGGGGGCGGGGCGGGGCTTCAGCGGAGCGAGGAAAGAGCTCTGAGTGCGCATACACTACTTCCTGCTTCTCCCTGGGCGCCATTACTGCCTCCAGATCACTCCTCAGCGGTGAGGTGTTGGACAGAGGAAATCTGCAGAAAACAGCAAGTGTATTTAGCGCTTAGATCGCTTAATTGATCACACTGTTCTGTGTTTATGCGTGTTACCAACTCCTAAATAGGAGTTCAGGTTGTACAGGGTGTGCTGGTCTCCTCAGTGTAATCTGAGCGCTCCCCCACGTGCTTGTTAAGCTACACACTTCCAGTGATAGAGCTCACACATATATAGCTGCTATACACTGCACATTGATTTTATATATTTTTTAAGTTCATTGTGGTGTGTTTGTGGAAGAAAGGTTACTTATTCCTCCAACATGGTGAGGAAGTTAACCTGTCTCATTTGCAGCAGCAAGTTTGTGCCTAAGTCCACCTCACAGATTACCTGTGAGGAATGCATGTCCACTCAAACAGGGGTTTCACCCCAGATCAGTGGTACTCCTCAATCAGACTCACAAGAGCCTGAGTGGGCTGCTGGCATTAAAACCATGCTGCAGGCTGTGTCAATGCAATTGGCTGCAAATACAGTGCAGACCAAACAGGTGCAGCAGGACTTGTCAGTTCTAGCCGCACGGGTGGATAATATGAATACCACCACGGGCCAGTCACGGAAGCGTGCTGCGACCGCCATGTTGCCTGATTCAGATGATGATCTTTAGGCGGGTGACGACACGGATGATAATGTGGACGACGGGGCTCTGATCCCTGATTCACAGTCATCTCTTAGAGGCCCAGAACCTCTTATTATAGCAATAAGAGAAGTTTTAGACCTTCCTTTAGCAGACATGCAGGAAGGTGACCCGTTTTTTGGGTCCCAAAGGAAACAGCAAATTGTTTATCCTGAACAAGTTGACCTTGATGAGACGTTTAAGGAGGCTTGGAAACAACCTGAAAAGCGTTTCCAAATGTCTAAAAGGTTTAAGTCCAACTTTCCCTTTGATCCCGCCACTAGAGGGGTGTGGGAAGAGCCTCCGGTTGTGGATGCATCAGTGTCCAGACTGTCCAAAAAGGTGGTTCTCCCCGTTCCAGGGGCAGCAACACTAAAGGATAGTACAGACAAAAAACTGGATACTACCCTTAAGTCCATGTACACAGCGAGTGGGGCAGCTCAGAGACCTGTCCTCGCCAGCTGTTGGATGGCAAAGTCCATTTATACATGGGCTTCTCAAATCCAGGAAGGCATGCTGGCCGATATGTCACTGGCGCAAGTTGGAGAGAGACTTCGCCATATCCAGGATACTGCAAAGATCCTATGTGACACTCAAAAGGAGCTTGGAGCTATAAATGCTCGCTCTTCCGCAATGGCGGTTTCAGGCCGCAGGGCCCTCTGGTTAAGACAATGGGTAGCTGATCCAGAGTCCAAGCGTAGTGTGGAGAGTTTGCCTTTTAAGGGAGAAAAGTTATTTGGTAGCGAACTTGACGACCTTATATCCAAGGCTACAGCCGGCAAGTCGACCTTTCTGCCGACGGCTGCCACTCACGCTAAACGTCCCTTTCAGGGCCATATGTCCCAGTCCTTTCAGGCATCTCAGTCCTTTCGGCCTTCCAGGCCCAGGCAGAGGGCGAGAGGCTCCAGCTCGGCCGCCAGAGGGGGCCGCGGTAGGTTCAGAAAGCCCGCCAGCACAGGATCTCAGGATCGTGCCGCTAATGCCTCCGCCTCTAAGCCTGCAGCGTGACTCGGGTTCCGACCCTGGAGTCACTTGCGAGGTGGGGGGTCGCCTGTCAGCCTTCAGCCAAGTATGGTCAGTCTCTCACCTGGATTCCTGGGTGAGGGATCTTATTACCAACGGCTACAGGTTGGAATTCGAAAAACCTCCCCCTCACAGGTTCTTCAAATCAGGTCTGCCGGCCCTACAGGCAGATCGAGTGAACCTGCAACAGGCTATACAACGCCTGCTGACGTCACAGGTTATCACACCTGTCCCATTGGAGGAACAAGGAAGGGGTTACTACTCCAACCTGTTCCTCGTGCCGAAGCCGAACGGCTCGGTACGCCCCATTTTAAATTTAAAGTCACTAAACCCCTTTTTAAGGGTTCACAAATTCAAGATGGAGTCCCTCCGGGCAGTAATAGCAAGCCTGGAGGAGGGAGAGTTCTTAGCATCGTTGGATGTGAAGGACGCCTATCTCCACATACCAATTTGGGGTCCAAATCAGGCTTTCCTGAGGTTTGTGCTGAAAGATCTGCACTTTCAATTCAGAGCGCTGCCATTCGGCCTGTCATCAGCGCCGCGTGTGTTCACGAAGGTGATGGCAGAAATGATGGTACTGCTCAGGAGGTCGGGTGTCAACATTATCCCCTACCTGGACGACTTGCTGATCAAAGCAAGGTCGGAACAGGTCCTGCTGCAGGATATAGCAAAAACCAGACAGGTTTTATCCGAGCATGGGTGGATCCTAAATATCCCCAAGTCCTCCCTGACGCCGTCGCGTCGCATCCTCTTTCTGGGAATGTTCCTGCACACAGAGTTGAAAAGGATTTTCCTCCCTCGGGAGAAGATGGAAGCCATACAATCCCTGGTGATGGTGATTTTGGCAAAACCTCAGGTGTCGGTTCACCAATGCATCCAGCTATTGGGCAGGATGGTGGCCACCTTCGAGGCCATTCAGTTCGGACGCTTTCACACCAGGGTGTTCCATCTGTTGTCAAAATGGTCGGGCTCCCATCTCCTGATGTTCAAGAGGATTTCTCTGTCGCATCAGTCCAGGCAGTCCCTTCTATGGTGGACTCAGGAGTCGAACCTGCTTGCAGGTCGGAGATTTGGCATCCAGGATTGGGTGCGATTAACGACAGATGCGAGTCTGCTGGGATGGGGTGCTGTGACCATGGACAGAACCTTTCAAGGTCAGTGGACTCGGTGGGAAGCGAGACTCCACATCAATATCCTGGAGCTGAGAGCTGTATACTATGCAGTGCTACAAGCCCAGGATCTCCTCCAAGGTCGGGCGCTCCAGATACAGTCCGACAACGCCACAACTGTGGCCTACATAAATCGCCAGGGAGGCACGAAAAGCAGGACTTGCATGAAGGAAGCTTTCAAGATCCTGGCTTGGGCGGAAATGTACGTGGTGGCTCTGTCGGCCATCTTTATCCCGGGTGTGGACAATTGGGAGGCGGACTTTCTGAGCCGTCACGCCCTCCACCCCGGGGAATGGAGCCTGAATTCACAGGTTTTTGCAGCAATCGTGGACCGTTGGGGCCAGCCATCGATAGATCTGATGGCATCCCGGTTAAACCACAAGGTCCCCAGGTACTGCACAAGGACCAGGGATCCCTGCACATTGGCGATAGACGCCCTGACAATTCCATGGGTGTTTCCCGTGGTGTACCTGTTTCCACCCATACCACTGCTGACAAGGGTGCTAAAAAGGGTTCGAAGTCAGGGAGTGGAAGCCATTCTGGTGGCTCCGGACTGGCCAAGAAGGGCTTGGTTCGCGGATCTACAGAGCCTGCTGATCGAAGATCCTTGGCCTCTTCCTCTAAGGAGAGATCTACTCACACAGGGCCCGTGCGTCTTCCAAGATTTAGGGCGGCTACGTTTGTCGGCATGGAGGCTGAGCGGCAAATCTTAGCTCAGAAAGGTCTGCACTCATCAGTAATCACCACGATAATTCAGGCCAGAAAGCCGGTAACAAACACCCACTACTACAAGATCTGGAGAAAGTACGTGGGTTGGTGTGAGGAGCAGAAGGTCCCTCCAGCAAAGTTTAACCTGAACAGGTTATTGTGCTTCCTACAAGCGGGATTGGATTTGGGTCTCCGTCTGGGCTCACTAAAGGTCCAGATTTCGGCCCTGTCCATATTCTTCCAAAGAAAATTGGCTGTCATCCCGGAAGTACAAACATTCCTTCAGGGAGTGCTTCACATCCAGCCTCCCTTTGTACCTCCTACACCTCCTTGGAGTTTGGACGTCGTCCTAAACTTCCTTCAATCCTCCTGGTTTGAACCTTTGGAGTCGATAGAAATGCGGTATATCACCTGGAAGGCGGTGGTCCTTTTGGCCCTAGCCTCGGCTAGGAGAGTGTCTGAATTGGGTGCTCTTTCCTGTAAGAGTCCCTATCTTAATTTTTCACTCAGACAGAGCGGAGTTGAGAACAAACCCGCGATTTCTCCCTAAGGTGATTTCTTCCTTTCACCTTAATCAGCCAATTGTAGTCCCGTCTGCGTCTAGTTCACCGGATATTCCGGTATCTCTGGATGTGGTGCGTGTCTTGCGTGTGTATGTCCAAAGGACTTCAAGAATCAGGAAGACAGATTGTCTATTTATCCTGTATGACGCACAAAAGAAGGGACACCCTGCATCTAAGCAATCCATTGCTAGATGGATTAGGACTACAATCCAACAAGCCTATGTGACGGCAGGCATGCCGACACCTCCTGTTTTAAAGGCTCATTCCACCAGATCGGTGGGCGCATCCTGGGCGGCTGCTCGGGGTGTGTCAGCTCTGCAGCTCTGTAGAGCTGCTACATGGTCGGGGCAACACACCTTTGTAAAATTTTACAAGTTTGATGCCTTGGCCAAAGAAGATACCCAGTTTGGGCAGGCAGTACTGCAGCAGTCTCCGCACGTACCCTCCCTTTCTGGAAGCTTTGGGACATCCCCAATGTCTTAAGACCATTCCCAGTATCCCATAAAGGACGTTAGTGAAAATAGGAATTTAATACCTACCGGTAATTCCTTTTCACGTAGTCCTTATGGGATACTGGGCGCCCGCCCTGTGCGGGGGTCTGGCTGCAGCTTATTCTGCTGTTTAAAGTTCAGAAGTTCACTTTATTGTCTTCTGGTTCTAAGGTCTAGTTCAGTGACCTTTGTTAAAGAAAATCCACCCAGTTGGTGGTATTATAGTTGTTTATTATTTTGATGAATGCGGGTGTGCTGGCATGAATCTCGCCACACAATTCACACTTATGTTTACATAGGTGACATAAGTTATTCCTCTCATATGTACATTCTCCTTCGGGCACAGTTTTTCCATTAACTGGTTCCTGGGTGGGGAATCAGAGGGGAGGAGCCAGTACACCCAGATTCAAAGTTATAGATGTGCCTGTCTCCTGCGGATACCCTCTAATACCCAATGTCTTAAGACCATTCCCAGTATCCCATAAGGACTACGTGAAAAGGAATTACCGGTAGGTATTAAATTCCTATTTTCTCTACAGTGGCATCTCCGTCCCAAGGATTCATTGCGCGGGTGTGCTGGTGATATCACCGGCGCAATGCATCCTTGGGACTGGGGATGCGGCTGAAGAGGAATCAGATGGCTGCCGTGGACACCGAAGGACGAGGTAGGTATAAAATGGGGGGGGGGGTTATGAGAAAACAAGATTATCTAAAGCGCCCCCTTCTGTTAAATAAGCGAGCATGTTGAGTGCTGACTGTTTGTTTTCATATATAAAATCTCTACAGAGCCCTTAGCATTGTCATTTTCCATTTTGGTATGGGTTTTAACTTGTATATTCTTTTTAGGAAACTGTAACTGTCAATCCTCCAGAAGAAGAGAAAACAGAAACTAGTCAGGAGATTGTAAACCCTGAACACTACATTAAACATCCACTACAGAACAAGTAAGATATTCAGAAATGTGTTGTCTCCCATATACAAAAAATAATCTGAGATCCAATATAATATGATCACAACTGAGACGCCTTTGCTTTCTGATCGTTCAATGTACAAAACATTTCTGCATATACACTCAATTTTGATAGCAGTTTGGTGACCATAGTTGTTAAAAACACTGAATAGGAAACCTTTTTACCAGATACTAGATGTGGACAGAAGACAGTGGGGGATATGCAATCTGCCACCGCTATTTCCGACGTGGGAAATAGCGGTGGCTCCCTATTCAATGCTGTCATTGACGACAGCATTGATGCGGGATGACTTGAGAAGCTGTCGGGCCTGTTCTGCCGATAACGGCCATGGATTGTCTTTATCTGGGCCGCAGATCGACAATCCACGGCCGTTTTCGCGGCCACGCCCCCTTTGTGCCCATCGGCAGGCGGGACATTGAATCCCGTCTGTCGTTATGCGGTCGATCTGAATGCAAACGGGCCTGGATCACGGCTGTCGGCGGCTATCGACAGCCGTGATCCAACATTGCATACCCCCCAGTGTCTTTTTACAGTGTCTTTTTAGTGTGGATAAAAAGATTTATATGCAGGGTAGAAATAAGCGGCACTCGGAGGCTGGAGTAACAGGTGAATTAGCGTGGAAATTTATTCCATGTGCAATTAGAATAATAATCTAATTGCACATGGAATAAATTTCCACGCTAATTCACCTGTTACTCCAGCCTCCGAGTGCCGCTTATTTCTACCCTGCGTGTGTGTGTATGTATGTATGTATGTTGTGTTGCGGCTTGGCACTCCAGCTTTCAGATACAGCTCCCCAGGTGCCCTCCAGATACAATAGATAGCCAGGTGGTATAGAAGTATATACTCAGACAGCGGCACTCAATGGGTGTTTGAAAAATGTGTATTCAAGCGGTCCGCTTGAATACACATTTTTCAAACACCCATTGAGTGCCGCTGTCTGAGAGTATATACTTCTATACCACCTGGCTATATATATATATAGATATCTATAGATATCTATAGATATCTATATATATATATATATATATATATATATATATATATATATATATATATATATATATATATATATATATAATCTCAGATAAATATGATGTATATGTATATATCTTTATGTATACTTGGTTTTCATTCCCATTATATATGATGGTATTAAAGTATTGAAAAATCCAAAAATACCATTTTGGGTACAGGAGCTTGTATGTACTGTACGTATACATAAAATCTCCTACTGGGGGTTCTCTGCAGTTCTTTTAAAAGCTGTTAATGCCAACATTTCACTCTATTGCTATTTTGTTCCATGCCTCTTATACCCCTTTCACATCGTACAAATAACCCGGGTTGTCACACTATAGGGAGGAGGCAGTGTCTGCACCAAGTTCTGCCGCCTCCCTCGCCCTCTTTCTGATGTAAGCGGCCCAGCTAATTGCCGGGTCGCTCATGCTGTGGA
The DNA here is from genome assembly GCF_055691185.1 of Crinia signifera. Classification (NCBI taxonomy): domain Eukaryota; kingdom Metazoa; phylum Chordata; class Amphibia; order Anura; family Myobatrachidae; genus Crinia; species Crinia signifera. The sequence goes on from NC_139217.1 coordinate 188,921,802, forward strand.
CATGTGTTCGAATCCTGGGTGAGACATGGCGTTTGCAATGTGATAGGGGTATATTAATGGGTAATTGGTGGACATTGAATGCCAGTATTTCACCCTGGGGAGCAAATGGTAGATTCACATATGCTCCCATACATTACCAGATTTTTTTTTCCCCACCATATAGATTGGACAAATAGAGCATAAACACAGTGAGATGCACTATTTTTTCTATTCGATTTTGCTTATAGAAGCAAAATCGAATAGAAAATCAAATGGGCATCGAATGCTTTCTTTACCTTCGATGCAGAGTCAATGCCAGTGCACGCTCCTGTGTAGTGTAAATCAAATCGAAAAATAGTCTTGGCAGCCAATACTATATAGTGCAAATCTAATGTGTTCACTGCAGCATTCGATTCGATGTCCATCTCCTGCCTGAAGCCAGTGTTGCACTAATAGCAAATCAAATGGAAAATCAAATAGAAAATAGTGGAAATCAAAAAATAGTAGAAAAACTTCAGGTCCAATAGTCCATATCGAATAGGAATTGAACAGTGTATTTGCACCTTAAGATCAGGCATATACTTTAGGAAGCAAAGCCCTCACAGTGCTGTAGTGGTAATGTTTCTGCTGTATGTTTTTTCTAATAGACTGAAGTTTAAAATGAATTTTAAGACCTTTTTACAATGGTACCAAGTATTTTGCTTGATACTGGACTATAAAGCCAGACATACTATACAGTATATTACATGATATACTTCCTTGTGTATAAAGATATATAAACTGACTTTTTTTTTGTCCTGTTTTTATTTGATTTATATTTCAGATGGGCCCTGTGGTTCTTCAAAAATGACAAAAGCAAAACATGGCAGGCCAATCTTCGTCTAATTTCAAAGGTTGACACCGTTGAAGATTTTTGGGCGTAAGTAATCTAATTCGGTGTTGAGTCTCCCATATACAAAATATTATCTGAAATCCAATATATTATGATCACAACTGAGATACCTTTGCTTTCTGATCATTGTGCTTGACGCGTTAGAGCTACTGTATAAAATTCCAGGTTATATTTTAATTAACTAGAAAAGCTACTATAAATACTAGATACTTCTGCCATATATTTGCTTCTCTGCAGCGGTTTGCAGTATATCTTCTGTGTTAGAGGAGAACCTCCTGTTTTTTTTTTTTTTTTTTTTTTTTTGCAACGGCACAGTGGTGTTTTGATGAAATAAATCATAATGCCCCTGGAGCAGGTGTCAATGCTCATACCATGTTAGAGCTGTAGCCTTTCTTTATATTTCCAAAATATAGTAGGATGTTAAACACACAATCACCATATTTTGTCAATTCTTTCCATTAATTTGAAATGTCATTTGTAATCATAAAGGCTCCTATTTAATGTTTGTTTTTTTTGTTTTTTCTCCATTCAGGCTTTACAATCATATCCAGTTGTCTAGTAACTTAATGTCTGGTTGTGACTACTCGCTCTTTAAGGTAAGTTTTGGGCTAATCTTGGAGAGCATTTTAAAGTAGATCTGTTGTTGTCTTTGTACAAAGACAGCATCCATTTTGTTCAGTGAACTTCCAGAAAATAGCTGTAGCTTGTTTTTGGTCTTCTGCAGCACCATCTCCAAGAAAGACTTTTTGTTTTTTAGTCTGGCATTAATCCACCTTTCAAAATCGCAAAAGCCAGATTCTACGGATAGGCCCTTATTCAGATCTGATCCCAGTACAAATTTGTTTGGAAATTGGGCGAAACCATGTGCACTGCAGGTGGGGCAGATGTAACACATGCAGAGTTAAATTTCGGTGGGGTGTGTTGAAACTGTAATTTAAATTGCAGTGTAAAAATAATGCAGCCAGTATTTACCCTGGACAGAAACAAAATAACTCGCACAAATATAACTCTCTGCGCATGTTACATCTGCCCCATCTGCAGTGCACATGGTTTTGCCCATTTTGCCCAAAGCACAGTTGGCCGTTTTGTGCGGTCGGAAAAACAAGGAGTTAAATCCATTAAAATCCGTAGAAATAATAGTGGACTTCAGTAGGCATCCTGTGGTGTTTCCCATTGCTATTATTGATAGTTTTGTGTCTGTGGTGGATACTACTACAAGTTAAGTTGCTTTAGACCTGGCAGTAAGGGCAGGCAGTGTTTTAGGAGTTGAAGTGGAATTAGGGGCAGGCAGCAGTTAATGGGTTGGGAGTGGCAAGGGCAGAAAGCAGCTGGGGCAAGGAGGTGGCTAGTGGCAGGCAATGTTGCATGCAGTAGTTATTTGATCCTTCCTGCTGTAAGCAGTCTTCATTGTAATTGGCTCTAGAGACACTAAAGTTCGCTACATCCTGAACCTCACCCTCTTCCCTAATCTTATTAGATCGAATGCACCAACCCTCCCCCTGCCTGCTAGCATAGCCACACGGCCTGATTGTGTAGTGACCTAGCCAGTGCCTCACCCCTCACTCCTATATTGGTTGTACCTGCAGACACTGCACCAAAATCTAACCGAACAAGCCACTGCACCAAAGCATCCCCACCTACCCTCCCAGCTAATACACTTTCTTCCTGGAGTGCATTATCCTCTGCCGAGTGCTGGCTTTGCCAGGCCCCTGTAGTGCCAGTTGCATCAGGAAAGGTGACAAAGTTGGCTCCGCTTCCACTTTTATAACCCTCTCTGCAGGAAGGCAAGTGAGACCTCAATCATTAAATTTTTAGCCAATCCCAGTGAAGTAAGTCACTGTTGACACACCCATTCTGAAAAAGGGAGTACCCGGTCCTCCATTTTGGGTAAAATATGCAGTATAGTGCATGTTTGTTCAGCTAAAACACGAGCCCAATGTAGTGCATTTTGAAAATACAGTAGTCAACCCACCACAATAAAAGTACAGATGTATTTGCTTACTGATACCAGGAGGCGATCTGGGCATTATACCACTACATCTTCAAGCTCTGGACGTTTCAACACATTCTTAATTATATTGTTTATTTATTAACGGTTTCTTATATAGCGGAGTATATTCCATTGAAAAAAGTGATGCAACAAACTGGGTATTTGAACATAGTCAGAAAAGGTAGGGGGCCCTGCTAGCAAGCTTACAATCTATAGGGAAATATGCATTGATACAAAAAGATATGCATTCTTTATTGCATAAAGTCCACCAGAAAGCAAAGGTTCTTGGTGGGCTTTATGATAGTGTGACCAGCAGTTTAGCCATAGGTCAGGAGGATAAAAAATGGGAAAAAGACATAGCATATGAGTGGCCTGTACAGTGGGGATGTGATTGGATATGAAGGTTATGTGGCTGGTTCTGGTATCTGATGAGCTTACCTGAATAGGTGAGTTTTCAGGAAACGCTTAAAGCAGGCATGTCCAAACTGTGGCCCTCCGGCTGTTGTGAAACTACACATGCCAGCATGCCTTGCCATAGTTTTAGCATTCCCGAATAGCAAAACTATGGTAAGGCATGATGGGATTTGTAGTTTCATAACAGCTGGAGGGCCATAGTTTGGACATGCCTGGCTTAAAGGATTGGAGACTGGAGGGGAGATTCTTATTGTGCATGGGAGGGCATTCTGCTGTGTGGGTGCAGCCTGAAGAAAGTCCTGCAGCCATGAATGGGAGCTAGTAATGTGTGTGGATGAGAGACTTACATCTTGGTAAGAGGTCCAGTAGGGAGATATTTTAAGAGAAGAGATGTACGTTGGTGTAGTTTGCTTTATGGCCTTGTGTGTAAGTAAAATTATTAATAGAATACAGGTAACCAAGGGAAGGACTGACAGAATAGCTTTGCACGCGATTAACTTCTGGGAGGAAATGCATTTTATGGTGTTGTGGTCAATAAAAAATAACTTCTAACATTGACTTATAGAAAGAGGCTCTCCGCTTTAGTTCAAGGTTGTGCATGAGATGGGGCTTATGTGTCGCCGTTCCCCACCATGTTTGTTAGAATCTCTGAACAGATTCTCTCTGCTGGATTCCGACTGCTGGAACGTCCCGACAGTTGAAATTCCGGACGACTTCCGTCAGTAATTCGACTGTTGGTATTCAAAGTATAGACAGTTGAGTGACTGAATGTCCTGTAATCGGTGAAAACGGCCATGACTTCGTCAATCCATGACCGTTTCCGACGGAACAGAAAAAGTCTGATCTGACCGCCTTCGATGTTGTCGGTAATGGCAGCATTGAATACCGTGTTTCCCCGATAATTAGACCTACCCCGATAATAAGCCCTACCCCAGATTTGGACCATTTGTCCAAAATAAGCCCTCCCCCGAAATTAAGACCTATAAAATTTCCCATGTATTTTTTTGCATTTGTCAGTGTAGCCCCGCTCAGCCCCGCTCACCTCCGCTCACCTCGCCTGTTCAGTAATCCCGCGGCTCCCGTTCCCAGGGATGCATTGCGGTAGGCGCGGCGTGACGTCACGCTGCGCACATCACGCGGCTGCTGATCAGTGCACACAGCGCCGGCGGGGCTGAGATCCGGTACACAAACACAAACAGGTGGTGCAGGTGGGGGCATGTGGAAGATTGGTTGACTGGGATGGGAATTGTGGACTGGGGCGTTTTTTTAAAGGAGCAGTAGGGCATATTTTTAAAGGAGCAGTGGGGCTGTCAAGGTCTATTAAAATAAGCCCTCCCCCGAAAATAAGACCTATGGTCTTTTTTGAGCGAAAAAAAAAAAAATAAGACAGTGTCTTTTTTATCGGGGAAACACGGTAGGAGAGTGCTGATATTTCAGGAAATATTGGCACAGATTGAATACCCCTCCCAATGATATCACAGCCCAGTGCAATAATATCAGCTACATCTGTATACTTTAGCAGATTATGTAGGTCCCCTGCCTTCCATTTGACCCCCTGACTGTGCCGAAAGCTAGTCCCACTTGTCATTAGAAGTTAGCGGATTATTAGTAGTTCATGCTAGACAATAAACACCTCCGATGTGTGTATGTGTCTAGTACACTTAAAACACAAAGTAGATGTTGATGCTATATGGATTTTATTTGACAGGATGGGATTGAGCCAATGTGGGAAGATGAAAAGAATAAGCGTGGAGGAAGATGGCTAATTACTCTTAACAAACAACAAAGAAAGAATGACCTTGATCGGTTTTGGTTAGAGACGGTATGTTTTTAACGCTTTCCAATAATATGTTGTAGCAATTGTACTTCAGTTTCCAGATTAATAAACACTTTATTTGTTCATAATGTAGTATACTTTTATTTAAATGTCTCTTAAAAATTATTGTAGTCTAGGTTTAAGGCTTGCTGTTGCCGCATAATGTGAGATTATACATATAACATAGGATAACATAGGTCAGTGATTACCAACCAGCATCTTGGGGCGCTTGATGTCAAAATAATAGGCTCTAAGCAAACCAAAAATGTATTAGTAATGAGAAACTCCATAAACGTTTGCATAACACTGTGTATAAGAAATATCGGTACTTGTTTCCTAGCACGGCCACACCGATTTACATCGGGGTGGTCGTGTCGGAAAAATCGGGTCGATCGATGCGATCGATGCGACCGACCGATTTTGGACCCGATTTTTTTTTTTAATGAAATGTAAATCGGGTCCCTGGGACCCGATTTTACATTGTATTCAATGTAAAAATATTCCCAACCCCCCCCCCCCCCCCCCCCCCCAAATTTAACGGCGTACACCGCACCCCACGATAGACGCCAACCCGAAGCGTGGCGAGCGCAGCGAGCCCGCGAGGGGCGGCGGTGCGCGTCGCGCGTCCTCCGACCTTTTCATTCCCCTACTATCCACGTCGGCGTGGAGTTGAGAATAGAATAGAATAGTGTGGCGAGCCACCGAGCCCGAAGCGTGGCGAGCGCACGCGGATACCTTCACAGGTAAACGCGTCCCTTCGCGGACTTCACAGGTGTCCGCGTCGCCACGGACACCTGTGAAGCCCGCGAGGGGACGCATATAACTGTGAAGGTATCCGCGTCCCCTCGCGGGGCTCGCTGCGCTCGCCACGCTTCGGGCTCGGTGGCTCGCTGCGCTCGCCACACTATTCTATTCTCAACTCCACGCCGACGTGGATAGTAGGGGAATGAAAAGGACGCGCACCGCCGCCCCTCGCGGGCTCGCTGCGCTCGCCACACTTCGCTCGCCACGCTTCGGGTTGGCGTCTATCGTGGGGTGACGACGGGGACATCTATAATGTGAAATGGGTCATATTGGCCCATTTCACATTTTTCACATTTTTTCACTATTTCAATGTCAAAAAATATTTTAACATTGAACCCGATGGAAAATCGGGGGCATCGCGTCGTGACCATTGTTAATGGTCCCGACCGACGCGATGCCCCCGATATTTTACCTTTCCCGACACGATTTCAATGTTAAAATATTTTTTAACATTGAAGCCTATGGGGAAATCGCGGGCATCGCGTCGGTCGCGTCGGGACCATTCTTAACGGTCCCGACCGACGCGATGCCCCCGATATTTTATCCTAGCCGGCCAAATGGACCATCTTATGGATCGTGTACCTTAACTAAAGGTACACGATCCATAAGATTTGTGGCCGTGCTAGGAAACAAGTACCGAAATATCTATTTGATAAATAAGTGTAAATTGGTTAATTGAAGTATTTTTGTTTTATACAAGAGAGCATGAAAAAAATAACTGTTCAGCTGGAACATTTCTGTAGAAGTTTTGTTCACTTACGCATATGCACTTTTCCAAATCCGCACACAGGGCATTGATAAGATGGCAGTAAAATGATGTGTACCAATAATAGGATGTATGTCATAAGTATTTATGTGTGTGTCCTGATATTTGAAATTCAGCATATATTTGGAGCTGGCTGCACTAATTGGAGGACTAAGAAAGTAAACCCATATAAGCTTTATGGCTTTTACTGATACTATCCTCCTAGAGAAAGTGGTAGAGGAACAGGTCGAATTACAAGTTGTATGTTAGACCTACTTAATCTACCAACACTATTGAAACCTTAGAGCAGAGCATAAACCTGGAATGTTCACATTTCATGCACAAAAAGTCTTAAAATGACATCAGAATATATAGGGGGTTATTTTGGTTCACTCTTTCTGACAAGTTCCTTCTTAGATGGACAAAACCATGTGCACTACAGGGGGGCAGATGTAACTTGTGCAGAGAGAATTAGATTTGGGTGGGGTTTTACTTCAAAGTGAGATCTATATTGCAGTGTAAAAATGAAGTAGAAACAAAATAACTCACCTAAATCCAATTCTCTCGGCACATTTTACATCTGCCCCCCTGCAGTGCACATGGTTTTGTCCATCTAAGAAGGAATTTGTCAGAAAGAGGGAACCAAAATAACCCTCATAGTGCATATTGCATTTGTTGGTACTTGTGTATTATCACGGCGCCCACGATATTAAGTCGTACGATATATAATCGCATCGCATGCCATACACCCGATGCGATTTTAAATTGTATAAGCCCTCCCTATATGATTTTTAATTGTATAAGCACCCTAATGGGGACTTACAATGTTAAATGCACCCCCACGCCACCCCCACTATGAGCGCCAACCCGAAGCGTGGCGAGCGCAGCTAGCCTGCGAGGGGCCGCGGTATGCGTCCTCCGACCTTTTCATACCCCCACTATCCACGTCGGCGTGGAGTTGATTTTATATAGTGTGGCGAGCGCAGCGACGTGGATAGTGGGGGTATGAAAAGGTCGGAGGACGCGTACCGCCGCTCCTCGCGGGCTCGCCGCGCTTCGGGTTGGCGTTCATAGTGGGGGTGCTTTTAACATACTAAGCACCCATCACGGTTAATTATCTTATAGGGGGGCACTTTTAACATTGAAAAACCCATTAGGGTGCTTATACAATTTAAAATCGCATACCATTGTATATGCGAGACGATGGCATACAATGCGATGGTATACAATTTAAAATTGTATAACATTGCATGCCATCGCGTAACATCGCATCACATACCATCGTATGCCTTATGGGCGCCGTGCTAGTGCACAAGTACCCATTTGTTTTTGTGTGTATGTCAGTAATCCTGCTCAATGAAAATGTGTGGGTAACTGAGAAGTTTTTGGGTCCCATCACACATTATGCTTCTGAGTTCCCCATACAACATCAGACTATCCTAGCAATGGTGCATGTGTACTGTAGGTGGAAGAGGGGTATAAGTGTAAATACAACTTGGGGCAGTGCTGGAGGCCAATGCATATGTTAGGTGCGTAATAATACTGTAGGTGCAGTTACACTGGGGTAGATTTATGAAGCAGTGATACAGTGCCTGGTAATTTATCAAACAAAGGTCATGCCCCATGGCAACATTGGATGGGATGGCAGGCTCTTGGCAGCAGAGGAAGCGGGCAGCATGAAGGACGGCAGCCTGGCCACACGGGACCAGCATCTACAGTATTTTCTGTGCACTGTATGTATTGAATGCAAACAGTTTGCATTCAATACATGCAGCTCACAGAATCAGCAAAATAGGTGTTGTAAGCTATAGTTGTAATAAGGCAGCATAATAATACTGTAGGTGCAGCTACTGTGTGGCCATCCTTCTGTCCCCTCCGCCACTGCTGCCTTAAAGGAGCCCAACCTGCCTCCAACATTGCCTGCCGGGGGGATGCTGCCTGTAGCACTGGGTCAGGTCCTGCAGCATCAAGATAGGAAAGCTGTGGTGGCTGCTGATCCATAGTAAAGCAGCCAGCACATATCTAAGGCTGTGTCTACACATTGCCTTTTAGCAGGATGCAGTTGAACCGGACCCTGTTAAGCAATGTGTAGACGCAGCCTTACATACAACTTGATATTTAGGTTACTATGCACTGGCTGACTGCCAAAACTATACAGGGGGTTATAAGTAAAAAAAAAAAAAAAATCAGAAAGATACAATATTACCTAATTTCCATTTTTGATTGGGACATGTCCATTCTATGCCTTAGCTCCATGCCGGGATTGTTTTGTGGAGTTCTTACCCAGGTGTTACAGAAAATTGGTTTGGTAGAGTCAGAGGAAGGGGGGGTGGGGGTTAGGATACCTTCACTTTGAAGAAGGCGTCATTCATATGTTCAAGATGACATTGCTCCATTTACGATTTTATTTTTAACTTTTTAGCTCATGTGCCTTATTGGAGAGTCTTTTGATGACTACAGTGACGATGTATGTGGAGCTGTTGTAAATGTTAGATCAAAAGGAGATAAAATAGCAATCTGGACTACTGAATGTGAAAACAGGGACGCTGTTACACATATAGGGTAAGATGCTTTGTGTTTTCAAGGGTCATTAATGAAAACATTCCTTTTACATTTATTAGTTCTGCAATTTGTGATGATGGTTATAAGGAGGTTTTGTTTTAATTTTATAGCAACTAATCATGCGTTTAAGTTTCTCGAGAATCACACGGATTTTGTGTTCGGCGTCTGGAATTGCTCTAATTGTTTAAAAGTGTTAAAATGCAGCTAGTCTTTGTCCTACAATACTACCACTAAGACCCCTTTTACACCACTGCAAAAACTGTCATCTTGTGACCCGGGAATCCAAGTGGTAAGGGCCTAGATTGGGTTATGGTACAGTGCAGTGGAATGGAATGGGTAACCCGGTTACTGTCCAATGTTGCATCCCCGGCACTTGATGAGGATTTCCTCTCCTCCTCCTCTGCCAGTGCTTGGAGAAGCCAGGCAATATCCCAGGTCCACCCAGCAGTGTGAATAGGTTTAAAGCCATAGTGACATGGATTAATACCTCTGTTCAATGACCTGGGAATACTGTGTGACATGGATATTAGAAGTAAATATAATAGCAGACTCCTTATCTTATTCAACAAGGCTTTAGCCAAACAATTTCATTTATATGGACTAACACAATTTTAAAAGTATTAGGTGGTGCTACCATTTGAAGACTATCCGGTCCAAGGTCAACAATGTCTAGGATAACAGTCACAAGGTCAACCAATAGTTAGTGACTGTAACTAGGTGGACACTTATGAATGGTTGAAATGCCCTAGATCGACATTGACAGACTGTCGACACAAGCTTAAGGTCAATGAGTATTTCACCATATTTTTTGTTTTTTTAAACGCTGCTGGTATTTCATACTTTATTCTTCGGGACACGTCAGGGACCACAGGGCTAACGCTGGGTAGTTGGAGTGGTGAGAGAGTATTCCAGCACCAGAAAGGTTAAACTTCTTGCTACCTTCCAGACAGCCAGGCTCCTCCTCCTCTACCCGCCTCCAGGCCAGGATGCTCAGTTTTTTCGGTGCTGGCAGGAGCCAACATGCACCTTAGAGAGTGCTGCATTATGCAGCCTTTCTAATTTTTAAATCTGTATTTTTTCATTCTATTTTATACACTGACTGTGTGTCGGCAGGGCAGCAGCGCTTGGGGTCTTGTGGGCAGCGGTGCCTGTAAGTGTCCGTGCACCGGATGAGGTCATCTTCCCTGGTGGCCATTTGTCAGCAGGGGGATTGGGTTCCTCTCACACAGACCCTCCCCAGAGACAGTTTGAAGGCGTGCCCAGACAGGTTCCCGACACGTGTGGAGGGACACTGACAGCTCACACCCATCCGGGGTTCCATTCCTTCACTGCCAGCACACTTGGGCAAATCCCCCCTGTACCTCTCCTCTAAAGACACAGGTTACAGAGTTTAATGCTCTGGTCTGCCATAGCTGCAAAAGGAGCTGAGTGTCATTTTTTCTTTACATTGTCTGCCTTGCTGTATATTGTTTACTGTTTTAACACGATCACTGCCTGTCAGAAGTATGTTGTGTTAACTGTGTCCATTTTAGCTGCCTGTCTTAGCAAAACGACTTTGATATCTTCCAGTAATAGCAGTATTAGTGACACTGGGGCCCCTGCATTGATGTCTTGTACATCCTATAATGCGGGCCTATCCCCACTTGACTCTGTATACAAGGGTTTATGTGCAGGCGCAGCCCACAGCTACAGCATCCTCTCAGGAGCCTGCTTGGGCCAAGTCTTTTATGGCGCAGCTAGCAGATAAGCTCTTCTCTGCACCGTCCCTGCAGCCTGCGAGGCCTTCCTCATCTTTTGCATTGGGCCCCCCTTGGGTGCGTTCTTTATCTGCCTCTATCCAGGGTATCCAGAAAACCTTACAGGGTAGGACTGATAGCCACAAGCCTCCAGTCAGGATGGGCCCTTCCTTCCCCTCCATCAGGATACTGATTCGGAGGAGATGGGGCAACTGGTGGATGACCAGGATTATGATGATGATCCCTCCCGGGGGGGGGGGGGGTGAGGGTTGGTGCTGAACGCATTGAGGGTTGGTGCTGAACCGCCCGGGTCCTCCGGCCCAACATTTGAACATCCAAAGTGGACCCTGGCTGTATTTCCTAAGTTTAAGGAATTGGAGGATACACTCCTGGAGAATACAGGCCTGGGAGATACCCAATAGGAAGTTTACACTTACTAGATGGTTTGCCTCCCTTTACTCCCTCCCTCAGGATGATGGGGTCCGATGGAAAACGTCCGCCAGGGTGGACGCACATGTAGCTAAGATTGTGCGATCCTTAACACTCCCCATTGCAACCGCATCACTTAAGGACTCAGCGGATCAGAAGTTGGAGAACTTCTTAAAACGCATTTATACCACTTCCGAGGTGGTGGCTAGGCCTGCCCTTGCTTCGGCTTAGGTAGCTAAGGCCCTGTTGGAAAGCCCTTGAGGCTACTACTGCAGAGGTGGGGAGTGCAGATGACCTGTTGCCTACTATTGACATCATGCATCAGGCCGCACTCTATTTGGAAGAAGCTGCACTTGATGTAGCTACCCTAACCTCTCGCGTATCTGCTTTGGTGGCACATCTGTCTCTGTGGCTAAGCTCCTGGCAGAGGATAAGTCCTTAGCAATACGGAGTGGCGCTCCACCTGGGGGATCCCAGGGTGGTGGGGGTGCCACCTGCTGCGGCTTCAGATGTCTGACTGGAATCCACAACAGACGCATGTGTTCGGGACGTGGTCTCTCCTGAGGTTACTCCATAATCTTTCGGCGTCGTCCACCATGCTCATTATTTTCCAAAAAGCGCAGAGCTCTGGAGCAGGCCATACAGAAGCTCCTGTTGTCCGGGTCATAGCATTAGTTCCTGCGCATCAGTGAGGCACAGGTTTCTACACAAACCTCTTCTTGATTCAGAAGCCCAACTGGTCATTCAGCCCCATCCTCAATTTAAAAGGGCTCGACATATTCCTGAGTCCCAAAGTTCAGGATGGAGACCTTGCGATCCATAGTTCTGGCCTTACAACCAGGGGACTACATGGCGTCCCTGGACATCCAGGACGCGTACCTGCATATCCCCATCAGACTGGAACATCGGTTAATGCGGTTTGCTCTGCAGGACCGTCATTACCAGTTTCAGGCTTCGGCCTGTCCACAGCACCTCAGGTGTTTTACGAAGGTCATGGCTATGATGGGCATCAGACTGCGCAATCGGGGTATCTGGATACTGCCATATCTGCGCAACCTGTTGATCCTGGCTCAATTGCCAGAGGTTGTCCAGGCTCATCTGGCCACGGTGGTGACAGTCCTGTAACGTCACAGCTGGATGATAGATTTGGATACTGTTCATCAGTGTGTGTGTGTGTGTGTGTGTGTGTGTATGTGTGTGTGTGTGTGTGTGTGTATATATATATATATATATATATATATATATATATATATATATATATATATATATATATATATATATATATATATATATATATATATATATACACATATATATACATATATATATATATATATAAAAAAAAAAGCCAGCCTCCATGGTTGGGGAGTGGTGACTTGCCAATTATCTTTCGAGGGATTATGGTATGCACAAGAATCCCAGCTGTCGATCAGTTTCCTTGAACTTTGGGCAGTCTTGCAGGCCCTTGGCCTAGCAGAACCTTGGCCAAGGCTCTGAGGTCGCCCTGTGCAGGCCCAGTCAGACAATGCGATGATGGTGGCTTATATCAACCACTAGGGGGGCACTCAGTCGGGCAGCTATGGCAGAGACCTTCTGCATTTTTCAATGGTAGGAGGGGAAAATCCCTGATCTCGCAGCGTTCTTTATACCGGGGGTCCTCAATTGGGAGGTGGACTTTCTAAGCAGTCAGACAGGCGAATGGGCTCTCCATCTGGAGGTGGTCCAGATGTTGGTACATCGTTGAGGGGAGACCTAAGGTGAACATGATGACATCACACCACAAGGTCACTCTATATGGATCCAGGTCTCACGACCCCGAGGGCTTGCATGGTAGATGCCCCGTCAGTCCCGTAGCCGCTTGCTCTGATGTACGCTTTTACCCGGATCTCGCTGCTCCTCAGAGTAATCCCCAAGTTGATGGGGGCACATTTATCCTGGTGGCTCCACATGGTGTGGTATGATTCACCGACAGTCATTATCCCGACAGTCATCCCGACGTCGGGATCCCGACTGCCTGGTCTCAGACAGCGTGGCCAGTGCAACAAAGCCCCTTGCGGGATCGTTGCGCTCGCCACGCTGCGGGCACGGTGGCGAGCTACGATCGCCACCTATTCTATTCTCCCTCTATGGGGGTCGTGGACCCCCACGAGGGAAACTAGCCAACAGCCGTCGGGAACCCGGCCGTCAGTGTTTTAACAGTCGGGATCCCGACGTCGGGTTAATGACTGTCGGGATCCCGACTGTCGGGACCCCGTCCGGCAGCCGGCTCCACATTGGTCCAGACGGATTTGGTTCTCGGATCTGTAGGCACTAACAGTGCACCTCTGACCCATCTGCTTCTATGTCCATACCTGCTCACTCAAGGTCCATGTCTACATCCGAACCTGCAGCATCTGGCTTTGATGGGGTGGCTGAGACCTCCTTTTTAAGAGCCAAAGGCTTTAACACAAGGGTCATCTCAACTATGCTCAAGGCCCGCAAGCCGCCTTTGGCTGGTGCTTATCGCATCTGGCGGGCTTAATTTTCCTGGTGTCGCACTCTTCGCTTTAATCCCAGGACTTACCGTTTGGCTAGGATTCTGTCGTTCTTGCAGAAGGGTTTGGAGGCTGGATTGCGCTTGTCTTCTTTAAAGTACAAGTTTCGGCTGTATCCATCCTGTTCTGCAGGAGTTTGACATTATTGCTGGATGTCTGCACTTTCATGCAGTGTCTCCTATGTATCCAACTTCCCTTTCATCCCCCGGTTGCTCAGTGGGATCTTTTCCTGGATCTCTGGGCTCTTAAGGGCCCCCAGCTTTAACCATTAAGGTCGGTGGACCCTTCTTGGCTTACCTGGAAAACCGTTTTCCTGTTGGCAATTGCTTCGGCCCGGATGGTGTCGGCCCTGTCCTGTCACTCCCCTTTCCTAATCTTCCAGCCTGACAGGGTGGTTTCTTCACACCTTCCCAAGGTGGTGTCTAAATTTCATGTCAACAAGGTTATTGTGGTCCCTGCCTTTTGGCGACCGGATGCCTTTCCTGAAGTCTTCCCTAGATGTGGCCCATGCTTTGCGCATCTATGTGCATCGCACTAAGGTTCTTTGGATATTGGACTCTTTTTTTTTTTGTCCCCTACGGATTTCAAAAGCCAAGTTGGCCTACTACTAAGCAGATAATTGCCCGCTGGCTTAGATCTGTTATCAAGCAGGCATACTTTGGCACCTCCCTCCCGGTCCCAGCGGGGGTCCGGGCTTATTCCACGAGGCCTGTGGGACCGTCTTGGGCTGTTAGGGGTGGAGCAACATCAGAGCAACTTTGCATGGCGGCAACTTGGACGACCACCAATACCTTTCTGCGCTTTAACACATTTAATTGATTTGCCTCCCAGAACTTGGCTTTCGGCCAGAGTGTACTGGCTGCGGCACAGGCACCTCCTCACCCTTAGGCAGGGCTATTTTTCTGCAGGCTCCAGCAGGAACTGTGGCCCTTATTCTAGTTCACTCTTTCTGACAAAATATTTCTTAGATGGACAAAACCATGTGCACTGCAGGTGGGGCAGGTGTTACTTGTGCAGAGATAATTAGATTTGGGTGGGGTTTTACACCTGCCTCACCTGCAGTGCACATGGTTTTGTCAATCTAAGAAATATTTTGTCAGAAAGAGTGAACCAGAATAAGGGCCACAGTTCCTGCTGGAGCCTGCAGAAAAATAGCCCTGCCCTTAGGTGACTGCTTTAGGATGTCCCAGCGTTAGCCCTGTGGCCCCTGGCGTGTCCCGAAGAATAAAAGGAGATTTATGTCTTACCTGTTAAATATTTCTTCAAGGACGCCAGGGGCCACAGGGATCCCTCCCTGGCGCGCCTGCTTATGTTCAAGTTATTAGTTCCTCTGTTGAGTGAACTAACATATGTTCAGAATGTGTTTCTGTATGGTGTTTTTCTTCCTTCTCGTCTCCGGCCTTGGCTTGTTAAAAACTGAGCTTCCTGGCCTGGTGGTGGGGTAGATGAGGGGAGGAGCCTGGCTGTCTTGGAGGCAGCAAGAAGTTTAACCTTTCTTACCACTTCCACTACCCAGCGTTAGCCCTGTGGCCCCTGGCGTCCTCGAAGAAAGAGATTTAACAGGTAAGACATTAATCTCATTATCCAAATGCGCATTTTGAAAATATAATATTGTGCCGAGCGCAGCGAGCCATACGAGGGTACACTTATACTGTGCCCATGTCACCATGCACACAAAAAAACCATAAATACTCATGTCGACCATGACCATGTCAGCCTAGGGTATGTTGACCATTTTTCGGTGTCGACCTGGTCCCTGTCCACCATTAGTTTCGAGTGTCAACCTAGACATTGTCTATCATCTATACCAGGGGTGGGGAACCTTGTTATGCCAAGGGCCGTTTGTATGGGACAAAAATCCTTCGGGGGCCATATGTAAAAATTTCTCTTACAGATTGTCCTGCTGCAGCCATCCCACGCACCAGCGGCTGCTGCTGGATAGGACTGACAGTCTCCGGCTGCTGTTGATTAAGAGGAATCTCATGATAACTACCAACCTCTTGCGAGAATTCCCCTGTACTTGACTCCCGGCAAAGCCTCTGGGCAAGTGGGTGGGCCACTCAGATCGGCTACGGGGGCGCATACGGCCCCCGGGCCGTAGGTTCCCCACCCCTGATCTATACCGTAACCCACAATAAGCCCTAAGGCTTCTGATTAGTCTGAATTTGTTTATTTAGTGCCCACACATACTTGTACTTTTGGTTAATTTCAAGCAGCTTAAAATAGATTTGATATTGTCTAGTGAAATGAGAAGGACCTGAATGAAATAAGTGATGTAGAAAATGTTACATGTTTTTCCCTGCACCGGTCACAGGATATTAGGGGTTTTCATACAGCGGTTCCATACCTGCAGGAAAAAATGGGCATCAGCTATCGCTGTTGGGCGCATACATATTGAAATAAAACATTCTAAATACATCTTACTGCCGATGGTAATAAAAAAAAATATTTTCTGATGAGTTTTAGATCCGATTAATTTCAGTAGTTCAGGAGCATTGGGCCAGATGTATTAAGCCTATCGAAGAGATAAAGTGAAAGGAGATAATGCACCAGCCAATCAGCTGTGTTTGAAATATGACAGTTGGGAGTTGATTGGCTGGTGCATTATCTCTTTCCACTTTATCTCCAGTTTATCTCTTCGCCCGGCTTAATACATCTGCCCCATTATCACTATGTACATGGTAGGCAAGTTGTGATCAGACTTTGAACATTGTTGAAAAAAGTATACATCACACCGTTTGATCTGTGATTTTAGCTTATTTTCCTTTCTAGTGTGTACATGATCATAGAATTTGCAGACCAAATAAATAACCTTTTTAAAACCATTCCAATATAGGGGAGTATCCAATTATTCACAGTAAATTACTGTAGGGGCCCTTAGAAGCCAACGAGTGCTGCGGTTTACACAGGATTTTCTTTCACCAGCCAGAAACAGGCAACAAAAAATACCATAAAGCAGCCTCGTATTCATGCTAAAATTGGGCTGCAGATTCGACAGGTCTTTTTATTATTTTATTATATAGTATTGATCAGCTTAGGGTAGCTGGACTGAAAAACGCTCAGTAACCTTACCAGCCATTTTTCCCGGGATGGATAGCGTTCCATAGCAGGAGGCTATGGAAAACCATCCTCGCTCATTTGCTGGTAATACCAGTAGATGAGCGGCAACTGGCAACAATGATGCAGGAGCACGCAGCAGTGCTCATCACTACCCTGTACACATTGGGCGGCTTTCATGCTGAAATCCGCTCGCTCAGACATGAAAACTGACCGTCTTTCACACAAGTCAACCAGTGTGTACGGGGCTTGTACAATTTAGACTAGATTACAATTTAGACTATATAGTGCAGATCTGCACTATATAGTCTCTGCAGCCAAGACTTTCTGGCTGCGATACGGGAGCGCACATCGGGATCACAAGGGTTAAAACCCATACAATCTGCATGAGATCCAGATTAGATTTTGACTATATTGTCAAAATCTCATGAACATTGTACAAGTGTGTACACACCATAAGACTATAAGCTATAGAAGATTACTGTTCAGTGTTAAATGTGTTTATCTGGTTTTATTATTATTATTATTTATATCCCAATAAAAAATATAACTTAAGAAAATATTGGGGATTATGTTGCAATACAAAACATACCTGTTTTTAAATATGGCCAGGAGGATTTTTAAGAATCCACAATCGTATAGCTTAAGATATTTCATTATAAATTATGTTTACACAGCATTGGAGCGGACCAAAATATGGAATGTCAGCCATCCACAATTACATATTATTCCATTATCAACAACATGGTAGAGAAATATGGGAGCAAATTCCCTATTTTGACCATTTTCTGTGTTTTTGTAGATTTAATATATACCTGCTGCTTTATAATAACAGAGAATTATTAATGAAAGCAATAGCATTCCCAGTTTACCATAAACACAAACCATCTAGTTCAGTGGCTCTCAAACTATTAACCGTTTGAGTGGCAATTACATTTTGCAAAATTGGTGTGGAATTTGCCAAGCTAACATTTTTATTAATCATAATGACCTATAATGATTTCCTTTTATACAGGAAATAAGCTTTTTTTTTTACACATTTTTTTTATTTGAATCTATATAACAAAAGTGAGCGACGCTGGCATTTTTAACTGATATTTTGCACATCGCTCACAGATGTTAGCACTCAAAAGGTTAATGCACCCAACTACCTGTCCAGCTTTTAAGCCTATCCATGCTTGAGCACGTGACTCAATTAGTATGGGTCATTTTGGTTTAACATCTATGCAGTTACTGGTTGATGTGCGAAGCCTTGGAGATAGAGAATGTGAATGGAGATAAAATGCCAGCTAATCCGCTCCTATGTGCTATGTTGCAAGCTGTTTGAAAAATGACAGGAGCTATCTGGCTGGTACTTTATCTCTTACTACTTTATCTCCAAGGCTTAGTACGTAGACCTCCAAGTTTTTGATCCGCCAGTCTAGTGACTCCTGGACCTTGCGATAGCTATACATGCGCCAGCTCATTGTTATGGACTGATCTTTCTGGAAATATTTTTTTGGGGCCATTACCAATACAAAGTTACAACAGACATGCATCTAATTTACTTAAACCTATAAACCAGTGGTTCTTACCCAGGATCCTTAGTTCCACCAAAAAGTCATGTTTTATTGATCTTTTTAATTATGTGCAGGTTAGTATTTATTCCACTGGCATCCACAGACAGAATTCCTCAAAACATGAGTAAACTTTGAGGTTCATTATCCCTGCTTTAAACAAAAGTGTCCATGGCAAAGCTGCTCAATAAGCTTAGTATGTATGGCATTTTTGTTGTGTGGGAATCACAGAACTGATGCTACAGATACAATGCCATTGGTAAATACTCTAGAGCAGGACAGGCCAACCTGTGGCTCTCCAGATGTTGTGAACCTACAAATCCCAGTATGCCTTGCAACAGTTTTAACACTCCCTTATAGCAAAACTGTGGCAAGGCAGTAGTTTGACAACATCTGGAGAGCCACAGGTTGGCCAGGCCTGCTCTAGAGTAACTATGGGGTTAATTCAATTATGAGTTTGCAAGAGCAAAACTGATACATGACTGCAATGCATGCGTCCACAAAATGGCAATTTGCAGTACTTGGCATGATCACATGACTTTACTACAAATGGTGAACTTGGAGAAGTGCATCAAAAAGTGGGAAAGTCATCCTGTGCCCCAAGAAAGTGGCATCTGAATTTGCAGGAGCATATTGAAAGTTGTTAATGACCAGTAAAGTGTTAGAGATTTTGAAGGGTGCTAAACATTTATTTAAATTTGTATATAATGGTGGGTAAAAAGTATTCTTCAGCAAGTATAACATTCTACAGTATTTTAGGGTACATGAAAATGTCAATCTTTCACTTCAGTGTTTTAAAAGTGTTGGAAAACATGGGTCCAATCTGCAAGTTCTAAAACCCTTTTTCCATCAGTGCACCACCTACAGTACATACATTTACTACATTTAGCCCATTATTGAGCTTTTGAGAGAAATTACCATGAACACAGACATAATTTTTATTGGCCAAACCAACTTGCAGGAGTACACTCAATACCAAGTTAATTCACCCTTATGAAATGCAGCATGCAATATAATGTGCCATTCTGGTCTATTCACAGTTAATTTATACAGAAACAACCCTTCCTGGCTCCTAAAAGTGCCTCTGTATACATATGTTGTGTGTCTAATGTACCTGTAAAGCTGGCCATACATCAGAAAGATCGATCTTAAGATCGATTGCGCTCATGATTGTGTACAATTTCCCTTGAAATCCCTGGCAGTCCTTGGTGGTTTTTGGACACACAATCTACACACAATCCATCATACAATCAGTCATACAATCCATCTGCTGCATGGTTGTGTATACAAGATGTGCACACAAACTGCATACAATCCATCATACAATCAATTGAGATTGTATGATTGGGTACAATATCTTGCTGATGTATGGCCACCTTAAGAAAAAGAACCAACTGTACTTTGGGGGTTTCCTTGATTTTGGACTATCCCTAGCAAGTTTTACCGCTCACACAGATAGTTTGTCATACAGCATTCAAAGGTTATTTTGGTACTTGTGTATTATCTGGGCGCCCGATATATCACATCACATGCCACTAGTTAATGCATGCGATTGTACCTGATTTTGAGCCTTTCCCGGGAGGAGTGTACAATTTTTATATCGCGTTGCATCGCATGCCTTAACTAGTGGCATGCGATGCGATTTTACCCGATATTACATTGTACAGGCACCCTGATTACAATGTGAAATGTGCGCCCCCCCCCATTGTTAATGCCACCCCAGTATCAACGCCAACCTGAAGCGTGGCGAGCGTAGAGGTACGCTTCCTCCGACCTTTTCATACCCCCACTATCCACGTAGGCGTGGACTTGATTTTATATAGTGTGGCGAGCCACCGAGCCCGAAGCGTGGTAAGCGGACGCGTATTACTTCACATGTATTTCGCGGGGCTTGCTGCGCTCGCCACACTATATAAAGTCAACTCCACGCCGACATGGATAGTGGGGGTATGAAAAGGTCGGAGGACGCGTACCGCCGCCCCTTGCGGGCTCGCTGCGCTCGCCACACTACAGGGTGGCGTTGATAGTGGGGTGGCGTTAACAATGGGGGGCCATTTAACATAGTAATCACCCATCAGGGTCGGTGTACAATCAAAAATCGGGTCGGGGGGAGGGGTGGGTGGGCATTTAACATAGGAATCAGGCGTCTTGGTGCCTGTACGATTAAAAATCGGGTCCAATTGCGTCGCATGCGATTTTTTTTAACGTGCAATGAAAAAATTTGGTGCCCAGATAATACACAAGTACCGTTATTTTGATAAATTAACAAACTGCCAAGTGAATGAACAGAAGAGAAATTTAAAGGGCCCTTACACTAGTAAGATTTTGCCAGATTTTACCCAATTCAGATGGATTTGGCCAATTTATCTGACAAAATCTGATGTGCCTGATGCTGTAGGACCCAGTGCGCATTGGGTCTAATACACCTGCCCATACACCTACAGATTTATCTTCAGATCTGGCTGGTTGGAACAACAACCTGGTTATGGATGAGAGCAAATGACAGTTGACCATTTGCTTGGAAATGCTAGAAAACTGACAGATATTACCAGGTGTTTGTTCCAACCAGCCAGATCTGAAGATAAATCTGCAGGTGTGTGTTCACCTGATCCTCCTGCACATAGGATAAATCTCGAGTCAATCAGGTCCAACTTGTCCCTCAGACAAGTGTAAAGGGGCCTTAAATCAAATCAATATTTAGTGTGACAATACTTTTCCTTCAAAAGAGCATTGATTTCTCTAGGTACACGTGCAAACAGTTTTTGAAGTAACTCTGCAGGGAGGTTGTTCCAGTCTTGTATGACTGACTACATCTACTGTGGATGTGGGCTTGCTCAGATCGTTCTTTCATTGTGTAATCCCAGACAAACTTGATGAGAGCAGGTCTCTGTGGGGTACATATCATCACTTCCAGGACTTGTTGTTCTTTACGCTGAACATAGTTCTTAATAACATTGGCTGTATGTTTGGGTCATTCGCTACAAATATATTCTGCAGCAGGGCAATGAGACGCTTCCCTGATGGTTTATATAGAGAAGGTTGTGCAAGCACCTTTGTCCTCACATTCTATATTTAAAATTCAATATATGAGAGGGAACTTAGCTGTGTGTAAACACATTTTGCTAGACTTTGATTACAGTTACAAACACCACCCCCCAATCAATGTGCTTTGGTGCTCTCAGATAAAAAAAAATGTATCTAAAAATAAATGTAGCTGTAAACAAATACTGTATCTGCTTCTCCTAGGCTTAATGCTTAAAGTTTTGTTTAAATATTTTAGCAATATAAATCACATAAAATACACTAATACAAAATATATGAAAAAGTATTCAAATACATTTCTTTACATTTGCAGCTTTTGTCCTTTAATTAAATATCTAAAGATAGTCACAGTTTGTAAGCTTATGAATGGTTAATGGCCAGGATAGTCTGAGCATATATTTACCCAAACCAGTCTTTTTACAGCTTATAAACATATGAATATAAAATAGCAATACAAGCCATCAGCTTTTGTCCTTTAATTAAATATCTAAAGATAGTCACAGTTTGTAAGCTTATGAATGGTTAAGTGGCCAGGATAGTCTGAGCATATATTTACCCAAACCAGTCTTTTTACAGCTTATAAACATATGAATATAAAATAGCAATACAAGCCATCAGTTCCCATTTCCCAGGTAGAATCGCAAGTGAAATAAGTAGCTCCATCTGTGGATCTTTTACAATGTATAGGTGAATGAGTACACCTGTGCACCTGCAGTGTGACCTGGGAAATGTGAACTGTTGGGAACCATTGGAATACCCTAATGAGCATACAGTGGGGGTTAGTCTGGTTCACTCAGAAAAGCACAATCACTCTCTAATGGACAAAACCATGTGCACTGCAGGTGGGGCTGATGTAACGTGCAGAGAGAGTTAGATTTGGGTGTTTTATTGTTTCTGTGCTGGGTAGATACTGGCTGCTTTTATTTTTACGCTGCAATACAGATATCCGTTTGAAGTACACCTCCACCCAAATCTAACTCTCTCTGCACATGTAACATCTGCCCCACCTGCAGTGCATATGGTTTTGTCCATTAGAGAGTGATTGTGCTTTTCCGAGAGAATCAGAATAACCCCCATTATCCAAGCCAGACTGAAGATCCCTGAAAGTACAGTATTACATGATGTATTTATTAATGTATCATCAGTACTGAGAACTACAGGAAGGTATTTCTCAGTATTGAAGATACCATTAATCCTGACCAAATCCTGAACTCCATTTGCTGAAATGCAGCCCCAGACTTGTATTGGACCATCATGCTTCACTGTTGCCTGTAAACACTTAGGGGGGTATTCAATGTCAGGGGCACGGCTGTCGAGCAAGCTCAACAGCCATGCCCCTGTCCCGTTCTCTTTGCTCGACGTGAGCTCGGCGGTCGGGATTCAAAGTCCCGGCCGCCGAGCGGCTAGAAAGGGGCGTGGCCGCGAGCTGAGGCCAGAAATAGACCTGCTCCGGCTGGGAGCTCTCCTATTTCCGGCTTTTCTCTGCAGAACGAGCCCGACAGCTTCTGATGTCGGGCTTGTTCTGCCGAGAACCCCTGTTCAATGCTGTCGGGGAAGACAGCATTGAATAGTGCCCCGCAGCCATCTCCCCTGTTGGGAGATGGCTGCGGGAGCATGACAAACATTGACTACCCCCTTTATTATTGTAGCCCTTTGGCAAACTGCCTCCTTTTACAGCCAAATATTTCAGATTTTGACTCCTCAGTCCAAAGCACCTGCTGCTATATTTCTGCACCCCAATTCCAATGTTTTCGTGCATTTTGAGTTGCTGGCCTAGTTTCCACGTGAAGGTTATGGCTTTTTAGCCACATTTTTTCCATGAAAAACACTTCTGGTCAGACTTCTCAAAAAATTAGAAGAATGTACCTGCAGTTCTGAGATGATGGACATTTTTCTGATTTAAAAAAAAAAGTAAGAATGATGTGTTTTTCATCTGATGCAAGTGTCCTTGGCTGACAACTGCCTTTACAAACCTTAATGTTGCACTTTTTTTTTTTTTTTTTGTGCTTCTTCAAAAGAACTTGATTGGCACAGTCTGTTTTGAAATCTTTGCCTGGGAGAGACCTTGCTGATGCAGTTTAACTAACTTGTGTCTAGCTTCAGTTTTGCCATGGTGTGTGACCTGTAGCAATAAATCTCACCTTTTGTAGTAGTTTGGCTGTTCCTTAGTTTTAAGCCTCCTACACAGCTGGTTGTCTAATTTAATCACTGTTTCACACTACATAAATGGTCATTATCAAAGGTTTGGTACAATTGGTGAATCATACATTTAGTTCTGCAAAATCCCAGACTTTATGCATGTGTAAAATAATTGATATGGTTTAAAGGAAAAGGGGTATATTCAATGCTCTGACGGCGAGTTGGTGGCAACGAGAAGTGCTGATAACTCGCCTTCACGTATTCAATTCACTCCCCTTAACTTGATGTTTTCACCTCGCCTGTTACTTGAGGCAAGGTGGAAATGGAGAATGTGGTCATTAAAGCAGCAGAATTCGCCACAAAATACGGCTGACTCACTGTAAATGCGGCAAACCTCGCCGTTTAAGGGGATCCTCGCCATCCTCCCACGCCGATGATTTGGCCCTTACATTGAATACGGCGAGGGGAAGGTGAGTATCCTCGTTGTACAAGCCATCCTTGTCGTACAAACCCCTTAGCCGGCCACATTGAATCCCCCCCCCACCACCCACAGTGTGATCACACCAAATATTGATTTGAATTAGATTTGTCATCTGTTCATTCACTTTGCATTTTGTTAATTGATAAAAATAAACCATTAGCATTGCAGCATTTTTCCACACCTGCCTAAAACTTTTGCACAGTAATTTATATGATACCATCAGTAGCTTTATTTAAAAGCAACACCTAATACTTCTGAACCTTATTTAATAGGAGGATTATAATTTGACAGTTTATCTGTAGTGTATATGGGTTTTTATTATATTTGTTTTTTCCTGCTCTCAGATGACCTGTCTGGAAAGTGTATGGTTTACAGTACAGTTTAGTGTTCTTGATAGCATAGCGCATTAGGTCATCCTAGTATGTTGTATTGTCACATGTTTACTTTGTATAAAATGTCTGCTCTCAATTAAATTAAATATTTTTCTTTTTAATAGGAAAGTTTACAAGGAAAGGTTAGGACTTGCTCCGAAAGTAGTTCTTGGATATCAGTCCCATGCAGACACGGCTACTAAGAGCGGCTCCACTACTAAGAATAGGTTTGTTGTTTAAGAAGACGCCTTCTGAGTATTCTTTCATAGGAGGAGACTGCGTCAAGCAATCGCGACTTGGGAGCTGTACCAAAGCCTCTACAAAAGCAGAGTGGACTGCATTTAAATTTGATTTCCACCTCAATATTGCTAAGATTTGTGAAAAGTCATTCGCCTTTTTGTCTTGTGCTATGTTCAAATTCACTCACATTTTACTTTTTTTTTTTTTCTTGTTTCTTCTCCCATTTTCGGTAAAAGTTATCCAATCAAAACATTTCAATGCTCAAATGCCCTTCCTCCAAGTATCCTCAGTGGTTTCCCAAGTTATCTCTGTAATAGAGGTTTTTTTTTTTTTTTTATAAAGTTCTTTACTATTACAGAAATATTTATCCGCAGGAATATGAATCTTCACATTTGCATTGTATGCAGTTACGGTAGTTTGCTAATTTGCAAGGCGGAGGATTAAAATGCATTCAAACTTCTCTAGCGATTCATTCATGGTTTTGTTTTTGCTTTTTTTCTCATTTTAACAGCTTGTTCTGGCTGTATTTTGTGCTGATGTTGGCTGCTAGGTTTAATTTATTTGTTTCCCTCCTTGATAACATTAGTGATATTCTGATTACTTTTTTTAGCTCATGTAACTGGTGATAAATCCGTGGGAGGGGAAAAAACTAATGGGTTGAATAAAAGTGTTATTTTGTGCGTTTAGAAACCATTCTTTAATTTTTTTTTAATTTGTATGCCATTACAGAGCTTTGCTGCAAGTTTATGCATTTCAGTAGAATCAGTGACCTGTTTCTGTGATTTCTTAAACACAGTTGTGGATTTTTTTTTTTTTTTTATGTGCATCATATAATGACATTCCTTAATAGAAATAGTACGTGTTTTATTTTATTTTTTATTTTGTATGCTATGGCGTATTTTAACACATTGTATTAGCTTATACTTTTGCTTTTGGTTATAAAAAAAAAAAAAGAAAAAAAAGGAAAAAAGAAAAATGGCTCAAGTAGCAAAGCAGTCACCATTCATATTAAGACAGTGTACAAAACTGTAAATAAAACATGTACAGTGAATTGTCTTTTTAGACAACTAGATTTGTCATTTTTTTCATCTTACTGTGAGCAGAAATGTTTCTACTCCCTTCAATATGGAAGCAATGTAGCACATATTTTGTTATAGGATACATGAATTTGGAAGATCGAACAGATTTCAATGATTTGCAAGTGTCTGCTGTGGTGTGCCAACAATGTTTCTCAAGCTTGTATTTTTTGTTATTCTTTTAATGAAACCTCAGCATTTACACATGACCTATTTCATCAGGTACACAATGCACTGCTCATGTTTATCCCAATTATTTTTCCATTTGCTATAACCAAAGCTAAATGTAGTTTTAAGACTTTAATGTCATATCTCTTATTGGCTTATATTCTTTATTAGAAGTAGAAATAACTAAAGCAGGGTATTTAGGGAAATGAACCATGTCGGGGCTGAAAGGAGAAACAGAATTGGCAATGTTTCTGTAGCTTAATGTTTTTACTTCATTTTGAGTTGTGCCTACTACACATTGCCATATGCACTAAGCTTTAACCCTTTCAGCTCCAGCGTCTAGTCAGGCTCAACAGCCCTAGCGCTACAGCAGATCCAATGGTGAGACACTTTTAAATAAGGACATTAACATTGTTCAGCATTCAATGTAGACCATTTTTTTATGCAAAAAAAATACAATTAATTTCAACCAGACTTTGAATTGCAAAAAAGAACAATTGCACTGCAAAAGTTTAAATAGTGATAAAGTGGAGAGTGATAAAGTAGTTGACATCTGCTCCGAACTGCCTTGTCACAGGCTAGGTTTGAAAAATAGGTTAGGAGCTGATTGGTTGCCTGTTTATCACTCTCCACTTTATCACTTTTTGAGGCTTAGTGCATCTGGCCCAACTTGTGATGGATCATTTTGTGCTGTTGTGAGTCATACCCAAACACCACAAAATCTAAAATGCCTTGTTAAAATGTAGACCTTTTTAAATGTTTTCTGTAGATAGCATTCTGATCTGAAACCAATAGAACTTATGGGGCCTACAAACGGAGTGTTTTCAGGGCATTTTCTCTGCCATTTCAGAGCAATTTCTAATGCCCCTTCATCGCTCAGATGCTACTGGATATATCTACTTAATCACCGGTCAGGGCCAGTGTTCTCACCGGAGAACACTGTCCCTGACAGGTCGCTCAGCACACAGCTCTGAGACATCGCTGTGTGCTGAGCAATCTTGCTGAACATCCTGAGCGATTGTAAGCTAACGAGCAGGGCACTCCTACCTCTGTCTCTTTGTTACTACCCAGTTTGTTTTATCACTGTTTCTAAATGTACAGTGCAACGGTATATGCTGAGCTATATAAAAAACAAAATATTACATAAATCTAGCATCGTACAGAACGCTCAGCAAATCTCCCCATGTGTAGGCACCTTGACCCATTTAGCAATGTACCAATTTTCAGGTCTCGGACACGGTATGGTTTGCATGATTATTAGTGTATTAATGCAGACAGAAATGCCTGCTTCCTTTTGACTTGCCAACATTTTACTCAATTTACTTAAAGTGTATTTTGACGGGTATGGGTCATTTGATAGACCCAATTTAGGTCAACATGCATTGGGTCAACCACTGAAGGTCGACAGGCCTGAGGTTGAAACCTGAAATAGGTTGACAAGGGTAAAGTCGGAAAGTCGATGCAAGCATAAGGTCAACAGTCGAAAGGTTGACATGCGTTTTTTTTTTACTTGAATGTCGACCTGGACACTAAGTGCTTTGCATCCCCTTGCTGCACTCGGTACACGGTTTTGTTTTCCCTCGTCGCTGCAGTGGATAGTAGGGCATGACGTACCGCCTATCGGCTCTAAAAAATAAAAAAGGTGAATAGCTCATGTCAACCTTTCCATTGTCGACCTAATGCTTGTGTTGACCTTCCAACCCTGTTGACTTTACCCTTGTTGACCTATTTCAGGTATTGATCAAAGGCCTGTTGACCATCCGTGGTCAATCCAATGCACGTCGACTAATGTCCACCATTTTTATTGGATTGCAAGTTTCCAAACACCACTACTTGTATTCAGTTTATTGTACAGTGAAATATGCTTCAATTTAGTGGCCTCAGAACACAATACAGTCAAACTAGTATTGTTCTTAATTTGACTACGTTTTGCTTGCATTTAAGAGCAAATCAAGGTACTTGTTTAGTTTTGCGGCAGCGCGCGACTCTGCTTGAATCTTGGCAGCTTGCCAAATTGCCTTCTCTAAGCTATGTTATCATTGTAGTGCCTGTTTGAATCCTGGAAGCTCGCCAGCTGCCTTACTTCTGTAATCTACGTTATCAGCGTCCTACGCTGACTCCCCGGCAGAGCTGACCGGTCATTGTGGAACTTGTAGTTCCACAGAGAAATAGACACCCCGGCACACTGCGCTAACAAAGAGGTTGTCAAAAAGTAGACGATAAATTTTGACGCTGTAGCATCTTAATTTAATTTAGACGCTAACAAAGGGTGCATCTAAATTTAGACGCTCTAGCATCTAAATTTAGTTGGGTATAGGGGTGCAGTGTGCAAAACACTATTAAACCTGTTAACAATTACACTTGTCGACGTAACAGCTGTCGACCTGGTTTTATTCCACTATACACGCCAACCCGAAGTGTGGCGAGCGCAGCGGTACGCGACCTACCTACCTTTTCACGTCGGCATCCAGTTGATTTTATATAGTATGGGGAGCCAATGAGCCCGAAGCATGGAGAGCGGACGCAGAATACATGTGAAGTTATCCGCGTCCCCTTGCGGGGCTCACCACGCTTCGGGCTCAGTGGCTCGCTGCGCTTGCCACACTATATAAATTCAACTCCACGCCGACGTGGATAGTGGGGGTATGAAAAGGTCGGTAGGACGAGTGACGCGTACCACGTCCCCTAGCGGGGCTCGCAATGCTTCGGGCTGGCGTGGATAGTGGAATAAACAAGGTCGGCAGCTGTTATATCGACAAGTGTTATTGTTAACAGGTTTAATAGTGTTTTGCACACTGCACCCCTATGTACCCCTATACCCAACTAAATTTAGATGCTAGAGAGAACTACAAGTGCCACAATGACCGGTCAGCGATGGGCTGCCGCGGAGTAAGCGTAGGACGCTGGTAACGTAGATTACAGAAGTAAGGCAGCTGGCGAGCTGCCAGGATTCAAACAAGCGCTACGCTGATAACATAGCTTAGAGAAGTAAGGCAGTTTGGCAAGCTGCCAAGATTCAAGCAGAAAGTGGTGCGCGCTGCATCAGTGAAACTAAACAAGTACCATAATCAAACCCACTTTAGCTTTACTGTCAAACCCTATTATTTGCATTCTCTTATTTTACTTCTATAATGAAGTGGTCCTGTCTGAATTTAATACTTATGCTGAGTGATGTAAATGCTGGTGACCATATTCAAAAGTATGTAAAGTATAAAATCCACACGTCTGGCAACCACAAAAAGCCCTGAGGGAAACTTCTGCCAAAGCATGCATATTTTAAAAGGACTATTTTATTATGAGTGATCTATTTTCAGTTTGTCCTCTTTCCTTCATCTGAGGGACACTTTATGACCATGGGTAGTGAAGGAGGATTAGAGGCATCACCATGTGCTAACCTCTTTAAGTGAGAGAGAAAAAAACAAATTTTGCAGCGCTAGTACAAATGAAAAACCAATAACTAGTTGGATTGACTTCACAATTTTATATTAAAATATTTAAAAGAAATATCACAATTTAATAGGCCCACATGGCCACACATGTATACATATACTAGTAAAAATGAAAATAAAATTGCATAGGTGCAATAAGCAGAAATCAGACCACTGTTTTCACTGTCCGTTCCTATAATGCCTGGAATTAAATGTATGGACCACCTCTGTAACCAGAGTGAATTTTATAGTTACCGTCCACCTTGCTCAATTGGGGGAGAATGGATCCTGATGGAATACAAATTTCCCTTGATGTGTCCAAAGTCCCTTTTGAGTAGAGAGTCCTTTAAGTAAGGAGTGGGGCTTGCCACTTGGTGTTTGACGGAGCTGGTATAGCAAATAGTAGGTCCTTTCAGGCTGGTTCGGGCAGTTAGAATGGCAGAGGATTGCTGGAGCCAGTAGTCCGCTTCTGTTTCTGAAGATAGGTATCCACCTAACGCGTTTCGCTTAGAACAAGCTTTGTCAAAGGTATAATGGATTATACCTTTGACAAAGCTTGTTCTAAGCGAAACGCGTTAGGTGGATACCTATCTTCAGAAACAGAAGCGGACTACTGGCTCCAGCAATCCTCTGCCATTCTAACTGCCCGAACCAGCCTGAAAGGACCTACTATTTGCTATACCAGCTCCGTCAAACACCAAGTGGCAAGCCCCACTCCTTACTTAAAGGACTCTCTACTCAAAAGGGACTTTGGACACATCAAGGGAAATTTGTATTCCATCAGGATCCATTCTCCCCCAATTGAGCAAGGTGGACGGTAACTATAAAATTCACTCTGGTTACAGAGGTGGTCCATACATTTAATTCCAGGCATTATAGGAACGGACAGTGAAAACAGTGGTCTGATTTCTGCTTATTGCACCTATGCAATTTTATTTTCATTTTTACTAGTATATGTATACATGTGTGGCCATGTGGGCCTATTAAATTGTGATATTTCTTTTAAATATTTTAATATTAAATTGTGAAGTCAATCCAACTAGTTATTGGTTTTTCATTTGTACTAGCGCTGCAAAATTTGTTTTTTTCTCTCTTGTTTATTCTCAGGTTTGACACACCTGATTGTACTGCAGCTGCTTTTGAGCAAAGCAGGTCACACCTTGCGCCCCTAGGGGATTCCGTCCTTGCTATACAGCAAGCAGAGGGACCCCATCTCTTTTTGCCTCTTTAAGTGGTATGATAGCTCCTCTCTTCCAACCCCCCTCCGTTTTTCATCCAGTACTGTATCAACCACGTTAGCTTGGTTGATACATACACACACATAGACGTATAGTATGTATGTGTGATATAGACAGTAGATATGTTATTTTAGAGCGGCTGATAGAGGAAGGCAGATGATAGTTGCAGACCATTCTTCAACAACAAGTTTTGTTTAAGAATTTGGGATACTTTAGCATTCCTAATAGATGCAATGGTGGTGCCTTATAAATTTCAGCTGGCATAGCTATTTCCACAAGCTTCTGCAGTTCTGAAGAGAAAATTCCAGTAGTATTAGCTGCTCCAAACTGGCCAAGAGTGTGCTACACAGATATAGTGGATCTGGGAGTCAGACTCCCTTTACATCAGGATTTGCTGTCCCAGTGCACAATTCTTTGTTAGGGCTGTGGGAAACAAGTTCTTCTTTCTTTTTTTTTTTATTCAAAGATCCGGACTATTATTAAAGCCAGGAAAAAGGTTTATGCTGATAATTATCTTTGTTTGGAAAGGTCTGTTGATTCTGAAAGGTGCATGTATTCGCTCTCTGTTTACTTTAAAAAGAGGATGTCTGTTATTCAACTGGAAAGGTAGGTATATAATGGGGCTATACCAAAAAAGCACTGCAAATTGTAAGTACTTAAACACTGCTAAGCAGAATAATTGTAATAAACTCTGACTGTTGCAATAAGAACTATGAAATAGTATGTCCGTTGATAAATATATACTGTCAGGATGAGGTTTGGAGTTTTTAGCTTCTAAATAATTTTTTTATTAACATTGTTTAACAGCATAATAACCTATCCCCTATATAACGCTCATCACATAGCTGCTGCTTTTTACTAATGCAGCATGTTTGTAACTTCTGATTAGTGTAATGCCATCAGGAAGTTGTGTGGGCCCACTGGGCCCTGTGCTCTGGACTATAGGAATGTTAGGAACCCACCTGATGAAGTCACCTTGTTGCTGTAGGTGGGCAATCTTTTTGGTCAGAAATTATCTACCTCTGTTTAACTTAACTTGGAGCTTTTATCACTCTGATAAGCAGGGTTTAGTACTTAAAGTATGCACCTGCATTTGTCTCTCTGGATATTTGATACCGACATTTTAGATCCTCTCATTATGCTCAGTATTAGGGTGTGCAGTACAGCTTCCATCCCCTGTCTTGGTGGTGTCGGTGGTCCAGGTCCGCCCTTTTATTTCTGCTCCCGCCCTGTTCATAGAAGGAACATTATATACACATACATTCATGTATTTTTTTAGATTTCCGTGGATGGACAGTGACATTTGTAAAAACAATTTTTCTTCTACGATCCCATGGCAGCCATACTTGGGGATATTCCCCTTATTCCTAGGATTAGACAGGGTGATTTTTTTGAATAGGCTCTGCCCACCTGGGGTATATAGGTCCACCTCCTTGCCTTCCTCTCTGTCTTTTTTTCCTGTCTCCTAAAAGGTTAGACAGAGTAGGGTGTTGTTTTATTTTTAAAGAGCTTACTTCAGGGTTGGCTGCGCGGGGGGGAATGGAATCAGGTTGGCCTTTAAACAAGCTCCATCCTGGTTATGTACAGATACATGCAGAGTGTTGCAGAAACGGGAGCGCGACGGTCAGTTTACTCACTCAGCGTGTCAGCATGCCTGGAGGAAGCCGAGATACTCACGTATGTTACTGCTGTTGCGGGAGTAGTGGAGCCGGGAACTACCAGTCCGGTCCCTGCTGACGGCTGGACCTGGTTACTGTGCCGCTGTTCTCGCCGGGTGAGACACGCATCCAGCGTGTCTCAGTACTTCCGGCATATGGAGACTTCCGGGACGCCCGGAGGGCGGCGCAATGAAGGGGGTTTTAGCCGGCACGGATCACATGACCAGAGAAACGTCACTTCCGGTGCTGATACTATATATAGGCCGGCTGTAGCTGGGCTAGAATCATTCAGTCTGCAGCCCTGATCCTGTGAGCAGTATGGATCCTTCCCCCCATAAGCCAAGTTCTCCCTTGCCGAGGTAAGCTCTCTTTTTTGGGAGATTAGATTAGAATTTTTTTTAGTTTGTATAATAATATATATATTTTAGTGTGCTTCCTGTATCACCATGCAAGAAGCTTTCTAAGAAGAAAAATACTACAAAGAAATGTGTATCGTGACAAAGTTTTGCCAGACAAATATAAAGCCTCATCATGTGAGGGATGTGCTAAACCTGTGACATCAGCAGCACCTCAGAATGAGATTCTAAACCAATTAATGGAATGGATGAGAAAATCGTATGTGTCGAAAGACGAGTTTATACAATCCAATAAAAGATCCAGATCTCTAACTAGTCTGGATTTGATAATGTGGCTTCAGCTGAAGAAAAAATAGATGATGGATCTTCAGGAGAAGAACCAGGAGAAATTAAAGAAGCTAGTTCCTTTTGACCTAGAATTGGTACAAAGTCTATTGAAAAACATTCATAAAGCAATTGATTTCAAGGAACCAGAAAAACCTGTTGATAATCAAGATATTCTGTTTGAAGATAGAGCAAAATTGGGAAGACACTTTCCAGTACATCAGGTAATGAAAGAGCTAATATCCAAGGAGTGGTCTTCAATAGATAAGAGAACTGGTAGAAGCCCAAGGTTGGAGAAGATGTATCCCTTTAAGGATGAACAACTAACAAGTTGGTGTGAGATACCGAAGGTAGATGCAGCGGTAGCTGAAGTAACATCTAAGACAACAATTCCTCTTGAAGACTGTGCATCCTTTAAGGATTCGATGGACAAGAGAGTAGAAAATTCATTAAAAAGATCTCATTTGGCATCTTATGTTTCCTTAAAAGCGGGCATAGCAATAGCATCTTCAGCCAGAGCATTAAGACTATGGAGTACGGAAATGCATAAAGATATGGAGGAGAAAATATCTCGCCAATACCTCCATAAAAAATCTGGAGATTATGCAGAAGGCTATTAGTTACATATGTGAAGCATCGCTTGATATGGTATCGTCTTCTTCCAGAGCTATGGCTGCAGGAATAGTGGCCAGAAGAGCCCTCTGGCTAAGAAATTGGAGCGCAGATGCGAACTCAAAGAACAGACTAGTTTCTCTGCCATTTGAAGGAAACTTTCTCTTTGGCACAAAGTTGGATACAATTATCCATAGAATGACCGGTGGAAAGTCCCTACATCTTCCGCAAGATAAAAAGAACAAGTTTTCAGTTCCAATTTAGAGAAGCGGCTAGCTATCGTCCTGGTAGACAGTACAATAGAAGATCTAATTCTTTTCGTGGTTCCTTTCGTGGCACATCCAGAGGATATAGAAAGCAATGATTATTTAGATCACCTGCAAGTAGGAGCAAGACTCTTAGAATTTGCAGACCAGTGGGAGAGGTCAGTGAAGGACAAATGGGTCTGATCAATTATAAAAGAAGGTTATCGTTTGGAGTTCCAATCAACAATATCAAACAACAAGTTCATGAAATCAAGATCACCAACAAACCAAGAAGAAAGAATAGAACTAATGAAGATATTGAAAAATCTTATGCGGATCAAAGCAGTAGAACCGGTTCCAGAAAGTCAATGGAAGACCGGTTTCTACTCAAACCTATTCCTGGTCACAAAGTCTACAGGAGGGTTCAGGTCTATCCTAGACTTAAGAAATCTGAACTTTTACCTAGAAATAAGAAGCTTCAGAATGGAGACGTTATTAGCTATACTGATAGGAATAAAAAAAGAACGAATACCTAGTCTCCTTGGATCTAAAAGATGCATACTATCATATACCGATCTTTCAGGAACACAGGAAATTCTTAAGATTCCATCTGTTCGGCCGTCACTTTCAATTTGCTTGCCTGCCATTCGGCCTGACATCCTCTCCCAGAGTATTCTCAAAGGTCCTGGTTACACTCATAGCACAATTAAGGGAAAGGAAAGTCCAAGTATGGCCATACTTGGACGATATCCTGATGGCAGGAAGTTCAATCGTAGAAGTAAAATACAATCTGAAAGAAGTGATCAAGTGTCTGACAAAACACGGCTGGATCATAAATTTTGAAAAAAGTCAGATGATACCATCTCAAAGAATACAATTCCTGGGGGTCATCATAGACACTTACAAGTTCCAGATATCTCTGTCACCAGAAAGGAGTGTAAGGATTCAAGAATTGGAACAGAAGACGATTCAAGACCAAAAGACAGTGGTCAGGGATGCGTTACAATTGCTGGGAATGATGTCATCAACAATTGGAATAATACCTTGGGCACAATGGAGGATGCAAGTGTTCCAATGGAAAATGTTCCCTTATATGAAGAAGTCAAGAACACATCAGGTAAAAGTGTTTCTGGGATGAGAAGTGAAGGAGTCACTGAGATGGTGGTCTCAAGAACTAGAAGTCAAGTCGACAAGTCTGCAGCTGTTCCAATATGTCAACCTTACCACCGATGCAAGTCTATCAGGGTGGGGTGCTCATATGGGAGAACTCACAATACAAGGAAGATGGTCAGAAGATGAGAGCGAGCTAACTTCAAATGTCAGAGAAGCATTGGCAGTGTGGCGAGCAATTTGCCACTTCAAAGTAAACTTGAACCAACATTTTAAAAGTCTTCTCAGACAATATCTCAGTTGTAGCACAGCTGAACCATCTAGGGGGTACCAAGAGCAGATCCATCATGGAAGTAATGAAGCAGATTATTCCTTGGGCGGAAAAGAATCTGAAGTCACACTCAGCAATATATGTTCCAGGAAAGGAGAACGAAATTGCAGATTACCTAAGCAGGAGAGAGATTCTGCCGGGAGAGTGGGCACTCAATCCAGCAGTTTTCCAGATGGTAGCAAAGAGGTTCGGGAGACCAGAAATAGACTTCATGGCTACCCACATGAACTGCAAGGTAGAAAAATTCTATGCGAGATTCTATCTACCTGGAGCCCTAGTGACAGATGCCTTCTCAGTCAAATGGGATTGTCATCTAGGTTATCTGTTTCCTCCAACCCCACTGATAGGAAGAGTACTCAAGAAGATATTGGAAGACAAGTTAACAGTTATAGCAATCTTGCCATTCTGGCCCAGGAAGCCGTGGTTCCAGATGATCCTGAAATTGGCAGTGGAAGAACCTATGATATTACCAATAAGATCGGATCTACTGATACAGGGGCCAATATGTCATCCCAATTCCCGGCGTATTTGGTCTCAGGGCTTGGAAGTTGAGAGGAAACATCTAAGACAGACTGGTGTATCGGAACAAGTAATAGATATACTATTGAGAGCTAGAAAGAAAGTATCGTCTATGGCTTACTATAGAACTTGGTGTAAGTTCTTATCCTGGAATGGAATCTCGGTCCCAATGGCAGAAGTCTCTACTAAGATACTTCATTTCCTTTATGAAGGATTTCATATGGGACTAGCAGTTTCTACTATAAAATGTCAAATAGCAGCTCTTAGTGTTTTACTTGACAGAAGATTAGCCAAAGAAGACATTGTAATCAGATTCTGTAAGGCTATTAAGAAGATCAGACCCACAAGGAATTCCATGGTGGCGCCTTGGGATCTGAATGTGGTTCTCAATGGCCTGATGAGACCACCCTTTGAACCATTGTCATTAGCAGATTGGAAGTTTTTTTCTTGGAAAGTATTCTTAATCGCAATTACCTCCGCCAGAAGAATTAGTGAAATTCAGGCGTTATGGTCAGAAGAACCGTACTTGATTTGTTTTCCAAACAGAGTATTGTTGAGAACACATCCAGACTTCTTACCTAAGGTCGTATCAAAGTTCCATCTCAATCAAGAAATCATTCTACCAGCGTTCTATGCGGATCCTTCTACTCCTGAAGAAGAAGAATTACACTCACTAGATTTGGTCAGGGCCATTTCTATATATCTTCAAAGAGTACAAGGTATTAGAAAATCGAAGCATCTATTTATAATACCAGAGGGTCCAAGAAAAGGAATGGTTCCATCTAAACAGACACTTGCCAGATGGATAAGAATTCTCATTACTTTCATTTATGAACAAGAAGGAAAGCCAGCTCCTCAAGTCGTCAAAGCACACTCGACAATGGGCTAGGAAGGCTCAAGCATCTATGACAGAAATGTCGGGCTGCTACCTGGTCATCGATACACACCTTCACAAGGCATTATGCTTTGGACATTCCTTCAGCCCACTTTAGGGAAAATGTGTCACCCGGTCTAATCCTAGGAATAAGGGGAATATCCCTAAGTATGGCTGCCATGGGTCTCTACGAAGAAATGGAATTATCGGTAAGTATAATTCGCTTGTTTTGCAAGCACCTGAGACATCAGGAGAAGCTACCTGCCAAGTATCAAGCTTGTAGGCCTTGGGGTTTAAGAGATTTCATGATGAGTCAATCTCCTTTTTTGCCTTTTATATAAATAGATATGGAGCCTTAAATTAGCAGCCCAAAACAGACTGAACACTGGTTGTGGAAGAGCATTTAATATACTCCTGTGTATGTATGTGGGTGGGTATGTGAAGATCAATTAGATGAACATTCAGTTCCATCAAGTATCTGTATTTGAAGCCTTGCACACTGTATAACAATTGCTCACTTGTAGTGGCAAGTCATTGTTGATCATTAAAAAATTTGCTTATGTATGTGTTACTATATATAATTTGTATGATTAAATATGTTTGATATATATTTATAAGAGACGGGCGGGGCAGGTGGCTGTGCTGAGAAAGGGGTGGAGGTGGGGCTATCCTTTTGAGTCATGTTTGGGGGCCAGTATTACAGGCATTTTAAAGCGATGGGTGGGGCCATGATGATACCATTTACGTCATCGGGTCCCCTCGGATCCTTTCTGAGGAATGATTGCAGGTGACTTATCCACCTTCCCGGGGGGACGGGAGGTGTACCCGATTTTTGGGATCCTCCCGGTCATTCCAGGTACTCTATTATATTTAAAACCTGGTACACTGAACTTCATGAAGCAGTTTTTCAATCCGCAAAAGTATAACCTCTTTTGTGGGTTTACGTAAATATGTAACTGTCCATATATTCTACCATTTACAATGTATAATACCAGCAACATTATTTTTGCTCTGTATTCACTATAGAAGGAGGAGGGAAGGGACCACAGTTAAGTTGCAAGGACATTCATAAAAATAATGTAGATGTAAGTACATTACAGAACTCTCAAGACTGAAAGTTGATAAATCAATGGGGACAGATGGAATCCATCCAAGGAAAGGATACTAAAAGATGTGCTGGTAGTGCCATTAACAGATTTATTCAACCAGTCACTAGATACAGGTGCAGTTCCAGAGGACTGGAAAAGAGCAAATGTAGTTCCACTGCACAAAAAGCGGAAGCAAAGAAGAAGCAAGTAACTACAGACCTGTGAGCCTTACATCAGTAGTAGGGAAATTAATGGAAACACTATTAAAAGAAAATAGTGGAAAATCTTAAATTAAACAATTTACAGGATCCAAAACAGCACTGTTTTACTACAGAGAGATCATGCCAAACAAATCTTATTGACTTTTTTTTTTTTTACTCCGTGACCAAAATAATAGACTAAGGGGGGGCTTTAGATGTGGCATATCTACACTTTAGTAAGGCATTTGAAACTGTCCCACATAGCTGACTGCTAAATAAGCTTGAAAGTGTGGGATTGGATTATAAAACCATTAAATGGATAAGCACCTGGTTGCAGGATAGGAAACAGACCGTTGTAGTAAATGGAGTGCATTCTATGGAGCGACATGTTACCAGTGGAGTACCCCTGGGATCAGTACTTGGACCAGTGCTCTTTAATATCTTTGTGGGGGGTTTATTCTAGTTCATTCTTTCTGACAAAATCCTTCTTAGATGGACAAAACCATGTGCACTGCAGGGGGGGCAGATGTAACATGTGCAGATAGAATTAGATTTGGGTGAGTTATTTTGTTTCTGTGCA
Organism: Crinia signifera; assembly: GCF_055691185.1. Taxonomy (NCBI): domain Eukaryota; kingdom Metazoa; phylum Chordata; class Amphibia; order Anura; family Myobatrachidae; genus Crinia; species Crinia signifera. Next base: position 188,960,396 of record NC_139217.1, read on the forward strand.
GGGAAAATACTGACTGCTTTATTTTACACTGCAATATAGATCTCACTTTTAAGAAAAACCCCACCCAAATCTAATTCTCTCTGCACAAGTTACATCTGCCCCACCCGCAGTGCACATGGTTTTGTCCATCTAAGAAGGATTTTGTCAGAAAGAATGAACTAGAATAACCCCCTTAGTGACATTGCAAATGGTATTAAAGGGAAAGTATGCCTTTTTGCAGATGACACAAAGATATGCAACAGAGTAGACACACCAGGAGGGGTAAATCAAATGACTGATGATCTAGGTAAACTTGAGAATTGGTCAAGAGCATGGCAACTACAGTTTAATGCAAAAAAATGCAAAAGTATGCACTTGGGACTCAAAAACCCAAAAGCTCAATATAGTATGAAGGGTACTATAATGGAAAGGGATCTAGGAGTCACTATTTCAAGTGACTTAAAGGCCGCAAAGCAATGAGGAAGGCTAGTCAGATGCTTGGTTGCATAGGGAGAGGAATCGGTAGCAGAAAAAATTAAGTAATAATGCCACTTTATAGGTCATTGTTGCGGCCTCATCTGGAATACTGTGTCCAGTTCTGGAGACCATATCTTCAGAAGGATATAAATACATTCGAGAGTGTACAAAGAAGGGCGACTAAAATGGTGCATGACCTACATCACAAAACTTACCTGGAAAGCCTAAAATATCTTAATATGTATAGTTTGGAGCAGAGAAGGGAAAGGGGGGACATAATAGAAATATTCAAATATATTAAGGGTTTTAACATAGTACAGGAGGGAAATTTTCTTCAAAGGAAAAGAAGTAATAGAACACGAGGACATGCACTGAAACTGGAGGGAGGTAGGTTCAGGGGAAATGTTAATGGAAAAACTTACTTCACAGAAAGGGTAGTGGATAAGTGGTAGCGGCTAAGACAGTAGAACAATTTAAACATGATTGAGATAGGCATATGAATATCCTTACAAAGCAATAAGGATCAAAAAGGGGCAGACTAGATGGGCCAAATGGTTCTTCTCTGCCGTCAAATTCTATGTTTCTATGTCTTGTACAGTATTATCATCATTGGCATCTCATTTTTGACAACTTTGAATTAGTTGGTGTTGCATTACTTATGATTACAAGAGATTGAGGGGCAGATTTTATTAAGCTTGGTGAAGTGATAGAGTGTCTGGTCTTTATCACCAACCAATCAGCTCCTACCTGTCATTTTTCAAACCAAACCTGTAACTTCACAGTTAGGAGCTGATTGGCCAGTGAAAAAAGACCTATCAGATCCTAACTGTGAAGTTACAGACTTGGTTTGAAAAATGACAGGTAGGAGACACTTTATCACTTCACCGAGCTTAATATATCTACCCCTCAGTCCTGAAACTATGGGTAAGATTCTGGTTGGTTTTTAAAAGCAAATTCCTTCTTTAATGGACAAAACCATGTGCACTGAAGGTGGGGCAGATGTTTATTAGTTATTTAGAGTTATTTTGTTTTTGTGCAGAGTAAATACTGGCTGCTTTATTCTTACACTGCAATTTAGATTTCAGTTTGAACACACCCCACCCAAATCTAAGTCTCTCTGCACATGTTACATCTGCCCCACCTCAGTGCACATGGTTTTGACCATTAAAGGAGTTTACTTTTGCAAACCAACCAGAATCATCCCCTATGTCAGTGTTTCTGTCCCATCATTTATCTTAAGCATCCCATATTATTGCTAAAATACATATTTTGTAAATGTTATGAGAGCATGACCTTATGTATAATGGCAATTTAACAATTCATTTCTGCTTGTATCTGTATAGAATGTGACTTGATATCTCCCAAAGTATGTTTAACAAGACCGACGTGTCACTGCCTGCTTTCTGCATCTCCAGAAACCTTTTAAGGTCAGCCAGAACAGAGTATAAAATAGCCTTTCCAGTCTAACCACTCATTGGTAAGCTGACATCCGGTGATACCAGTTGTACCAAGTAGGTGTTCTTGCTGCCTACATTAAATTTCTGCCCAAAAATATAAAGTAATGCGTATCATGTTCTTCTTGTCTTTAGCAAACAAATAGTTTATTTCCAATGTTTTGTCATCCCCCTCCACACCCATTTTAAGTGTGATGTGTAGCTCAAGGTCAGATAAATACTGTATGTTTGAAGACCTGTTGTGGGTCATGTTTCTAAATGGTATGACTCTAAGGACACTTGACTGTATTGTGTATAATATAGAGATGTTATGTATCTTGTTAGACTCATGTGATCGGGAATGGCACATTTGGTGTGGTGAGCCCCTTTGGTGTAAAGCATGCTGTGGTGGAATGGGATCATTCGTCAGACTGCATTTAGGTCTACAAGCATTAGGTCTACACCATTAGGTCGACTTGCATTTAGGTCGACCTGACTGAAGGTCGACATGGGTTAGGTCAACAGGGTCATTAGGTTGACAGGTGTTAGGTCAACAGGGTCATTAGGTCGACAGTGAAAAAGTCAACTTTTTTTTTTTTTTTCAAGAGTCAACATAGCACCGCGTCCCCTCGGGTGGCTCGCTGCGCTCGCCATGTTTCGGGTACGGTGCCCCGCTACACTCGGCACACTATTTTATTCTCCCACCATGCCCTAGTGGATGTTAGGGCATGAAATACCGCCTGTCAAATGACCCCATTTCGACCTGTTGCCTGTCGACCTTCCCCATGTCGACCTAATGACCCTGTCAACCTTATAAAAGTCGACCTAATGACCCTGTCGACCTAAGTCATGTCGACATAAATGCAGGTCCACCTAGTGGTGTAGACCTAATGCTTGTAGACCTAAATGCTGTAGACAATATGACCGTATCCCACTGAGGCACCTTCATTTGTAGGTTTTAGTTACCATCTATTAAACAAAGCATTTACAAATCAAGAAAAACATGACCTGTCACTTAAAATATTAATGGGGTATCCTATAGCTGGCTGTAGTTTACCGCATGGTTATAAAAACGGGCTATAATAGGATAGTCCAATAATACCATCAGTTTAACATTGGCAATATTAACCCGTTCTTGCTGAGCAGTAAATTACAGTTATTGGGCGATAGCTCTGAAATAAATACATTTCTTGACCATGTGTTATTGCCGCAAAAACAGGTCGCCTGAGGCTGCTTATCAAGGCCTCTGGTATTCACAGCATCATCCCAAATAAGTGCTGGGCTTACAAAGCTAATAGGTTTGTATTGAAGAAAAAAATGAACTTTGGTACACTAATGAGCTGCTCAACTTCATACACATATGTTGGACAGGAGATAAACACCTATTAAGAGAGTCACTATTATAGGAGAATTGAAGGTACTTGTGTAGTTTCATGGCGCTGTGCTACTTCCGGGTTCTACGCTCGCCACAAACTATCTAAAATAAAGTCACTTAGCTCCATGCCAACATGATTAGTTCATACCCCCACTATCCATGTTGGCATGGAGTTGATTTTAGCTAGCGTAGCGAGCCACCGAGCCTGCAGCGTGGGCGAGCGAAGCGAGCCCCGCAAAGGGGACTCAGACGCACGGCGCCATGCTGGCTAAATTCACTCGGGCTACCGGAGATTGATGGAATGACATTCTGTACTCGGTCACATGACACCTTCGGTCACCCAGATAATGCATACGACCTGCTGGAGTGCACAATTGTGTACACATTAAGCGTTATGTATGATTTGTTGTCCAATATGACAAAGCATGTCAATATATGTGTAATGCAGGGGTGGCCAAACCGGTCCTTGAGATCTACCAACGGTAGATCTGTATTACTAACTGTCACATTTTAAAACATGCTGCATTCATTCTTACTATAGATCCACAGGTTGCCTGGAAAACATGCACCGTTGGTAGATCTTGAGGACAGGTTTGGCCACCCCTGGTGTAATGTGTACCTACCCTTAGTAAATACCTTTAGGAGCTTTATGCCCCAAAAAATTTTTTTACAATCTCCATTAATTTCTTTTTATGGATAGAGAATTTATTATTGGTCTCTTCCAGATATTTCATAAAAGACCATCATGCTTTCTAACCAATCCCTGGTAACAAATAAGATGTTAATAGAAGGTAATGGACCTGGTAGTTCAATACTTCAGTTGCTGCATAATGAGGAATGTAATATGTTTGCATTTTTGTGAGTAAGATTCTAAAACTGTGTACTATTTCCCTTGAACTGATTGTTCACTCTGACAAACAATACAGTGCATGTACACATTCAATTAGGTACTTGTGTACTAGCACGGTAGCCACGATAATTAGTCGCCCGATTTTTTTTATCGCATCGCATGGCATGCGATGCGATTTTGACCCATATACAATGCTTAAATGCACCCCCACGCCACCCCCCAAGTATAAATGTGAACCCGAAGCGTGGGGGTACGCGTCCTACGACCTTTTCATACCCCCACTATCCACGTCGGCGTGAAGTTGTTTTTATAAAGTGTGGCGAGCGCAGCAAGCCACTGAGCCCGAAGTGTGGCGAGCGGACGCGGATACCTGTGAAGGTATCCGCATCCCCTCGCGGCATTCGCCACGCTTCGGGCTAGGTGTCTCGCTGCGCTCGCCACACTTTATAAAATCAACTCCACGCCGACGTGGATAGTGGGGGTATGAAAAGGTCGTAGGACACGTACCGCCGCCCCTCGCTGCGCTTGCCATGCTTCGGGTTCACGTTCATACTTGGGGGGTGGCGTGGGGGTGCATTTAAGCATTGTAAGCACCCATTAGGGTGCTTATACAATTTATAATCTCATCCCATCGCATTGTATGGCATTGTATGCCATATACAATGCCATACAATTTTAAAATTGTATGACATTGTAAAACATCGGCCAATATCGCATCGCATGCATTAACCTGGCATCTCTGCATGTGTGAAAGGGCACAACCCCAGGTGCATGACATTGTTCCTATCCAGGGTCATGAAGCTGAGACCTGAAATTTTGCCAGCATGCTAGACCTGGCAAATTCTCAGGTCACATGAAAGCAGCATCCCATGCTTAGGCTTGCACAGCACATTTTATTAGGGGGTGCACCGTCAAAGGGCATGTCTAACACCACCCATTGGGTGTGTCTAACATTGCCAATCAGGCGTGTCTACCATCATCTATTGGCACTCACTACAATATAAAACGTCTCTCAGCCACAACATAATCTCCTGCCTATTTCAGTTTTCCTCTTCTAATTACTCTGTGTAACAGTACATGCAAATAAAATCACAAACATATATGGATGACGCATGTAAGTAGTGATATGACAACGGTCTAGTACAATTACCAATGCAAAACACACATAATTGATTGATGGGCGCTTCTTTACATGGAATACAGTTCTTATGCAGCCCACACACGCACCGATTCCAGCGTGTGTTGTGGGCTGAACTAGCACACACAGCATCGCATCGTATGCCTTGTGCATACGATGTGCATGCGATACGATGCTGTGCTAGAAAAAGCAGGTACAAAAAGTATGTGCAGCACATACTTTTTGTACTGTGCGATGAGGTGCCGCGGGAGCGCGCACCCCATCGTACAGCATCGCACCGCCGCCATCGGCGCGTGTGTGGGCTGCATAAGAAGCAAAAGTCTTTGGTAAAAGGTATTGCTGGTATTGCTAGCGGCAGGGAGGTGTTAATAAGGGTGGGCACAGTATTAGGGGGTGCCCGTGCACCCCTAACACTCAATGTGCACACACCTATGATCCCATGTCATATTTAATGGATTTCTGTCGGGAAACAGGAGACCTTATTACTGGCCCAGCAAAATAGAATAACTCACCTGTGCATAATAAGACATTCTGAAAACATCTATTTGACAATTAAGGTGCATACACATGAATGATTTCTTTAATGATGGTCTAGTGCCATTATAATGGCACAAGATGCAATGGACGTGATTAAGCACATTTTACATAGCAAAAAATGGGAAATGGCCCAATATGGGCCATTTCTCATTGTACATGCCCCCCCCCCCCCCCCATTGTGAACGTCACCCCACGATTGACGCCAACCCGAAGCGTGACGAGCGTAGCAAGCCCGCGAGGGGCGGCGGTACGCGTCCTCCGACCTTTTCATACCCCTACTATCCACGTCGGCGTGGAGTTGAGAATATAAAGTGTGGCGAGCGATCGCGTATACCTGTGAAGTTATGCGCGTCCCCTCGCGGGGCTCGCCACGCTTTGGGATCGCTGCGCTCGCCACACTTTATGTTCTCAACTCCACGCTGACGTGGATAGTAGGGTATGAAAAGGTCGGAGGACGCGTACTGCCGCGCCTCACCACGCTTTGGGTTGGCGTCAATCGTGGGGTTAAAATTGGGGTCTGGGGACAATTTTACATTGAATCCAATGTAAAATAGGGTCCCAGGGAGCCTATTCACATTTCAATCAATGTAAAAATCGGGTCCATGCGATGCGATCGAGACGATTTTTCCGACCCAATCAAAATCGGTGTGGCCGTTCTAGGAAACAAGTACCCAGGTCTGATTTGGCCCGATTTCACCCGATTCTGATGGATTGAGCTGATATATCGAGTAAAATTTGCCCAAATCTAAGGTGTTTGAATCGGACCATTAAAGGCACATTGCAGGTGCTTTTTCCCTTTAACTCCCCAGGGAGTTCTTTTACATGCGATAAATCGACGACAACTAGACCGACCAAATTACTCCTATGTGTGCTAAAAGATGTCATAACAGAAAGTAAAACCAATTTTTTGCAGGGGCACTGGTCTGTTTCAAACTTGCTGGATATGGAAAGAGAGCTGTGAGGACAGATTGGAGGTAGGAGCAGATAGGGACTGGGGGTGGGGTGGAAAGTTTTGGGGCTCAAGAATGTCATAGCCATCATTTTGACAGGCTTTTAACTAGTTTGATCTAAATGCAATTATTACAATTTGGGTATGGGATTTTGTTTGTTACTCCTGGATTTGATATTAAAGATATCTGCAATTTAGACTTTGGGTGACATTCTATGGAATGAGAGTTGTGTTTTTTGGCGAATTTTACGCCAAGAAACGGCTAATTCGCATTTTTTAGTGAAATCGCATATTTAATCTGATGTGAAAAGGTCCCTAAATCGCATATTTTGTGCGATAAGTCATGCGTACTGAAAGTGCGGTAAAAATTCGCACTTTTATCGCATCCAGATGTTTTCCAATAGAAAAGTATACAAATCGCTTATTTAATGGAATGGGATTTCGCAAATCGCACTTTTAAGGTGTCTAATAATCGCCATTTTTTCAGACCAGGTTCTGTTGGGCGATTTGGCCCAGAACTCAATTTGGTCAAGTGCACACATGGTTAATGTCATCACAGGTGTCCTTAATTTCACTCACAAACACCCCTACATATACCCCCACATCATTAAGGACACCTGTGAGGGGTTGAGACATGGAGATTGTGCAGAGTGGATTTGAGTTGCTCATTTTGGATTTGGCCCATTTGGAGGAGCTGGGCAGGAGGGAGGAAGCTGCGCACCAGAACCAGGTACCACCCCAAATAGTGCGTACCCCACGTCTGTATCGTGCTAGGCTGTACCTGGACTCCCTCTCGGATCAACAGGTTGTGGGGATGTTTAGGCTAAACCGCAATAACTTATTGAACTTATATGAGCAGGTGAGAGATGATTTGGACCCTTTGGGGGGGGGGGGGGGGGCAACTATGCAGTGTCTGGGCTGCAGAAATTAATGTGTACCCTCTACTATTTGGCCACTGGCTCCACTCAGTCCGTGACCTCATGGTCCTTGGGGGTATCACAAACCACTTTCTCAAAGCATTTTACTCAAGTGTTACTTGCTTTAAAGAAGTTGTGGCGGACATACATCAGATTCCCCAGTTCAGAGTCAGAGTGGCAGGACCACAAGGTTGCTTTCTATAGACTCTCAGCATTCCCTCACGTGCTGGGAGCTATAGACTGCACACACATTGGGATTAGGGCACCGCACGTGCGGGGCCACGTCTATGTCAATAGGCGTGGGCGGCACTCCCTGAACGTGCAGGTTGTATGTGATGCTCATCTCAAAATCCTGTGGTTGCAGGCTTCCCTGGGAACTGCCATGACGCCTATATTCTGAGACACTCCGGCCTCTGGAACCGATTTACCCAACAACAAATGCCAGAGGGCTGGCTACTTGGTAAGTACATTTTTACATATTACCCTCTCTATTCGTATTTGTACCTGCTGAAATGTGTGTGTTTCAATTTTCACCAGCCTACTACTCTTGTCCAAGTAAATACTATTTGCCCACTGCACATACCTTACCATATAAGGCAATAACTTCCTTTCTTTGGTTTAGGTGACTCAGGATATGGGTGTCTTTCCTGGCTCATGACACCTTTGCGCACCCCCGATGGCCCTGCACAGCACCGGTATAATGAAGCCCATATTGCAACCCGCAATGTGGTGGAGCGTACGTTTGGAGTGTTGAAAAGTAGATTCCGGTGTTTGGACCAGTCATCTGGTTTGTTGCTTTACCACCCTGCAAAAGTAGTGATGATCGTCCAGGCTTGCTGCATGTTACACAACATAGCCCTATACCAACCAGACTATGTGGAGGAGGATCATGCAGCAGTCGTGCAGGAAGCCCAACCTACCACACCTCGGGTAGTGAGGGGTACGCAGAGGGGAAATCTGGTGCGTACAGACAACATCAGGCACTACTTTTCTGGTAAGCACATGTGCCCTCTATTCCTACATGTACGTTTGCTGGTAAGCACATGTGCCCTCTATTCCTACATGTACCTTTGCTGGAAGTGAACTCACCTACATTACATTTATCACTAACATCTTTTTGCCCCCACATTTAGCCCAATAGACACAGTCCAAGGGTAAGGTTGGTGGTGCAGACCTATTCCTTGCTGTAAAAAACCTTGTAAGTATATTAACAACATGTATGTGATTTTTGTGCAATCAAGTATGGCTCACCTGTTGTTGTGGAACTACATGGGCCAGCATGCCCTGACACACTGTAAACATGACAGCTCAAAACATGACTGCCACAGCTTGCTGAAATATGTAGTTCCACAACCTCGGACGGTCCAGATTTGAGACAACAGCATCTTCCACCAATACCTTGCCCATATATCATTACATTATGGAACAGATCACACAACAAATGTTTGAAGAATAAAGCTGGGTACACATATGTACAATTTCATTTTTCTTGCGACCGTTCGATCGACCGAATACACGTTCGGCCGTCCGAAACATACGACCGATCTGCGCGTACACATATGTACAATTTTACTTGCGACGTCCGATGTACACCCGTCCAAACAATCGCAAGAAAAAGATTGTACCACCGTACACACTCTCCCGTTCTTGCTATTCGCACAATAAAAATGTACACAACATTATCATAATGGGCTGGATTTAAAAGAGCATACCAAAACGAGGCGTGATCACGGAACAAAGAATCGTTCGTGTAGTACAGTGAATAGAGCCGTGACTATTCAGATCCATTGCTAGCTGTACAGGATATACGTACGTTCGTTCGTCTATCGGTGCATTTGGGCCTTTTTAATTATGAGCTTGAGGAGAAGGAAGGCTCGTGCGTGCATTTTGGCTGCTATGGCCATTAGATTGCAGGCTATTAAAAAAAGAAAAAGGACCAAGAATCGGAGCTGCTGGACCAGAGACTGGCTTCTGAGGAGAGACACCTTCTCCCACATGCCATTGCTACAGGAGATACGGGAGAACAATCCTGATGATTTCAGGAATTATCTCCGTATGGATGACGCTACCTTCATGGAGCTGCTGACACTGGTTACCCCTTTAATAGAGAGAGAGGACACCTATTTCAGGAGGCCTATTTCTGCAGAGCAGAGACTGGTGGCAACGCTGCGTTACCTGGCAACAGGCAGGACCCTTGCCGACCTGAGATTCACCACCGCAATATCATCTCAAGCGCTGGGGTTGATAATACCAGACACCTGTGATGCCATCGTCCAAGTTCTACAGGACAAATACATGAAGGTAAATATGGAAATTACATACATGTCCCCCATATGTATAGCTGTGCACATACCTGTACCCTATATGTATATCTTTACAATGCCTGTTAATTTAATCTTTTACACCAGTGGGTGGGGGGTCATTTTGATAAGGCGGGTAATAGCTTTGAGGCTGCAATGGGGGAGGGCTGATGGGTCTAAAATCAACCCAACAGATTATTAATACGCATATACTTTTATATTGCAGTTTCCATCGACCAAGGAGGAGTGGCAAAATATTGCACGTGATTTCCGTGATCTTTGGAATTTCCCTAATTGTGGTGGAGCTATCGATGGCAAACACGTCAGAATCATGCCCCCTGCAAAGAGTGGCTCTTTTTATTATAACTATAAGGGGTTCTTCAGCATTGTTCTAATGGCCATCGCTAATGCTCGATATGAGTTTGTATTTGTGGACATTGGGAAAAATGGTAGAGTTTCAGATGGAGGAGCCCTGGAGAATACATTTTTCCATGACAAACTGAAAAAAAATGAACTGAATCTGCCAGAGCGGACTGAAAATGAGCACGGTTTGAACTTTGTTTTTGTGGCGGATGAGGCCTTTGCATTGCACCCTAATGTCCTTAAACCCTACCCACAAAGGGCACTGAACAGGGAACGGCGCATTTTTAACTATCGCCTGTCACGTGCCAGGCGAGTGGTTGAAAATGCGTTTGGGATGCTGAGTAATAAATTCAGAATTTTTCACAGTGCCATCAATCTGCGCCTAGATAAGATTGACAAAGTGGTGCTGGCCTGTTGTGTGCTGCACAACTACATGCGCAGAAAAGCGGTGCACACACAACAACTGGGGGCTACAGTGGACGACAGCCAAGTTGTTGACGAGCCTATTGGTCTGACAGCTTTGGCAAATAATTTAAACACCAGAAATGCATCAACGCAAGCAAAGTTGTCAAGAGACGAGTACTTGAATTATTTCAATGGTGTTGGGGCTGTGGAGTGGCAGAATGACATGATTGCTTGAAAATATACGTTTTTGTCATTGTAAATATATTGTTTTTTGGTGTGTACTAATCAATATTTTGCCAATAAAATTTGTATACTCACAGTTCCGCACAAGTTGTCCTCTGCGTCTTCTTGCAGCAAGGAGGGGGAGGTGGAGGCCGAATCACGGCAAGTGAGTGGTAGTACTCAGGTGCCAGGCATTCCTGGAGGGCACAATGCCACGACACCGGGAGTGCAGACTGTACCCAGTACTGGTGTTTATGTACTAGCAAGTAGTTGCTCCACCACACCTATTTCTATGCCAATTTCTCCTGGTACTTTTGTACAGTCTCCAGGAGCAATACATGAAGGTAAATATTGAAACAATATGCATGTACCCCATATGTATATCTGTGCCCTATAGTCACCCTGCATGGTAAATGATATTTTCACACGGACACCAACTAGATTAGAGAATTTTTAATTTTTATATAAATTATTAACTTATAAACTTATAACAAATATAACATAAATAACAAGTAAATAAATAATAAAGAAATACTTAAACATAAAAATATTTAAACTATATTATTAAAACAATAATGCACTTAAATAAACTATATAAAATATTTACATATGGTGGTAAACTTGTCCCACCCCATAATCCCCTGTATCCATCGGTGGTTGGGAGGGAGATGGACTTTCCACTAAACTCTGGAAGGGGCCACCAGGTGGACCTGTGGGAGCGTATTAGCCGACGTTGCCGGTTGGTGCTGCCTTTGCCCAGTTGGTGGCTGGAAATGTTGGTACTGGGGATATTGCACCGGGTGAAATACCGCTTGTTGGGGTATAGGAGCTGGGCTGATGGGTTGAAATTCAACCCTAGGCAGAGGGGTCTCATCGGTGAGCCGTGTGTGCCGGGACAGAGTCCCCACACGGGCCCGGTACAGCGTCTCATAAAATATGCGCTCTACCTCCACCCTTGTAGCCGGGTCCAACTTTCGCAAATTGTCAGCCAATACACTCCCCACCCGGTCCGCATCATCCTCCTCCATGGTCATCAATCTGTTGGCAGACTCCAGGATCTTGGTGGTTGCCACGTCCGCAGCATCTGGAGTCTGCCTCGGCCTTTTGCGCCCTCTTCTTGATGGTGCTTCTGCTGTAGTTTGAGCGCTTGCTAGAGGTTCACCGCTGGTCGTGGCGGTTGGTGTGGGGGTGGAGCAGAGGGCCGGTGAAGGCAGCTGTGATGCCACCTCCAGCGATGCCGAAGATTCCTCCTCGGCAAATAGCGATGGCTGTAACAAAACAAGATGATGTATCACTATCGATTTTTAAGACTTCCATATATTTTTATATCTACGCAGAAGAACGCAGCCCACACACCACCATGTTGCTGCCATGGATGAAAGTGAGCTAGTTGAAGAGGCGTTATGACTGGCATCTCTGGAAACTAATTATTTAGATACCAGACATACCAAATACTAATTTAAATACCAGAAATGCATCTATGCGTGCTAAATTAACCAGTGATGAATACTTGCAGTATTTTATTGGTGTTGGCACTGTGGATTGGCAGAATGATATTATTTCGTTAATTTTAGACAACAAAAAAATATTACAATAATCCGCGCCAGAAAGACTACAACAGTGTAGATACCAGGGATTACCAATGCCAACCAAAAGTTCCAAATACAAAAAATGTGGTAAATGCACTTGCGATGTCTGAATATTGATCACTGTGTTCTCAGGCGGATAACAGTATACCTCCACCACTGAGAAGAACCAGAATTAGGGCCACAGAGAAGGTCAAATTGACGATGTATAACCAAAAGGGGGGGTATCGCCCCCTGCAACTGACCTCTCTGTTGTGCCCAACAGAGAGGTCAGTTGCAGGGGGCGATACCCCCCCTTTTCATTTTACATGTTCACAATTTTTATACTGTACTTGCTGTTATATTTATCTGGTTTAAAAAAAAAAAATTTAAAATAAAATCCGTCTACTTACTGTGCCGCAAATGGTGTCATCAGAAAGCTCTTGGTTGCACGCGGAGGTGGAGGGGGCAGGCTGGTTCCTTGTAGTGTTGCTGACCGAATCCCTGGGCAGCTCCTGGTCCACCGTGAAGGCCAGCAGGTCGTAGTACCACAGCCTGGGCACATAGACTTGGTCTGCCCCTGCCCCAGACCGCTTTGAGGACTCCACCTTATTTAGTTCCTTTTTAAATACGGTCCTCATATTAGCGATCCGAGTCCGGACCCACTCTACATTTGCTGTGGGGTAGTAGATCTGGCTCACCCTCACCAGCTCCTCCAGAGCAGATAGCCTCTTCTGCCGATTCGAATGGTCTTTGGATTTGGTATTCCAGAGACAATTCTGATCCCTGTAGGCCTCAATGAAGTCCTTCATAAATTCGACATTTTTTTCTGCCATGGTTGAATTTCTGTTCCAAAAAATAAAATAAAAAGGCATATTATTTTCTTGATACACAAAGCACACCATAAACCATTTAATGTACAGGTGTTCAGTCTGTGGGCCACTAGATATACTGTAGCTATAGTACAGGAGTTGAAACTCTGTGGGACATAGGATACACGGTCACTACAAGCCCCAGCATACCCATGGCCCACAGATTGAAGTCCCTGTCATAGAAAACTACACATTTTGTTTTAATACTCACCGAAAGAAATGTCGATAAATAGTCCGGAAAATTCGCAGCGCAGCTCCGATCACTCGAACAGCAACGACGGAATATTCTTTCGTGCTGAACGTGGCTTGAAACACAGTGATTGGATGAGCGCAGGAATCTCCGCCCCACTCACGTGCTTCGCGTCACACAGACACGGGACATCGAGGAGCCATGTCGGAGGGTCTGGCGCCACCGCATATGGGGGAGGCCAGTACAGCACCTTTGTTTTCCAATTCAGCACTGATAACAACAGATAAAGAAATCGCTGAGAGACAGGACAACAAGGAGAAAAAAGTGACGCGCGCCTCCGCCATGTCATCTGCAGAGGTGGAACTGATGGTCAAAATGCTGGATAGAAGGGACTACGATTGTTCGCGAAAAACATACCCCAAGACAAATTATAGAAAAGAAATTATTATGCAGCGTGTATGCAAGGAGATAAAGGAGAAGTTTGGGAAAAGAAGGTCCAAATACCAGCTACAAAAACGGTGGTCGGACCTGAAGCACAAGGAGCAGGCCAAGCTCAAGAAAATTCGTGGAATTATTAAAAGAAGTGAGTACAATGCCCTAGGTGGCTTTATTAATATACTGTCTTGATCCATTACATTTTGTGTGTTTTGCTGACATGTTGCTTGTTTTTACTCAGAGGAAATCCAATCCAGGAGAAGACATGAGGAAGGCAGAGACAGGGCCTCCAACCTGAAAATAAAGAAGGAGAGTACAACAGGTAAGGTTTTGTACCAGCACACCAACAGAACAACACATGTTTTATACACAAAACAAGGGGTAGTAATATGTCACTTTACCTTGTCACTATAGATGATATCCAGGCTGCGCAGCCGATGGAAGGGACCACAGAGGGCCACCAAGTGATTGCGATCACCAGCAGTGTAGATGGTGAGTGTATACTGCAAATCATCTTTATGGGATAGTGACGTATCATTTGTGGAAAGGTAAACATTTCTTTATCTGTACTTATTATAGATATCATCGAGATTTCAGATGTCAGTGCAGAGGGGGAGAAGAACACACCATCACCTGACACGTCCAGCGACGAAAGCACAATGCAAGAAAACATGACACAAGTCCATAAATGTCTACAAGAACTAAGCGGAAAAGTCCATACCGTAGCCCAAAAAATTACGAAAATCCAAAAAGGCGTAGCAGTAGTACACTCTTTATATGAAAAAATTTATAACGGTTTGCATTATAAAGTCAAAAAATAGTTTGTCTACTTTATTTTACTTTTTTTCTCCTTCTTGTTTATTTGGAGGCCAGCAGCATGCACCTTAAAATGGTGCATGTCATGGCAAGCAGTCCCACGGCAGCAATGCATCACATGTGAGCAGGCCGGGATGTTCCCATGTGATGCGTTGCTGCCGTGGGACCGCTTTCCACTACATACACCACCATGTTCAAATGTGTTTTTATGTTTTTTGGGTGGGTGGGCGTTCCTGCTACACCTTCACACGTGGCACTTATGTCATGGCAAGCAGTCCCACGGCAGCAATGCATCACATGTGAGCAGGCCGGGATGTTCCCATGTGATGCGTTGCTGCCGTGGGACCGCTTTCCACTACATACACCACCATGTTCAAATGTGTTTTTATGTTTTTTGGGTGGGTGGGCGTTCCTGCTACACCTTCACACGTGGCACTTATGTCATGGCAAGCAGTCCCACGGCAGCAATGCATCACATGTGAGCAGGCCGGGATGTTCCCATGTGATGCGTTGCTGCCGTGGGACCGCTTTCCACTACATACACCACCATGTTCAAATGTGTTTTTATGTTTTTTGGGTGGGTGGGCGTTCCTGCTACACCTTCACACGTGGCACTTATGTCATGGCAAGCAGTCCCACTGCAGCAATGCATCACATGTGAGCAGGCCGGGATGTTCCCATGTGATGCGTTGCTGCCGTGGGACCGATTTCCACTACATACACCACCATGTTCAAATGTGTTTTTATGTTTTGTGGGTGGGCGTTCCTGCTACACCTTCACACGTGGCACTTATGTCATGGCAAGCAGTCCCACGGCAGCAATGCATCACATGTGAGCAGGCCGGGATGTTCCCATGTGATGCGTTGCTGCCGTGGGACCGCTTTCCACTACATACACCACCATGTTCAAATGTGTTTTTATGTTTTTTGGGTGGGTGGGCGTTCCTGCTACACCTTCACACGTGGCACTTATGTCATGGCAAGCAGTCCCACGGCAGCAATGCATCACATGTGAGCAGGCCGGGATGTTCCCATGTGATGCGTTGCTGCCGTGGGACCGCTTTCCACTACATACACCACCATGTTCAAATGTGTTTTTATGTTTTTTGGGTGGGTGGGCGTTCCTGCTACACCTTCACGCAAGCACCTGTATGTGATACTCTGTTCAGGTCCGACCACCCAAATAAACAAAGTGTTCACAGTATTTTTTGTCAGTATTTCTTAATAAATGTTAAGTGTTTATGCAGAACAATGAACATCACATATCTATCTATCTATCTATCTATCTATCACCTATCTTCTATAACTATATCTGTCAGGAATGCACACACGATTATTTATTTCAAAAGGAATGCACACACAACGAATATTCTTTAACAGCATGGCGCGGAAGAAGACTCGGCATGGCGCGGAAGGTACGTGGGAGAAGACTTCCTGTTGTTTACATGCTGCGCTGATGGAGGGATGACGCAGCTAGTCAACACCCACATGGGCGTGCTGCTTTTGGGAGGAATGATCGCAGGAACGGGCTGCATATCGATCGAACGTGCGTACACATGTCACTTTTCTTTCGATATGGAGCCGTCCTGTCGGAAGAATATTAAGCAGCAAAGAACCTGCGACCGACCGACCGTGGACGGCCAAGAGCGTTTTTGGCCGTTTATCGATCGCAACGAAGGGATCGGGACAGCGTACACATATATACAATCGAACGGCCGTTCGTCCGCAGATCGGAAGAACGGCCCGACGATTGTACATATGTGTACCCAGCTTAACACACAGACAAAATGGTATGCGTTGTGACATTTTTACTACAGTATATTATGTCATACATAACCTGCATTTGTCAGTCGCAAACAATAGAAATGTGTATTAATGTAACAAAAATTCAAGCATAGTACATGCATTATCAATTTATTTTATGTAAAATAATAATTTTTTTCCCTCCATCAGGCCGCGCACTACCACCTCTTGACCCTACGCACACGCCACCCCGGGTCCTAATACTCCGACGGGGTGGGGAAGTTGGTGAGCCACTTACTGGTGTGCTAGATACACTTCTAATTGTAGATGTAGTTGCACCTGACACCTCCATTTGATGGATTTGTGCCTGCATAGCGATCAACGCATTGGTCTGCGCAGTACACGATTGACTAATTGAATGAATACTTTGTGCAAGGCTGCCAATATGGATATTCTGCTCCCTTACAGCAGAACTAAGTTCAGCAAGACGGGTGTCTATGCTGTTTGCCATACGCACCTGAGTGCCTAGTACAACCCGTACACTCCTAGACAATTTTCTCAACTGTAGAAAGGTGTCACGCATGTACCCCTTAATGTTGCCCATTTCCAGACTTTGGGAGGCCATAAATTCTAGTTGTTTGTCCTTGAAATGTACCAAGGAGGTAGCTACTTTGGCAGCAGAAGCAGCTGTAGGGGGAGTATTTCTGGGTGGGGGTGGGTTTGGAGTCACACCACTTGGTGGAAGATCACTCTGTGATGTTTATTTCCTCCTCAGCTGCAAACGTGTCCACTGGTTCCAGAATTATCTCTAGGTCATCCTCCGGCATATCAGAGGATTCTGTGGATTGTTGTCCTAGTTATACAGTACCTGTGGATACAGAGGAAGAGGTAAGTACAGATGCATATACTGTATTGTCCTTTCTGTCATCAGTACTGTTTTGGAAAGGGTCTGAGATGGTAGACGCCCATACCTAGGGGTACTATGTACTTACAAATGGACCCCGATCCTGCATGAAACATTGACAATAATCTTCATTGACATGGCTAGGCCACATTACATTCATGTCCGTTGCAATGTAGCAGCTGGAGATGACTCTAATGTGATTTATTATTTGATGTGACATGGGTGTGTGTACTGTATGTGCACTGGCGGATTCAGGGGGGGGGGGGGGGCACGTGCCCCCCTGTCATTTCAGACTTTTTTCTGGTGCCCACTATCCCGCTCCCCTGCTGTGCCTGGCCGGGAGAGAGATGTGCTACTGTATAAAATTCACTTCTCCTGCTGGACCGCTAGCCAATGGGTGCTTGCAGTCCAGCAGCCAATCAACTGGCGGCTGCTGGACCGCGAGCGCCTATTGGCTAGCGGTCCAGCGGGAGATATGAATTTTACATAGGATAGCACATTTCTCTCCCGGCCGGGCACACTGTGGAGCGGGCACAGCGGGCGAGCGGGGAGACGCGGGCGAGTGGAGCGGGGCAGGGGGGGGGATGGCTGGCTGGCTGTCAGCACAGGCGGGGGGGGTGCACACACAACCCTCCCACCCTACTGCACCCACCCTGCTGCAAGCACCCTCCCACCCTGCTGCACCCAAGCAGATTCAGTCGAGCAGGAAGCCCCTTGGCATTGAGCATGAAGGTAAGTGGCACTTATGTGTCAAATGTGTAATGGGCAGTACGGTGTGTTATATAGTATTTTATGGGCATTACGGTGTGTTATATAGTATGTAATGGGCATTACGGTGTGTTATATAGTATGTAATGGGCATTACGCTGTGTTATACAGTACGTAATGGGCACAAGCAGCCGCACGACATCTCTACACTAGTGTAGTGTGACAGACTCACCGATTGTCTGTCACACTCACATGTCCGGCGCCCACGCAGCCCCCGCTCCCCCAAGCAGCAGCGGGGGCTGCCTTACGGTATCTCCGCCCCTGGTAATGGGCATTACGGTGTGTTGCAATGTAGCAGCTGGAGATGACTCTAATGTGATTTATTATTTGATGTGACATGGGTGTGTGTACTGTATGTGCACTGGCGGATTCAGGGGGGGGGGGGCACGTGCCCCCCTGTCATTTCAGACTTTTTTCTGGTGCCCACTATCCCGCTCCCCTGCTGTGCCTGGCCGGGAGAGAGATGTGCTACTGTATAAAATTCACTTCTCCTGCTGGACCGCTAGCCAATGGGTGCTTGCAGTCCAGCAGCCAATCAACTGGCGGCTGCTGGACCGCGAGCGCCTATTGGCTAGCGGTCCAGCGGGAGATATGAATTTTACATAGGATAGCACATTTCTCTCCCGGCCGGGCACACTGTGGAGCGGGCACAGCGGGCGAGCGGGGAGACGCGGGCGAGTGGAGCGGGGCAGGGGGGGGGTGCACACCCCCCCCTGCCCCGGCTGGCTGGCTGGCTGTCAGCACAGGCGGGGGGGGTGCACACACAACCCTCCCACCCTACTGCACCCACCCTGCTGCAAGCACCCTCCCACCCTGCTGCACCCAAGCAGATTCAGTCGAGCAGGAAGCCCCTTGGCATTGAGCATGAAGGTAAGTGGCACTTATGTGTCAAATGTGTAATGGGCAGTACGGTGTGTTATATAGTATGTAATGGGCATTACGGTGTGTTATATAGTATGTAATGGGCATTACGGTATGTTATATAGTATGTCATGGGCATTATGGTGTGTTATATAGTATGTTATGGGCATTACGGTGTGTTATATAGTATGTAATGGGCATTGCGGTGTGTTATATAGTATGTCATGGGCATTATGGTGTGTTATATAGTATGTCATGGGCATTATGGTGTGTTATATAGTATGTCATGGGCATTGCGGAGTGTTATATA
This sequence comes from Crinia signifera, assembly GCF_055691185.1. Taxonomy (NCBI): domain Eukaryota; kingdom Metazoa; phylum Chordata; class Amphibia; order Anura; family Myobatrachidae; genus Crinia; species Crinia signifera. The sequence goes on from NC_139217.1 coordinate 188,979,805, forward strand.
GTATGTAATGGGCATTGCGGTGTGTTATATAGTATGTCATGGGCATTACGGTGTGTTATATAGTATGTCATGGGCATTACAGTGTGTTATATAGTATGTTATGGGGATTACGGTGTTATATAGTATGTCATGGGCATTACAGTGTGTTATATAGTATGTTATGGGGATTACGGTGTTATATAGTATGTCATGGGCATTGCAGTGTGTTATATAGTATGTAATAGACATCATGTGTGGGCTTATGTGTAATTGGAATTACAAAGTTCACTAAAATGTGCAATGGGCATTACGGTGTGTGGTATAATGTTGGTCCATGCCCACTTTTAACTGAGCAGGAGCCTCACCTACTACAAATTGAGAGGGAGGGGGGGGCGCAAAACATGCCCTTGCTCCGGGCACCGTGGCACCCAGCTACACCACTGCCGCCGCCTTATAGGAGACAGACACTAGAGGTACTGCTATACCTCTAGTGTTTGTCAGAACAGAAGAGTGCGGTCAGCGCTACCCGGAAGTGTGGATTTGGGTAGCGCTGGCGCGCTATTTAAATGGAACCCTTCACAAGCATGCACCCTGGCTCCCCCCTGGCAAAAAAAAATATATCAATCCCATGGCATGGCAACAAGAATAAAACCCCTGGCAAGAAGCATGTAACCCCTGGCAACAAGTGATATTCCTCTGACAATAAGTATGTAGGTAAGCAGCAATTAAATGGTATAATATGTAATAGGCATTATTATGTTTAATGGGCATTTTGGTATTGGCATTATGTTTAATGGGCATCACAACGTATGGCATTGTGTGTAATGGCCATTACAGTGTGTGACATTATATTTAATTGGTATTACGGTGTGTGACATTATGTGTAATGGGCATTACTGTGTAAATTTTTGGCTCGCCGACGGCGCGCAGTGTCCCTATTTATACATCATTATCTATACTATGGCTTAATCCATGTGGCGTTATCTGAATTTTGGCTTAATCCATGTGGCATTATGGAAATTTTGTCTCATTCTTTTTGGCATCATGTGTAAACGGCAAGTATAATAGGGTCCACTATTTTGTTGCATAATGTGTAAAAGTGGTATATGGTGTGGTACACTACACGCAAGGGCACGCCCCCTTTGGAATGACCACGCCCCTTTTAAAAAAAACTGACGCGCCTTCGGCGCGCACACCACTGCATCCTTCACTTTTCATTCCACAGTGGGCCTATGGACTTAAAATGTCAGGGCCTATTTCTAATCCCATTCCTTCCCTCTCTCTCTGCTCTCCTCCTTTCTATCTCGCTTCACTCTCTGAGAATGCACACTGGCACTACTAACACCGCTTACTCCCATCCCCCTTTCATGTAAATGGACAAATTTACCTTTGGTTTAGGGCTATATTATTTACTATTCATATTTTTACATTGATATTTTGCACCTGTAGTCAGGCAAAAAAATGAAAACACTGCTTGACACATTACAACTGTTGGCAAATCTGTGGTATGTAGGCGTGACTGCTAAACCACCAGTACACCAATGTTTTTGGGCCACATACATATGAAGCTGCTAGAAAAAATGTTACAGTGTGGAAAAATAGATGTGCAGTTGTGGAACTACAAGGCCCAGCATTCTGATCATTTTTAAAGTAGGTGTAAACTATTGCCATTGACAGACCTTGCTGGGCTATGTAGTTCCACAGCACCACATTAAGTAGTATAACAATACAAAATAACATTGCAGTTTAAATACATTGGCATGTATGTTCATATTGCATGTGGTGACACTTACCAGCTCGGGGTAGGCTTGCCGGCCTATCGGTATCCGCAATGTGCATCCCAGGCAGGACCTCAGGGGGGATAATTCTTTGGAGCTTCACCTCATATGATGTGTAGGATATTGTGGTGGGGCTTCCTCCGCCAGTCTTGGTGGCCTCCTCCATCTCCATGGCCATTTTCTTTTTCAGCTGCCGCTTGATGTCGTTAAACCGCTTTTTAATGTTTTTGATTAGCCTCTTGCGGTGACTGACAGTGTTGACCGCCTGGGTGATGTCCTTCCACATACCACGTTTATGATGTGAGGTGGTCTTGTGCTGGTTTTTCCCCAGTAAGCGGTCATACAGGGGTATGATGGCCCGGACAAGCGCCAAATTCTCCTCATAATTGAATCGGACCTTTCTTCCACTTTTGGTGCGGCCAGCTTCACCCTCCTCCTCATCCTCTATATCTTCCACATACATGTCAAAATCCTCCTCCATGCCAGTGTCTTCCTCCTCCTCACCTCCATCTTCCTCCATCTTGGACATGTGGCCCTCCTGCAGCTGCTGTGGGGTATGGGCAAGGTCCTGGCTACAGGATGGGGATGCCAGCGGATCCTCCACCTCCTCCTGCTGGGCCTGGTCCGCCAGGGCCTGGTCTGGGGCTGCCCTTGCAGTGGCCATGGTGGCTGCCACACTGCTGCCACTCCCTGTAATGGAGGTCGACCTCACCAGTCCTCTGCTGCCTCTCCCACTGGCTCCTCTTGCCTGGCTGCTGCCACTGGCCCCTCTTCCTCTGGTCTCACTGCCACTGCTCCCTCTGCCAGGGACGTGCAGTCAGGGGAGGCAGTGCCTCCCCTGTCATTAATGATTAAAATAATACAAAGAAGATACATATGACACAAAATCTGTGTCATAAGTATTTTCTTTATATTAATTTGATCCTTCTCATTGTTGCATAATGTGTAATTTGGAGGCACCAATAGCGGTGCCTCCAGCTGCCCCTTATAAAAAGCTGGAAGCCGACGGAGGGCAGGGGGTGGGGACTAGCAGAGGGCTGTAAAATTCCATTTGTAAAAGTAGTAGAAGCGGCACCCTTCCAAGTGCCTCAGTGACAGGGGTGCGCTTTCAGCCAATATGAAGGCATGCCCCTGTCACTGAAGCCTGTGGAAAGCCCGTCCCCTCTGCCGTCGGTGGCTGCCCTTCACTGCACCCTCACCCATCTTTAGCAGCCAGCGGCAGCACCAGAAACCTTGTCCAATGCCAGAACGGGGAGCGGACCAGGAGGGTCGGGGCGTAGGAGCGGCTGTGCCTGGCGGAGCCTGCTCATCAATGTGGGCGCTACCTTACACCAGGGACCTGGCATGTTGTGGCGATCGCTGGGTTTCTGGGCGCCGGGAAGGTGCGGCTGCTGGGGAGATGTGTCCTCTCCTTCCCGACAAGCTCCGTTACTGGGGCTTTTAGGAGTCCCGGCTGGAGCACTGCTGCTGCGGGGAGGAGGAGAGTAGTCCTTGGCCGGGAGCAGCGTCGTCCTGAAGCCCTCCAACCGCCTGGCTCGCTGCCTTGCAGGACATGGTGGAGAGGCCGCAGTCCGGGCAGCTGAGGAGGAATGTCTTTGCCTGTCAACAAATCAAACTGTGTGTCAGCAACATGCTGGAGCTGTGAGCTGCGGGGGACAGGGTGAGTATACACTCATGTCGCTTGTCGTCATCAATCATACTCAGTGCCAGCCAGCCATAACCCCCATGACAGTGAGCATGTAAACCCCCATAGCAGTGAGTATGTAACCCCCCATGGCATTGAACATGTACACCCCATAGGAATGAGCATGTAACCCCCATAGCGATGAGCATGTAACCACCATGGCAATGAGCATGTAACCCCTATGATGATGAGCATGTAACCCCAATGGCAATGAGCATGTAACCCCCATGCAAATGAGCATATAACCCTCATCGCAACGAGAATTTAAACCCCATGGAAACAAGCATGTAGGACAGTAAGTATGGACATAAGTATTATACAACTACACCTCACTGCAGGGGGCCTTATATGTCTACGCCAGGGGGCCTTATATGTCTACGTCACACTGCAGGGGGCATTAGGCATCTGTGCCACACTGCAAGGGGCATTATAAGTCTTTGCCACACCACATGGTGCAGTATGCATCAATGCTGTACTGCATTTAAGCGACACTAATATTCCATGGGTGTGGGACATAAAAAGGTGTCAACCGTATAATTTTGTGTGGCATAATGTGCAAATGGTATCATGGTGTGTGGCATAATGTTTAGCATTACGGTTCATGGCATAATGTGACATTGGAATTACTGTTTGCAGAATAATATGTAATGTGCATTGTGGTGTGTGGCATAATATGTAATGAGCATTATGTTGCATTGTATATTATGTAATGGGCATTACAGTGTGTGGTGTAATATGGGCATTACATAGTATGGTATTATATGCAATGGGCATTACTATTTGTGGCACAATGTGTCATGGGTGTTATGAGCTATACAGTGTGTGGCATAATGTGTCATGGGCATTACGGTGTGTGTCATAATGTTTAAGGGGCATTACAGAGTGTGGAATAATGTGACCATGTCTCTGTTGTTATGTTGCCACTCCCTCAGTTGCGTGTGACCACACCCCCTCATCACACTTGACCACGACCATTTTTGGTACCATGTAAGATAAAATTACTACTTGCACCACTGCTTACAAACCAGTGCCTCACTAGCCACGGATCTCACCGCACGTCACTGCCCTCTGCCACTCCTCACTCTGCCACCAACACCTCTTCCTCTTCTCACACTGCCACTGCTCCTCTCCATGCTCCTTGCTTCCTATCAAAGAGTGAAATGGCGCCAATGCCCCTTTATATAGGGGGTGTGATGCATAATGGAGTGGACCTAGGTGGGCCAATAGGTTAGGGGGTTAAAGTCTTGTAAATCGCACTCCGGTTGGTCTAAAATTCGCACATGACCTGCGGAAGAAATCGCACTTTTTAGTGACATAATTTCGCATCAATTCGCCGCAAATCGCACTACATCGCACTTTTTAGCCTCGAATGCGCATCCCATTAAATATGCGAATTAAGACTAAAAAATGCAATTTCTGAAAATGCAAAGAGCGGCGATGTGGAGTGCGAAAAATATATGCGCTTTTCTCTCAGCCCATAGAATGTCACCCATTATCTCTTAATCTCTTTGTGCATTTTTGTCTGTTTACAATTAAGACAACTGTTTTTGACTAAGTATTTACTAAATTGTATTCTCTGGTTGTACTTCACCAAAAAATTTTTTTCTTTGACCACTAGAGGGAAGCACATCACTGTCTTCAATAGGTAACCTGCATTAGGAGCAATCAGGGCTTAAAGTGGTCATGGAGAGGTGGTGGAACTTACCGTCGCTGCCAATATCTAAGTTGTATGCTCCACTGAATGGCCATATTAACGTTCATGCATTTGATCCCCTTTGAAGTAAATGGGAATGGGACTTAGGCTCAGTTAAGTTTACTACCACCTGAATTCGGTACCAGCAAATGTATTTTTGGTACTTATGTAATATCTGGACTCCCGTTTTTCTTATGAGACCGCGTCCCCTCGCGGGGCTCGCTGCGCTCACCACGCTTCGGGCGCGGTGGCTCGCTGCGCTCGCCACACTATATAAAATCAACTCCATGCGTAGTTGGATAGTAGGGGTATGAAAAAATGGGGTGCATTTAACATGGGAGTCCAGATAATACATAAGTACCGTATTTTTATATTATGAATAGGGTTTATAGTACCCCCTTTTCTATTCATAGAGCTCACTTATGCTCTGATACTGAGGGTGAAATTTACTAAGATGTGAAATACACTTCACAGGTCATGTTGCTATGGGCAACCAATCAGAAGCTACTTCTTATTTATTTACCACCCTTTAGAAGATAGTAGACAGGATGTAATTGGTTGCCCATAGCAACATGACCTGTGAAGTGCATTTTACATCTTCGTAAATTTCACCCTTACTGTCCAAAGTGCGGGTTTGATGGGGCTGATTTTTTGGCATTTATTATGGAATTGCCCAAGGGTATACGATTTTTGTATCGAGCCCTCTCTCACAGTAATGACGCCTCCTTTTATGTATGTTTGAATTAGGTCTTGAAGAAACGCATTCCCTGGTGATCTAGCGATATGTTCTATGTCTTACCACCTAAGCCAAGGTTCTCATTGCAAGAAAGTGTCTTTCCTCTGAGCCACCTAATATTTTTCATTGGAAAGCTCTGGTTATTGATCTTTGTACATGAGAGATTGACATTTAAAATTAGAGGCACATTACCACAATACTTTATTAAATGGGACATATGGAATACATTGTTACTGGGTGTAGACTTGTCTATTTAACCTGCTTCGATTTGCTGTCGAATTTATTGAACTAACTTTAGGCTCAGTACGTCCTATTATCACTGTACTATCACTTGCCTTACCCGTTGTATTACTCCTATGGAACTGTTGCACTGAGTCAGTGGCTTTCTTATACCCTCTTTCTTATACATCAGTACATAATTGTGCTCATGTCTTTTTGTTCAGGACTTATTTAGATTGTATGTACTTTCATTGCTATCTAATAGATTTATCTAGTGTTTTCTGTACCTCACAGGCATTTATATGCGTGCTGCGTGTATTTATGTATATGCATAGACTTGATGAACACTTACAGTTTTCTTCAAACTGCTTCACCCGGGAATTTCATTTTCTGTGTGAAAGGGTTATAAGAGTATGTTCAAAGCTAATTACGGAATGCAATAAATGAAAATAAATGCATACAAATATGTTAAGATTAAAGGGTTAAGCAATGTTGTGCTACATTTCAAGCAGCAAGAGGTATGAAAATTATTAATTTAATTGTGTAATGCTGTGTTAGAGGGGGCTAGAATAAATATCTTACATGTGTGAGTCATGGGTTTGACCTGGCAGTCCTGCTCTAACCTGGTTTAATTAGATAGACAAGCCTACTAAGCTGATTTATTCCTTAGTGTTATTTATCTTCCTGATTGCATTCCCTCACCCTTTTGAATACACCTACTTAAGGCAGAAAAACAATTGCTGACTTGTGCACAAATGTTTTTTGTTGTTTTTGGAGGGGGGTTGCAACATTTTATTTGTATTATCTGTTACTTTTCATCTATTACAATAAGAAAGAGCATTTATTTTAATAGCAATAGTTGTGTGTAATGGTAAATGTGATGCTAGGTACAGACTGACAGATAAATTACCCGTTCCATTGAACGGATTATATATTTATAGTCCATCAGTCAGTATGTACAGATAAAGTCAATGGGCAGTTTTCAACTGCATGGCGAGCGCACGGCAGCGAATCCTGTTTTGGATTCGCTGTGCACTCGCCGTAATTCACCCTTCTTCCCTGTCCACCGCCAGCCCTCCCTCTCCCCTTATTCAGCTTGTCAGGGGCTCGCTGCCCCTGATGGCGAAACTTGTATATTCCGGCACACAGCAGCAGAGGGGACGGCAGCAGGCAGGATGGCGGTGGCAGGGAGGGAGAGCAGACGGCGCAGGATCCAGCAGCTGAGCTTCCCGCAAACCTCTGGCTCCTGCTCTCGGAATCCCCAGCGCTGATGTGGGTGCTGTAGATGTCAGCGCTGGGGCTGCAGAGACCTAAGAGCTGGATGTCAGGTTAACCCTGCCGCCAATATCTTTGCCTGCCCGTGAGCTGACGTCCCCCACATCACCCCCTTATTAGAAGCTTTGATCACTCGCCCTCCTCTCTCAGGTTTCCTCAGAATCCCACTGCAGCCACTGGTCAAGGGAACTTCAGACTCCTAATGGAGCATGTTCCCCCGCTTCACGGCTTAGGGCTGGCTGCAGGAACCAACATGCACAGCAGGCTCAACAAGGTGTAAAAAAATTACAACAAATTAAAAATATATTAATGTGGGGCTTGAATAGAATTAAAATAATCAAGATCCTTCAAATGAAAAAATAAACTGACTTGTAGACACCTAAAAAATAAAAAAAAAATAAAAAAAAACATTTAATTAAAAGTCCAAATTTCAGTTCAACTAAAAAAGATGTCGAGAGCAGAAAGGCGAACTTCACCCATAAAAAAAAAGTGACCACAGTCCTCCATTTGAGCATTGAATACACTTTCGGCAAACTATGGCAAAAATCCCCAAAGAAATACAACAGCGAATAGCGGCCACTACAAAACCGTGAATTGGCCAACATTCACTGTTCACTTTCAGTGAACAGTGAGTGTTGAATACGGTGAACATCATTTTCGGCAAAATAATTTGCCGATTCGACAAAAAACAGCCCTGTTCGCCCAAAAAGTGGCATTGAATACTGCCCAATGACAGACATATTACATCAGCCCTGCAGCACAGCTGATGTCCAATACATCTACAGCTACTTCACTGTATACTGGTGAATCTGGCTGTGTATACAAACAGTCCTCCAACTGCCTGTAGACTATCTGCAGTACCACTGGTAAATAGGGATGACAATACCGGGCATTTTTTCAATCTCAAGATTTGGGATTGAAAAATGCTCAATTCCCGGATCCCTGGGATTGAGTTGGTCAATGAAAATATTTATTCTGTACTTTTTCTACATAACTCTTTTTCCTAAGGGTCTGTGCTGCTTCACCATGAATGCTGTTTTATATGCGTGCTGTTAGGGCTCAGCTGGGGCCACAATACTACACATATTTAATAAGTTACATTCATGGACCAACACAGGCTCAGAGGAAAGAAAAAAAAAAATTCTTGCCCAAGCCCCCATTGTCATCATGACCCCCATTATCATCATGACCAAGGAATATTGTAAAGTTATAGGGCGAGATTCTCTAAGCTTCAAAAGTGATAAAATGGAGAGTGATAAACAGCCAGCCAATCAGCTCCTGTCTGACATTTTTCAAACACAGTCTGTGACATGGCAGACAGGAGCTGATTGAATACAATACACAATCCCAAAGTCAATTTTGGCCCAGGATCCTAGGGTTTCATCCACAGCGGCTCATTTAAATGCTTACCCAGTTGTGACATCAAGCAGATATTTTATATATATATATATTTTAGATAGATAGATAGTGAAAGGACAGGCACTCGCAGGCTTTGTGATCAGAAATGATGCAAGACACGTAAGTCTTTACAGCAAAGTTTCGGTGTATTACCGTTATCAAGCATCAAGCTTGATAACGGTAATACACCGAAACGTTGCTGTAAAGACTTACGTGTCTTGCATCATTTCTGATCACAAAGCCTGCGAGTGCCTGTCCTTTCACTATCTAATTAGTGTGCAGGAGCACACAGAAAGGCACCGAGGTCGCTGTCTATTCTGAATGGAAGCGGTACATCTGTCAGAACAGACTTAGGTCTACAGTCATTAGGTCGACCCCGGAATTTCGACTGTCCCCAAGGTCGACAGGGTTAAAGGCCGACATGGCTCAATGTCGACATGACTTAAGGTCAACATGGGCCAAAGTTGACTTGGTTTTAGGTCGACAGTCATTAGGTCGACATGAGTTTTTCACTGTTTTTTTTACCCGAATGGACACAGTTTGAGTCGAACCGCAGCCCCTCGCATCGCTCACGATGCTTCGGGCACGGTGCCTCGCTGCGCTCGGCACACTATTTTATTCTCCCACCGCGCCCTAGTGGATGGTAGGGCATGAAATACCGCCTGTCGGCACATGTTGGCTTAAAAAACAGTGAAAAACTCATGTCGACCTAATGACTGTCGACATAAAACCATGTCGACCTTGGCCCATGTCGACCTTGGCCCATGTCGACCTTGGCCCATGTCAACCTTGAGCCATGTCAACCTTGAGCCATGTCAACCTTGAGCCATGTCAACCTTGAGCCATGTCAACCTTTAACCCTGTCGACCTTGGGGACAGTCAACCTTCCGGGGTCGACCTAATGACTGTCGACCTAAGTCTGGTCTGACAGATGACCGTTTCCCTTCTGAATACACCCCTGGAGTGCGCACATATTCTGCAGGGCTTTACAGAGAATATTTGAACTCTCCCCTCATCTGTTTTTCTAAGACTCGGGGTGACATTTAATGGGATGAGATTTTTAGTCACTTTCCAAAATCGCACATTATCGCACTTTTTAAAATCACATTTTTTTTCCGGAATGAGCATTTTTAATGAGATGCGAATTTGCGGCAATAATGTGCGATTTTTTTGTCATGAAAATGTGCGAATTTGAAGAAATGTGTGATTTTGCTAACAGCTACTACAGCGCTGTCACAGCGCTATAGAGAAACATATATAAACCACAACAATACATACAATATTACAATTAAAACCAAGGTATCACTTATAGTGCTATTGAAATAAGCATTGGACAATCTAACCCCTTATGGTAGAAAAAAGGGGGATTAATTTGGATGGTGAAAGTCCAATTAATTTCCAAGGTGCAATATCCTTTAAGAACAGGGTAGTTCACATGGGTGATTCACCACGTTGGGCAAATTAGTGTGCACACTTTTTTGTTTTTTTGCAGCACAGATATCCTGCTCATAAGGGTAGTAGCAGTCACAGTTTAAGCACAGGACTTCTGTCACACAGAGTGCAGTGACAGTGTCCGTCCTGTACTTTTAAAACAGATCTTACCGCTCTGTAGCGTTGACAGGTATCGACAATGATGAATTAGTGCAACTGCACTGTAGCGTCTGCCTGCTTGTGCCTCTCGGCTGGCTCAGCTGTTAGGTGAGAGCGCACAGCCGGTTGTTTGCATTTGGCCGGTGCCGTCTCCTCGCCGCAGTAGATGTTACCTCCGGGTTACGCTCTGCCACAGCGAAATTGTTGGAGTCAAGGGTCGGCGGCTGGAAGCGGAGGTTTCTCCGGTTATGTAGGGCAGCAATGGGCAGGTACCTTCAGCGGGGATCTGGATACTCTGTAGGACGCGTTTCGCCGCGCACTGGGCGGCTTTATCAACCAAGTATGGTACTCAGTCTCCATACCACGCTTAAGTAGCTGTGCTATTTGCATATACAGGTGTCCTTCATTTGGGTAATCACCAGGCTTTCCATTATTGCCTGTCTCATTCAAAGAACATTTAGGTTTCCAATGTCCTGAGTTTATTGCACTTTTAAGATTGGTAGTCGGTATTTATGCTTATTTCTAAAGTGGTCACATCACACATTCTTAAAGTAAAATAAAAATAAAGATAAACGTAAAATTACTAATAATAATAATAAAGACAAATATAGAAAATATTTTTTAAAAATATATTTGTTTTTCATGTCATGCGGACAGATTCACAATATCCAGAAGGGAATATAAACGCACTCAGGTGCACTACACATTTAGTTGAAATATTTCAAATTGTGTTCATTGGGATTATTGTTTTAATACTAAATACATTACATCAGATAATAGCACACTAGAGGGTTAGAAAATTCATTTAAAGGTGCAGATTACATTTTCCATAGTAGAGCAGCACAGTACGTTTTCTATTTAATTAATGCAGAAATGCTATACAGCGCTACTCCACCATATTGCTTACAAACATGCATAATCACTTATACTGTATGGTATACTTCTTACATAAATAAGTCTCTAATTATACTAAGTATATACATAATTATTAACTTTTATTTTATGGTTATTTATTTTGATTCATTTTTTATTTATTATTTTTTATTTTTTATTATTTATTATTATCGTAGTAAAGTTTATATCTAGAGCATAAAGGGAGAGGAATCAGCGTGTTCACATGCAGATGACAGAACAGCATTGTTCACATAGCTAGAGTGAGGAGAATCTTTTTGTATGTACACGGAGAGCATACTCAACTGTATATGGTCCCAAAATGTATGTGGGTCCATCAGATATGGGAGTATCTATTATTCAAATACATTAATATAGGACATAAGGGAGGGGGGGGGGAAAGGGGGGGGGGGGAAACAAAGAGGGAATAGGGAAGGCTAAGGTGGTAAGGGTGAACAATTGGGAAAGGGGGGTATGGGAAGAAGAATGGAAGCAGATGGAACCGACAGACTGAACGGCTAAGCTCAAACTGAACTAGCACACTTTTTTTGTTATATAGGGGGCCCCAAATTCCCCTGATGCAACAGTAATATTAGATAAACTCAAGATCTATATTGTCATTAAGACCCTGGGGTTTTAGGGATTGCAACCTCAGGATCCATGCTGCTTCTTGTTTACACAAGGTCCTGAAGCGATCCCCACCCCGGCTTGTTGTTTTAATTTGTTCGAGTCCAACAACTAGCATCCCTTTTGGGTCACTACTGTGTGCCTCATAGTAATGCCTGGGAACACTGTGATTCATACATTTTTTCACAATGTTTCTCCTATGTTCTGTTATCCGATTTTTAAGTTGACGTGTTGTCCGTCCCACATAGTATTTTTGGCACGGGCAGATAAGGAGATAAATAACATAACTTGTTGAACAGTTGATAAATGACCCTATCTCAAAGGATTTCCCTGAGACAGAGGCCTCGACTGTCTGTCTCTTGTTACTCACAAATTCACAAGTTATGCATCTTGTATGGTTGCATCTAAAAAAACCACAAACCTCTGGACCTATCAGGGTTCTTTGTGTTGAGTTTTTATTGCTCCTTTCTCTGTCTTTGAGCATACTTGGGGCTAAAATATTCTTAAAGTTGCGTGCCTTTTTAAAGATTATAGGAGGATTTTTTTCAAGGTTAGATTTTAAGACTGGGTCTGTACTAAGGAGTTTATAATTCCGTTTAATGATAGAGCTGATTTTATTGGCCGCTACATTATATGTGGACACAAAAAAAGGGGTCTTATTATCATAGGTATTCTTTTTGATTCGAGTTTCTTTATTAGCATTCTCATTTTTGTGTTTAGTTTGATTCCTATTAAGCATCTCTCTTCTGTCAAGATTTTCAGAGTAGTGTGCAGCTTCATCCAATACTTTTTGTGGGTACCCGCGTTTTTTAAAGTCACCTAATAGTGACTCTGCTTGTTCTCTGAATTTCACATCTGAAGAACAATTCCTCCGGACCCTATGTAGCTGGCTTTTAGGCACGTTATTTAGCCAGCTTTTCTTGTGATTACTAGTGTATGGGATGAAGCTACACACATCCACAGGTTTTTTGTAGCTGGTAACTGTCACTATTCCCTCCACCGCCTCCACCAAAATATCAAGGAAATTAATCTGTGTAGGGTGGTGTGTGCAAGTGAAGGTCAAACCAAAATTATTAGTGTTCAAATAATTAACAAAATTTGTAACTGAAGAAGTGTCTCCGTGCCAAATAAAGAACAGGTCGTCGATATAGCGACCATACAGGACCAGGTTCGACGCATAGCTTCCTTCCCAAATAAATTGATTTTCAAACGCCCCCATATACAAATTAGCGAAGCTAGGCGCGAACCTGGTCCCCATCGCTGTACCGAGGACCTGTAGATAGTGACAGTGATCAAACAAAAAGTTATTGTGAGTGAGAATAAATTTAATTGCATCCAAGATGAATTTCCGCCTCTCCCCTGAAATGTCCTCATCTGTCATGAGGTATCCTGAGACTGCCTCCACACCTTTGTGGTGGGGGATGTTGGTATATAAAGCCTGGACATCACAGGTCACAAATTGGTACCCCGGATTCCATTCTAGGCCCTCAACCATCTGGATAAATCCAGTGGTGTCGCGTATATGTGATTTCAGGGAAGAGGCGTGTGGCTGCAAAAAGCTATCTACAAATTGTGACAAATTAGACGTTAAACCCCCAATCCCCGAAATAATAGGTCGCCCTGGTGGATCATGCAGTGTTTTGTGAATCTTGGGGAGGTGGTAAAAAATGGGGGTGACAGGGTGGGGTGAGTGCAAGAAATCAAATTCATCACGGTTAATTGCACCAGTTTCTAGTGCCTCTTGTAATAGCTCTAACATTTCTGTTTTAAATCTAAGTGTGGGATCATTTTGAAGGACCCTATAAAAGGACTCATCCGACAGTTGGCGTTTAGCCTCCCTTATATAATCCTCATAATCTTGGACTACAACTCCCCCACCCTTGTCAGCCGACTTGATGACAAGGGTGGGGTCGTTTGACAATCTTTTTAAGGCTTGTCTTTCGTCTATTCCCAAGTTAAACTGCCAGGGTTGGGTTTTTGTTTCACACAAGGTTTTAAATTCTTCCAGGGTAGTCTGGTAGAATGTGTCTATGGCGCTGGATTTGTACTGGGTTGGAAAAAATTGGGATTTCCTTTTAAAGATCTTTCTGTTTGTATCGTAAATCTGCGTTTCTAGTACACTATCTGGAAGGGTAGCATCAATATTTTCCAATAATAAATCGTTAAGCATTCGTATCCCTATCTCATCTGACTCCTCCAGCTCATTTTTATCTTTGTCATATTTACCATTTTTATTTATGGCAAAAAATCGGGTTCGACACAGGGCCCTTACAAATCTGTTAAGCTCTATAAATAGCTCAAAATAATTGGGTGCTGACGTGGGGGCAAATTTCATACCTTTAGACAATACTCTTAGTTCAGTATCTGTAAGTATTTTTGAGGAGAGGTTAAACACTCCTACTGGTTCTATTTGAACCTCTGATTTTTGTGGAGGTTTCCTCTTTCCTCCCCGTTTGCCTCTTGGTCTGAATCCCTTGCTCTTTTTGGTGTTTTTGCCAGGGTTTCGTATTGATTGGGGTGCTGATATTGACTGTAAGGGGCATCTGGGGGTCTCTCCATCCTCTTTCCTCTCTCTAAAAAATGTTTTTGTTGAGTTGGCTCATTCTGGTAGTTACGGATGTTAGGGCTCCCCCTCCTATTCCTGTGATATGAAACTCGCCTCCAATTTGGGGTATTCTCTCCTTGATTTCTCCTTGGGGAATCGATTGATTCATCCCTATAATTATGGACCTCATTGTGGTATCTCCTATTTCTGGATGGTACACGTGATCTAGGGTGTTCTCTTACCGTGTCTCGTCTCTCTTTAGTATTTCTATTTTGATTCCAATTATATTCTCCCTCCCGTCTTTTTTTGTTATAATCTCTCACTTGATTAGTATTATAGTCATTTAAATCCCTACTGAATTTTTTCTCTTTTCTAGCCACTATCTCACTCTCATATTGCTCTAGTCTAGTGTTAACAATTGACTCTTTCTCTTTATAGTAGGGCTCATCCTTGAATTTAGATATAGCATCCTGTGTAGTTTTAATTTCCCTCTCGATTTCTCTCAATTTATTCTCTCTATAATCAACCAACAATTGCATCAATGAAAAAGAACATTTGTCCAGGATTTCTTCCCATTTCTCTAAAAGCTTTGGGTCATCCTGAAAAGATAAGGATTTGGATATTCTCAGGCCGCGTGGGATTTTACCATTCTCAATGTATTTGGTTAAGGATGTCTTATCCCACCAGTGTCTACATTCTGATTTCATTAATTCCTCCAAGCGGCCTGAGTATTCCAAAAATTCATCGTGTGGGGTATTTATAGTGGGCTTTCCACTCTCATAATTACGTAACAAATCCTGTCTCCTCTGTAATCTGTCCGCATAGCATGAAACATTCATATTTACACCACGGTTGTCCCAGCTGCCAAGACTTAAGCAGAAAAACGTACTAGAACCCAAGGAGTAGTCTTTGGCGCTCGGGACAAAGGGGGTGTAACTTGTCCCCCTGCAGCCACCACGTTAGAGGATTGCTAGCCTCTAAAATATACAAGAACAAAAAAAAGGAACGTAGGGCGCTTGGGTATGACAAGGAATACACAATTTATTAAAAAAACATATATAAACCACAACAATACATACAATATTACAATTAAAACCAAGGTATCACTTATAGTGCTATTGAAATAAGCATTGGACAATCTAACCCCTTATGGTAGAAAAAAGGGGGATTAGGCCGCTTGGAGGAATTAATGAAATCAGAATGTAGACACTGGTGGGATAAGACATCCTTAACCAAATACATTGAGAATGGTAAAATCCCACGCGGCCTGAGAATATCCAAATCCTTATCTTTTCAGGATGACCCAAAGCTTTTAGAGAAATGGGAAGAAATCCTGGACAAATGTTCTTTTTCATTGATGCAATTGTTGGTTGATTATAGAGAGAATAAATTGAGAGAAATCGAGAGGGAAATTAAAACTACACAGGATGCTATATCTAAATTCAAGGATGAGCCCTACTATAAAGAGAAAGAGTCAATTGTTAACACTAGACTAGAGCAATATGAGAGTGAGATAGTGGCTAGAAAAGAGAAAAAATTCAGTAGGGATTTAAATGACTATAATACTAATCAAGTGAGAGATTATAACAAAAAAAGACGGGAGGGAGAATATAATTGGAATCAAAATAGAAATACTAAAGAGAGACGAGACACGGTAAGAGAACACCCTAGATCACGTGTACCATCCAGAAATAGGAGATACCACAATGAGGTCCATAATTATAGGGATGAATCAATCGATTCCCCAAGGAGAAATCAAGGAGAGAATACCCCAAATTGGAGGCGAGTTTCATATCACAGGAATAGGAGGGGGAGCCCTAACATCCGTAACTACCAGAATGAGCCAACTCAACAAAAACATTTTTTAGAGAGAGGAAAGAGGATGGAGAGACCCCCAGATGCCCCTTACAGTCAATATCAGCACCCCAATCGATACGAAACCCTGGCAAAAACACCAAAAAGAGCAAGGGATTCAGACCAAGAGGCAAACGGGGAGGAAAGAGGAAACCTCCACAAAAATCAGAGGTTCAAATAGAACCAGTAGGAGTGTTTAACCTCTCCTCAAAAATACTTACAGATACTGAACTAAGAGTATTGTCTAAAGGTATGAAATTTGCCCCCACGTCAGCACCCAATTATTTTGAGCTATTTATAGAGCTTAACAGATTTGTAAGGGCCCTGTGTCGAACCCGATTTTTTGCCATAAATAAAAATGGTAAATATGACAAAGATAAAAATGAGCTGGAGGAGTCAGATGAGATAGGGATACGAATGCTTAACGATTTATTATTGGAAAATATTGATGCTACCCTTCCAGATAGTGTACTAGAAACGCAGATTTACGATACAAACAGAAAGATCTTTAAAAGGAAATCCCAATTTTTTCCAACCCAGTACAAATCCAGCGCCATAGACACATTCTACCAGACTACCCTGGAAGAATTTAAAACCTTGTGTGAAACAAAAACCCAACCCTGGCAGTTTAACTTGGGAATAGACGAAAGACAAGCCTTAAAAAGATTGTCAAACGACCCCACCCTTGTCATCAAGTCGGCTGACAAGGGTGGGGGAGTTGTAGTCCAAGATTATGAGGATTATATAAGGGAGGCTAAACGCCAACTGTCGGATGAGTCCTTTTATAGGGTCCTTCAAAATGATCCCACACTTAGATTTAAAACAGAAATGTTAGAGCTATTACAAGAGGCACTAGAAACTGGTGCAATTAACCGTGATGAATTTGATTTCTTGCACTCACCCCACCCTGTCACCCCCATTTTTTACCACCTCCCCAAGATTCACAAAACACTGCATGATCCACCAGGGCGACCTATTATTTCGGGGATTGGGGGTTTAACGTCTAATTTGTCACAATTTGTAGATAGCTTTTTGCAGCCACACGCCTCTTCCCTGAAATCACATATACGCGACACCACTGGATTTATCCAGATGGTTGAGGGCCTAGAATGGAATCCGGGGTACCAATTTGTGACCTGTGATGTCCAGGCTTTATATACCAACATCCCCCACCACAAAGGTGTGGAGGCAGTCTCAGGATACCTCATGACAGATGAGGACATTTCAGGGGAGAGGCGGAAATTCATCTTGGATGCAATTAAATTTATTCTCACTCACAATAACTTTTTGTTTGATCACTGTCACTATCTACAGGTCCTCGGTACAGCGATGGGGACCAGGTTCGCGCCTAGCTTCGCTAATTTGTATATGGGGGCGTTTGAAAATCAATTTATTTGGGAAGGAAGCTATGCGTCGAACCTGGTCCTGTATGGTCGCTATATCGACGACCTGTTCTTTATTTGGCACGGAGACACTTCTTCAGTTACAAATTTTGTTAATTATTTGAACACTAATAATTTTGGTTTGACCTTCACTTGCACACACCACCCTACACAGATTAATTTCCTTGATATTTTGGTGGAGGCGGTGGAGGGAATAGTGACAGTTACCAGCTACAAAAAACCTGTGGATGTGTGTAGCTTCATCCCATACACTAGTAATCACAAGAAAAGCTGGCTAAATAACGTGCCTAAAAGCCAGCTACATAGGGTCCGGAGGAATTGTTCTTCAGATGTGAAATTCAGAGAACAAGCAGAGTCACTATTAGGTGACTTTAAAAAACGCGGGTACCCACAAAAAGTATTGGATGAAGCTGCACACTACTCTGAAAATCTTGACAGAAGAGAGATGCTTAATAGGAATCAAACTAAACACAAAAATGAGAATGCTAATAAAGAAACTCGAATCAAAAAGAATACCTATGATAATAAGACCCCTTTTTTTGTGTCCACATATAATGTAGCGGCCAATAAAATCAGCTCTATCATTAAACGGAATTATAAACTCCTTAGTACAGACCCAGTCTTAAAATCTAACCTTGAAAAAAATCCTCCTATAATCTTTAAAAAGGCACGCAACTTTAAGAATATTTTAGCCCCAAGTATGCTCAAAGACAGAGAAAGGAGCAATAAAAACTCAACACAAAGAACCCTGATAGGTCCAGAGGTTTGTGGTTTTTTTAGATGCAACCATACAAGATGCATAACTTGTGAATTTGTGAGTAACAAGAGACAGACAGTCGAGGCCTCTGTCTCAGGGAAATCCTTTGAGATAGGGTCATTTATCAACTGTTCAACAAGTTATGTTATTTATCTCCTTATCTGCCCGTGCCAAAAATACTATGTGGGACGGACAACACGTCAACTTAAAAATCGGATAACAGAACATAGGAGAAACATTGTGAAAAAATGTATGAATCACAGTGTTCCCAGGCATTACTATGAGGCACACAGTAGTGACCCAAAAGGGATGCTAGTTGTTGGACTCGAACAAATTAAAACAACAAGCCGGGGTGGGGATCGCTTCAGGACCTTGTGTAAACAAGAAGCAGCATGGATCCTGAGGTTGCAATCCCTAAAACCCCAGGGTCTTAATGACAATATAGATCTTGAGTTTATCTAATATTACTGTTGCATCAGGGGAATTTGGGGCCCCCTATATAACAAAAAAAGTGTGCTAGTTCAGTTTGAGCTTAGCCGTTCAGTCTGTCGGTTCCATCTGCTTCCATTCTTCTTCCCATACCCCCCTTTCCCAATTGTTCACCCTTACCACCTTAGCCTTCCCTATTCCCTCTTTGTTTCCCCCCCCCCCCCTTTCCCCCCCCCCTCCCTTATGTCCTATATTAATGTATTTGAATAATAGATACTCCCATATCTGATGGACCCACATACATTTTGGGACCATATACAGTTGAGTATGCTCTCCGTGTACATACAAAAAGATTCTCCTCACTCTAGCTATGTGAACAATGCTGTTCTGTCATCTGCATGTGAACACGCTGATTCCTCTCCCTTTATGCTCTAGATATAAACTTTACTACGATAATAATAAATAATAAAAAATAAAAAATAATAAATAAAAAATGAATCAAAATAAATAACCATAAAATAAAAGTTAATAATTATGTATATACTTAGTATAATTAGAGACTTATTTATGTAAGAAGTATACCATACAGTATAAGTGATTATGCATGTTTGTAAGCAATATGGTGGAGTAGCGCTGTATAGCATTTCTGCATTAATTAAATAGAAAACGTACTGTGCTGCTCTACTATGGAAAATGTAATCTGCACCTTTAAATGAATTTTCTAACCCTCTAGTGTGCTATTATCTGATGTAATGTATTTAGTATTAAAACAATAATCCCAATGAACACAATTTGAAATATTTCAACTAAATGTGTAGTGCACCTGAGTGCGTTTATATTCCCTTCTGGATATTGTGAATCTGTCCGCATGACATGAAAAACAAATATATTTTAAAAAAATATTTTCTATATTTGTCTTTATTATTATTATTAGTAATTTTACGTTTATCTTTATTTTTATTTTACTTTAAGAATGTGTGATGTGACCACTTTAGAAATAAGCATAAATACCGACTACCAATCTTAAAAGTGCAATAAACTCAGGACATTGGAAACCTAAATGTTCTTTGAATGAGACAGGCAATAATGGAAAGCCTGGTGATTACCCAAATGAAGGACACCTGTATATGCAAATAGCACAGCTACTTAAGCGTGGTATGGAGACTGAGTACCATACTTGGTTGATAAAGCCGCCCAGTGCGCGGCGAAACGCGTCCTACAGAGTATCCAGATCCCCGCTGAAGGTACCTGCCCATTGCTGCCCTACATAACCGGAGAAACCTCCGCTTCCAGCCGCCGACCCTTGACTCCAACAATTTCGCTGTGGCAGAGCGTAACCCGGAGGTAACATCTACTGCGGCGAGGAGACGGCACCGGCCAAATGCAAACAACCGGCTGTGCGCTCTCACCTAACAGCTGAGCCAGCCGAGAGGCACAAGCAGGCAGACGCTACAGTGCAGTTGCACTAATTCATCATTGTCGATACCTGTCAACGCTACAGAGCGGTAAGATCTGTTTTAAAAGTACAGGACGGACACTGTCACTGCACTCTGTGTGACAGAAGTCCTGTGCTTAAACTGTGACTGCTACTACCCTTATGAGCAGGATATCTGTGCTGCAAAAAAACAAAAAAGTGTGCACACTAATTTGCCCAACGTGGTGAATCACCCATGTGAACTACCCTGTTCTTAAAGGATATTGCACCTTGGAAATTAATTGGACTTTCACCATCCAAATTAATCCCCCTTTTTTCTACCATAAGGGGTTAGATTGTCCAATGCTTATTTCAATAGCACTATAAGTGATACCTTGGTTTTAATTGTAATATTGTATGTATTGTTGTGGTTTATATATGTTTTTTTAATAAATTGTGTATTCCTTGTCATACCCAAGCGCCCTACGTTCCTTTTTTTTGTTCTTGTATATTTTAGAGGCTAGCAATCCTCTAACGTGGTGGCTGCAGGGGGACAAGTTACACCCCCTTTGTCCCGAGCGCCAAAGACTACTCCTTGGGTTCACAGCGCTATAGAGGCTGTTAGCATGGTTGGCTCTATGCGTCTCCATGGAGATGCTTTCAGCCAATCAGGGCTGAGCTATGCGTCTCCATGGAGACACATAGAGCCAATCATGCTAACAGCCTCTATAGCGATGTGACAGCACTATAGAAGCGGAATCCGGCTCACCCCGTTGTCAGTGCAGAGTGAGCTTGCAGTGGAGGAGGGAGTCAGCGCTGGACCCTGGTGCTGTAAGTACATTGTTGTAAAATTTGAGGTGCGTCTGTAATAAACTTGTACTTTTCTCTGTCTGTATGTCTTTTCTTTTTAACATTCTTTTTTACAGGTGGACTACAAGTCCCAGCTGGCCCAATAATGCCTTTCATGGTGGGACTTGTGGTTCGCTTTATACAGGTGAACTACATAAATGCCAGCAGGCCTCCCCGTATGGCACTTGTAGTTCACCTGTATAAAGCCACCAAATGTCACGGACCCACCGGTCGCCTGCTCCGATACGTCAATCTGAGCAGCTCCGGCCGTGACTGGGGTTCACTCAGGACACTCGGGTCCTTTCCTTGAGGTACACTGCCACCAGCCAAAACCTGATTTTAGCGCCTGAAACTGCGCAAGGGGCGGCTTGGCTCGCCCCTGACCACACAATACAAGATAACAATGGTAACGTTTTCCAGCCTTTCTCTCCTGAGGCTAATGAGTCTTAAGAACACAGAACCAGAACTGGGAATATGTATTATTTATTCCTAGAAATACTACAGAGCTTTAGAAAATAGTTACAAGATTTTACAGTGATTTTAAAAGTACACACAACAATTAAATGCAAATTTCAGAAATAAAATAAAAAGGTAAAAAAGACAGAACCGTATCTTACAATCCTGAAGTGGGGGGGTTCTCCACAAGAAATCTCTCGTCGCCTACAGCCTGATTGCTAGACCCCCAGGTAGTGACACTGACTATAGGGAGAAAGGTCTTAGTTATACCTTGCAGACTCCCTCATCCCTCCCACCCTTGGGATTCCACTCTTTCCATGCTGAAGGAGTGTGGAAGGTCCCTGGCAATCTACAGTCTGCTGTTTTCAAAGTGATTGATCCTCCTTCCTTGCATAGCAGACCCACTGATAAGAGATGTGGAGGAAGGGGACAAACTCTAACCTCTTCTTCTGGACCATGGTTTATGAGGGGCTCAGATCTTATCTTACATCCTAACTCCGGAGGAGTCCACAGATGTCACACTGAGGAAATACAGGCCTCAAACTCAAACCAGGGTCACCTACAGTTTACATACAAGACATGTCCTGATTCCAATACTCACAGGAGACATAACTATTACACCAATATCAGACATACATTGACCGGACAGATAATCATAACAGGAGGCATACGTTAATTTGATCGATCACCTGATCTGATCGTTACACCTCCCCCTTTTAAAATGGCGCACAGAGGCGGTGACCCACGTCACTGTCTCATCAGTGCGCTATTAACTACATCACCTGGACAGGTAGCAGTGGTCTCTGTGCTGAGACAGACTGCCACTGATTCTGCTGAATTTGTACAAACACTTTCTTATACTTGACGTCTGTCATGGGACCACCGGACGCCATAGCCGTGGCTAGGGTGGGCAATGGGCATAGTCCCTGTCCCTCTCGCAGGAGATGGCAAACTAAAAGCACACAGGTGTCCTCGAACCCATAGTCTGTGAGCACACTGATATAGGGGGAGCTGTGTCCATCCCGGCTGGTATTGACACAGCCCACCACAGCTGTGCGTCGGACTCCTGGACACGGATTCTCCCCTGCAGCTGGCAGTTTGGCCTTACTCACTGAGATCAGTACCAGACCATTCCGCCACACCCCAAACGGCCATCCCCCTGGGACTCGTAACTCGGCACGTTTAACTATACCACAGGTGTGGGGCATTCTCCCAGCACTATATACAGACTTAAACATGTCTTCCCAGCACCTCTCCTGAGCTGACTGACCCCCCCTCTCCTTCACTGGGGGGAAGGTCCACTCACTCAACACCTCACACCTCATCCTTTTGTGAGGAGATTTGCCCTCTGTGTCTGTGTGTGTGAATTGTGAAGGGGGGCATGTTTCTGCAAGGGGGAATACCAGCAGGTCCTTGTCCCCTGTCTTGGGAACATCCCAGCTCAGCCTTTCTGAGGTTAATGGAGCTGAGTTTACCTGTGCTTCGCGGGCCCTCCCACCCTTCTGGTTACACACAGCAGCTTCCCTACTAGCCACTTGCTCTATTCCTGAAACCACCCTTTCACTGTACCCAGGGGTATCTTTCCCACTTCCCAGGTATGGGGCAGCCTGTGCAGGGTTGATTCTCAGTTCTGCGTGGAAAGCCAAGCTTTCCATGGCAGTCCAGGACACCTTCCTGAGCCTGACCTTCCCTCCCAGACCCGCAGGTTCTGTGGCTGGGGTGGTGCCACTGAGGTTCTCAGGAGAGGCATCCGTTATCCAGTGACGCTGGAAAAATGCACTCTCTGGAGGATTCTCAGTGTCTGGAGGAAACCCCTGCTGTGTTCCTGTATCTATTCTTGTGTGGCTACAGTAAGGAGGGGGGTTTGGGGGGAAAGCTGCAGTAAGGGACACTCTCTCCCTATCTGACAGTTCTACAGTGCACACAGGACCCACCGGGTCACTTATTATACCTGGTACCACATTTCCCACAGTAGCGCAAGACATCACATTATCAACAGTAACATCAATATCATAACCTGGGGAGACATCCTGCAATACCTGCAAATTAGCCTGTGCATCTTCCACAACACATGGGGCCCATCCTGCTGGCTTACAATTGCACCGTGGCAAAAACTCTATATCTGGGTCCCATTGTCTCTGAGCAGGAATGGGGTTATCTGAGCATGTTGTCACCAGTAACTTATTGGCAGGTACATGCGCTGCCTGCAACCAACTCAGATCGGTCCCATTTGTGTAGTTAGCGTCCCCGGGCACCATGTCACAACCAGACATCACTGGAGGAACAGGGTTAACGTCTAGCACAGCAACCTTAATGACATCACCAGCAGCACTCCTACCACTGGTGAGTGAGGGTGTCTCATTCCCAACTAGATTAGGGCATTCATTTAACCCCACAAACTGGCAAGGATTACCCACTATACCTGTCTCTAACTCACCCTCCACCTCTACCGAAGGTACGGCACTATCACAGATCATCCCAGGGGCTTCACACAAAATAACAACATTGCAATGTTCAGCATGGTTACATACTACCTGAGATGCATCATATGGTTCAGAAGGGTTAGCGACAGATATGTGTGGAGTTAATAAAAGTCCCACATCAGTAGTCCCACACATACTTGTGTGCATACAGTCAGAAAGTCCCATTCCTATTTCCGACATAGTCTCTCCCCTGCATACTTTCACTATGCAGCCAGCCTCTTCCGGCAACAAATCTGGAGCAACGGGTGGGAACATGCTGCTCACATCTTCCAGCAGTTTAAACTGGGCCTTGTGATGTGAGGTCTCCTGAGCAGGTTCCATGACTGCTGTAGTAGGCAAAGGCACCTTGCCCTGGTGGGGCACCCCTGGTGAGAGCAAGCTGCTGACATCCTCAGCTTCTGCTTCTCTCAACCGTTTAAACTGGAACTCTGCTTCCAGAGCTGGTAACAACAGCTGTTCTAGGCGACGCCACTCCACACCTATCCGGCGGCACTGATCTCCCCAAAATGGGGTATCCAGCTTTCTCCAAGCATCGACCTCCTGCTGCGCAAATTTGTAACATTGTCCCAGTTCTCTCAGCAGCACCCAAGGAGACGCGGATGGACCCCAAAAACGAAATGCTGCACGATACTGGCTGAAGGCATTGCACTCATCGTCCCTGGCCTGGGTGAGCTGCGTGATCATCTCCCCACGAGTATGGTTGTGGCAGGAGATACCTTGCAGCTGGCATTCTTCCGTTAGTTCCTCTGTGCTCAGTAGGGTAAACATATCATCATCCTCCACTGGGTCAATATACCCACTGGGCTCTTCTGGTGCTGTAGGGGATTGGTACTCTGCAGTCTCCCTGACTGCCACACATCCTACAATCTCCCTGGTGCTAGCAGAGATGTCACCTCTCTGAGCATCGGTTGTAGTGTCCAGGGCCAGCTCATTACTCACAACCAAGCTGACACTCACTTGGCTTCCTCTGTCTGCTTCCAAGACAGGGAACTGTGCATGACGCGGTCCGGTGAAATTCGCGTCAGCGGTGATTTGGGACCTCTGTCCCTTGTTAGGCTCCCCATGATTGATAACAGAGTCCACATCATGATCCAACACATTATTTACTTCCGCAGACAGTAAAAGTTCAGTACGAAGCCCATCTCCTGCTAACTCAGTAGCCACGGCAGATAAAGTCTCACGTAAAGGTTCGCCATCATGATGCCCTGTATCATCCTCCACTGGTTCACCAACAGCGATCAGCCCCCTGAGCCTCACCAGTTCCAACTGGTACTCACGCTGGGCCTGACGCTCTGCAGCCTCACGTACAGCTTTGCGCTCCTCAGCCTCTCGTACGGCTTTGCACTCCGCAGCCTCTCTGTCGACAATGGCTTTGCGCTCCGCAGCCTCTCTGTCGACAATGGCTTTGCGCTCCGCAGCCTCTCTGTCGACAATGCCTTGGCAGAACTGCACCAGCTGCAAAGCGAATACGGGGTTCACATTCTTCATTTGCCTGCTAGCAGCTAGAAGGTCGCTCTGCAGTGTAGACTTGCTGGGTCCAGCAGAAGTGTTTGACCCTGGCGCGGCATCGTTTGTACTGTCCAGTGCTGACTGAGCCCCTGGGGTAGGATTGTCCATGGACTGGTTTCCTCCAGCAGCTAGAGTCCGATCAGCATCCACTAGTGCCTGAATCATACGTTTTCTACTCTGGCCAGACCAAGGGATATTCCTCTGCACACACACGACCGCCAGGTCATCTCTCCTCATCTGCTGGTAATCAGCCATCCGGAGTCTCACACTTGTCAAATAAAATGATAGGAAAGAAAAACAAGAGAAGGGAGGGAACAGAAATTGCATCCACTGTGTGACTTTTAAAACTATAGTAAAGCTCTGAGTTCTGATTCTGGTGATGTGGGTATTTCTCACAAAATTCTACCCACACTCACTTAAGTTCTTAAAGAGAAAAATGAATTCTCCACCCCACCGCTTGCCACCAAATGTCACGGACCCACCGGTCGCCTGCTCCGATACGTCAATCTGAGCAGCGCCGGCCGTGACTGGGGTTCACTCAGGACACTCGGGTCCTTTCCTTGAGGTACACTGCCACCAGCCAAAACCTGATTTTAGCGCCTGAAACTGCGCAAGGGGCGGCTTGGCTCGCCCCTGACCACACAATACAAGATAACAATGGTAACGTTTTCCAGCCTTTCTCTCCTGAGGCTAATGAGTCTTAAGAACACAGAACCAGAACTGGGAATATGTATTATTTATTCCTAGAAATACTACAGAGCTTTAGAAAATAGTTACAAGATTTTACAGTGATTTTAAAAGTACACACAACAATTAAATGCAAATTTCAGAAATAAAATAAAAAGGTAAAAAAGACAGAACCGTATCTTACAATCCTGAAGTGGGGGGGTTCTCCACAAGAAATCTCTCGTCGCCTACAGCCTGATTGCTAGACCCCCAGGTAGTGACACTGACTATAGGGAGAAAGGTCTTAGTTATACCTTGCAGACTCCCTCATCCCTCCCACCCTTGGGATTCCACTCTTTCCATGCTGAAGGAGTGTGGAAGGTCCCTGGCAATCTACAGTCTGCTGTTTTCAAAGTGATTGATCCTCCTTCCTTGCATAGCAGACCCACTGATAAGAGATGTGGAGGAAGGGGACAAACTCTAACCTCTTCTTCTGGACCATGGTTTATGAGGGGCTCAGATCTTATCTTACATCCTAACTCCGGAGGAGTCCACAGATGTCACACTGAGGAAATACAGGCCTCAAACTCAAACCAGGGTCACCTACAGTTTACATACAAGACATGTCCTGATTCCAATACTCACAGGAGACATAACTATTACACCAATATCAGACATACATTGACCGGACAGATAATCATAACAGGAGGCATACGTTAATTTGATCGATCACCTGATCTGATCGTTACAGTTTGGTATGGATGATTGGTATTTGTGTACTAGCACGGCGCCCATCGCAACGCAGACCATAGGGCATGCGATGGTATGCGATGCAATTTTAAATTATATACCATCGAATTGTATGCCATTCCATCGCATATACAATGGTATGCGATTTTAAATTGTATAAGCACCCTAAAGGGTTTTCCCATGTTAAAAGTGGCCGCTATAAGTTAATTAAACGTGTTGGGTCCTTACTATGTTAAAAGCACCTCCCAACGGCACCCCCACTATCAATGGCAACCCGAAGCATGGCGAGCGCAGCGAGCCCGTGAGGGGCGGCGGTACGCGTCCTACGACCTTTTCATACCCCCACTATCCACATCGGCGTGGAGTTGACTTTATATAGTGTGGCGAGCGCAGCGCTCACCATGCTTCGGGCTCGGTGGGTCGCTGCGCTCGCCACACTATATAAAGTCAACTCCACGCCGACATGGATAGTGGGGGTATGAAAAGGTCGTAGGAGGCGTACCGCCGCTCCTCGCGGGCTCGCTGCGCTCCCGCTCTCCGGGTTGGCATTCATAGTGGGGGTGGCATGGGGATGCATTTAACATTGTAAGCCCCCATTAGGGTGCTTATACAATTAAACATCGTTTAGGGGGGCTCATACATTTTAAAATCGCATCGCACTGCATCGGGTGTATGCCATGCGATGTGATTATATGTTGTGCGACCTAATATCATGGGCGCCGTGCTAGTACACAAGTACCGGATGATTTAACCCTATCAGGCCAGCGTCCATAGCCCACGGACGCCGGTGATAGCCCTGGGCGGGTGAAGCCTGGGGGGACCCCTTTATTGGGGGGTCCCCAATGCCCCAGGTACCCCGTCCAAGGCTGACCAGCCATGGTGCTCATGGTATGGCCAGGGGACATTATGTAAAAAGTGTCCCCCAGCTGTGGCATGACACGCGGGATGTTGGAGCCCGGAGCTGGTTTCAAAATATTTTGTCCCCGTATTTTTGGAACCAGGACCGATCCAAGAGTCCGGGTGGTTTCAGAAATACGGGGGACCCCACGCTTAAACACACTTAAATACACCAGGTATAATTTCCTGTAAACCCTTCTGCTTATTGGGAATAAGTACACAAAACTTGGTATAAATTTGCATGCCGCAGGTAGGCGGGGAACGGCAGCAGGCAGGGAGATGGAAGCCTCCCTGCCTGTGCCAGAGGCTGTGTGGGGGGTAGGAGGACTCCTGGGGACACAGGCAGCACAAGCTGCCCCCTGGGGAAAGCTTGCAGGGGCGCTACACTGACTATGCTAGGCAGCCGTTGGCAGGCGCGCTACTCTGACTACGCTAGGTAGCCATTGGGCTACACTGACAACATAGCTTAGCCTACGCTGAAAACGTAGCGTAGCCGGGTGCCGTGATATTACACATAAACCTTAGTAACATTTTCCAGAATTCGCATCTCATTAAATATGCGATTTGTATATGTTATAATGGGAAAACATCTGTATTCGAGTTCCGGTGTTACAAAAATCGGCACTTCCAAATAAGCGATTTTGCGGCAAAGTATGCGATTTCGGGAAAAAGTGCGAAAACAGAATTTTTTGTTGAAAATATCACCAAAAAACAAAAATAGCATCCCATTAAATCTCTGCCACTGTTATAATTGCATCAGTACCCACTGCTGCAATGGTCTTTTATTTACCATGTTCTTGTCCTAATTTGGGTACTGCTTTCCTAGCATGGCGCCCATCTCACTGATTTATGCCTAAAGGTGCCCATACACGTACCAATTACCCGGTACTTTTTGTGCTAAAATAGCATCGTTGTGCATGGGATGCGATGCTATTTTAGCACAAAAAGTACTGATTAATTGGTACGTGTATGGGCACCTTTACTTAAGGCATACAATCAATACAATTGAAAGATATTTTAATCGTATGGATCTCATCTTATGCATCTCATGGATCTTATGCATCCATAAGATGCATGAGATCCATGAGATAAAAATATCTTGAGCCCCCAATAACCATTGTTAACGCCACCAGCACTTTCAATGCCAACCCGAAGCGTGGCGAGCGCAGCGGTACGCGTCCTCTGACCTTTTCATACCCCCACTATCCATGTCGGCGTGGCGAGCGGACGCGGACTACTTCACATGTATTACGCGGCCCCTCGCGGGGCGCGCCGCGCTTCGGGCGCGGTGGCTCGCTGCGCTCGCCACACTATAGAAAATCAACTCCACGCCGACGTGGATAGTGGGGGTATGAAAAGGTCGGAGGATGCGTACCGCCGCCCCTCGCGGGCTAGCTGTGCTCGCCACGCTTCGGGTTGGCGTCAATAGTGGAGTGGCGTTAACAATGGTTGGGCCATTTCACCCATGAGGGGGGGGGTTAGCAATTAAAATTGGGGTTTTGGGGGCTTTTTACATTAGAATAAATGTAACATTGGGTCTCAGGGACCATTTCACATTGATTCCAATGTAAAAATCTCGCCGATCGCGGCGATTGCATCATCTCATGCATCTTATTCCGCACAAACACATAAGATGCATGAGATGCTTGAGATATCAGCCCCACACATAAAATCTAGATCGTGGGCGCCGTGCTAGGAAAGCAGTACCCTAATTTGCATTTGTAGTGTAAATTACTATTTTGTTGTTTTTGTTTTTTCTGCTCATCTATGTACTGTCAGGTGCTGCGAAGCCCTTGTGGCACCATATAAATAAACAATGATAATAATTATATTGTGGAAGGAAACCTGAATACCTGGAGGAAAACCATGCAAGCATGGGGAAAATATACAAACTCCACACAGTAGAGCCATGGTGGGAATGGAACCCATGACCTCAGTGCTGTGAGGAAGTAATGCTAACCATTACACCATCCGGTCTGCCCAATGATTCAAAATACTCTCAAAATGGCCAGAAAAAGAGAACTTTCATGTGAAAAACATCCATGGGTACAAATAAGAAATATAATTTGTCTGTAAAATACCAGAACCTACCAAATCAGCAATGGATATCTATACCAGGTTGAACTGGATGGACGCAAGTCTTTTTTCAGCCTTACCTACTATGTAACTATATGAAACTCGACAGTCTATTCTTGTTTGAATGCAAGAAATTGCCAAGAAACAGAATATTTCCTACAACGGTGTGTACTACTCCCTTCAGAGAAAAAAAACAGGCTCTAACCAGAGTATAAAGAGAAGTGGAAGGCCCCATTGCAAAACTGGACAGAAGTACATTAGAGTCTCTAGTTTGAGAAATGGACACATCACAGGTCTTCAACTGGTAGCTTCATTAAATGGTACCTGCAAATGCCAGTGTCAACGTCTACAGTAAAGAGGCAACTCCAGGATGCTGGCCTTCTAGGCAGAGTGGCAAAGAAAAAGCCATATCTGAGACTGGCCAATAATAGGTACAAATTAATATGGGCAAAAGAACACAGACATTGGACAGAGGAAGATTGATAAAAAGTGTTATGGACAGATGAATAAATGTATATGCTGTGTGTGGGTACCTCTGTCTGGGTCCACAAATAGGTACCTGTTATTTACCTGGAAGTGCATGAAGTCTGACTCTTAGGGGGGTATTCAATGTCAGGGTCACGGCAGTCGAGCTTGCTCGACCTCCGTGACCCAGTCTCGTTCTCGGTCAGCTCGACCGAGAACATGATTCAATGTCCCGCCTGCCGGAGAACGAAAAGGGGGCGTGGTCGCGATGTTGCGGCCGGGAAGAGGCAAGCTGCAGCCGGCAGCTCGTCACTTCCCGGCTGTTCTCGGCAGAACAAGCACGACAGCTAGTGATGTCGGGCTCGTTCTGCCGAGATACCCTGCTCAATGCTGTCGGGGAAGACAGCATTGAATAGGACCCGGCGGGCATCTCCCCGACGGGCCCTATTCAATGCTGTCTTCCCCGACAGCATTGAGATTGAATATCCCCCTTAGTCTATTTATGAAGACTTTGAGAGATAAAGTACAGAGAGATAACATACCAGCCAAACGGCACCTTAAAAGTCCAGAATTCAGAGACCGTTATACTTACCAGTCTGTCTGGAGCCATCACAGTGCAATACAGGGGATCTCAAAGTTTTTTCCCCTGTATCTTGGGAACCAGGACCGTCCCTCAGTTATGCAATCCCCATGCTATTTTTTACATTTTGTACTTATTTTAACTTTAGGACACTTTTTTGTACAGGACCATGCACATATCTCACTGATTTGTGCATGGTTCTGTCAGACTCTTCAGGCTGGACCTGGTCTATTTGTTTTGTGATTTTTGGTAATTGAAAATTCGCACCCTATTACATTTGCAATCTAGATCTTTTTATGCGATTTTTAATGTGCAATTTTGGTACTTCTTTACTTTCACGGCGCCACTAGATAGGACAGATAGGATATCGCGGTCATCGCGGGCATTGAATGCACTAAAAAATCGGGTGCGACGCGATGCCCGCGATTTCCCATAGGGACCAATGTTAAATTTCTCAATTGACCCGATTTTTCTGTTCAATGCCTCAATTGACACGATTTTTCCATAGGAATCACTGTTAAATGGCCCACAGAGGCCAAATAGACACCCTGAAGTGTGAAATGGCCCCCACAATTGTTAACGCCACCCCACGATCAACATGAACCCGAAGCGTGGCGAGCGCAGCGGTACGCGTCCTACGACCTTTTCATACCCCCACTATCCACGTCGGCGTGGAGTTGAGAATAGAATAGTGTGGCGAGCGCAGCGAGCCACCGAGCCCGAAGCGTGGCGAGCGGACGAGGATACCTGTGAAGCCCGCGAAGGGACGCGTTTACCTGTGAAGGTATCCGCGTGCGCTCGCCACGCTTCGGGCTCGGTGGCTCGCTGCGCTCCCCACACTATTCTATTCTCAACTCCACGCCGACGTGGATAGTGGTGGTATGAAAAGGTCGGAGGACGCGTACCTCCGCCCCTCGCGTGCTCGCTGCGCTCGCCACGCTTCGGGTTGACGTTGATCGTGGGGTGGCGTTAACAATTGTGGGGGCCATTTCACACTTGAGGGTGCCTATTTGGCCTCTGTGGGCCATTTAACATTGTTTCCTATGGAAAAATCTTGTCAATTGAGGCATTGAACAGTAAAATCGGGTCAAATGAGAAATTTAACATTGTTCCCTATGGAAAATCGCGTCGGTCGCGTCGCACCCGATTTTTAGTGCATTCAATGGCCGCGATGCCCGCGATTTCTAGTGGCGCCGTGAAAGTAAAGAAGTACCGCAATTTTTTAGACAGTTAAAATGTGCAAATTTTACCGCAATTTGCACATTACTGCATGTGTGATTTCGACATTTTTTGACAAAAAAATCTCACTCTATTACATCTCACCCTTGATCAGACTTATGGAAATGTGGGGCGAGATTTATTGTGTTTACCGTTTTTGTCAAAATGCAATTTAAACTCAAATCGCCGTGTATCTCCATTTTTTTATATCGCATTTTTCCCCAGAAATCGCGTATTGAATGGCTGGCGCAAAGCCGCCTGAAAAGTGCGATACATGGCGATAGACGGCGATAAGGTGCGAATTGAGTCGATGTAATACGCCATAAAAGTGTGATTTCCGGGTTAGGTCATGTGCGTATTTGCGGCCAACCGGAATGCGATTTACAGCAATACACCTGAACAGCCCATACAACATGCTAACCTATTGGCCCACCTTAGTCCCTTGCAATACGCATCACACCCCCTATATAAAGGGGCGCAGACGCCATTTTACCCTTTGAAAGGGAGTAAGGCGTTTGAGATGGAGAGGAGAGGAGGAGGTTTTGTAAGGTGCAGAGGAGGCAGAGGGACAGCCAGCTTGGGCCCAAACACCCCAACCACTGGGAGAGGTAGGGGAGTGAGAACCAGCACTGGCAGAGGCAGGACAGGGAGAGCCAGCATGCTCCCAGCAAGAGCTGCGCCAGGGAGAGGCCACATGGTGGAAGCTGAGCAGGTGGCTATGGAGAATGAGGAGGAAGCAGGCACAAGTCAGGTGTCCTCACAGGAGGAACAGAGTGCCAGGCACACAGAGGAGGAGCTGCAAGAGGGGGATTTCTCGGAGGTGGACTGGCCTGTGCAGGAGGCAGAGGAAGCTGAATTGGAGGTGCTGGGTGAAGAACCAGGACAGGAGGAGGAGGAGGAAGAGGGTGAGGCTGGAAATGTGGAGGAGGATGATGCAGCTCGTACAGCTAGTGGGAGGAAAGTCAGGTTCTCATATGAGGAGAATATGGCCCTTGTGCGTGCACTCCTGCCCCTGTATGACCGCCTACTTGGTCCTCACCATCATCGCACAAGTGTGGCAAGGAAGAAGGGGATGTGGGACAGTATCACCTCCGCGGTAAATGCAGTTAGCACACACAAGAGTAGTGTGCGCAACGTCAAAAAGCGATACAATGACATCAAGCGCCTCCTCAAAGCCAAGCTTGCCCTGGAGAAGAAAGAGGCCTGTCGCACAGGAGGTGGCCCTAGGCAGGAGGTCCGCTTTAAGGCCTATGAGAGGCTGCTACGCCGAATCATCCCACCGGAGGTGCTTCCCGGCATCCACATTGCCGACACAGACAGGCCACCCACTCCACCGCCAACTGGTAAGTGTCCACACATGTCAACTACACATTTTGCTATGTCATGTGCGCATGCTATTATGCTGCTATGCTTTGTGTCCAAAAGATTGCTGTGTGTGGAACTACATATCCCAGCAAAATCACATTTTGCTACCTTGCATTGCTAAATAATGGACTGTGCATTTTGCTGGGTTATGTAGTTCCACAGATCCAATTAATGTGTGCTGTCCTAAACACTGTAGTCCTGCAGTGTACTTGATTGTTAATCCATATCAATCCTCTGGGTAGTTGGAAAAGCACTTTACAGTCACTTTTACATGTGTAATCTGCTGGTCTTTCCTGTTAGTAGCAAGTGGATTCAAAATATCGGTCACAGTCATAATACTCAAATAGCCACTTTAGGTCAAAGTCTTCAAATTCCTTATGTAATCATATCAGGGTGAAAAAGTTTGATTGAGGAAAAGTTTTTATCTGCATAATGTGAAAAATGCCAGTTAGGTGCAAATGATAATAATAGAAAATGTCTTCTTCTTTCAAACAGCTCCAGCTCTGGAGTCCAGCCTGCTGTTGACCAACATCAGCCACATCCGATTGGTGACACTGTCCAGTCTGCAGGTGAGATATCATAGTGTTACACACACACACATTGCACAAATCGCACATGCCTGTCCCCACCACAGTAGCCTGTGCCAATGCATAATGCATGAGCAACACCTAACCATTCCAACTAAGGTAACATGACCCACCATACACCAATCTGCATAGCATACTTACCACTCTTTTCTCATGTGTAGGTCCTTCACAACCGATGCCTGAACCAACGGATCCCATGCAAAATATGGACGACATGAATGAAATCATACTGGAGACGGTGACATCGTTGAAGCCTGCACAAAACCAAGCACACCCAGTCAATGAAGCCCCCTATACGCAGTCACATAGGCAGCAGCCCACAATCACTGCAGCCACCAACACCCCCACTAGTGCGGAGGAGTTGGCGCAATCCATCCATATTTTTATGGAGGTGCAGACCACCCAACTAGAAATGGTGAAGGGGTATGTGCGGAACATAGCTCTGCAAATGAGAAGAATTTCGCAAAGTGTGCGGGCTAATGTAGGGACACAAATTTGTCTTGTCTCTACATTAGACACACGCTTAGCAGAAATTGGCCAAGCCATTCAGGGTCAAACTACTAGTTTTAGAGGTCTAAATACCAATATGGTTGAACACACCCAAGCAATTAATGGGCAAACAACTGCGTTGATGTCCCTACAAACGCAAATCAGCCTCAGTGCAACTACTTTGTTAGGTCAGCACCAAACCACATCTACCCAAAGCAGTAGTGTATCCTCCACACTCATGAGTGGGTCCCCCACTACTCCCCCACGGCATAGTGTCCGTACTAGGGGTGGTGGTGCCACTACTGGTAAGGGTGCTAATACCCGGGGCAGTATTTAAACATGAATAATCTTCTTTGCATTTACATGTGTATCATGTTTATTCTTTTTTGCATTCACTGTTGCAGTGATTGTTCCTGCAAATGTTTCATATGCTATGGCCTATGGCTAAATGTTTCTGCAAGTAAAAATTATTTGCATCCAGCAAACTTGTTGTCATTTTTTCCAAATGATTACCCACACGGTTCTATTATGTATTGTCAACTAGTGACATTTTAGCAGCCATGGGACTTTGGGTTGGGTGTGCTTATTAGTAATGGGATTTTAAGGAAATAGTCACATTTGAAGGGGATAAGCTTTGGGAATTGCATACTGTATGTAGGCACCAATTGTTTTGCACCATTTCAAGCACCTGAGATCAATGATCCATGTCACCTCCATCCATGAAGCCTATGTTAATTTGTAGTTGCCAACATTTGCACACACTGAAAACTACAGTACTTACTTGACATTGTTATAGGTGTTATCATGTTGCCAGCCATAAAGTATGCTGTGGTGGGGTAGCTTTCAGGTGTGGGCCATTAGTGTTGGTCTGCTTCTGGGCAATTAACATGGACAGGGAAAAATGTAATGTTACCAATGTATGTGTGTTACAGGTTCCCCATTACTATTCATTGTACACACACAAATTACCTGTGAAATGCTGCAGGATCATCCGTGTACGAACCACATCCCCCCTCGTGTACTTCGCTTACAACATCAGTAGTTTGAGCTTCCTGCACGACTGCTGCAGGGGCCACATCGACATAATTTGGTTGACCCAAAGCTATGTTATGCAGCATGCAGCAAGCCTGGACAACCAAAACCACTTTGGCAGGGTGGTATAGCAGTGTACCTGCTGACCTGTTTAAACACCGAAATCGGCTTTTCAGCACCCCAAAGGTGCGTTCCACTACATTGCGGGTAGCAATATGTGCAGCATTGTAGCGGTGCTGTGCAGGGCTTTGTGGGTTCCGCAGAGGTGTCATGAGCCACGAATGACACCCATATCCTGAGTCACCTAACATGTAAAGGGATTTGTGTGGTCACATATCATGTGGGTAATTGGTACATAATAGTAGACTACTACTTGTTTGGGCTGGTATAAACAATTACAACAGAAATGACTCTTGATTAGAAGGTTACACACATGGATGTTAAAGGGAAAGACATAGGTAAGCAAACAGCATGTAAACAGTGGTAAGTGACTTACCAAGTAGCCAGCCCTCTGGCATGGTGTTGTTGTGGAAACGGTCCCAGAGAGCTGAGTGCCGCAGGATATAGGCATCATGGCAGTTCCCGGGGTAGCCTGCAACCACACTGAGAATTCTGAGGTTGGCATCACAGACCACCTGCACATTGAGGGAATGTCTGCCCCTGCGATTGACATAGACATGCTCCCTCACGTGCGGGGCCCGAATCCCAATGTGGGTGCAGTCTATGGCTCCCAGCACATTTGGAAATGCTGAGAGCCGATAGAATTCCACCTTCAGGTCCTGCCACTCGGACTCACAACGTGGGAATGTGATATATGTGCGCCACAGCTTCTTTAATGCATTTAACACTTGAGAAAAATGTTTAGAGAAAGTGGCTTGTGACACCCCCAAGGCCCATGAGCTCACAGACAGAGTGGAGCCTGTGGCAAACAAGTGGAGGGCGCACATTAATTTCTGCAGCCCAGACACTGCATAGTTGCCCCCCCCCCCACAAGGGTCCAAATCATCTCTCACCTGCTCATATAAGTTCAACAGGTTCTGTCGGTTCAACCTAAACATGTCCACCACCTGTTGATCAGAGAGGGAGTCCAGGTACACCCTAGCACGGTACCGACGAGAAGCACGGAGTGGTCGGGGTACCTGGATCTGGTGGGCAGCAGCAGCATCCCTCCTGCGTAGCTCCTCCAAACTGCAAAATGTCCATCTCAAACAGCCTCACAGGTGTCCATAATCATGTGGGAGTATAAGTAGGGGAGTTAGTAAGTGGTATGTGGGTCACCTGTGAGAGATTTAACCGTTTCTACGCTCAAACGCTGGCGATTTTAAGCAAATCGCCACCCTGTACTTGGTCTGTTTTTTTTTTTTGGGCAAAAATCGCATTTTGCTGGCGATTTCCAAATGCGGCAGACATTAAATGAGCGATTTGTATCTTTTTCAATGGGAAAACATCTGGATGCGATGTTGGAAATCGCCACTTCAGAAAGTGCGAATTAGCGGCAAAAAGTGTGATTTATGCCACGATTCGCCACCCATTAAGTTGTCGATTTGGGGGGAAAAAAAAAACGGCCGTTTTTGCGATATAAATCGCCAAAAACCCAACAACGATCTCTAATAAATGTCACCCGTGGTGTCTATTTAGCACAGCCTGTACCTTGGTAGTTAGGAGATTTATTAGCTGGTACTTATTCAGATCTGATCGCAGTGCATATTTGTTCTCAAAATGGGCAAAACCGTGTGCACTGCAGGTGGGCCGGATGTAACATGTGCAGAGAGAGTTAAATTTGAGTGGGATGTGTTGAAACTGAAATCTAAATTGCAGTGTAAAAATAATGGAGTCAGTATTTACCCTGCACAGAAACAAAATAACTCACACAAATCTAGCTCTCTCTATACATGTTACATCTGCCCCCCTGCAGTGCACATGGTTTTGCCCATTTTGAGAACAAATTGGAACTGCGATCAGATCTGAATAAGGGCCTTAATCTCCATCCCCTTTGTCTCCTTAGCCTTGTAACCGTGGTACATCATTACAGCTAATAGGGTTTTGGGGCAATGAGTCAACACCTTAAGAAAACATTAGAGTTAAGCAGGGGCTTTGTAGCATAATAGGGAAACTGTAATTTTCTCAACCCAGAGATCATTATCTGCATGGAATAAGGTCCAATAAAAGGCCCTATTTTCTTGTGAGCAAATAAAAATAATATATTTAAAAATATGAAAATGTTTCCTTCGGTTTTTTTTTATTACACAATAAAATCGTTTTGTCTTGGGATTTTTGGATTCCTAGTTGTTAACCATCACAGATACCCAGTTTCTCTTCATGCCACCCAGCACATGGGGAGGATGGGAGCTTACTGAGCTCTGCAGGTACAGACGTGAACTAAATATTTCAGTGGTCAATTCTGTGTGCATATAGTATATGAAATCCATAATTCATATTCTTCATATCATTTATTTATTGTGTCATTTATTTATTGAGATAGAGTGTATGTATGTGTATATAAACCATTTAACACTCCATTTAACAACATATTAAACATAGATTAAGTACTGAGCTTCAGGAATTGGACTTTTTAAAACTGTTATGGTTAAAGTTTATGTAATATATAAGTGCCATCGTGGCAGCCTTACTGGGTCTGGTAAAGAACAAGATTATTTATAATATTCTTTATGCTCTACCTTTGTACCCAAAACCCCCATGGGTATGGAGAAGAGTTGCTTCACGAACCAACAACTGACCAAAGGATGGTGGTATAATGATGGGGGGAAACATAATTACATAGTAATTAAGGTTGAAAAAAGACATTAGTAACCTATTTGACTTGTAACTACTGACTTGAGTAAGTCATATCGATAGTATTTCCCTAGTGCCCAAAAATGTATCCTGTTTTGATTAAATTCATTAACAGTAGTTGCTGTAATCACCCCCACCGGCAATGAGTTACATGATTTTTCTGCTCTAATGGTGAAGAATCCCTTACTTAATTCAGTACGGGATTTACTTTCCTCGGGCCTCAGTACATGCCTATAGTTGACCTATAGTGACCTGTTAGTGAACAAATCATCTCCCCGTTCCTTATGATTCCCAATCCTGTAATTGAACATACTAATCATATCACCTCTAAACATATTCAGCCTGGTTAACTTATCTTTGTATTCTAGTGATTCTAGACCTTTTACTAGCTTAGTCGCCCTTTTCTGTACCTGTTCCAATAAATTAATGTCCTTTTTAAGGTGCTGTGCCCAGAACTGAACACAGTATTCCAAGTATGGTCTCATCAATGCCTTGTAAAGAGCACTAGAACATTGGCATCCCTTGAATCCATACATTTTTAATGCATGCCAGTGTCCTGTTTGCTTTTGCTGCTGAGCTTGAGCAGTGGGCACTACAGTATTACCCAATTTGTCATCTATGATGACCCAAAGTCCTTCTCTACAGCAGAATTCCATATAATAACTGCTTGTAGCCTATAAGTAGCTTGTCTATTTTTGTTCCCATAATGAATTACTTTAAATTTATCATGGTCAAACTGAATTTTACACCTTTCCAGTTATTATTTATTATTTATTAATTAACAGTTTCTTATATAGAATAGAATGGAATCAACTTTATTGGCCATGTATGCTTGCGCACACTAGGAATTTTTTGTGGATATACAGTGCAGCATCAAGCAGGGATGAAGGGGGGGCATTACATACATTACAATGAGACGTTACATGCAGGGAACACATACCCGCCAAGCAGCACACATATTCAGCAGCGCTTTACAGAGAATATTTAAACATACACATCAGTCCCTGCCCCAGTGGAGCTTACAATCTATATTCCCCACCACATGTACAAGTACACCCATTTATTCTTGGCTTAATTTTTAGGAGCCAAATAACCTACCAGTATATTTTTGGATTGTGGGAGGAAACCGGAGTACCCGGTGGAAACCCACGCAAGTATGGGGAGAATATACAAACTCTGCACAGTTAGAGCCATGGTGGGAATCGAACCCATGACCTCAGTGCTGTGAGGCAGTAATGCTAACCATTACACCATCCGTGCTGCCCCAGTTAGATTAAAACTTTGCATTGTGGGTTTCCCCTCTATGATTGCACTATCCTTTGCTGGTCAAGCACAGTGCTGATATTAAAAAATGGGGGGCCAATGTTCTCTGTTCCTAAAATGTTGACACTTCCAACCTAGGCAGGAGTGCTAGTGCTACTGGTCATTCTTAGAGATAGAGAACGTACACATTTATTTTCCTTGAAATTACTTTTTTTAAACATACAGTAAGTAAAACAGATGGAGCATGTAGCTATATCGCTGCCATCAGTCCTGTCGGTACTTGTTTCCTTGCACGGCGCCCCCCCCCCCCGAGTTTGATTGTATTACATCTTATACAATCGCATTGCATCGCATGCAATATAGCGGCATGTGATGCAATGCGATCCGTTTTTTAATTGTACAAGCACCCTGATGGGTGCTTTTAATGTTAAATGCGCCCCCATTGGCAACGCCACCCCCACTATCAACGCCAACCCGAAGCGTGGCGAGCCCGCGAGGGGCGGCGGTACGCGTCCTCCGACCTTTTCATATCCCCACTATCCACATTGGCGTGGAGTTGATGTCAGATAGTGTGGCGAGCATAGCGAGCCAACGAGCCCAAAGCGTGGCGAGCGGACACGGATTACTTTACATGTATTGCGCATTCACTCGCCACTTTTCGGTCGCCATGCTTCGGCCTCGTATTCCGCGTCCCCTCGCCATGCTTCGGGCTCCGTGGCTCGCTGCGCTTGCCACACTATCTGAATTCAACTCCACGCCGACGTGGATAGAGGGGGTATGAAAAGGTTGGAGGACACTTACCGCCACCCCTCGCCGGCTCGCCACGCTTCGGGTTGATGTTGATATTGGGGGTGGTGTTGACAATGGGGGTGCATTTAACATTGTAAGCACCCATCAGGTGGCATGCTGCTAACCTGGGAATGTCCCTGCATTTTCTGTTGTGAAAGGGGTATAACTATTGAATGGAATAAATCTCATCAAATAGGCCAGTGATATCACAAGCACGGGGGTTAAAATGCTGGTGCAGGGTGCATGTGCCCAAGCTGTCAGTAAAGGAGCTTTTATGTATGTATCTTCGAAGAAGGCAGGGGCCGATCGGTAACCAAATCCGGCCTACTGCCGGGGGGGGGGGGTGTTTGTCGGCAGGGAGGTCACGCTAGTGCCTGTGGGGGGGGGGGGTGTCAACGCTACTTTCTGGGTGGGGTTACTGACCAGGTTCCACGCTGCAGCCACTTCCATCCGCCTCCACGCTGACATCCGCTCGCGGCCACAGCCTGGACACATAGAAGTGCAGCTTACCGCAAAATAAATATGGCCGCCGCATGACGGCGGCTACCGCATATAGGATTATGCCAGCACTGGCATTGGCAGCATGGTCGGTGGCCCAGGCAGGTGAAAATCTCGACCACCCCACCAGGAAATGGCCTGGTTTCCTGGCGGGCCAAACCGCCCCTGCAAGAAAGTCACTTAATATATTGAAGCCTTTTTATGTTTTTAACCCAATTTATTTTACAGGTTACCACAGAAATGCCTTAAGATTAAATATTTGTGTAACATGCTGGAGCTTGTAGCCAATAAAGTGTTAAAAGAGTAGTGCTCAATTGCACTACTGTGTGACTCCACTTTTCCTGTTCTCTGGGGGGACTTCATGGCCTATACTCAGATGGCCACTGAGACCACTACAAGTGCAGGACCATCTTGTACTTTACTTTGTGAGAATGTTTAGTTTGACATGGTGGGATACACCCCTTTCCACGTGCAGCACAGCAGTTTCAAAACATAACCAAGCCTACTCCATATTTTACTGTATTAGAGGATTATTTTTATTTTAGCTTAATTTTCCATCTGTTAATATAGAGCTAATGTTACTTGCCAAAAAGCTCCAGTTGTCCAAAGGATATTATCCGAGCATTCAATGTGCAGTATTCAATGCCGGTGCGAGCGGCCGGCGAGGGGGTTAAACTGCGAGGATCACAGAAAACCAGTGATCCTCGCAGTTTAACCCCCACGCCGGCCGCTCGCACTATGCAACGTTCCGGGGGAATCCTCGCAGTCACAGAACTGCGAGGATTCCCCTAAACTGCGAGAGCCGCGGCTAGTGCAGCAAACTCGCTGTAATTAGCCTCGGCTCTCGCAGCTTTTGGAGGCACATTCGCAAATTCCCCCTCGCTCAAAAAACGGAGCGAGGGGGAATTTGCGAATGAGGGGGGGTCAGTTGAATACTGACAGGGTGAGCGGTGACTGCGAGCAAAAAGTCCTGCTCGCAGTCACCGCTCACCCACGGCATTGAATATATGCCTATATGTATTTCAGCAAATTCCAGTATGGATTTTGTTTATGCTGTTGTTTCAAAAGTGGAGTTCACCTGTCTAAAGAAAACTACTATGCTAATCATATGAACACATTTTTCGAGCTGAAGTTAAATTCTGAATACTACTTGGTGTATAACTGAGTATTTATGTTTCTTTTTAGGATTGTTCATACAATAGTATCAATTTAGGAATGTTGATTTAATATTGTTACATATTGAATATTTTAAACAAAGTTGGTTTACAATACCTGGCTCCTTTTATCTGTGTTTTTTTTTTTTTTTTATGTTACATGGGCCCTTATTCTGGTCGGTGCGGTAATATCCGCGTGCGTTCGTGCCGCCGATGTTTTGTGTCTGCGCATGTGCAGAGGCATCTCTGCGCATGTGCGAGCGGGGCGTACGGCCAAATCCCGCATGAAATGTGAACACTCCGAACAGGGGGTGGAGAGGGGCGTGAAGGGCTATTTGGGCTCATTACCATATGCATACGCCCCCCGTGGTTCATGGGCGTTCCCATGCAAACGCTGGGCGTATGTATGGTAATGCGGCCGTGACGCACGTGTAGGGGGCGGACATATGACATCGCCGGATGTCAGCTGCCCGCCCAGATCCCTGCTTTTTCACGGAAAAATGTCCGTGTGGTCTGAGGTTGCGGGAGCTGGTGGAGCACTTGGTCCTGCATTCTAGGGTCTGCGACCATCGAATGATGGGGGAGGTTCCCTGAGATGGAGGAGGCGTATTCCGTGAAAAATACACGTGCGGTCCGTTCGGCCAGCTTCTTACCGCATACGGACGGAGTTGGCGATCCGTATGGAAGGCGGGGTTTCGCACGCACGGTCCTGGCCGCATAATCGGATCCGACCGCACCGATCAGAATAAGGGCCATGGAGACCACTGTCACTCACAAAAGCATCAGCTGATGCAATAAGACACTGACAACATTCCTTGCCCTCAGAGCGCATCTTTTTAATGGTTTTAAAGTTTAGCTTTTTCGTACCATTCT
Organism: Crinia signifera; assembly: GCF_055691185.1. Classification (NCBI taxonomy): domain Eukaryota; kingdom Metazoa; phylum Chordata; class Amphibia; order Anura; family Myobatrachidae; genus Crinia; species Crinia signifera. Next base: position 189,022,869 of record NC_139217.1, read on the forward strand.
CATCATCATCCTGTTTACACTCTCTAGATTGTGGGGGGCCGAACCTCGCAAATGCCAGGTCGCTCCTGGGACTTACCCAAGTGAAAATCCCAGGTGCAATGCAGCATTTGTGATCCTAGGTTCGACCTGAGTCTGGTGCTTCCACATTAAACCCAGGTCAACCATTATACAGAGGGTGACCCTTTATATAAGCCGGGTCGAATTGCCAGGTGGCTCATCCCAGGTTATAAGCTTTGGTGCTTTCACACAGAGCCTGGACTTGGGTCGTCACGTCAGCAACCCTGAGGTGTGGTGTGAAAGGGGTATTAATATCATTTGTAACTGTAGTTACAGGAACATAAATCCACCAGAACATAACCTTTACCCTTTTTGTTTTGTTTTGAAGAACATCTTATTAAATTGCTTAAAGGTAACATGATACATATTATGTCATACAGTAATTGGAACAATAACATGCTTTTAAAACAGATAAGAAATTAAACAATTACAGTCAAGAACATTTCGGTGGGCTTCACTGTAGGCAGTACTGCACAGTTTTAAAAATAGCAATAATAAAAATTTAGAACATTTCAAGAGGAGTGGAAAGGGGGGGGGGAGAGGATAGGGAACAGGAAAAAAAAACAGCCTTCTCATAATAAAATAATAACAGTAACACCAACATCAATATTATTATTACTAATGAATCTATTGTAGCCGTCTGAGCGTGCACCAAGTGGACCATTTTTTTGTTCCCATTCCCGTATAGTCAAAGAGGAATGCCACTTTTGCTATACAGGAGTTCAGGGTTACAGGAATAACAGAAATGTGCCAACTTGGCAGTAACATGACCTGTGGTTGCCAGAAAAACTGTGATGAATCACTGGAGGCTGGATGATAAATGCCACTGCATGCTGTAGACGGGTGTGGATGGTTTTATCGACCATAGTTAGGTCAACGGTCATTAGGTCGACACCATTGGATCGACAGGTGGGAAGGTCAACAGGTTTCTCGGTCAACATGGGTCAAGGTCGACAGGTGTCTAGGTCGACATGGGTTTATGTCGACATATGTGTTAGGTTGACATGGGTTAGGTGGACAGGTCGTTAGGTCGATATGGGACTGTGAATGTCGACACAGTCAACATGGGCAAAGTTGGAAGTCAACCACAGCTCCTCGCATCACTCGCCATGCTTTGGGCACGGTGCCTCGCTATGCTTGGCACACAACTTTTTTCTCCGACCACGCCCTAGTGCAGGGGTGGGGAACCTTTTTTGTGCCAAGGGCCGTTTGTATGGGTAAAAAATCTGGTACTTGTTTCCTAGCACGGCCACAATCGCATTGATCTTGTGCCCTTAATAGTGGTATGCGATGGCCCCCGACGCGATGGACCCGATTTCCCATTGAAATGCATTGAAAAGTTAAAAAATTGCGTCGGTCGCGTCGCATGCGGCTAAATAAGCATTAAATGGTCCCGACGCGATGCCCCCGATTTCCCATAGGGAACAATGTTAAATGCCTCAATTTACCCAAATGAACAGGGAACAATGTTAAATGGTCCAGAAACCCCCCAAAACACCACTGAACAGTGAAATGGCCCCCCAAAATTAGTTAACGCCACCCCACGATCAACGTGAACCCGAAGCGTGGCGAGCGGCGGCGGTACGCGTCCTCCGACCTTTTCATACCCCCACTATCCACGTCGGCGTGGAGTTGAGAATAGAATAGTGTGGCGAGCGCAGCGAGCCACCGAGCCCGAAGCGTGCTGAGCCCCGCGAGGGGACGCGGATACCTTCACAGGTAAACGCGTCCCCTCGCGGGCTTCACAGGTGTCCGCGCTCGCCACGCTTCGGGCTCGGTGGCTCGCTGCGCTTGCCACACTATTCTATTCTCAACTCCACGCCGACGTGGATAGTGGGGGTATGAAAAGGTCGGAGGACGCGTATAGCCGCCCCTCGCGGGCTCGCTGCGCTCGCCACGCTTTGGGTTCACGTTGATCGTGTGGTGGCGTTAACTAATTTTGGGGTGCCATTTCACTGTTCTGGGGTGTTTTGGGGGGTTTCTGGACCATTTAACATTGTTCCCTGTTCATTTGGGTAAATTGAGGCATTTAACATTGTTCCCTATGGGAAATCGGGGGCATCACGTTGGGACCATCGCATGCGATTTTTTAGCACGCATGCGATGCGACCGATGAGATTTTTTTTACCTGCGATGCCCCAGATTAGAATCGGTGTGGCCGTGCTAGGAAACAAGTACCAAAAATCCTTTGGGGGCCATATATAAAAATGTATCTTACAAATTGTCCTGCTGCAGCCGTCCCACGCTCCAGCAGCTGCTGCTGAATAGGACTGATAGTCCCTGGCTTCTGTTGGTTAAGAGGAATCTCGCAAGAATTACCGACCTCTCAGAGAATTCCCCTGGACTTGACTCCCGGTAAAGCTGCTGGGTAGGTGGGTGGGCCACTCCGACTGGCTACAGGGGCCGCATACAGTGAAAAAAACCATGTCGACCTAACGCATAGGTCGACATAAACCCATGTTGACCTTGTCTAATGTCAACCTAGACACCCGTCGTCCTTGACACATGTGTCGACATGGTTTTTTTCACTGTATGCGGCCCCTGTAGCCAGTCGAAGTGGCACACCTACCCACCCACCTACCCAGCAGCTTTACCGGCACAAAAAAGGTTCCCCACCCCTGCACTAGGGCGTGGTCGGAGAAAAAAATTGTGTGCCGAGCACAGCGAGGCACCGTGCCCAAAGCAGGGCGAGCGAAGCGAGTGATGCGAGGAGCTGTGGTTGACTTCCAACTGTGTCCATGTCGACTGTGTCGCCATTCACAGTCCCATATCGACCTAAAGACCTGTCCACCTAACCCATGTCAACCTAACACATATGTCAACATAAACCCATGTCGACCTTGACCCATGTTGACCGAGAAACCTGTCGACCCAACGGTGTCGACCTAGATGCATTCGACAATTCGACCATATGCCACTGTAGACTCACTGACTAGTGAGGAAGGACCAGATAGCATAACTTCAATTCCGGAGGAGTGGTAGAAATAGCATACCTCTCAACATGACCCTCTCCAGGAGGTACACAAGACTCTGTTTCCGGACTTCCCTCTTAATTTATGATTACCATCACCTGTGTTAAAACACCTGTCTTATCAATTAACTTGTTTAAAACAGTTGATGGCAATCATAAATTTAGAAGGAAGTCCAGAAAGAGAGCATTCTGTCCATCCAGGAATGGGTCATGTTGGGAGGTACTGCATGCAACAAACTCAGGAAGGCAGTGGGGGATATTTTGAAGCTATTAGCGCGTACTTGCCTACCTGACCCTCTACAATAGGGAGAACATGCTCTGGGGCAGATGTATTAAGCCTTAACAAGAGATAAATGCAAGTGTGATAAGGAGAGATAAACGTCCAGCCAATCACCTGCCAACTGCCATGTCACAGGCTGTGTTTGAAAGAAGTCAGTAAGGAGCTGATTGGCTGGACGTTTATCTCTCCTTATCACACTTGAATTTATCTCTTGATAAGGCTTAATACATCTGCCCCAATGTTCCTGGAATTCCCTTGTAATGTAGGATTGGCATCACCTGTGGTGAGCTAGTTAATTGATAAGAAAGGCGTTTCACTACAGTTGATGGCAATCCTACATTAAGGTGCGTACACACGTACAGATTTTCTGTCTGATCTATCTGGTGGGAACAAAAACCTGGAAATGTATGGGAGCATATGACAATCAAAAATTTCCACCCAAATGCAGGAAAACAGGAAAAAATACATGTTTGATAAATTTGTTATGTCAGAACGATTAAACAATTTGTCTGACGGATCACTGTCTGTTTTCAAGTGTTTGGGAACAATTTTTTGATTGTCATTTGCTCCCATACATTTCCAGGTTTTTGTTCCTACCAGATAGATCAGACAGAAAATCACACGTACGCACCTTAACAAGGGAAGTCCAGGAACAGAGCATGTTCTCCCTCATGGAGAGGGTCAGGTAGGCAAGTTTGTATTAGCGGCTTTGTTAGCCCACAGTGAGCCATACCTCCCAACGTGACCCATGCCAGGAGCGACACAATGCTCTGTACCTGGACTTCCCAGGTAATATATGAATGCCATCACTTGTGGTGAGCTAGGTAATTGCTAACAAAGGCTTTCACCACAGGTGTGGGCAATCATAAATTAAGAGGAAAGTCTAGGAGCAGAGCGTCCCTCCTGGAGAGGGAGATATGTGACACTGTAGTACAGGCTTCACCAACCACGGTCCTCAAGGCACACCAACAGTGCAGGTTTTAGTGATATCCAGGCTTCAGCTCAAATGGTTTAATCAGAATCACTCAGGTACTAATTAAGTCACCTGTGCTGAAGCCTGGCTATCACTAAAACCTGCACTGTTGGTGTGCCTTGAGGACCGTGGTTGGGAAAGCCTGCTGTAGTAGGTAGTGGATGGTTATGCAGGGTACACACCACGACGACCCGCTCACGATGCACATCGTGAGCGGGTCGTCAGTGTCTCGTCCGACCCGCTCACGGTGACGCGGGGGGGCACGACCCGCTCACGATGTGCACCGTGAGCGGGTCCGATCCGATGGCGACCCGCACCCGGCTGTATGGTCGTCATTCAGATCCTACCTGCAGCAGGTAGGATCTCAATAACGACCGACCGACCCGCTGACCGCGCATCGGATCGGGAACGGTCCACACCAGGACAGAAAAGGGCCCAATCACCACACAATCTACATCCAATTGGTCGGAATTGGATCTAGATTGAGGGGATCGGGCCCTAGTCGTCCTGGTGTGTACCCAGCATTAGACTGTTGCAAAACTGTAGTTGGTAGTCTTGGTGACAGGGAATAACAGGAAACTGGGTAGCATTCGGAAACAGAAGCCAGGTCACAGAGTGTAGAACAGGGTTGCTGACCCTCCCGGAATTTCCGGGAGTCTCCCGAAAATCGGGTCCCCCTCCCGGCCCCCCGGAAGGGTGGGCAACCCTCCCGGATCGCGGCATTAAAATGCCGCAATCCTCGGGTCTCAGCGGAGGGGGCGGAGCTAAAACGGCACAATCGCGTCATTTTAGCCCCGCCCCCTCCACGGAGATCCGTGAATTCGCCGCTTTAACAGCATGGGGGCGCGGGCTTAGTGATGTCACTCATAAGCCCCGCCCCCCTGAACGGCTGCTGAAACTTTCCTTTCCTGGCTTCTCCCGGAGAGGAGAATCTTAAAGTCGGCAACCCTGGTGTAGAAGCAACAGAGTTACAGAACAGGGTGCCAGATAACAAAGTGTAATAATGACAAGCATCTGGAACTGGTGTCAGGTAGCAATGTTCCTAAAGGCAACTGTAAGCCCCAGAAGAGGAAGGGGTTAATTGGAGACCCGGCAGGCACACTCCAGCGCGCGCGGGGTTAATACCCCCTGGTCCGGCGCTGCGTGATGGACAGGGAGAAAGACTAACCTGATTGGAGGGGAGCAGGAGGAAGAGGCAGGCCGACGGGGAGAAGGAAGGGTCCCAGGAGGAAAACGCGGGTGAAGTGTGCAGCAGCGTGGAACGTGAATGGAGGAGAGAGGAAGAAGCGCCCGCCGGAGAAGAGACCGAGGAGTCAGCTGACGTCAGCGTGACCCCCGCCGACCTCCAGCAGCAGGTACAGTGAGACACGGCACCCGGGGACGCAGGAGCCAGGCAAGAGAGGGAGCGCGGAGAGGATCGTGACCCCCGCTGACCTCCCTGCCTGTTAGCCGCGCCGGCCACGCACAGTAAGGGAGAATTCCCACAGCGGCAGCCACTCATTAGCCGCATCCTTAGTGTGGGGGAATGGCGACCCCCGCTGACCCCACTGCCCAAGAGCTGCAGAAAGACACACGGGGAGGCTGTGACCCCCGCCGACCTCCCTGCTTACCAGCCACACCAGCAACACAGGGAGAGCGAGCCTGAGAGCCTCAGCATGACAGGCACTGGTTTGAGGGAGAGAAAAGAAGAGAGAAGCCATCTCCTCAAGCCAGCTGAATCAGCCCAAAGTCCACGTCGGCTAAAAGTGTAAGTCTGCCCCTGGGGCAAATAATACTGACATCTCTGTGCAGAGAGAAGGGGGGACACGTGCAGATAGACTTTTCCCTTGTGGTACTGACTGAGTAGCCCGTTAGGCCATCTAGCCATTCAACTCTACATACTAGGAATCTGTCAGGCAACTCGAACTGGCCTAGCTATATACTGTTGTTGAGAACATATCCCTAGTAAGGCCCTTCTCGCTCTTTTTACCTAGGCAAGGAAACACAAGCCACTATAAGGGCCACGGAGGCCTCCTTGCCATATTGCTAAACTAACTTTACCAATGAATGAGAGGGATCTTGCTTGGAACAATACTGCCACCCAGTGGTTAGAGAACCAAATAGCGATCTCCTGTAGAATACCCCGGAACCGCAATCAAGTGCTTCAAGCCCTATGCATAGGCCCCTCATCTGGACTGACCGGTCTTAGGTAATAGAGAGTGTACCCGGGTACCCAGAGTAGGTTGTGTATCGATCATATGGTAATCTGTTAAAACTAAACATTACTGTCACAGTTTGTGGTGAGGTTCACTCGCATTCGGTCCTGTTGCCGTGTTCAGCGGTAATGGTGGATCCGCTCGCCGGTCCAGTAGAGATTAGTATTGGTTCCTTGAAGTACAGTGAGGAGCCGGGTACGGAGTAACTTAGAGTTACCAGTAGCTCCATAGCCCTTTTATGGTACATCACTGTGGGCCGCATAGTATTGAATGTGATAATGCTGTTTTTGCCTAGCATAGGTTATATTGCATTTGTTGTATTGTGAAATTACTGTTACATCACTACGTAAAAGAGGTTGATGCTTTATGTGGCCGTTGTAGAATAAAAGGTCAACCTAACTCTGTGTCGACTGCTCTGTGTCATCATCCTGTATCCCGAGAAGACTCCCGACTGGAACCCGACAGATCGGGGAAGCACGACCTCACCGCATCCAAAAAGGTAACCCTCTTCAGGTGTCTACAGTTCTCTGGCGTCACGAACAGGATATAGTCGACGCGGAGTATAATCTGATACCAGGATGGACGCAGTACAGGTCGGGGGTGGACAGCCACCCGTCGTGGCCTCCAACGGCGACCAACAGGCTGCCCCTGCATTGGCAGTACCTGCTCCAGCAGCGACCCCTCATGCTCCCATCACCCTACCCTACTACTTCGGGGCCCCATGGATGCTGACCTACAGTGGGGACCCCAACAAGGGCGCCACGTTCACAGCGTTTAAGAACCAACTGAAGGCCATACACCAGCTCTACACCCCGAGTGAAGAACAGAGGGTACAAATTCTAATCGGCCAACTCACGGGCTCCGCCCTCAGTGAGGTCGAATCGTGGGCCGACGACCAAAAGACAGGCACCGACGAGATTCTGAATCGGCTGGCCACGATCTTCGAGACCGCCACCCTCCCGGAGCTGAAGGTGCAACTCTACGGTCGGAAACAAAGGCCGGGCGAAACCCTCCGGGATTTCGCCCTGAGTCTACAGGCGACCCTGAAACTCATACAAGCGGCTGACAAAGATGAAATTCGCAATGGCGACGAAGCCCTTACCATACAGTTCATCGAAGGAGTATCGAACCCCACCATTAAGACCCAGCTACGGCTCCTGAAGATGCAAATGCCGGGTAAATCCTTTGCCGATTTTAAAAACACCGCCATTGTCACCATCGGGAACCACTCCGACCCTGAGGTGGAGTATCCGGAGATGGTGGGGTTTCGAGGACCAGCGGCAACAAACCCAGAACAGCCTGGGAAGCCAAGGGACCGGGCCATACAGCATAGCCAGCAGTCATCGGGAGTCCCCGGTCAGTCCCTCCAGCGCCAGGTAGAAGACCTAGCCATTGAGATGGCCGCGATGCAGCGAGAGATGCGCCAGGTAGCACGGCAAACTGCGTCGGACAGCGAGGGAGCCAGATGGAAGGCAGAACGACAGCAGTCAAACCGAAACCAATGGGAGCCACCTCGGGAGTCTGGTCGAGGGGCAACCAATCCGTTTGACTACCAAGACCGACCCATTTGCCAGCGGTGTCAAGAAGTGGAGCACGTTGAAAGGGCCTGTCCAACTGATCCTTTAAACTCCAATGCCCCGAGGGTGAGGGCCGAACCTCGGGGAGAACAGGAAGAGAAGGTCCAGGTGAAGACGGGCAGACCTACTATGGCAGACAGAGCCATATAAATGTAAGCGAATTATCTGCCAGGTTAGGCCGTGACCCTCCCGTTCGCATGAAAAGTCGAGGGAAAGTTATCTGGTTCCATGTCCAACGTGGATATGGGTTCGTTGAGTGTGTTGACCCAAAGCGAGACATCTTCGTCCACTACACCGCCATCCAGAAGAGTGACCCGTGGAAATTATACCGAAGCCTGAGGGCTGGCGAGATGGTAGAATTTGACATCGTCAGAGGCGAGAAGGGCCTCCAAGCAGCAAATGTCACTGGCCCTGGTGGTACTCCTGTTCGAGGCAACAGATACGCGTCAAGAAACAAGCGGCATGGGAGCCACCCACGTCACCTCAGCCATCCCCAAGACCAACCTCAGGGGAATGGTATGCACTCCAAGAAAACAGCACACGTGGCAGGAGACACAAAGGAGGGGCCGTATGTATGTAGCCAGCGCTACTCTCATACCCGAGCGCAGAACGGGCTGATGACAGAGGACCCGTCACAAGGCGAAGTACACCCTAAATGGAAAACCCGCCCTTATATGGCCACTAAGGGACCTACGTCGACAACCAGGAGCTACCAGGTGGGAGATCCAGATGGAACCCAACAGCAGCGGATCCATCGCAACCATCATAAGTCACACCCCAACCGAATCCAGTTGCCCCTCAAGTCAAGCAGCAAAGTGAGCGATAATGGTGGCCAGAATCTCGTCCTGAGCATGTTGCAGAGTACAGTGGAGCTGTCACCGAATGGGGGGTGGGCAACATTCCTCCCAACAGGGGTGCTGCCGTTGTGGTATAGAGCGTAGTCATACTCAGATAAATGTAATCGAATTGTGTCATTCCTCATGTTATTGTGTGTATATATATGTGGATTGTTCGTTTACAATGGCACGGTTGTAACTGTTTGCAAGTTGCTTGTTCTACTGAAAAAGTTGGACTGGGAAAGAGACTTTACTTATTCGGAACTTCGAACAGTTCGGGCTTGTTTCTTCGGTAACGTGGCGTGAGGACACGACCACGAAAAAGTACGGGCGGATGTAAGCCCCAGAAGAGGAAGGGGTTAATTGGAGACCCGGCAGGCACACTCCAGCGCGCGCGGGGTTAATACCCCCTGGTCCGGCGCTGCGTGATGGACAGGGAGAAAGACTAACCTGATTGGAGGGGAGCAGGAGGAAGAGGCAGGCCGACGGGGAGAAGGAAGGGTCCCAGGAGGAAAACGCGGGTGAAGTGTGCAGCAGCGTGGAACGTGAATGGAGGAGAGAGGAAGAAGCGCCCGCCGGAGAAGAGACCGAGGAGTCAGCTGACGTCAGCGTGACCCCCGCCGACCTCCAGCAGCAGGTACAGTGAGACGCAGCACCCGGGGACGCAGGAGCCAGGCAAGAGAGGGAGCGCGGAGAGGATCGTGACCCCCGCTGACCTCCCTGCCTGTTAGCCGCGCCGGCCACGCACAGTAAGGGAGAATTCCCACAGCGGCAGCCACTCATTAGCCGCATCCTTAGTGTGGGGGAATGGCGACCCCCGCTGACCCCACTGCCCAAGAGCTGCAGAAAGACACACGGGGAGGCTGTGACCCCCGCCGACCTCCCTGCTTACCAGCCACACCAGCAACACAGGGAGAGCGAGCCTGAGAGCCTCAGCATGACAGGCACTGGTTTGAGGGAGAGAAAAGAAGAGAGAAGCCATCTCCTCAAGCCAGCTGAATCAGCCCAAAGTCCACGTCGGCTAAAAGTGTAAGTCTGCCCCTGGGGCAAATAATACTGACATCTCTGTGCAGAGAGAAGGGGGGACACGTGCAGATAGACTTTTCCCTTGTGGTACTGACTGAGTAGCCCGTTAGGCCATCTAGCCATTCAACTCTACATACTAGGAATCTGTCAGGCAACTCGAACTGGCCTAGCTATATACTGTTGTTGAGAACATATCCCTAGTAAGGCCCTTCTCGCTCTTTTTACCTAGGCAAGGAAACACAAGCCACTATAAGGGCCACGGAGGCCTCCTTGCCATATTGCTAAACTAACTTTACCAATGAATGAGAGGGATCTTGCTTGGAACAATACTGCCACCCAGTGGTTAGAGAACTAAATAGCGATCTCCTGTAGAATACCCCGGAACCGCAATCAAGTGCTTCAAGCCCTATGCATAGGCCCCTCATCTGGACTGACCGGTCTTAGGTAATAGAGAGTGTACCCGGGTACCCAGAGTAGGTTGTGTATCGATCATATGGTAATCTGTTAAAACTAAACATTACTGTCACAGTTTGTGGTGAGGTTCACTCGCATTCGGTCCTATTGCCGTGTTCAGCGGTAATGGTGGATCCGCTCGCCGGTCCAGTAGAGATTAGTATTGGTTCCTTGAAGTACAGTGAGGAGCCGGGTACGGAGTAACTTAGAGTTACCAGTAGCTCCATAGCCCTTTTATGGTACATCACTGTGGGCCGCATAGTATTGAATGTGATAATGCTGTTTTTGCCTAGCATAGGTTATATTGCATTTGTTGTATTGTGAAATTACTGTTACATCACTACGTAAAAGAGGTTGATGCTTTATGTGGCCGTTGTAGAATAAAAGGTCAACCTAACTCTGTGTCGACTGCTCTGTGTCATCATCCTGTATCCCGAGAAGACTCCCGACTGGAACCCGACAGATCGGGGAAGCACGACCTCACCGCATCCAAAAAGGTAACCCTCTTCAGGTGTCTACAGTTCTCTGGCGTCACGAACAGGATATAGTCGACGCGGAGTATAATCTGATACCAGGATGGACGCAGTACAGGTCGGGGGTGGACAGCCACCCGTCGTGGCCTCCAACGGCGACCAACAGGCTGCCCCTGCATTGGCAGTACCTGCTCCAGCAGCGACCCCTCATGCTCCCATCACCCTACCCTACTACTTCGGGGCCCCATGGATGCTGACCTACAGTGGGGACCCCAACAAGGGCGCCACGTTCACAGCGTTTAAGAACCAACTGAAGGCCATACACCAGCTCTACACCCCGAGTGAAGAACAGAGGGTACAAATTCTAATCGGCCAACTCAGGGCTCCGCCCTCAGTGAGGTCGAATCGTGGGCCGACGACCAAAAGACAGGCACCGACGAGATTCTGAATCGGCTGGCCACGATCTTCGAGACCGCCACCCTCCCGGAGCTGAAGGTGCAACTCTACGGTCGGAAACAAAGGCCGGGCGAAACCCTCCGGGATTTCGCCCTGAGTCTACAGGCGACCCTGAAACTCATACAAGCGGCTGACAAAGATGAAATTCGCAATGGCGACGAAGCCCTTACCATACAGTTCATCGAAGGAGTATCAAACCCCACCATTAAGACCCAGCTACGGCTCCTGAAGATGCAAATGCCGGGTAAATCCTTTGCCGATTTTAAAAACACCGCCATTGTCACCATCGGGAACCACTCCGACCCTGAGGTGGAGTATCCGGAGATGGTGGGGTTTCGAGGACCAGCGGCAACAAACCCAGAACAGCCTGGGAAGCCAAGGGACCGGGCCATACAGCATAGCCAGCAGTCATCGGGAGACCCCGGTCAGTCCCTCCAGCGCCAGGTAGAAGACCTAGCCATTGAGATGGCCGCGATGCAGCGAGAGATGCGCCAGGTAGCACGGCAAACTGCGTCGGACAGCGAGGGAGCCAGATGGAAGGCAGAACGACAGCAGTCAAACCGAAACCAATGGGAGCCACCTCGGGAGTCTGGTCGAGGGGCAACCAATCCGTTTGACTACCAAGACCGACCCATTTGCCAGCGGTGTCAAGAAGTGGAGCACGTTGAAAGGGCCTGTCCAACTGATCCTTTAAACTCCAATGCCCCGAGGGTGAGGGCCGAACCTCGGGGAGAACAGGAAGAGAAGGTCCAGGTGAAGACGGGCAGACCTACTATGGCAGACAGAGCCATATAAATGTAAGCGAATTATCTGCCAGGTTAGGCCGTGACCCTCCCGTTCGCATGAAAAGTCGAGGGAAAGTTATCTGGTTCCATGTCCAACGTGGATATGGGTTCGTTGAGTGTGTTGACCCAAAGCGAGACATCTTCGTCCACTACACCGCCATCCAGAAGAGTGACCCGTGGAAATTATACCGAAGCCTGAGGGCTGGCGAGATGGTAGAATTTGACATCGTCAGAGGCGAGAAGGGCCTCCAAGCAGCAAATGTCACTGGCCCTGGTGGTACTCCTGTTCGAGGCAACAGATACGCGTCAAGAAACAAGCGGCATGGGAGCCACCCACGTCACCTCAGCCATCCCCAAGACCAACCTCAGGGGAATGGTATGCACTCCAAGAAAACAGCACACGTGGCAGGAGACACAAAGGAGGGGCCGTATGTATGTAGCCAGCGCTACTCTCATACCCGAGCGCAGAACGGGCTGATGACAGAGGACCCGTCACAAGGCGAAGTACACCCTAAATGGAAAACCCGCCCTTATATGGCCACTAAGGGACCTACGTCGACAACCAGGAGCTACCAGGTGGGAGATCCAGATGGAACCCAACAGCAGCGGATCCATCGCAACCATCATAAGTCACACCCCAACCGAATCCAGTTGCCCCTCAAGTCAAGCAGCAAAGTGAGCGATAATGGTGGCCAGAATCTCGTCCTGAGCATGTTGCAGAGTACAGTGGAGCTGTCACCGAATGGGGGGTGGGCAACATTCCTCCCAACAGGGGTGCTGCCGTTGTGGTATAGAGCGTAGTCATACTCAGATAAATGTAATCGAATTGTGTCATTCCTCATGTTATTGTGTGTATATATATGTGGATTGTTCGTTTACAATGGCACGGTTGTAACTGTTTGCAAGTTGCTTGTTCTACTGAAAAAGTTGGACTGGGAAAGAGACTTTACTTATTCGGAACTTCGAACAGTTCGGGCTTGTTTCTTCGGTAACGTGGCGTGAGGACACGACCACGAAAAAGTACGGGCGGATGTAAGCCCCAGAAGAGGAAGGGGTTAATTGGAGACCCGGCAGGCACACTCCAGCGCGCGCGGGGTTAATACCCCCTGGTCCGGCGCTGCGTGATGGACAGGGAGAAAGACTAACCTGATTGGAGGGGAGCAGGAGGAAGAGGCAGGCCGACGGGGAGAAGGAAGGGTCCCAGGAGGAAAACGCGGGTGAAGTGTGCAGCAGCGTGGAACGTGAATGGAGGAGAGAGGAAGAAGCGCCCGCCGGAGAAGAGACCGAGGAGTCAGCTGACGTCAGCGTGACCCCCGCCGACCTCCAGCAGCAGGTACAGTGAGACGCGGCACCCGGGGACGCAGGAGCCAGGCAAGAGAGGGAGCGCGGAGAGGATCGTGACCCCCGCTGACCTTCCTGCCTGTTAGCCGCGCCGGCCACGCACAGTAAGGGAGAATTCCCACAGCGGCAGCCACTCATTAGCCGCATCCTTAGTGTGGGGGAATGGCGACCCCCGCTGACCCCACTGCCCAAGAGCTGCAGAAAGACACACGGGGAGGCTGTGACCCCCGCCGACCTCCCTGCTTACCAGCCACACCAGCAACACAGGGAGAGCGAGCCTGAGAGCCTCAGCATGACAGGCACTGGTTTGAGGGAGAGAAAAGAAGAGAGAAGCCATCTCCTCAAGCCAGCTGAATCAGCCCAAAGTCCACGTCGGCTAAAAGTGTAAGTCTGCCCCTGGGGCAAATAATACTGACATCTCTGTGCAGAGAGAAGGGGGGACACGTGCAGATAGACTTTTCCCTTGTGGTACTGACTGAGTAGCCCGTTAGGCCATCTAGCCATTCAACTCTACATACTAGGAATCTGTCAGGCAACTCGAACTGGCCTAGCTATATACTGTTGTTGAGAACATATCCCTAGTAAGGCCCTTCTCGCTCTTTTTACCTAGGCAAGGAAACACAAGCCACTATAAGGGCCACGGAGGCCTCCTTGCCATATTGCTAAACTAACTTTACCAATGAATGAGAGGGATCTTGCTTGGAACAATACTGCCACCCAGTGGTTAGAGAACCAAATAGCGATCTCCTGTAGAATACCCCGGAACCGCAATCAAGTGCTTCAAGCCCTATGCATAGGCCCCTCATCTGGACTGACCGGTCTTAGGTAATAGAGAGTGTACCCGGGTACCCAGAGTAGGTTGTGTATCGATCATATGGTAATCTGTTAAAACTAAACATTACTGTCACAGTTTGTGGTGAGGTTCACTCGCATTCGGTCCTATTGCCGTGTTCAGCGGTAATGGTGGATCCGCTCGCCGGTCCAGTAGAGATTAGTATTGGTTCCTTGAAGTACAGTGAGGAGCCGGGTACGGAGTAACTTAGAGTTACCAGTAGCTCCATAGCCCTTTTATGGTACATCACTGTGGGCCGCATAGTATTGAATGTGATAATGCTGTTTTTGCCTAGCATAGGTTATATTGCATTTGTTGTATTGTGAAATTACTGTTACATCACTACGTAAAAGAGGTTGATGCTTTATGTGGCCGTTGTAGAATAAAAGGTCAACCTAACTCTGTGTCGACTGCTCTGTGTCATCATCCTGTATCCCGAGAAGACTCCCGACTGGAACCCGACAGATCGGGGAAGCACGACCTCACCGCATCCAAAAAGGTAACCCTCTTCAGGTGTCTACACAACTTTCTAGTCCTGGAGCTGGACCTTTAAGCACTTTGCCCTGATGGATGGCTGCAATACCAGATATCGGTTCTGGAGCAAAATACCAACAGGGATGAATGATTACTGCAAGTACTACTGCAGGACAGATGAGCCGGATGTCACATCGGGACACAATAGTGTAATGGAAAGAACTCTGCAGGAGACAGTAGTGGAAAACTAAAGGTGCTGCATAACTTAACAACCAGGCACTTGAGTGGTTAACAGTCTGAAGTCTGTAGTGTTTGCAGTGGACTGAGATTCCACAGGTGTGTAATCACAGCAATCCAACCCACACTGAAGATATGGCAGACAGAACAGAGCAAGGCTTGGAAAACTCTGACAACCTTGCAATTTGAAGGTATGAGCTGAGCAGTCTGTTAGATCATTATGAGAAAAGACAGGATCATGACAGGGACTAATTGAATACACCCCCCATTTTGATGAAAATATAAAATATACCGTTTACATTTCCATGTATGATCCCATATATTTTGTAATGGAGAAGGAAAGTCAGGGTTACACCATAAAGCAGGAATGTCCAAACTAGCCCGCCAGCTGATGTGAAACTACAAGTCCCATCATGCCTTGCCACAGTTTTGTTATTAGGGAATGTTAAAACTATGGCAAGGCATGCTGGGATGTGTAGTATCACAACCAGGGGCAGATTTAGGGATGGGGGCGCCCCTAGGCACAACAATAATGTTTACTAAGTAGGACAGTTTATAGGGGCAGTATCTGCATGTCCTATCCATTTACACTCTATTTAAGATGGAATATAGTACAGTACAGAGGATATTTTGCAGTTATTGGTACATTTTGGGCTGACAGTACTATCACAGGTATCCAAGTGCCGCCCCTAAACATGTGCCACGGCTCTGATCACAACAGCTGGAGGGCCACAGTTTGCCTAAAGATATATAATCGGATACACTGTTCTTTAGTGAAAGTCATTTAGAAATGGCTTTGTAGGCATTGTAAGTATCCTGGAAGAGGAGGTGGTTATATGGGTGTTTAGGTATTTGTGATGTATGGAAGTGTAGCATACTGTACCTCCGAACATGACCCTCTACAGGAGGGACACCATGCTCTGTTTCTGGACTTACTTCTTAATGTATGATTGTCATCACCTGTTTTAAACAGGTTAATGGATAAGAAAGGTATTTCAACATAGGTGATGGCAATAATAAATTAAGAGGGAAGTCCAGAAACAGAGCAATCTGTCCCTCCTGGAGAGGGTCATGTTGGAAGGTATGGTGTAGGAGTGTTGAAATAAAATTTCTTCTAGATATTCCTTAAGGCCCATACACACTGGGCGATTTTGAGCTAAAAATCGCTCAAAACACCAAGTTTGAGTGGCTTTCAGCTCAAAGCCGCCCAGTATGTACGGCCCGGCGATGAGCGTTGCTGCACGATCCTGCATCACCGCCGGGATTTGAGGACGGCTTTATTATATTAATAAATAATGTTATTAATTATATAAGTCTTTAACACCCTCTCCCAACCAAATTTGTAGCAGGACCCCCACCAAACCCCCACCCCATCAATGATTATTGTTATTTATTAAATGTATGTACAATGCTTTTACTGAAATGTAAAATGCACCTTGATAGGCAGGCAGCAAGCAGCAGCACAGCACTTACACAGTGTGTATTAATAACATGGCTTCGTCCCTCTCTTTCTCATCAGCCTCCTCCACAGCCAGCGTTATAAGCTTGGGATGGAGTGATGCTGATGACACTGCTGAAGGAGGAGGGACAGCACGGGGAGTGTCCTCCTGATTTCTGCACTGCCCGGCCAGCTCCTCTTCACAGCCGACTGAGCCGAGCAGCAGCTGCAGGGAGGACACAGGTGACAGGAGCAGTAAGACATCATCGGGTAGCAGGTGGCTGCAGCCGGGTGAGCAGGCGCCGGGCATCACACACTGACACACACAATCAGACGAGCACAGTGAGTGAGTCCCAGGGTTCATTTGCAGTGCGCGCCGCCACCCTGCACCCCCTTGGCGCCCGGAGCTCATGCTCCACTGGCTCCGTCCTCCCTACGCCCCTGGTGCTGACGGCTTGCTGTCACAGCCCATACGGTCAGTATTCAACTGAACCCCTGCCCACGCCGTTTCGATGTTGCTAGGTTTTTGCACCTTTCAAAACCTGTGCAGTTCTTCCTTCCTACCTAGGGTATCACTGTCTGCTTTGGTGCTTTTAGTACAGTCTGGTCTGTATTGAGGTACAGAACCAACTTTTCTAGAAATACCATATCAGAGAGTGACACCCCAGGTGGAAGGAGGAACTGCACGGGTTTTGAAAGGTGCAGGGTGCTAAAATGAACATTAGAATCCTCTCCGAGGGTTCCCCTGGAATATTGAATATGGTGAGCAGGGGTCACTGGTTTTCGGCGATCCCCGCCGTTTAGCCCCCTCGCCGGCCACGTTAAATACTGCCTAATGAGATGATCTTGGCAAGACTTCTCCTTTAGATGGGATTACAACCCAATAACCAGGGCCGGCGCTACCCACTCAGCAGCTACTGCAAAGCAGGGAGGCGCCATGCTGAAAAGGTGCTCCCTCCCTCCCTGCTCTGCTAAAGCTGCCTCAGCCCTCACTGTCACTGCCTCCTGCACGCCGCCTGCAGCGCCTGTCTGACAGCGGGCGGGCGGCAGTATAAAGAGCTGCTCCCTGCACTGCGAGTGCACACAGCCTGCACGCCGCCCGCAGTGCCTGCCTGACATCGGGCGGCAGTATGGAGAGGCTGAGCAGCTCCCTGCACCGCGCACACACTGTCCTCCTCCTGTGACCTGCCCCCTCTTCCTCACGGACATTTGCACTGAGGCATGTAGCCCTGTCTGTGAATGCCTGGATGACATGTCTTGTCCAGATCCGCCCCCTACCCATTGCTCCCTGTGCCTGTTAGCTGTCAATCAAATGACGAACAGGCAGCAGAGCTGCCTCCCATTCCTTCTCTCTTCTCAGTGTGCTGTACCAGTGCCGCTGCCAGTCCTCAACACTCCGCCCCCTCTATCTCCTCCCCTCTTCTTCCATCTCCTCCTTCTCTCCCCTCCTTTCCCCCTCAGTCACGAGAGGGGTGTAATGGCGTCCTCCGCGTCCTGCCTACGCAGATAGAAGAGGAGGGACTGCACAAGAGATAAACAGCAAAAGAACAGTGAGTCTTTTTTTATTATACCTGTTTATAACAATTTTTTTAATAATTGTAGATTTTTTTTATATTAATTTAGACACTTTTTAAATAATGGGCTGGGTTATGTGCCTAAAGGTGGCCATACACACTGCAATAGCAGCGTGCGATGCGATGTGTGCTCCTGCGGGCATGGCACAGTACAAAAAGTATGTGCTGCACATACTTTTTGTACTGCTTTCGGATCGCATCACATACATGCCGTGCGATGCGATCTAGCCCATAACGTATGCGATTCTCGCAGCGTGTATGGGCACCTTTTAGTGCCTGCAACATTTTGCGGACACAGCACTGAGATGGTGTATGCATACATGTACATGCACCCGAGATCCTCCATAGGATTGCATGTTGCATCCGCTCCCACAATCGGGCTGCAGCTTGTTGTATGTACGGCCCGGCGATGAGCGTTGCTGCACGATCCTGCAGCACCGCCGGGATTTGAGGATGGCTTTATTATATTAATAAATAATGTTATTAATTATATAAGTCTTTAACACCCTCTCCCAACCAAATTTGTAGCAGGACCCCCACCAAACCCCCACCCCATCAATGATTATTGTTATTTATTAAATGTATGTACAATGCTTTTACTGAAATGTAAAATGCACCTTGATAGGCAGGCAGCAAGCAGCAGCACAGCACTTACACAGTGTGTATTAATAACATGGCTTCGTCCCTCTCTTTCTCATCAGCCTCCTCCACAGCCAGCGTTATAAGCTTGGGATGGAGTGATGCTGATGACACTGCTGAAGGAGGAGGGACAGCACGGGGAGTGTCCTCCTGATTTCTGCACTGCCCGGCCAGCTCCTCTTCACAGCCGACTGAGCCGAGCAGCAGCTGCAGGGAGGACACAGGTGACAGGAGCAGTAAGACATCATCGGGTAGCAGGTGGCTGCAGCCGGGTGAGCAGGTGCCGGGCATCACACACTGACACACACAATCAGACGAGCACAGTGAGTGAGTCCCAGGGTTCATTTGCAGTGCGCGCCGCCACCCTGCACCCCCTCGGCGCCCGGAGCTCATGCTCCACTGGCTCCGTCCTCCCTACGCCCCTGGTGCTGACGGCTTGCTGTCACAGCCCATACGGTCAGTATTCAACTGAACCCCTGCCCACGCCGTTTCGATGTTGCTAGGTTTTTGCACCTTTCAAAACCTGTGCAGTTCTTCCTTCCTACCTAGGGTATCACTGTCTGCTTTGGTGCTTTTAGTACAGTCTGGTCTGTATTGAGGTACAGAACCAACTTTTCTAGAAATACCATATCAGAGAGTGACACCCCAGGTGGAAGGAGGAACTGCACGGGTTTTGAAAGGTGCAGGGTGCTAAAATGAACATTAGAATCCTCTCCGCGGGTTCCCCTGGAATATTGAATATGGTGAGCAGGGGTCACTGGTTTTCGGCGATCCCCGCCGTTTAGCCCCCTCGCCGGCCACGTTAAATACTGCCTAATGAGATGATCTTGGCAAGACTTCTCCTTTAGATGGGATTACAACCCAATAACCAGGGCCGGCGCTACCCACTCAGCAGCTACTGCAAAGCAGGGAGGCGCCATGCTGAAAAGGTGCTCCCTCCCTCCCTGCTCTGCTAAAGCTGCCTCAGCCCTCACTGTCACTGCCTCCTGCACGCCGCCTGCAGCGCCTGTCTGACAGCGGGAGGGCGACAGTATAAAGAGCTGCTCCCTGCACTGAGAGTGCACACAGCCTGCACGCCGCCCGCAGTGCCTGCCTGACATCGGGCGGCAGTATGGAGAGGCTGAGCAGCTCCCTGCACCGCGCACACACTGTCCTCCTCCTGTGACCTGCCCCCTCTTCCTCACGGACATTTGCACTGAGGCATGTAGCCCTGTCTGTGAATGCCTGGATGACATGTCTTGTCCAGATCCGCCCCCTACCCATTGCTCCCTGTGCCTGTTAGCTGTCAATCAAATGACGAACAGGCAGCAGCGCTGCCTCCCATTCCTTCTCTCTTCTCAGTGTGCTGTACCAGTGCCGCTGCCAGTCCTCAACACTCCGCCCCCTCTATCTCCTCCCCTCTTCTTCTATCTCCTCCTTCTCTCCCCTCCTTTCCCCCTCAGTCACGAGAGGGGTGTAATGGCGTCCTCCGCGTCCTGCCTACGCAGATAGAAGAGGAGGGACTGCACAAGAGATAAACAGCAAAAGAACAGTGAGTCTTTTTTTATTATACCTGTTTATAACAATTTTTTTAATAATTGTAGATTTTTTTTATATTAATTTAGACACTTTTTAAATAATGGGCTGGGTTATGTGCCTAAAGGTGGCCATACACACTGCAATAGCAGCGTGCGATGCGATGTGTGCTCCTGCGGGCATGGCACAGTACAAAAAGTATGTGCTGCACATACTTTTTGTACTGCTTTCGGATCGCATCACATACATGCCGTGCGATGCGATCTAGCCCATAACGTATGCGATTCTCGCAGCGTGTATGGGCACCTTTTAGTGCCTGCAACATTTTGCGGACACAGCACTGAGATGGTGTATGCATACATGTACATGCACCCGAGATCCTCCATAGGATTGCATGTTGCATCCGCTCCCACAATCGGGCTGCAGCTTGTTGTATGTACGGCCCGGCGATGAGCGTTGCTGCACGATCCTGCAGCACCGCCGGGATTTGAGGATGGCTTTATTATATTAATAAATAATGTTATTAATTATATAAGTCTTTAACACCCTCTCCCAACCAAATTTGTAGCAGGACCCCCACCAAACCCCCACCCCATCAATGATTATTGTTATTTATTAAATGTATGTACAATGCTTTTACTGAAATGTAAAATGCACCTTGATAGGCAGGCAGCAAGCAGCAGCACAGCACTTACACAGTGTGTATTAATAACATGGCTTCGTCCCTCTCTTTCTCATCAGCCTCCTCCACAGCCAGCGTTATAAGCTTGGGATGGAGTGATGCTGATGACACTGCTGAAGGAGGAGGGACAGCACGGGGAGTGTCCTCCTGATTTCTGCACTGCCCGGCCAGCTCCTCTTCACAGCCGACTGAGCCGAGCAGCAGCTGCAGGGAGGACACAGGTGACAGGAGCAGTAAGACATCATCGGGTAGCAGGTGGCTGCAGCCGGGTGAGCAGGTGCCGGGCATCACACACTGACACACACAATCAGACGAGCACAGTGAGTGAGTCCCAGGGTTCATTTGCAGTGCGCGCCGCCACCCTGCACCCCCTCGGCGCCCGGAGCTCATGCTCCACTGGCTCCGTCCTCCCTACGCCCCTGGTGCTGACGGCTTGCTGTCACAGCCCATACGGTCAGTATTCAACTGAACCCCTGCCCACGCCGTTTCGATGTTGCTAGGTTTTTGCACCTTTCAAAACCTGTGCAGTTCTTCCTTCCTACCTAGGGTATCACTGTCTGCTTTGGTGCTTTTAGTACAGTCTGGTCTGTATTGAGGTACAGAACCAACTTTTCTAGAAATACCATATCAGAGAGTGACACCCCAGGTGGAAGGAGGAACTGCACGGGTTTTGAAAGGTGCAGGGTGCTAAAATGAACATTAGAATCCTCTCCGCGGGTTCCCCTGGAATATTGAATATGGTGAGCAGGGGTCACTGGTTTTCGGCGATCCCCGCCGTTTAGCCCCCTCGCCGGCCACGTTAAATACTGCCTAATGAGATGATCTTGGCAAGACTTCTCCTTTAGATGGGATTACAACCCAATAACCAGGGCCGGCGCTACCCACTCAGCAGCTACTGCAAAGCAGGGAGGCGCCATGCTGAAAAGGTGCTCCCTCCCTCCCTGCTCTGCTAAAGCTGCCTCAGCCCTCACTGTCACTGCCTCCTGCACGCCGCCTGCAGCGCCTGTCTGACAGCGGGAGGGCGGCAGTATAAAGAGCTGCTCCCTGCACTGAGAGTGCACACAGCCTGCACGCCGCCCGCAGTGCCTGCCTGACATCGGGCGGCAGTATGGAGAGGCTGAGCAGCTCCCTGCACCGCGCACACACTGTCCTCCTCCTGTGACCTGCCCCCTCTTCCTCACGGACATTTGCACTGAGGCATGTAGCCCTGTCTGTGAATGCCTGGATGACATGTCTTGTCCAGATCCGCCCCCTACCCATTGCTCCCTGTGCCTGTTAGCTGTCAATCAAATGACGAACAGGCAGCAGCGCTGCCTCCCATTCCTTCTCTCTTCTCAGTGTGCTGTACCAGTGCCGCTGCCAGTCCTCAACACTCCGCCCCCTCTATCTCCTCCCCTCTTCTTCTATCTCCTCCTTCTCTCCCCTCCTTTCCCCCTCAGTCACGAGAGGGGTGTAATGGCGTCCTCCGCGTCCTGCCTACGCAGATAGAAGAGGAGGGACTGCACAAGAGATAAACAGCAAAAGAACAGTGAGTCTTTTTTTATTATACCTGTTTATAACAATTTTTTTAATAATTGTAGATTTTTTTTATATTAATTTAGACACTTTTTAAATAATGGGCTGGGTTATGTGCCTAAAGGTGGCCATACACACTGCAATAGCAGCGTGCGATGCGATGTGTGCTCCTGCGGGCATGGCACAGTACAAAAAGTATGTGCTGCACATACTTTTTGTACTGCTTTCGGATCGCATCACATACATGCCGTGCGATGCGATCTAGCCCATAACGTATGCGATTCTCGCAGTGTGTATGGGCACCTTTTAGTGCCTGCAACATTTTGCGGACACAGCACTGAGATGGTGTATGCATACATGTACATGCACCCGAGATCCTCCATAGGATTGCATGTTGCATCCGCTCCCACAATCGGGCTGCAGCTTGTTGCAATGGAAATGTGAAAGGGCGCAAAATTTATGGTTTGCAGGAGGGCGCCGGACGCCCTAGCACTGGCCCTGCCAATAACATCATGTCATCTACTAATAATGTAATTTTTTGTTCTGGATTACCTCTCTGAATTATGAGAGGGCAAGGTTAATAGCCATTAGAGAGGATTTTGTATGTGCGATTAGAGTATAATATCTATGTGAGCAGCCAAAGTCACTAAAGTTTTCTCTGCATCCAGCAGTCTCAAAACTCCCAGAGATAATGGAGATTCTTGCCACTGGGTACATAGCCCTGAAAGTGCTCCTCCACCACCTGTCACCTTAAGCTTCAGGGCAGTATTCATTGAGGCTGATTCGCCATGTTCTACGGCGAATGTGTGCTATTTTCGTGCTCTAAGGTGAATCTTTTTACTGAAAAAGTGAATCACCCTATTCAACGTGCAATATTCCCTGATGGCGAACAGTGAATGACGGACAATTCGCCGTCTGATAGTCTCTGCAATTTGCTGTGGTTTTTCAATGTGATTCACCGTGAGTGTATTCAATAAAAAGATGGCGAATTGCTTTCGAAGTGATTTTCGCCGTGTGTCACCCTGTAGCCATCGCCATCTTCTTGGGGGGGGGAGCCCTCTTCCCCCCACATACATTCTGGGGCAGGCAGAGAGACTTCCATCTCCCTGCCTGCCGCCGCCCCTGGCTCTCTGCGGCATCCACCACAGGGGTTAAGAATCGCCGCCAGGGGCAGCAAGCCCCTGCGGCATTGAATAGTGTGACAGCGAAGGCGATATATCATATGCAATACTATTCACCGCTGCCGGAGGCTGTCCACTCCATCAGAATTCATCCAATCTCTGAACTAATGCACACAGGACATCCCATCAGATTGGAGACAAAACACATACGATTTGTCACTCTTCATTCGATTTCTTGGCCCGATCTGTTGGAATCGGATGAAAAGTGACCAAATTGCACTAGTTTATGGCCACCTTTTAAATTGTATTATTTACCAACTAAGATATTAGATCTGCTGGTTTAATTAACTTTACATCAATTAATTTATAATCCTGTGCAAGATAAATCTGCTCTTTGTAGTGAGTCCAAGTGTGAGCAGAAATGTGGGGCTGCAAAAGCGGTCAGCCGGTACCCAACCAGCGGCATCACCATGTGATCCAGTGGTCCAATTTGGTTTAGACAGGCATGCGTGTGATATAGAGGGCACAAGGGAACCACTACCATCAGCAGCATGAGGCTGCAGCGACTCCCATTGGACCCTTTCCCCAGCGTGATTTGAGTGTGGTGCAGCAAAAGTGGTCAGTGGAGATCTGACCAGCGGCATCTACGTGGGATCTGGAAATCAATGCTGGTCTGGTGTGGACAAAGCACAGGGGGCTCCAGGACGCTACCACTGCCAGCAGTGTGAGATTGCAGCAGCACTGGGCAGACACTGCCCACAGCACGATTGAGGTAAGTAGCCACCAAATGCCCCTATCACTGACCTGAGGGGGCAGAAAAGGTGTCTCCATGGCATGTCCAGGTGGTTAAGGATGCTCAGCAAGTTGAAGCAATAGTAAGTGAAGTAAGTTTGAACAGAGCTGTGAATCCATACTGCTGTTATCTTTGGTGTCCAAACCATGCCCAAGCTGTCTAACACTAATACCCCTTCTAAGTAAATAAACCTAATTCCCTTCCTGCAGCCTAAAACTAACCTCCCCCTCCCTGCAGCCTAAACCTAGCCCCTGCTTCCCTGGCCACCTGCTAGCCCATCTCCCATATTCACATCGGGATGCCTGCTGTTGTTATTCCAGTGTTGGCATCCTGATAGTATTTTAGGTTCCAGCGCCGGTCTCCTGATGGTAGTTGGGATGCCGGCATCAGTATATTGAATGTCAGCATCTTGACTGCCAGGATGCTGAGCACATCCCATATAATATTCTATTTACCTCCATATAATGCAGAGCTTCACAGAGACTGCCATATAATATTGCTTTGACTGACCTGTCATGTCCACATCCAGACCTATTGCTTTCCCATCCATCTCCACTTATTGCTTCACACTAGTTCTCCTTACCTGAGGACTTCTCATGGCAGGACCTTAGCCCAGCATTGCAAAGCCACTTTGTGAAGCAAGGAGGCAGTGGAATTACAGTGCTGGTTGATGCATGATATCTAGCATGTGTGACACGGCAGTCTCGTGTAACTGTACACACTGTTCTCTTAATGGCCAATAGCATCTACCAGTTTGTTTCACATATGGACTACAAATCGCGGAAGCTGAACAAATTGGCCCAGGCCGGCACGCAGTGTAAGCCAACCCAACAGGCAATGTAAGCCTTTATGGAATATGGGACCGGCCAAACCTTCGTGCTTTTCAGGTGGCCCAATCCACCTGCAGATAAGAACTCAGGAGCTCTTACTAAGCTGTTGGGCTTCCCACAGCCTCTCTTCAGTTTTTAAATGCTGCATGCATGAATTCAGCATCCATTCACCATAGTTCTGCTATGCAGGGCTGCGGAGAGAAAGTGGAACCTCACAAACTTATTCCCCCACTGGACACTGTTGGCTATGGGTGAGATGTGAGAATATTACATGAGAAGTGGGACTATTCTGCCACCATCAGGACACTTGGGAGTTATGCAACAAGACATTCTAACAGTGCTAGGATACAAAAACATAATAGAGAAATGGGTCCTTATTCTGGTCCATTCGCACTGCAATTGTTTTGTATTTTTGGTGCTGCCAACAGCAGTGCAGTATAATGGAGTCTGAGCTCTCAGACTCCACCGCACATGTGCAGATCACCAATTTTGACAGCGGTCATGCTGCCACCACTGAACTCTGGAGGGTACGTTTTTTAAAATAATAGGTGCAGCGTGTGGGCTCCCCTGGAACTTAGGGGCCCATGTGCACCACGCACACTGCACCCATGATAGGTGCTGCAGGAAATAAATATGTCTCCTACATGGATCTGTGATGTAGGTACTACATCTAAAGATGCAGCATTGAATAACCATTGCAACCTTAGCCAGCCAGTATTAGCCAAAATATACTCAGTCTGGTCGCCTGTACCCCTCTGCCGAGTCTAGGTAATCTGTGTCTGTGTGCCTACAAAACAGGAATGCCTCTCCCTTATTTTGTAGAATCATCCCAGTTTCATCCCCACAAATCTGAATCATGCCCAGTGTTACCGTTCTAGACTATCTCTGGACACTCATGTCTTAGATGGTTAAATAATTTATTAATAGAAACTGAATATTTTAGAAACGGCCCGGCACTCTCCCGTCGGGGTGCAGATAACCCAGGTGCCTTCTGGAAACAGTATGAAAACTCAACAACAAACCAAACAGCGGCAGTCAAGGAAAGTTTTTTCAGCGTGTATTATAGAAAACCAAATCCAACGATTCTTTGCCAAGGTGTGGGTAACATGAACTTTCCTTGAGTGCCGCTGTTTGGTTTGTTCGAGTTTAATAGAAACGGACAAATACTATTGGCCTTACATGAAGCCTTTCACCTGCCTGACACAAAATAATTTCCTCCCAAACGATCTTCCTACTTCAGTATAACCAGGCTTCCTGTTGTCTGAGCACTCTGGTGAGACACACATTATGCAGTGTCTGTGTGAGCAGCAGCAGAAAGCTGCTTATGATTATGATACTGACAATCAGACTGATGTACCAGAATGCTGTGCACATGATCCAGCAATTCTGACTTGTCAATCAAATAAAAAATGCTCAGAAAGGAAGTGTCAAGTTTGTGCTTTCTTTAACAGTATAGAGAATGTACAGGGAAGTCAGAAAAAGGAAGGTGAGGGATTGTGTGGCAGCAAGAGGCATGATGGAGGAGTCAATGTGTTTGGGTGACAGGGGTGTAACTAAGGTTGCCACCTCAGGCATCTTCGATTCCTGGAGATTTCCCCCCACCCTACCTTCATGTGCGCACGTGCTTCCGGAAAAGTGGGTGTGGTTTTGTAAACGGACGTGATCTCTTCGGGAAAGTGGGCGTGATCTCTAATACAGACATGTATTGAAGTCCCTATTGTTACATTTAATAACACATTTCCCCTACTGACCACTCCTACACAGAGATACCGCATACATCCCCCCCCCTCACCGTAACACCAGTGACAACAACTTCACAGCAACCTCCCCCACCCCCTCACTTCTCTAACATGAGTGAGGGTCCCTCATATTTTAGGTACCAGCACTAGGCTCCTGAGCTGTCCCTGGATCCCAAAATACAGGGGGGGGGGGGGGATTAGTGGGGTCCCCCGTATTTTAGGGACCAGTACCAGGCTCCACTAGCAGAACGTGCTATGCCATAGCTCACTCTAACTAGTCAGCCCAGGCCGGGAGCTTTTGTGGAGGTGAGGACCAGGTCCATAGCGCATAGCTTTTGTCAGTGGTGGGTTATAGGTACCAGCGGGCCTTTAATGGTCCACATGCTGATACCTGTAGTTCTTCCATGTACCAGCATGTGGGGCAGGCATGCCGGGACCTGTAGTCCTACTGGTAAAGGAAAATATTACAGTTTAAAACCAGCTATCAATGCTGCACCCATCGTGATACCTGTGATGTGGTGTGCAGGGGGTCTCCATCACATCCCAGGCTTTAGCGTCTGTCGCCGGCACCTCCTCCTCCACCCGGGAGCTGAAAGGATTTGACATTTTTCTAGGGGGAGGAGGAGTTTGACAGAGGATGGAACTGGGTCAGCGTCTGTGCCGGGCAGTGATAAGAAGCCCATAGGCTTCTATAGGGTATCGACATCCAATGGTGACGATACCCTGCCAGGCAAAGATGCGGTGGGCGAGTCTTAACACATTTGAAAATGCGGTAAAACCCCCAAAAACATCAAGAGGGGTTAGATTTAGGCACTAGGTGGGGGATAGGGTCAGGCTGCAGGGTTGAAGCATTAGGCTCAGGCTGTAGAAAGGAAGATTGACTGGGTGATGGGTGCGGCGAAGGGGAGGGTTAGTATACTTACCTGACCCATGTCAGGATTCTGACCGCATGTCATCTGTATGTATCCCCTTTGGTAAATGCGGTACTTGTGTAGTTTCACGGCGCCAGCATGAAACTACAATTTGTGTAGTTTCACGGGGCTCAGCGTGCGTCTGTCCCCTTGCGGGGCTTGCTTCGCTCGCCCACGCTGCGGGCTCAGTGGCTCGCTACGCTCGCCACGCTATCTAAAATAAACTCCATGCCAACATGGATAGTGGGTGTATGAGTTAGTTTATTTTAGATAGTTGTGGTGATCGTACAACCCGGAAGAAGCACGGCGCCATGCTGGTGCCGTGAAACTACACAAGTACCCCGAATGCTGATTCTGCATGCTGCAGATGGCTAAATCACAGCATAGCTGAGCCCTTCCAATTCACTATGGACTCTGGTCCGTGTAGCCTGGAAATTGTGTATGTGGGGCACCAAACTCCAACTTGCGTCCAGGTACAGTGGAGTAACTAGGGCTCTGCAACCCTTGGGTTATGCCACTGTACCTGGACGTAAGGATCCTGGGGAGGGCGCAGCTCATCGCTATTCTCCACCTGCCACCACCATTGCCCTGTGTGGTGTCAGCTCAGCTCCTTGGCTCCTGAGCAACGAACATTTAGAATATGGTGCCAGAACTTGCGGACCACCAACCAGAGTTAGCGATTGCCCGGCAGACCACAAGCTCTGATTGGCTCATGAGCCAGTGCTATATTTTAAATGTGCGTCAGCGCTGGTATGAGCCGCTCAGCGGCATAGAAGCTGAGCGCACACCACACAGGGTTGTGGCGGTGAGCGCTTTCCTCCTCTTCTCTCCATGCACTAATGTGGGTAATGGGCAGTACTGGGGGCTTAACTCCCACTTATGTTTCCATTGGTCAGCGTTTGAAGCCGAGAAAATCAGTCATTACTGTCTGGCCCGAGGGTGCCATGGCTATCCTGCAGGATAGGTTGGAGTTTACTGACTGGGAATTATTTGTTGAAGTCTACGGACATCAACAACTTAGTGAACATCGATACTCTGACAACTATGGTCCTAGGTTATTTGAATTGTAGTACTGAGAGTGTGACTGTCAGGAAGCAGATATGTTCATTTGCTAACGATAAACCCTGGATAAATGGGAAAGTCCGCTCCCTATAAGTAGAAAACCCTGGATAAATGGGAAAGTCCGCTCCCTACTAGTAGAAAACCAGACAAAAACAGACAAAAATTCCCTGCATTATGATCGTGACTCCTCATTAGGGGACACTTTAAATAATTTCTATGCCCGTTTTGATAGATCAACTGTGTCACAATCCCTTCCGGTAGAAAACTCGAAGGACGTAAGCCTTCTAGACGAGTTAAACGTGGAATCTGTTAGACAGTGTTTTGCTAGGACTAAGGGCCTTATTCTGCTTGGTACGGTGGGACCATATACGGGCGGATCGGGTTTTTTTTCATCTGCGCATGTGTAGCTTTCGCTATGCGCAGGTGCGGTGACCTCACACCGCTCAGGGACGGGTCTCTCCGTGCAAAAAAACCTGTCCGCAAGAGTATGGTCATTGTGGGCGGCATGGGGGCGTTTTTAAGGGAGTTGCCGGAATAATGAGGAAAACTGGGCGTAAACATGGGCATACACGGGGGTGTGCACAAAAAATGTACTGTGCTACAACTGCTCGATCAGCGAACGCAACGTGCTTTTTGGACCGAAAACAGGCGGACGCCAAAGATAGCTCAAGACCACCCCTAGAGATACCGCATGAGAGCGGACGCCTGGGTCTGCTAATTAATGCTGATGACTACACCTGAATGTAATAAGCAATGCTGCAGCCTATTAAGTAAAAATCATGATTTCACTGTGCTGCAAGCCACACACAGCCCTCAAACACATTGGAAACATATCTTTCTACACTTCTCTATATGTAAAGGTTGTTTTAATTTTAGGTAAGATTTATTCTAAGACCTGCTTATATATCTCAAGTTAGTTATTTTATAACCATCTACACCCATTCAGTAAGTGTTTTTGTATACTTTAAAAAGCAGGACACTCAATTCACAGAAGTCGACATGTGTCAACTTTTTCACTGTTACACCAACATAACTTTATTTAAAAGTAAACCAATGTGGGGACACATAGATAGTGATTAAAATGCAACTTTAGAACATAATAAATATACATGTAATGAGGGTTAAAATGTTGTTTTATTAGGGTGTTTATTAAGGTAGACAATTGAGTTATTAGAAAACAATTATTGAATAACAATTCGAATAATTAATTAAATGTCTTAATTATAGTTGAAAGGGAAGATTTGCAGTGCCATATATGTGAAGGGTATGCCACCCTGCACTCTCACGATTGGTGACACACGCTGAGTTTTCCATTGAAAAAAAAGGCGAGACCCGTCCATGCACTGTGGCGTACGCTCTGATATACGGAAGATGTCGGTGTAATAGGGTGAGAGTTTCAGAAAGTGAGAAATTTTGCGAGAGTTTTCCCATGTTTCTTAAAGCAGCCATCAATTACATGGCAAAATCAACCTGGTTTTGCAGTGTAATTGATTGCTGCTTTAAAAAACATGGGAAAACTCTCCCAAAATCTCACACTTTCTGAAACTCTCACCCTATTACATTTGGCCCAATGTGTTTTTTTATTTTATTTATTTTTTATTGTGTGTTTGGGGGGTCCAAAGCAGATTTGGTACTTGTGGAGTATCACGGCTCCCACAATCGCACCCGATTTTGCACCGAAATGCATTGAAATGTGTATTAAACTTGTGAAATGCCCCCAAATGCCATTTTTCATAGTGCACCACCCCCACTATCAATGTCAACCCGAAGCGTGGCGAGCGCAGCGAGCCCGCGAGGGGCGGCGGTACGCGTCCTACGACCTTTTCATACCCCCACTATCCACGTCGGCGTGGAGTTGAGATACCTTCACAGCTATACGCGTCCCCTCGCGGGCTTCACAGGTATCCGCGTCCCCTCGCTTCGGGCTCGGTGGCTCGCTGCGCTCGCCACACTATTCTATTCTCAACTCCACGCCGACGTGGATAGTGGGGGTATGAAAAGGTCGTAGGACGCGTACCGCCGCCCCTCGCGGGCTCGCTGCTCTCGCCACGCTTCGGGTTGACGTTGATAGTGGGGGTGGTGCACTATGAAAAATGGCATTTGGGGGCATTTCACTAGTTTAATACACATTTCAATGCATTCCGATGCATTTCAGTGCAAAATCGGGTGCCATCGCATCGCATGCCATCGTATGGCATCCGATGCGATCGCAAACGATTTTTGAGCAAAAATGCTTAAAAATCGTAATCGGGTGCCATCGCATCGCATCGTATGCCATCGTATGGCATCCGATGCGATCGCATACGATTTTTGAGCAAAAATGCTCAAAAATCGGTAAAAATCGTATCGCATCGTATGCCACTACATATGGCATACGATGGCATACGATGGGAGCCGTGATACTCCACAAGTACCGCAGATTTTTGCACCTGGGCTCACAACTCGCTAGTTCTGCCTCACATCGCTTTCATTGAGCCGGACCCTGGATGCAGGAGTCCTGTGTGGGCTGCTGCAGCCTGCCTGTTGCCCTTCCACTGTGCCCGCTGCTCCCCCTTTCACTGTGCACATCACTCCCTCTGCAGCACTGCAGGCTGTAGAGAGCAGCTACAAACCACTGGAGAGAACACACTGTGCACCGGCCAATTCAGAACAGGCTGCACCCAGCATACAGAGATTAAACTGTATAAGCGGTGCAGTACCTACTGGGGGTGTGTGTGTGTGTGTGATTGGGGGGGTGGTGGGTAAGCAAGCGGTGGTGTCTGGTCCCCTTTTAATATATTTTTACAAGTGGCTGGGATGGAGTGATAATATTAGACCGAGAGTGGGCCAATTGTGTGGCAATAAGCATGACAAATAGAGTGGCAATGACATTCTACATCTATCTATCTGTATATAAAATATATTTTAGGCATATATATCGAATAGATAGATGGGGTAGATGTATAAAGCAGTGAAATGAATGGTGAAATGTGCAGGTGGCAACCAATCAGATTGAAAGTGACATTTAACAAGTAAATTCTATAAAACTATGGGTAGGAGCTGATTGGTTCCCATGGGCAACTTCTCAACTCTTTAGGGATCCTGCATTTGTCAATTATAATAATAATAATAATAATAATTGGTTTGTTAATTTAGCCTATATAACAGTAATAGATACAGTAACTAGAATAAGTAGGATGTTTTGGCTGAGGGGTCACTTTTGTAGATGTAGGAACTAGTGGTAAGTGGATAGGCTGCACCTAATGTGCGCTAGGGACAGCCTGCCCATTAATGCTTGGCGCAGCTATCCCCTTCAATACCCCAGTAATTAGCAGCACAGGTGATGTATGAACAGCCTCCTAGGCATACATTGCCTGTTAAGCCACCCCGTCCACTTCCCCAGGCCAGGACTAGCATTTTTCTATTCCAAGAATAAAAGAGAGCGCACTGTGTTGATCTATTGATTTTTAATAAAAAATTAATTAAACATATAACCATACATATAAAATAATATCTATAAAAACAAGTGATATCCAGCAGTACAGTCACAATCCATCAATAATGTTGGCTCGCAATCATATAATTGAATCAATCTCCTTTGAAGTGAAAGGTCCTGTATCCATCAAATTTATTGAACCAGTTCAAATTATCTCCAGCCAATAAATGAGTGACTTTTTAGCAGCTTTAATTATGAGGTCCTTAAAGGCAGAGGAACTATATAAGTTTCCAAGTGGCTGCAAAACATTCTAGTTGTTATATTTACCATAGCCCGCATGGATATGTGAGTTTACGTCCGTGAGGAGTAGATGTTACTTGAATGGGAGATAAGCAGCCTTGTCCGCTACAACCAGCGGGGCTCTGTTGTGCTTGGAGCCTCCGTCGGGAGCAGACTATCAGTCTCCCGTCTCTCACTTAACCTCTCTGTGCCGAGGAAGGACGTCACTCACCGGCCTGTTAGTTGCTGCGGAGATTGCCGCGGGTCACTCCCAGCATGCGGCCTGAAGAAGCGGGCATCCAAGGACCAGGCTGGATCGAGTGGAAGAAGGAGCTGGCTTTGGGGGTAGTGAAGGTAGAGTTAGACGCAGTAATTTAAAGTGCTTGACGCGTTTCTCCGTCCACATTAGCTGACGGTTTCCTCAGAAGCTAGGAGTAGTAACATCTACTAACATCTACTCCTCACGGACGTAAAGTCACATATCTATGCGGGCTATTGTAAATATACCAACCTAGAATGTTTTGCATGCCACTTGGAAACTTATGAGGTCCTTAAAGGCACAGGAACTATATAATTAAAGCTGCTAAAAAGTCACTCATTTATTGGCTGGCGATAATTTGAACTGGTTCAATAAATTTGATGGATACAGAACCTTTCACTTCAAAGGAGATTGTGAGATTCAATTATATGATTGCGAGCCAACATAATTGATGGATTGTGACTGTACTGCTGGATATCAATTGTTTTTAGAGATATTATTTTATATGTATGGTTATATGTGTAATTAAGTTTTTATTAAAAATCAATAGATCAACACAGTGCGCTCTTTTATTCTTGTTTAGTCTGATTTTTGGTTGAATTGATCACCGTTGGGAGCAGCACATTTGGCTTTCTAGAGCTGTGATCATCTATATTTAATTTTAATTGAATTCATTATTTTTTGCGCCCGATATACATTGTGTGTGTGTATATTGGTCCAATTTTTCTATCCCCACTGCAGGGACAACACTAGACCTGCTGCTGGTCCGGGCTGCGCATGAGATCTCACTATAATAGAGAGATCTTGCGCATGCCCAGTGAGCCGGCTGGGGAGGGGGAGAGGTTTTTTTAAATGCGCAGCCCTGACGGGGCACCGATAAGGAGAGCAGTGGATCTACTTATTGGCAAAGGGGATGTTAATACATTAAGGAGGTACGGGTGCCCGCTTCTCTATGTTATGCAGGAGAAACGGGACACCATAATTGCAAAACTTAAAGTACATTTTAATACAACTATCCCACTGTCTGCCAGGGACAGATCTACTTTAAAGACCCAAACACACTGGGTGATTTTCAGCTGAAAGCCGCTCAGTTTAATCATTTGTGCAGCTTTCAGCTTGAAAGCTGCCCAGCGAGTATGGGGCATTGATGAGCGGTGATACGTGCTACCATATCATCGCTGCCCAGGCCACTCTTCTGTTACCCGATACCAGCATATGAGCAACGGAGTGGATGGCTTTCCATAGCATCCCACACCAGCCTATTTTTCCAGGCTGGTCCTTGGAATGACCCGGGACTAGCGCTTGTGTGAAAGGGTCCTGGGCCAAAATCCTGGCACCAATATCCTGGGATTTCAACCCTGCTAGCTAGCAGGGTTGCTCCCGGGACCAGCCCGGTATACAGGCTGGTGTGAAAGGTACTTATCCGGGTTTTCCTGTCCTGGCCGCAGTGCCAGAAGCGAGAGCCGTATGCTCTACACCGCTGGCCGGTCTCTGCCTCTGTGTTGATGGACGTGCTGCTGGGGCATCCCCCGGCTGGCCAGTCCCCACCTCCCTTTATGGCGACCCCATCGCCCTGCTGCATTCTGGAATGGGGGGATAATTGGAGGAGGCAGCCCAGGTCCGACGGGGAGTGCTGTCGCCGAACAGCAGCTGCGAGCGTCCAGGATCGTCCACAGCATCCACTAACCCCCTTACACCAGAAAATGCAGGGACTAGGCTGGTGCGACAGGGGCCAACCCGGCAATATATTCCCAGGTAATTCCCTGGATTTTCTGGTGTGAAAGGGGTATAACTAATAATGCACACAATGGCTCCAGGGGGGACCCCATGGAACTTGTAGTACTGGGTCCCAGAATTTCTCTTGGTGGCTCTGCTAATAAAGTGAGTTTATTATGGGTGAGTTGACATGTACTATAGTAGTTTAACTCAGACAGAGAACAAATGTGGATATAATTTAAGTGAACCTCCCACTGTACGGCTGAAGCATAGTAACCAGTGATGGGAGGAGGAGGAAGAGGAGGTAGCAGCAGCAGCCAGCAGGGGAGCAGAGAGAAGGGAGGAGTGTGTACTATAACCAGATTATAGGAGTGCCTTCTGTGAGAAGCCGGGTTATTCCTTCTGTCTGTCTGCTGCTATCAGTCTGGATGGATCTGCACGGAATGTATCATTGGGCATCTCAGATCCACTGACACTCTGCATGGCTGAGGCTTGTGGCAGCTGTCTCACATTCAGCACTGTGACCAGGTCCCTGGCTGTCTATCACACTCACTGTAAATACATGCACTCTGTGTCTCTGTAAAATGCACAAACGGATCTTTTAATTTATTTCTTTTTATCTCGGTCCTGTGGCAATGGCACCTTGCATGCGGGAAGCTGCGTCCATGCTGCCCGGGCTGAGCCTGTGACAGAAGGTGCACACACACTTGCAGCCGGGCAGCATATAGGGTCACCCTCGCAGGCAGTGATTTGCTGGCCCTGGGCTACAGGCCTGGCACCACTGCCTACCGCTGGCTCCCTCCCGGGCTCTGAGTCCTGACCTCCCCCGCACGCAGCTCGGGGACCTGGCTGCATGCACCAGCACCATGTCCGGGAAGCACTACAAGGGACCGGAGGTCAGCTGCTGCATCAAGTATTTTATATTCGCCTTCAATGTCATCTTCTGGGTGAGTGACAGTGTCCTGTGCTGTTCCGTCACCCTGACCTGGGCTATTTATCAATGTTACCGTTCCGGGGATCAGTAGCAGTGAGCTGGGATTAGGCAGGTTATTATAGGAGCAGCTCTGCTTTATTTCCCTTGGAATGGTGTGTAGATGCTGACATGTCTTTGGTCTCTTCCTGCTCTTTATACAATGATGGTGCAGGAAATGTGGATCTTCGCTAACTGATATTGATAATACTTGTATATGTACATTGTATTTTATTTTCAACTTCTCATTACTGTTCATAAACATCACATCCCACTGTGGGGAATAATGCCACTTCGTCATCAGGATGAGCCAGCCTCTCTGCATTCTTATTTCCCAGCCTTGGCATTGGCAGGGGGAGCTGTGTGTGCTGGGGGAATGGCAGCCAGGCACGGTACACACACAGACACTGCTGGTCACCTGCCTGTGGCTGACAACAGGGAGACAACAACATAGCTGGGGCAGCTCCTGATGACAGCAGAGTTTTTTGTGGCGCTCAAATACATTATGACACAAATAATAATGAATGCTACAGTATGTCTATTATTTTTGTGTAAGCAAATCTATTATATTTAATAATCTTTAAATATAGTTTTATATTTTTGCTGCTGACATTTCTTTGTATGATGATATTAAAGTGTCTGGGCTGCATTTTACATGTTTGTTAGCATTTCCCCCAAAACCCTTTTGTATTTATTTATTTATTTATTTATTTATTTATTTAATTAACAGTTTCTTATATAGTGCACACATATTCGACTATATACTCAGCTATTACTTTGCGTTTTAATAAGTGCATTTAATGTTTATAATAGGTACTATTTCATACTCTGCTTTGTCTACACTAGTTTGAATATTCTTCAGTTTCTTTTTGGTTCTGTTTTTTTGTTTGTATTTCTTTATATTCATCTGTGGATCTCTGGCTAGTTTCTTTAATTGACAGGAAACTCACAGGGGTCTAGAAAATACGGACATGGCACTAAAACAAGCTTTTTTGGGGCACATTTATCAAGATCGCATTTACAATGCGATCTGGGCGGAATATTACCACCCAGGATCGCATTGTAAAATGCGATCATATCACCTGAATGTATCAAGTTTGAGGGAGCAGGGACAGGGCTCCGAAAGGAGACTGTCCCAGCGATGCCCAGAGCCGGAAGCCGGAGGTCTGCGCATGCGCGGTTACGTGCTGACCCCCCGCGACCCTGCTGACCGCACTGCCGATCGGGCAGTGCGATGTGTAGCCATAGGCTACAATGGGCTATCGCCATCCCAGAATGTTGTTGATAAATCGGGCAGCTACGCATCCCCCGTAGGAACCTATGGGGGATGCGGCCGGCGGCACTGCAGGGGGTATCATAGCAGGGATCGGAGAGTCCTGCTGCGGTCCCCCTTTAATATATTTAGGTGATACTTAATATGTGCGGTTAACCCCCCGAAAACTGGTGTTTTCTGGGATTTAGCCGCAAATATTACTTGATAAATGTGCCCCTATGTCTGGTGAGCAGTCCATAGGGGATTGGTTTGAAATCCCGGTGGTCAAAATTCTGACGCCGGAATCCCGGCAAGGGGGGGACGTGGATCGCCCCCCTTGCGGGCCCACTGCGCTCGCCACGCAGCGGGCCCAGTGCCTCGCTATGCTTGGCACACTAATTTATTCTCCCTCTATGGGTGTCGTAGGCACCCACAAAGGGACAAAGTGCCGGTATTTCGGCGGTCGGGATTTCAACTGCATCCCGTCCATAGTTGGTTCAGGTACATTAGTGTATACAGTAGCTGGTGTTTGCATGATTTGCAGATGGTGTTTGTGGAATGGATATCTGCTTATACTGGAAGTCTGGACAACTTTTATAAATGCAGCATAGCTAATCCATGTACATCTGAACACTGATTATTCAGACGTTTCACACTTTTTTTCCTGAAAATTGGAATTTAGTATTCATATCGGTTGTGTTTGTGGAAGCTGATTGCTTACTATAATTCATTAACTTTGTTTTGGCCTCCTCCGTCTGTGATTGGCTCAAATGAGTACACTTATGCCCCTTTCAGATTGCACTTAAAAACCGGTATTTTGGTGATTTTTTTTTTTTGCGGTCTGAAAGGTGCAGGACCACTTTACCGTTTTACAAAAGCGTTTTTTGTAAAACGGTTAAAATGGAGGGTCCTACCCGTTTCAGACCCGGCGCGCTGAGGACTAGCTTTGACCCTGTATTTGGAAAGTTTCCAAAAACGGGTCTGCCAGTGTAAAAAAAAAAAGCACTTAAACGTTAATATACCGTTTAAGAGATGCGGTGTGAAAGGGGTTTTACCTGGCAGACCCATTTTTGGAAACTTTTTTAAATACAGGGCCAAAGCCAGTTTTGCGGTTTGAAAGCAGCATTAATACCATAAAGCAGTTGCCATATGTCTTTGAAGCCTTTTAAAGTTATTTCCCTTTTCACTTTAGTGGGTGAAAATAATAGTTCCACGAGGAAACTAGGGAGTGCAAACTCCAATTACCAAGTCTCCCTTACCGTTTATGCACACTGAAATTCCTTCAGGTATTGCTGAAGGCCTAACATCCCTCCTTGTAGTGAGTGCGAGATGGCCTCCAGACAGTCGAGATTTCGACAGTCATTACACCCACCTCTGAATCCCGACTGTTAAAAACCTGACAGTCCGGTTTACATGGGCTATTCTCCCTCGTGGGGTCCCCCCAGAGGGAGAATAGAATTGGTGGTGAGAAGCAGTGGTATTATTCCTACAGGTGTTAGTAGGAACCCCAGACAGTACACAGAGGGAACAGATTCCTGACCGCACACTACCCCTCCACTACTCCTTTAATATAGGGACATGCATAAGTCTACGCATACCACTCACTCCACTCTTAAGTACTGTGGATATTTCAAATTGAGAAGTG
This sequence comes from Crinia signifera, assembly GCF_055691185.1. Lineage (NCBI taxonomy): Eukaryota > Metazoa > Chordata > Amphibia > Anura > Myobatrachidae > Crinia > Crinia signifera. Next base: position 189,061,190 of record NC_139217.1, read on the forward strand.
GTGGTACTCGTAAATAAAAAGCCTCATCAAGGAGTACGGGAGAGAAATAAGGTTGAGAACTGCTGATTCCAGCTTTGAATCCATTGTTTTAAAGTCACCAATCATGACTTTGACAAAGCAGGAGTTATTAAATCTACTACCAAGAGACTTTTTCCCAAGGGCAGGATATTTAGCACCTGACTTCCTATAGCAGAATGTCAATCACTAAACTGGCAATAACATTTATATAAAATCTTTAAACATACTTTCAAACATTTACCATTAGTGTAAAAGGACACATGTAAAGTCTGTGTAAACTGTGTAGAGGGGAAGGTGATTGGGTAGAACATTTTTTTAGACGTTAAATATTATTGACGTTCCTTATACAGTATATTGTGTTTTGCACAATATATAAAATGAACACAAATTAAATATTCAGTATAAGTTCTCTGTTAATGATTTTGTGCGGTTTGTGACATGTTTCCATAGAAACACACCAGGGCATTTGTCCAAGTGTGCAAATCCCTTTATATAATATTGGTTTTAGAGCCAGTGATGGTGTTTTGCTTTAGTCCTTTGTTACAATTATGATTTAAAAATCTAATATGGAAAAAAAAAAAGGGTACTTATGTATTATCTGGGCTCCCATGTTAAATGTACCCCATTTTTTCATACTCCTACTATCCAACTACGCATGGAGTTGATTTTATATAGTGTGGCGAGCGCAGCGAGCCACCATGCCCGAAGCGTGGCGAGCGGACGTGGTCTCATAAGAAAAACGGGAGCCCAGATATTACATAAGTACCAAAAAAAGAATGCAATGAATGTTTCTTGGGTATAGGGACATTTTAACCCCTTCAGTGGCACTTCCAAGAATTTTCTCCAGTGCGCAGACTGGCAAACCTGGAAAATTCTCTGGAGTGCCACTGCCTGCGCTCCCTCTTGCCGGGCAGCGCCACTGAGCGCTGAGATCAGCGCCACACTCTTCTTCGGCAGCTGCCCAGCTCCTGTTGCCCGGCCCTGCCTCCCTCCCCCGGCTGTGTGCGGTGTGACCTTGTATCGTCACGCCGCACACAGTTGGATTGCCGGGGGTTGTAGTGGTGTTTTTTTTTTTTTAGGGAGCGCTCTCCAGAAAAAACTCGCCCAGTGGGGAGCGCTCCCTAATAAAAAAAAAAAACACCACTGAAAGGGTTAAATACTTAAGTACTATTATTACATTATGGGCCTCATTCTGGTTGACTCGTAAAGCTGCTGATTTTGCAGCTTTGTGAGTAATTTAAATTCTGCCCACACAAACGCCTGCCCGTCGTATTCCCTCGCACGCATGGGAATGGATGTTTTTCATAAACATCCATTAGCAGCTTGCATGCGGGCAGAAATCATTTGATTTCTCAATCGCTCGCAAATCTAGGTCAGTCTCTGCTGACTTAGGTCCTCGGTGCCCTTGTATGGGAAGAGGGCGGGCAGCTAACATCCCGTGACGTCATCTGTTGGCACCCGCATCACTGGTGAATTACCATGAAACTCTGGGCGTTCCCATGTCTGCCGCCCCACATCCCCCACCTGCACTGCTGCATGTGGACGGTCCGGCGAATACTCCATTTGCCTTGCCTGCTTGCACAAAGAGGCTGCACATGCGCATAAATGCTTATGCGCATGTGCAGTAGTTCATCATTGCTCCCCTGTGCAAACTTGAATTACTTCCAATATGCAGAGGTTATAACTGGCCGTGTTCATAAAGTTTTTGTAAATCAGCTAATCCTTTCGCGCTGCCATTTCCCATGAGAGAGCGTACCGGTTAAAATTCATAATTTTCTATAGGGCTTTGTTTGTTTGTTTTTTCACTTCACATGGCTGCAATACTGTCATTTCTATAGAGTTCTGCTATTTTTGTTTAACTGATAAATTTACAACTATACCAAAAATTACAAAATACCAAAAATTAAATGTATCCAAGCAATTATCTTAACATGTATTATAGTGTAACTGTGCAAGACTTCTATTTTACAAATGGCACAACAGCTTACACGGAGGAGACCTTCTGGGAGCATCTCCCTGCAATACCCAGGGCCAGATTTAGGGTCTCGAGCTGAAAATGTTCAAAGGCCTATTATGAGAAGTGGAGGAGGTGAGGCCAATGCCATGACGATATGTAGCACCTGAACACTAAAAGCTGCAAGATCTTCCTAAAGATTTTTTTGTACAAAATTTGCGTAAATTTGCAAAATTTGAATATTAATACTTATGATTTCTGGCCAACTATGTGGCCAGCAGGCGATCATCATGCTGTCATGATGGTGGGCCTCTTTTTATGTGGAGGCCTGGCGCTGCAACTTCACCTGTCCTATTGTTTATCTGGCCTATTAACCTATTGTACGTCTCCGATCCCGCTTTTCTCTTCCCTTATAATATAAAAGCTATCAATGTTTTCCTTTTGAGGGTATAAATGGTACTACGAAAACTTTACAGAAGGTCGAAAATGTATAGTTTAGTTTTTGCTTTTGTATGGTTTTTCATCATTCTTTCAGTTGCATGGTTGTGTCTGCCTGGATGCCATTAAATAGTTCAGTAAAGAAAAAAAACGTGGGTTACATTTTCGATGCGATTTCTCTTTAGATTTCACTTGCTTTCAGAAGTCCTGATTACAGTGCCAATGCAAGCATTCATACCTATATATTCTAACTTGCGTTATTTTACCACTTTCACATGACTAAAGGCAGGGTCGGACCCGGGATTTTGATCCTGGTCCAACTTTTTCACACTAAACATTATTCACTGGGCGACACAGGGTTTAATTGCAGAGATGGTCGATCCGGTTATTCAGTTTGGTGCTTTCACACCGCACCTAGTCCTTGGTTGACCAGACAACCACTGAACAATAACCCGGGATTCAGGCACAATGTGAAAGGGTTACTTTTATAATATATCTTCATATGAAAAACACATTCAAGACAATTCATTACCAGCAATGGTGGTGTGAATCTTCCAGACCTAAAACTATACAGTCATGCTACAGTTTTCCGATACATCTGAGTTTGGATTCATGTCATAGACAAATCAACATATTCTATCTCTCCTACACAATCAGAAACTGTAAATTCCCTCCACATCCATGCAGTTTTGAAGAAAATTAGGCAGTTTGCAATGACTTACATTCTTAACCATCGATAGCTGAGTGGGTGGTTTTAGGTTTTGTCCCTAACCACCAGGACTATGCAGGGTAGCAAACAATGTATGTTTAATGTTATCAGCTGTTGTTTGTAATTGCATTTTACACCAATGGATTCATAAAGAATCCCCTTCTATATATCTATACATTAAATTCAATATTTCATGTATTCCATACGATTTCTCGAACTTGGGAGGAGTTTTGATAACTAATTTGCAGAGCTGAGACTAGATTTACGGCCGGATGTACAAATTAATTTGCCAATAATATATTTTGGTCGAATGATCGGATTTTTTTTGTGCCAACCATGCCTCTCTAAACATTTCTTAGTTTAATTTCCTATATTGTGTATTTTATTTATTTTTCTCGTTTGATATCTTTATTATCTATTTTATGAAAATACTTTTTTTTTTTTTTTGGGTGGAAATTGTTTGATCTATGTACTTTTTATCCCTTCCATCTTTTAAAATAGTCAACGCTTAAAACAAAAATTTATAAGCACTTGCAGATTAGTATGATTTTACAGCAATAACTATGTTTTGTTCATTTTACACCTAAAAGACCTAGTGCATGTTCATCTTGGCTGCAGACTTTATGGCTCCTTGGGCGGTAACAGCTCAGGCAAGACCAGCTCCATATGTGGCAGTAGTGGTCTGAAAGATGTTGTGGTTTCTGAAGTTTATTTACTGTATAGTTTTAAGTGCTTAAGAAAATGTTTTGATCAAAGGTTCTATAATTATAGCTTACTATATGGCCAAACCATGCCTGACTTTCTCGTAGTTTCCTAAATGCTATAAAATGTAGTCCTTGGCTCAGAAGGTCAGTGCAGCCACATAAAATGTATTTTTTTTAGTTTGTTTTTAGTAATTAGTGGTTATGTTGCACTTTATTATTTCCATACTATGTGTTTTCTTGGTATGGTGTTGGGGAGAGGTGATTGAAGCCATACGTTTTCTGAGTATCTTTTCATGATTACAACTACTATTACTGTACCTCATGCTAACTATTCTGATATTCATTTATATGTCGATAGCATTTTTGCCTATACTTGCTCAACAAGTTTTAAATGAACCAAAGGTCAAATCAAGTGTTGAAAGGATTTATTTTGATCCTTGGATAACCAATTGATAAAGGATACCATTTTTATTAATGGTATTAAATAAAATGAATCTGTTATCCTTTCATTTAATTTACAGATAGCTAAGAACATATGAGAATTTGAGATTTGATCTATGCCTATATTGTTATTATATGATGTGTATTAACTTGGTGGATATCTACTTAAGCAAGTAATGATGACATTGCCGTAAATTGTAAAAAAAAAACGGTACTTGTTTCCTAGCACGGCCACACCGATCAGAATCGCGCTCATCGGGGGTAAAATCGGGGCCATCGCGGCTGCTAAAAAAATCGGGTGCGATGGCCAGACGCGATGCCCGCGATTTCCCCATAGAGAACAATGTTAAATGCCTCAATTTACCCTCGATGACCACGATTTCCCATAGGAAACAATGTGAAAATGCTCAATTTAGCCAAATTATCATAGGGAACAATGGTAAATGGCCCCAAACCACCCCTGAACATTGAAATGTCCCCCCAAAAGTTATTGACGCCACCCCGCCATCAACGTGAACCCGAAGCGTGGCGAGCGGCGGCGGTACGCATCCTCCGACCTTTTCATGCCCTACTATTCACTAGGGCGTGGAGTGAGAATAGAATAGTGTGGCGAGCGCAGCGAGCCACCGAGCCCGAAGCGTGGCGAGCCCCGCGAGGGGACGCGGATACTTTCACAGTTATACGCGGCCCCTTGCGGGCTTCCCAGGTGTCCATGGCGACGCGGACACCTGGGAAGCCCGCGAAGGGACGCGTTTACCTGTGAAGGTATCCGCGTCCCCTCGTGGGGCTCGCTGCGCTCGCCACGCTTTGGGCTCGGTGGCTCGCTGCGCTCGCCACACTATTCTATTCTCACTCCACGCCCTAGTGGATAGTAGGGCATGAAAAGGTCGGAGGACGCGTACCGCCGCCCCTCGCGGGCTCGCTGCGCTCGCCACGCTTCGGGTTCACGTTGATGGCGGGGTGGCGTCAACTACTTTTGGGGGGACATTTCAATGTTCAGGGGTCTTTTTGGCCCATTTACTATTGTTCCTATGCTGATTTGGGTAAATTGATCCATTTAACATTGTTTCCTATGGGAAATCGTGGTCATCGCGGGTAAATTGAGGCATTTAACATTGTTCCCTATGGGGAAATCGTGGGCATCGCGTCTGGACCATTTAAGCATTTTTAGCTGCACACGACGCGACCGACGCGATTTTTCACTGTTTTCAATGATTTTCAATGGAAAAATCGGGGGCATCGCGTCGGTCGCGTCGCAGGCCACTCAAATTACCCCCGATGGCCAAGATATGTGGCCGTGCTAGGAAACAAGTACCAAAAAAACAACAAAACATTTTTTTCAAATGTTTTTTTATGAAGTCACCACTAAGGATACAAAAAGTTAGTAAAAGAGATGATTTTTGTATTTTATCAATAAGAACATAACAATTGTTTCTTTGATTGCCTATATAGCACCTTTTTTAATAAGACAAAAAAGGACTTCACATTATTGCAGAGGATGAGGCAGCCCTCTTAGATGAGATTCTATATAATCCACACATTTGGTAGAATCCATAGTCAACTGTTGTGTTATTATGTTTGTTTAGTGTGGGAGAACATTGTACCTGGAGGAAATTCACATAAACTCAGGGAAATAAATCAGATGTGTATTAAGAAAAGAGGGTTCATTTGGTGGCTAAGTGCGCCCCCCCCCCCCCCCCCTCTCTGGCATACGCACGTCTCTGGGAGCATCTTCCCAGGTGTATATTTGTTGTATGTGCTCAAATCATTGGTAAAATGGCCACTACGCCATATTCTAGGTGATTCTTGTACGCTGAGTCGCCTAAGTGAAATTATATAGTACAGCATAATGCAGTATGGGTCCCCCAGATTTAGTGGCCAAGGGCCACTATTGAGGGGGTGCTGCTGGGACTAAGTCTGGACAGAGAGTGTGCCCTCCACTGATTTACTTGGAAACCTGGATATGGTAATCCCATGTCCTAAGCCCATCACAGAAGTCTTTACCCAGAACCAATCACAATCCCAAATTCTGCATTGGTTAAAGCTGTGCAGATTTAAGGTCATATGGTGTGCGAGATAAAACAAGTGTGAGAGGCGGCGTGCCCATTTTGTTAGTCATGGGCCCTGCAATTCCTGATGGAAGCCCTGCAGCATCCCATGTGCACTGCACAACCTTCACCCATTATAGTACAAGAAAAACAAAAAGGATGGTACAGCGCTGTGCTTAATATTAAATTTATAATTTTATTAAAATAATTTCACAACATCAAATATATCAATGTGGCCAACATTGGGACAAACAAGACTTACAAACATGTAATGGACTCTCCCCTCAAAAATAGGATCCTTTGTACTCAGTCAATTGTTAGCAGCATGCAATTTTGTTATAATAAATGAGGGTTAGTATTGTTTAAAAAGTTAGTAGTTTTAGCCTCTGATTAATTACCGGTACTGATATTTATGAAAGTGCACATTCATTAAGTCAATACTTAAGTGGTATCCGGATGGGCAATAGGGGTCCAGTTTGCAGTCTCCAACCAAGCCTCTCCGATCGCTGATTGTGATGTTTGAAGCTGTCCTATCTGAGATGGTATGGTGGTTCTGTTAGGCGGCAGCCTCTCTCCCCAATCCTTAATCCTCTACGCGTTTCTCTGCCTTAGACTGTCAGCGGCTTCCTCGGGAGCACACACCTCCTGAGGAAGCCGCTGACAGTCTACGGCGGAGAAACGCGTAGAGGATTAAGGATTGGGGAGAGAGGCTGCCGCCTAACAGAACCACCATACCATCTCAGATAGGACCGCTTCAAACATCACAATCAGCGGTCGGAGAGGCTTGGTTGGAGACTGCAAACTGGACCCCTATTGCCCATCCGGATACCACTTAAGTATTGACTTAATGAATGTGCACTTTCATAAATATCAGTACCGGTAATTAATCAGAGGCTAAAACTACTAACTTTTTAAACAATACTAACCCTCATTTATTATAACAAAATTGCATGCTGCTAACAATTGACTGAGTACAAAGGATCCTATTTTTGAGGGGAGAGTCCATTACATGTTTGTAAGTCTTGTTTGTCCCAATGTTGGCCACATTGATATATTTGATGTTGTGAAATTATTTTAATAAAATTATAAATTTAATATTAAGCACAGCGCTGTACCATCCTTTTTGTTTTTCTTGTACTATCTCTTTAACCCCTTCCCGACATTTGACGTACATTTACGTCATGGCCGGGAGGTACTTCCCGACACATGGCATAAATGTACGTCATGAGTTTAAACTGTCACTGCGTCTCGAGACGCAGTGACAGAGGGACGATGTCTGCTGTCCCTGACAGCAGACATGTCCCTGCATGCCCAGGGGGGGCTGCGATGCCGCCCCCCCGTCGGCGATCGCTGTGATTGGCTGTTCAGTGTGAACAGCCATTCACAGCGTTTTCCTGTGTTACCAACGAATCGGACGCTCGGTAACACAGGTGTCAATCACCGCCGGGCGTCAGGGGGCATGAGGGGGTCATCGGTGACGATGACACCTCACCCCACCCTCACCCCACCTGCCCCCAAGGCTGTGATTGGTCCGTGGGACCCACGGACCAATCACAGCCAAGGCGCGACATTTAAACTGACGGTGACTGCGCTGCAGACGCCATTCCGGTCTGGAATAGCGTGCAGAACGGTCACCGTGCCTGCCTGCCGTGAATACCGACCTGATCCTTGCTAATACTTACCTGATCCTTGCAAATACCTTACCTGATCACCTTATCACTGCTTGTAGCGTGCTGGACGCTTCCTGGATCTGACTTCCTGAGACTTCCTGCTGCTGCTGCAGTGTGATAGAGAGATAGAGAGATAGAGAGAGAGATAGAGAGAGATAGAGAGAGATAGAGAGATAGTGACAGAGAGAGCTATATTTTGTGTCTGCTACCCCCCCTTTTTGGGGGTGCAGGGGTTTTCTATATATAAATAACTGTCAGTGCTGCTGCTGCAGTGTCATACAGTGATAGATAGTGATAGATAGTGAGAGGTAGAGAGATAGAGAGATTTGTGTCTGCTACCCCCCCTTTTTGGGGGTGCAGGGGTTTTATTTTATATATATAACTGTCAGTGCTGCTGCTGCAGTGTCATAGAGTGATAGATAGTGAGAGATAGTGAGAGATAGAGAGATAGAGAGAGATAGTGACAGAGAGTGATAGAGAGTGTATATTTTGTGTCTGCTACCCCCCCTTTTTGGGGGTGCAGTTTTTTTTTATACATATAACTGTCAGTGCTGCTGCTGCAGTGTCCTAGAGTGATAGATAGTGAGAGATAGTGAGAGATAGAGAGATAGAGAGAGATAGTGACAGAGAGTGATAGAGAGTGTATATTTTGTGTCTGCTACCCCCCCTTTTGTGCTGATCAGTATATCTGTGCTGATCAGCAACTTTTTGGGGGCGCAGAGGTTTTTTTTTTATATATATACCTGTCAGTTGCTGCCAGTTGCACTGTCAGTTGCACCAAAGGTTGTGCACCTGCTGTCCCTCACTGGTAATCAGTGTCGCATCACTGATCACCTTTTTTTTTTTTTGTGAGTGCTGTGGGGTCTTTTTTTAATTTTTTTTTTACACACACTGATTTTGTGGGTGTCCTGTGGCCACTGTGCGCCGATCAGTGACGTACATCACTGATCAGCTTTTTCGGCACAGGGTTGATCTATTTTTTATTTTTTTTTGATCAGATTCCTGTTGCCTTTGAGCGCTGTTCAGTGACAGACGTTACTGACCAACATCTGTGCTCAATTTTTGGCGCAGGACCTTTTTTTTTTTTTTTTAACCCCTTCAATTTTTTATTTTTAACCCCTTCATTTTTTTTTTTTTTTATTGGTATAAAGTATTTTTTTTTTCTGCACCACATACACACTACACACTACATACCCCCCGGATTGAAATAAAGTTTGTACCCCCCCCTACACTATACACGTGTTGAAACATTTCACTACCAGTAACACAAAAATAAAAATGGCATCCCAAATGTCCTCCCAAATGTCCTCCCAAATGTCCTCCCAAATGTCCTCCCAGTCATCCAGGAGAATGTATTCAGTGGAGGAGGCATATGCCATGCTTGCCTCTGACTCTGACACAGGCAGTGATGCAAGCGGGGAATTTGAAGGATTTGTCTTAAGCTCCTCTTCCTCCTCTGGTGATGAGGGACCCCCTCAAAGACGCCCCCGTAGATCAGCTGAGATTCCCCCCCCAATAATTGATCTAGTATGGACCCCACCACCAGACAATTTTGAGCCCCAGGTTCCTGAGTTTTTGGCCATGCCAGGAATCCAATTTGATTCCACAGGTCTCAGAGAAATTGACTTTTTCAAATTATTTTTCTCTGATGATTTTATAAATTTAATGGTGGACCAAACTAATTTATATGCCCAGCAGTTTATTGCTCAAAACCCCACGTCATCATTTGCTAGGTGGACCCCTGTAGATGCAGTAGAGATGATGACGTTTTGGGGTCTGGTGTTTCATATGGGCATAGTAAAAAAGCCAGAAATTAGGCAATATTGGAGTACAGATGTTCTGTACAGTACTCCATTTTACCGTATGGCCATGCCCCGGACTCGATTTGAGACAATTCTTAAATTTATACATTACACCGATAATGCACAGTGCCCACCCAGAGATGATCCCACCTTTGACCGGCTATTCAAAGTCAGGCCGGTCATTGATCATTTCAGTGCCAAATTTGAAGAGGTGTACATCCCTGAAAAATTTATTTGTATCGACGAGTCCCTTATACATTTTAAAGGAAGGGTTAAATTCCGCCAGTACCTTCCCAGTAAGAGGGCAAGGTATGGCATAAAAATGTATAAACTGTGTGAAAGCACCTCAGGGTACACCCACAGGTTTAGGGTTTATGAAGGGAAGGATTCAAGAATTCAACCGCCAGAATGCCCCCCCTCCCTCGTAGGTGTTAGTGGGAAAATTGTCTGGGATTTAGTGCACCCCTTCCTGGATAAAGGTTATCACCTCTATGTGGATAACTTTTACACTAGCATCCCCCTGTTTAAGGCCCTTGGTTCAAGAGGTACAGCAGCTTGCGGTACTGTGCGCAAGAACCAAAGAGGCCTCCCAAAAACGCACATTGCCCAAGTAATGAGAAGGGGTGAAAGCAGGGGAATATGCAACGAAAATATGTTGTTGGTCAAATATAAGGACAAGAGGGATGTCCTTATACTGACAACAATTCACGGAGACAGTACCACCTCCGTCCCTGTACGAGGTACCAGTACCCACACCTCAAAACCTAATTGTATCCTGGATTACAATAGGTACATGGGCGGAGTGGATCTTTCAGATCAGGTACTGAAGCCGTACAGTGCCCTGCGGAAAACAAAAATCTGGTACAAGAAGGTGGCCGTGTATATCATCCAGATGGCACTGTATAACGCTTACGTGCTATTCCGTTCTACCGGCCAGAGGGGGACATTTATGCACTTTCAAGAGGAAGTCATAAAGGGCCTAATATTTGGGAACCAGCAGGCAGAGGGCCCCAGTACTTCTAGTACTGGCCCCCGTATTGTACCAGGGCAGCATTTTCCTGATGAAATCCCCTCCACTGGAAAAAAGGGCAGGACACAAAAAAGGTGCAAAGTTTGCTATAAAAAGGGAATAAGAAAGCAAACTATTTTCCAGTGTGACACTTGCCCCGACAAACCCGGCCTATGTATAAAGGAGTGTTTTAAAATATACCACACATCTATGGAATATTAGGTTCATAATTTCACCGTGCTTCGGGGGTCTTGCTAATGCCACATAGCACCCACCATTCATTCCACCAGAATCTGAGCCGCAAAATCCAAAAATCACTCCTTCCCTTCTGAGTCCTGCCATGCACCCAACTGGTATTTTTTGGTCACATGTGAGGCATTGCCGTACTCGGGAGAAATTGGGGCACAGATTTTGGGGTGCTTTGTCTCCTTCATTCCTTGTGAAAATGAAAAATTTTGAGCCAGAACTGCATTTTTGTGTAAAAAAATGTAATTTTTCATGTTCACTGCCCAGTTTTATCAAAATTGGTGAAACCCCTGGGGGTTTGAAATGTACACTATACCCCTAGATGAATTCCCTGAGGGGTGTAGTTTGCAAAATGGGGTCACTTGTGGGGGGGTTCCACTGTATTGGTGCTTTGGGGGTCTTGCTAATGCGACATAGCACCCACCATCATTCCACCAGAATTTGTGCTGCAAAATCCAAATATCACTCCTTCCCTTCTGAGTCCTGCCACTTTTTGGTCACACATGAGGCATTGCCGTACTCGGGAGAAATTGGGGCACAGATTTTGGGGTGCTTTGTCTCCTTCATTCCTTCTGAAAATGAAAAATTTTGAGCCAGAACTGCATTTTTGTGTAAAAAAATGTAATTTTTCATTTTCACTGCCCACTTGTATCAAAATTGGTGAAACCCCTGGGGGTTTGAAATGTACACTATACCCCTAGATGAATTCCCTGAGGGGTGTAGTTTGCAAAATGGGGTGACTTGTGGGGGGGTTCCACTGTATTGGTGCAACATAGCACCCACCATTCATTCCACCAGAATCTGTGCTGCAAAATCCAAAAATCACTCCTTCCCTTCTGAGTCCTGCCATGCACCCAACTGGTATTTTTTGGTCACATGTGAGGCATTGCCGTACTCGGGAGAAATTGGGGCACAGATTTTGGGGTGCTTTTTCTCCTTCATACCTTCTGAAAATGAAAAATTTTGAGCCAGAACTGCATTTTTGTGTAAAAAATGTAATTTTTCATTTTCACTGCCCACTTGTATCAAAATTGGTGAAACCCCTGGGGGTTTTAAATGTACACTATACCCCTAGATGAATTCCCTGAGGGGTGTAGTTTGCAAAATGGGGTCACTTGTGGGGGGGTTCCACTGTATTGGTGCTTGGGGGGTCTTGCTAATGCGACATAGCACCCACCAAAATTCCACCAGAATCTGAGCTGCAAAATCCAAAAATCACTCCTTCCCTTTTGAGTCCTGCCATGCACCCAACTGGTATTTTTTGGTCACATGTGAGGCATTGCCGTACTCGGGAGAAATTGGGGCACAGATTTTGGGGTGCTTTTTCTCCTTCATACCTTCTGAAAATGAAAAATTTTGAGCCAGAACTGCATTTTTGTGTAAAAAATGTAATTTTTCATGTTCACTGCCCACTTGTATCAAAATTGGTGAAACCCCTGGGGGTTTGAAATGTACACTATACCCCTAGATGAATTCCCTGAGGGGTGTAGTTTGCAAAATGGGGTCACTTGTGGGGGGGTTCCACTGTATTGGTGCTTGGGGGGTCTTGCTAATGCGACATAGCACCCACCAAAATTCCACCAGAATCTGAGCTGCAAAATCCAAAAATCACTCCTTCCCTTCTGAGTCCTGCCATGCACCCAACTGGTATTTTTTGGTCACATGTGAGGCATTGCCGTACTCGGGAGAAATTGGGGCACATATTTTGGGGTGCTTTTTCTCCTTCATACCTTCTGAAAATGAAAAATTTTGAGCCAGAACTGCATTTTTGTGTAAAAAAATGTAATTTTTCATTTTCACTGCCCACTTGTATCAAAATTGGTGAAACCCCTGGGGGTTTGAAATGTACACTATACCCCTAGATGAATTCCCTGAGGGGTGTACTTTGCAAAATGGGGTGACTTGTGGGGGGGTTCCACTGTATTGGTGCAACATAGCACCCACCATTCATTCCACCAGAATCTGTGCTGCAAAATCCAAAAATCACTCCTTCCCTTCTGAGTCCTGCCATGCACCCAACTGGTATTTTTTGGTCACATGTGAGGCATTGCCGTACTCGGGAGAAATTGGGGCACAGATTTTGGGGTGCTTTTTCTCCTTCATACCTTCTGAAAATGAAAAATTTTGAGCCAGAACTGCATTTTTGTGTAAAAAAATGTAATTTTTCATTTTCACTGCCCACTTGTATCAAAATTGGTGAAACCCCTGGGGGTTTGAAATGTACACTATACCCCTAGATGAATTCCCTGAGGGGTGTACTTTGCAAAATGGGGTCACTTGTGGGGGGTTCCACTGTATTGGTGCTTTGGGGGTCTTGCTAATGCGACATAGCACCCACCAAAATTCCACCAGAATCTGAGCTGCAAAATCCAAAAATCACTCCTTCCCTTCTGAGTCCTGCCATGCACCCAACTGGTATTTTTTGGTCACATGTGAGGCATTGCCGTACTCGGGAGAAATTGGGGCACAGATTTTGGGGTGCTTTGTCTCCTTCATACCTTCTGAAAATGACAAATTTGGAGCCAGAACTGTATTTTTGTGTAAAAAAAATAATTTTTCATTTTCACTGCCCAGTTGTACCACAATTGGTGAAACCCCTGGGGGTTTGAAATGTACACTATACCCCTAGATGAATTCCCTGAGGGGTGTAGTTTGCAAAATGGGGTCACTTGTGGGGGGGTTCCTAACTTTTAGCATCTTATGGTGCCTAGAAACCTACATGGTGCCTAAAAAATAATCTCATAAAAAGGAGGCTCCAAAATCAAGTAGGTGCTCCTTCTATTATGAAGCCTGTGGTTTGGTCACCGTGCACACTAGGGCCACATATAGGATATTTATGAAAACAAAAGAATTGGGGGAATCAATTTTCAGTCACATTTCTCTAGTAAAATGTACTGTGTTCCTTAGAAAAATGTATTAAAATTGCAAATCTGCAAAAAAAAAGAAATTTTGAAATTTCACCTACACTTTGTTTTAATTCCTGTGAAACACCTAAAGGGTTAACAAACTTCCAAAATGCTGTTTTGAATACTGTGAGGGGTGCAGTTTTTGAAATGGCATCATTTATGGGGGTGTCTCACATACAAGTCCCTCAAAGTCACATCAGAACTGAACTGGTCCCTAAAAAAATCAGTGTTTGAAATTTTCTTGAAAATTTGAGAATTTGCTATTCATATTGTAAGCCTCCTAGTGTCCCAAAAAATTAAAAGGAAGTTGAAATAATGATGTCAACATAAAGTAGACATATGGTCTATGTTAGTTATTCACTATTTTGAGTGGTAAGATTATTTGTCTCACAAGCAGAAAATTTAACATTTTGCAAATCGCTAAATTTTCCATTTTTTCACGATATTTTGGTATTTTTCACAAAAAAACACAGACTGTATCGACCCAAATTTACCACTAATTTGAAGTACAATGTGTCACGAAAAAACAATCTCAAAATCACTGGGATAAGTAAAAGCAAAAAAAAGTTATCCCCACTTAAGTGAGACATGTCAGATTTGAAAAAAAAGGGCTCTGTCAGGAACGCAAAAACTGGCTCTGTCAGGAAGGGGTTAAGGGGTTTGGTAATCCCCCTTAGGTACGAGCTGCAGTGTTTAATATCAATCAGCGCTAAATATCATTTTCTTTCACCCATTATAGATCTGCAATTTGAGAACTTAGATACTCCACACCAATAACCAGGAGATTGTCAGAACAATGCCACCGCACTATGAGACAGCAGGCACCTGCCCATCTCGCCTGCTGCTACAGTAATTATACAGAAGTATAACCAGAATGCGTTGTGCATTTCTTACTCCTTTATGTAAATACACCAAAAACTTTTGTTAGAAGTGATTTTTCTACTTTACAATGGGGACAATGATGTGACTTTAACTAATGCTATCATTTCTGTTTGTATAAAACTGCAGTTCTACATTACACAAAGTTATGTGCAAATAATGTTTTCTGACTTTTTTTTTTTTTTACCCTTTGCACTTTTGATCCAAGGATATTACAGTATATTGCTACTTTTACACTTCTTCTGAAGTGATGGAACCAGACTATAGCTAATAATTTAAGTGGGAAATAATTTGTCTCACCCAGAAACATTTATGAACTAATTAATGGTGTTTTTTTTTTTTTTAAATGCTTATGGCATGGGTCCTTAAACTGCGGCCCTCCAGATGTTGTGAAACTACAAATCCCAGCATGCTTTGCCACAGTTTTGCTATAAGGGAGTGTTAAAACTGTGGCAAGGCATGCTGGGATTTGTAGTTTCACAACATCTGTAGGGCCGCAGTTTGAGGACCCATGGCTTATGGTATTAAAGTAGAGCCATTCCTCACTTAAGGACCTACCTGTTTATCGACCGCTCAGACTTACGACCCGGCCTTCTTTTATCGACCACACTGCGACTGCTCAGACTTACAACCCTGCCTGCTCGGACTTACGACCCGCCCGCCTACCCATTCATGCTTACGACCCACCCAGACTGTTTAGTGACCCGTGCTGCGCATGTTTTGCAGCGTCTCCGTGACATGTCAGAGGATAGAAGGAATATGACTTTTCTTTATTTAGAAGTGTACTGTACTTGTTTTATGTATTTTTATACACATTCGTTTAACAAGTCGTAGGAACGGAACCCGGTCATTAAGTGAGCAATGTCTGTATTTGCTAATTGGAAAACATTCAAGATTAAATTGTTTCAAATATTTTTCACTGTGTTGAGTAATGATTAATTTATTTTGATTTTTTCTAGCAAATAGGAAACCCTATCAGTTTCTTAACGGAGAACATTTTTGTTTGACCAACAATTTACTAATTTAGTACAGAGAATAGTTAGTAACCTGCGCTCCCAGAGGTCTCTAAGGGCCTTATTTTGGTTCATTCTTTCTGACAAAATCTTTCTTAGATGGGCAAAACCATGTGCACTGCAGGTGGGGCAGATGTAACATGTGCAGAGAGAATTAGATTTGGGTGGGGTTTTACTTCAAAGTGAGATCTATATTGCAGTGTAAAAATAAAGCAGTCAGTATTTTTCCTGCACAGAAACAAAATTACTCACCCAAATCTAATTCTCTCTGCACATGTTACATCTGCCCCCCCTGCAGTGCACATGGTTTTGTCCATCTAAGAAGGATTTTGTCAGAAAGAATGAACCAAAATAAGGCCCTAAATGACAATAGTGTGTGTCAAAATAGAGGGGAATGTTGCACTAAGGTATTTGTTTTGCCTGCAAATAATGTGCTTAGATGTTGAGGTATTGTAAAAATACTCTATTAATCGATCAAGGTAGGTAGGATGGGGTAACCGGTGACCGGTGGTGGGCTTGGGGATTCAAGCTTGGAAATGACCTGTGTCCCTTGGGTAAAAAAGGGGGGCAGTCTGCGGGGATGTGGCAGTGGGGAAAAGGGGAGGTCAGCAGGAAAGTCAGCAAGAGGACGTCACAGTCTGGGTACGGTTAAGCAGGTAGGTGTCACGGGACGCTTTTATTCTCCTGCCCCTGCAGCTCCCCAGGAATGGGGCTTTTGAAGGAGATTTAAAAAATCTTGTAAAGCAGTGGTTCTCAAACTCTGTCCTCAGGACCCCACACAGATCACGTTTTCCATGTTGCCTTGCTGGACACAGGTGTATCACCAACTGTCACATTTTAACGATAGACAGGTGACTTGGAAAACGAACTGTGTGTGTGGTCCTGAGGACCTAGGCAGTGGCGTAAGTATCGCTCCGCAGCCCCAGCGATGGCGGGGGGGACGGGGGCAGTCGCAAAATTGTAGTTACGCCAATGGACCTAGGTGGAGATGCACCAAACATTGTCACAATTTATTTTAATTTGAGCAATTTGCATTTTTTCCTGCTGATTTTCTTGGTCAATGCCGTATGCGATATCACTCATTATATCACCTAGTGTGTACGGGGCTTTACACTTCACCTATCTCCAAGATTTGGTTTTTAATATTAATAATATATGGGACATCATACTCTGCTGTTGAAATGCAGCAAATTTACAAATTTTTAAGCTGACAATCCTAATTGTATGTATCTATTGTGATTGTATTACTTTACGGCGACTGCTGTCTGTCAGGCATTCCCAACCACGGTCCTCAAGGCAGTGAAGGTTTTAGTAATATCCAGGCTTCAGCACAGATGGTTTAATCAGAATCACTCAGGTAATAATTAAGTCACCTGTGCTCAAGCCTGGATATCACTAAAAGCTGAGCTGTTGGTGTGCCTTGAGGACCATGGTTGGGAATGCTTGGTCTATGTTTTTCCATTACTGTAAAACTTTTGGCTGATGCCTCAATATAATAAAATTATACATCTAAAAAAAAAAAAAACCTGTATTACATGTTTGTGTATAACTATAAGCGCATAGATGTTGGTGGCAAATGAACTACATTTCAATGTAATTACCATATGTTCACCTTATTACATTAGTAGTTTTTACGTAGATTTTTGAAATAGTACAATAAAAGTCTACACTGATTACATTGTGACAGTTTTGTTAGCATAAGCAAAACTGATGTCATTAACCATAGGCTGCATGTTTTCTGTTGAGAATACTTACTCAGCATCAGACTGTACAGCTGGTTTTGCCTATATCATATTGCAGGGAAAGAACGTTTTCCAGCCAAAAAGAGGAAAAAAATCATTTCTTGTAGAGCTCCATTGTTATTTACAGTATACATAATGTAGCCATCTTTCCATGACCGATATTTGTAGGTATTCTGTGTCAACCTGTAAAAGTGTAAGATTACATATAACTTATACTGTAGTGAGAAGTATTGTAAATTCATAATTTTATTCAATTGTACAACACTAACCTGACACCAGTGTGAGAATTGCCCTTTCTTTCTAGAGAACATATAGAATTGTAGATTCTGAAGTAAATCCAGCTAGACTCTAGAGGGTGACATTTTGAGTGTTTTTTTTTTTTAATTGAGTGCGGTATGTCTTATTGGTATATGATCTCTAGGTTGACTTCATTAAGGTGGACCACTGAAGGTCAACAGGGTTTAGTTTGACACCTGAAATAGATCAACATGGTTGGAAGATTGACACAAGCATTTGATCGACAATGAAGGTCAACAGTGAGCCAACATGTGCTGACAGGCGGTATTTCATACCCTACCATCCACTACAGTGTGGTGGGAGAATAAAATAGCGCAGCGAGCCACTGTGCCGGGAGCATGGCAAGCGCAGCGGTATGCTTAGACGGCATCCATGCTGACTATGTCGACATTTGAATAAAAAACTGTGAAAAACTCATGTCAGCCTTATGACTTTCAACCCATTGCCGACTTAATGCTTGTGTTGACCTCAGCCCCGTTGACCTTCAGTGGTCGGCCCAATGTATGTCAACCTTAATTTAGTAGACTCTATGAGCCATACTAGTCTTATTATGCTTACAATATGCAATGCTTACTCCCTACCCTGCTTTCCTATGTCTCGTAGCTTTTGTATTTCAATTGTGCAGAGAGGTATGGAGGCAGTACGTCCAAGAGAGAACATAGTTCATGGAGATTGTACATTATTACATTTTTCGACACATGCATCAAATGCCAATTAACTCTGGATTGTTAATTAATTGTGATTTCTGGAGATCTTGAGGGCTTTTTTAATACTCTTTGCAGTGGCAGCTTGAGTAAACCCAATGTCCCGACCGCCCATGTGCATCAGATAACCATTTCTGGAGCCTGACATTGCAGGATTTATGTGTAGTCTTGGACTGGTAGTGCAAGATGAAATACATGGAATCCTGTCACATTCCATTCTGTGTCATCACTTAAAAACACAGCTAACCACAGTAATTTGTTAACTGCCCACCATGTCAATAAACGCAATAATAGAAGTTCAGGAATTTCACAATAGTTAAAGGTTACATTTTCATTTATTTATTATGGTGGGGTCATGTGACTTCTAGGAGCTATGGATGAGCCTGGCTTTCCATGAAAAGGAATCTGACCCAAACATGACCTTAGCAGTGTCTTTTGCTAGGTCTGTAATGTGTGATGTGCATTTTTACAGATTCCTTTATTGCGGAAAAGAGCAAATTTTTCTAGTTTCACACCAATGCACTTTGGTTACAGCCAGAGGGTGGAATTTAAAAACCTCTTACGGAACATAACCAGGGAGTACATCTACGTATGCACAGAGCGACCCAACAGGTGCAGGGGTTGCTGGGATGAACTTGATTGGATCCCTCTGACAGCACAATGCGGAAAAGAGTCCATAGGTTGTTAGAAGGTAATTCCAGCAATAGCATTGCCAGGCTTAGAACATATAGAAAATGCAGTAAAAATCCACCCAAAAAAATTGGATTTTACCCCAATTTCTGTTTAGTAAAACCTGAAGGTTTTTTTTATTTTATTTATGTATTTATTTATACAAAATAATTAGAGCAATAGGTTAGCACTGGAGAAAAGACTACAGTTTACAATCTTTTTCTGTAGTTCTGTATTTTCAGCCCTGCAAATATTTTTGTTAATGTTCCCGTCACTAAATTTGGACTTGTGCAGATTGTTATGTATTGCTTCTACGTGCGGCAATGCAGAATCATTGTGACTCCATATAAATAAAATATACGGTAATAGCTGGTGATTTTTCGTAAAATAATACAGATTTCTCAATATTAATAAATGGATGTGATCTTCGCTCCTGACCTATCCTTTTATGTCCTCTCTTGGGTATCTAGCTGCCTCTCTGCCATCTCTTCCTGGATGTCTCAGCACTCTCTAAAGCTCAATTTCAACAAAGCCAAACTCATCTTTCCTTCATCCAGAGTGCTCTTCCACAATAGCTCCATCACTGTTATCAATTACATAGGTGTAATTAAATAATCTCCTCTGTCCCCTAACTCTGCTGCTTGTGTCGCTCTTGACTCCCTCCTCTACTTTGTCCCCCCATGTCCAATCTCTGGACCAATCCTGTCGGTTCCAGCTACGCAACATCTTTCACATCAGGCCTTTCCTCTCCCTGAGTGCGACTAAATGTATTATTCTCTTACTGGTCATCTCACATTTCGACAACTGAACTGGCCTCCCAAACTCCCTGCTATCTCATCTCAACTCTGAAACTAGACACTTCTTCCTCTCCTGCTGCTCCACTTCTGCCAAGCCCCATCAAAAAAATCTGCACTGGCTCCCATTATTCTACAGAATAGTCTTCAAACTCCACAACCTCAGATACAATGCCCTCTCTATCTCCACTGTTCCCTACATCTCCAACCTCATTTCCTGTGACCTGTGTCATTCCCAATGGCTGTCGACTCTTCCCTAACCTGGTCACTGCATCCCATGTGCGTATCCAAGATTTTTCCCTTGTTGCCCCCCTTTATGACCTTGCAAAGCTTTAAATGGGCACTGAAAACGGACATGTTCACCAAGGGAGCTCTCTCCCATTCAGCTACAGTACCATCTATCACTGCAGCTCTTCTCACTCTTAATCGCTCATCTCTACCAATGACAACCCGCCCATTGTTGTATGTGGACAACTCCTTTGCTTCCTTATATCTGAAGCTGTATTGTGTACTGAGATTTATGGTGCTTATTGTTACCTGTGCTCTGTTTAAGTTTATCAGTTACTTTAATGTTTAGTTCTGTGTACCCTATATTGTTCTCATGTATGCCATATGTATTGAGCTGCGAATCACTTGTGGTGCCTTTATAAATAACGTAATAATAATTTGCAAACACATGCATAGCTCTAAAGGTGGCCATACACTACTGTGATCTCTTGCAGCAGTGTATGGCCATCCGATCCCCCGCAAGCCCGGGACCTTCCCTGGTGGCAGGATTGCATGTGATACATTGTATGTGGTCCTTTCACATCAGAATCAACTTTATTGGCCATGTATACTCGCGTATACTAGGAATTTTTTTCAGATTTCATTCCAGCTACAAGCAGGGGAACACAAGGGTACTGTAGGTCACCTACAAAGACATTTCAACTTTTTTGCATACATACAGTGGATATTTTACGTTTCATTGGTGCGTATGGAAGACAATTTGCATATTTACGGTAAGCATAGTTAAGCAACTCAATTTGGCATTAGTTTGCAGTACACTGTTCAGAAGCATGGTAAGCATAGTTGGCGACGCAATTTTAGCATTAGTTTGCAGTGCATTGTTCAATTGGTGGATAGCTATCGGGAAGAAGCTTCTCGCGGTTCTGGACCACTTGGCAGTGATCACTCTGAAGCGTCTACGTGATGGGAGAATGTCAAAAAGATTGTGACCAGGGTGAAGCTTGTCCGTCGCGATCTTCACCGCATGTGGCGTATCGCATTCGACCTCAGTTTCCCACTGTGGTAGGGTCCGAGGTCAGACCTGCATGCAAGTAACAAGGTCTGATACATCAAACGCATCTGATTTGGGCCAATTTTTAGTTCCGATCCGACGAGAACGGGTGAAAACGCCCAAATCCCGGTAGTGTATGGGGGCCTTCTAGACTTTTATTAAATTGAAAAAATGTACACGACAGGACATCTTGTGCTTAATAAGTACGAGGTGGAAAATACTTGTTGGGAAAATGTCTTGGACACTTATTCATACAAAATTTTGTCTGGTTTTTATTTTGTATTATGCTAATTATTACATGGTGTTCTGTGAATGCCAAGGACAAACACACAAGCAACTATATGCGTAAATTATTTGTTTCTGTCTTTGTATTCATTGTTTTGGCAGCGGAGCTCTAGTAGCACATCTTTAAAATAAAATAAAAAATCATAAAGCTGTGTTTTCACAGTATGTTGACAGACAATACAAGTATGGATACCGCAAAACAAATTCAGTCCTTACCTATCATAGGTGCAGGCAAGGGGAGAGCAACGAATGCCATCGCCACTGAGCACATTTACTTTATTGAGCTGCTTATGCGGACATATTATTTGGGTACTAGTTTCCTAGCACGGCGCCCATTGCATACTATCGCATGCCTAAATTAGTGGTATGCGATGGGACCCGATTTTCAGGTCCTAAGAGCTGCACTGTACAATTTTAAAATCGCATTGCATGCCATTAAAATGTCATGCGATGCGATCAAAACGATGATTTAATTGTACATGTACCCTGTGCCGCGAGTTTAAAAAGGTTGAAAATCACTGATCTAGTGGGTTGAATTCAGTATATTGTTGTACAAACAAACAATGGTACTTGTTTCCTAGCATGGCGCCAATGATTTTAATCTTATTACATCCTTTTGATCTCATCGCATGCGACCAGATCGCATGTAATGTGATGCGATCAAAATGATGATTTAATTGTACATGCACCCTGATGGGTGATTAGTATGTTATATGCACCACCATTGTTAACGCCACCGCCACTATTAACAGCAACCCGAAGTGTGGCGAGCGCAGCCGGTACGCGTCCTCCGACCTTTTCATACCCCCACTATCCACGTCAGCGTGGGGTTGATTTTATATAGTTATCCACGTCCCCTCGCTTGTGGCTCGCTGCGCTCGCCACACTATATAAAATCAACTCCATGCCGACGTGGATAGTGGGGGTATGAAAAAGTCGGAGGACGCGTACCGCCGCCCCTCGCGGGCTCGCTGCGCTCGCCACGCTTCGGGTTGGCGTTAATAGTGGTGGTGGCGTTAACGATGGGGGTGCATATAACATACTAATCACCCATCAGGATGCATGTACAATTAAATCATCATTTTGATCACATCACATGCGATCTGGTCGCATGTGATGCGATCAAAACAATGTAATAAGATTAAAATCGTGGGCACCGTGCTAGGAAACAAGTACCATTGTTTGTTTGCACAACAATATACTGAATTCAACCCACTAGATCAGTGATTTTCAACCTTTTTAAACTCGCGGCACACCAACAAGACTTTAAAATTGCTAAGGCACACCATCATTGTGGACCCCACAGTGAATAAATAAAAAACAGTGGCCCCCACAGTAGTACAAACACATTGATAGCCCCCACACTTTGCTAATCCCTGCTTTTTCTACAAATGACCTGCTGGTATAAATGGAGCAGCATGGAGGAGCTATAGGCAGGTGGTTGGGCACTCCATGCATGTAGGCAATGTGGCGTGTGTGACCAATTAGTCCCCCAAGGTTACGACCGGGTCCATGGAAAAGCACAGTGCTGCAGGAGCCGGCTACTGATAGTGGTGATAGCTGTGCAGGCATATGCGGTGGGCCTCTCTAAGGGTCAATGGTATACCTGGCAACCGCTCGCAGTACAGCGGTTGAAAAACTCTGCACTAGATTATATATACCCCACAACAAGCTCAATTGAAGTAACCTGGGGGAATATAGGTTTACCGAATTAGGAACCTATAGTAATATGAATCCTTAAAAGTCCTTCTAACCGAGGTCCCTACAGGGTGATACAACACTGACCTTTTCGTGGAGATAAGAGGATATGTAAAGAGACTTCCATCACTGTATATTTGCTGACCATACACTGCCAGCATTGGAGAATAATTACAGTTTAATGATACTTCCTTTTTGAGATTTTTATTTAAACAACATAGATTCAGTGGAGTAAATTTTATTACATGGGAGTTATATTGAAGATGGGATGTTGCTCATAGCAACCAATCAGATTCTATCTATTATTTATTTAGTTCATCTAGAACTGGGGTAGCCAACCCTAGACCTCGAGAGCTACCAACAGTGCATGTTTTGCCGGTCTCCTCACAGAATCACAAGTGAGCTAATTAGCTCCATCTGTGTAATGTGTCAGTGATTAATGAGTGCAGCAGCTAGGTTGTCTGGAAAATGTGAACTGTTGGTAGCTCTCGAGGGCTAGGGTTGGCTACCACTGATCTAGAAGATAATAGATATGAGCTGTTTAATACAATTTTCTGGGCAAGAGATGACTTGTTCGTCTCTTGCCCAGAAAAAAAATGAATACAGAAAAGTAACAAACGTTACACAGTCAAATGTTTATAACGGAGATCATTGTAGGGAGTGTCCAAAAATACATGTAAACTAAATCGAGTAGTAAAGAACATGAAGGATACTCAATTGTCACAGGTACTGTAGCTTTTGTGAGAAATAAAACTATCCTCTAACTTCTCTTGGTTTGGCTAACTTTGCAACAACCATTACAATGAAACTTCATCCACGTCATCTGCTTGGGGATAGACAAAATACAAATCTTTCCCCATCTTCGTTCAAAGGAATTGTATCTTAATGACACTAGAGTATACTACATACATTGTTGTCTCTTAAGAAACAATCCTTTGAATTAATCTGGCAACTTTTAAAAAATCACCTCTATGTCCCTGTTTTCATGGAATGACCCTATTACGAAAGTGACTTTTCCATGTACCAAAAGACTAAACATGTGAAATACACAATAAGCAATCACCAAGATGTCACAAAAAAAATGTAGATATATGACCTGGGGCAGAACCACTATGAATCTAATAAAGCTTAAGCTACAGGGCCTGTAATACAAGAGGTGCCCTGAAGTGAATTTTTTGTTAAGAAAATCAATGGAGTTTTTAAGTGTGTATTATTAAAATAAGGTTGTTTTAGTAACAGAATTTCACCTTTTTGTTTTTATGTACTGTACCGTATGGTCTAGCTCATCCCCCAATAACAGCATGACAACCAATCTTCTAGAGCAGCGGTTCTCAAACTTTGGGTCCTGACCCCAAAGTGAGTCCTCGCCTTCGCAGTATGGGGTCATGATGCCATGTTGCTGACATCAGGCTGATGACTTCTCTAATCTCAGTCACTGATTCAAGGAGTTTCAAATATCTGAGTTGTCTGTTACTTCATGCTCCTCCCATCAATTTGTGCCTCCACGATGTTGCCATGTATGTGCTGTCTGCTGACTACAAATGTGATGTGATGACCTTCTGCAGTAACTTGCTGGGGTGCTGTAATTATTTTTGTTGTTTGTTGGGGTCCCAGAGCAAAATAGTTTGAGGTCCCCTGTTCTACAGTAGCTCGTATGTGTATCACTTAGTACTGAAGGAGCTGCTGGGAGTTTTGTGTTCTGAAAATAGCATGATATGTGTATCTGTTTTGAACTCCAATTCATAGCAGTCTGCAGAACTTCTTCTTTTTATGACATTCCCAGGATTGGAGGAGACTAAGAGGTGTGTTCAATGCAGCGACGAGGGGAGTTTGTACAGTGAGGATGGCTTATTTTTGGCAAGGAAAAGCCATCCTCACCATCCAATCCTCTCGTTGTAGTCAATGATTTGCCTTAAATGGCGAGGTTCTCCGCAAATGCAGGGAGCCCGCAGTATTTTGTGGTGAGCCTCGCCATTTTGATGGCCACGCTTGCCATTTCCACCTTGCTGAAAGGAACCAGCAAGGTGGAAACTGCGAGTGAAGGGGGCAGTTGAATACTCCTACGACATGCTATAGGCACTGCTTGCCATCTTAGCTCTCTGTCAGAGCATTGAATACACCCCTAAGAAGGCCCATCCTTGGAAAAACGCTGGGAGCTATTAAAAGTAATAAGGAGCTAGGGACAAGGAGGCATCCTAATAAGGATATTTTGCTATTGTGCATAAGTTTCTGCTTTCAGAAGGTTTATTGAAGGGGTGACCATGTTGTGAGGTGATTACAAAGTGGAGGTTCTGTTAGGTCATTACAGAAAGGGGAAGTGCTGTGAAAGGTGGACATTAAAGGCATTGGGAAAACTCATCCTGTCACATTATTATTATTATTATTATTATTATTATTATTATTATTATTATAAGGCGCCACAAGTGGTACGCAGCGCCGTACATGTAGAACAGTACAAGGTATACAGAATTAGACATAAAACCGACTGCAGAACAAAAACTGAGCACAATTCTTAGTACACAATACTGCTGAGATATAGGGAAGTGAGTAAGAAGAGATGCAGGTATAGATGGTAGGTGAATAAGAGAGCTGTAATTGAAATGCAAGAAGAGTGCTGTGAGAACAGGAGGGAGGAGGGCCCTGCTCTAAGGAGCTTACAATCTAGAGGGAGGGGGTGACATGAGGTGCAGATAAGGAGACCTGAGGCAAGAAGTGAGCATGGCACGGATGGTCAGGACATGAGGTAGCAGGTAGGGTAAATAGTGTGAGAAGCAGGTGTAGAGGGACATATACAGTGCAGAGATAATTGATGTGGATACTGGCACACTGAGATGGTTACAGAGAATATATGACTTGTGATGAACAGAAAGTACTGGCGATGATCATAAGTCTTAAAGACCTGCAGGCAGGGAGCTCGGTGCCTGCAGACTGTCTCCCCATACCAAATACTTGACCTGTTCCCGCAGACAGCCTGCAGCCTTTGCGGGTGCCACCCATGGGTAAGGGAGGTGTGGGGACTGTGAGCTCTACTCTCTCTTCTGTTCTTATAACAAAAGGTCAGGTCATTTGGCCCTTGTTGAATGTTAACGTATTGTTGCTGGTTGTGAAGCGGCCCCCATAGCAGTTTAAGCCTAAAAATGTATGTCCAGCACATATGACAGAAGTCTTGTATACACAAACTGGAGACATATAAATATAAATACTAGAATATTGTACAGTTGTGTAAACTCCTGTCTGATAACATAGTTTTCCAAAAGAATGGTAAAATACCACCTATATAGTACCCTGATTACTTATCCCACTAAGGGCTTTCTGAGCAATGCTATGAACAATATCGACTAGTTTGTACACTCAATATCGTTAAGAGTGTGCCATACCTCCCAACATGAGCCTCTCCAGGAGGGACACAATGCTCTGCTCCTGGACTTCCCTCTTAATGCATGATTACCTTCATCTGTGTTGAACATGTTAATTTGTTTGAAAGTTTGTTGTACAAAGGTGAGGGCAATCACACATAAAGAGGGAAGTACAGGAACAGAGCAATGTGTCCCTCCTGGAGAGGCTCATGTTGGGAGGTATGGTGTGCTCTCCCGCACATCGTTAAGGACCCCCTATCTCGTCTGAACATGTTCAGGTGAGGGAGTCCTCGTTAAGGACAGCCATGCTGTCGCTCCCCTGCTGTAAATCCCTTTTCCCTCGGCATCAGCAACATGCCGTGTGTGTATGCACTTGCTGACGCCGGCAACTCGCAGGGTCACTCTCGCCAATATCGGTGTCTGCAGGGACTCGTTTAGTGTTCACAGGGCTTTATAGAAATACAGAGGGGAAGGTTTGCATACTTACCACCCAGGTGTGAGAATCCTAAGCTTCAGGATGCTACTGTCTCCTGTATTCTGACCTCCAGCATCCCGATACTATGCCAATATATTGTATGTACCGAATGTCAACGATTGTGTTGGAAGATTGAGGTATAGTACATTTTGAGCTGATGGTTGTCTTTGTTTTCCCGCACACTACTTGTAATAAAGTGCAACTGTAATAAACAATATGAGAATTTCAGTTTGCCAGCATTTTACTATAATTCAATGTTATGCATACGTATAATATAACATGTTTATGTTTAAAAGACCATGTATACACACAGTCAAACAAATACTTTAATTCACTGAAAATGTATGTATTCATCCATAATCTCGTAACTGTGTTCTAATCAGTTAAGTGTTCGCTTATTGTTTGAACCAATGTGAAAAGTGATCCCTTCCAAATGGAACACAGATATAAAAGCTTTCCCAAGTGTATGGGAAGCCGTAATGGGAAGGTCTGGCCTTATAGCTGATTATGTATGAGTCACCTTATTGTTCTTGGCACTACAAGACTATCACTTTTCTCTGGAAAGCACTGCTGGGATGAATGTTGTACATCAGTGCAAATGTCTTCTGGGTTTATGCAAGAAGCAAAGACCACACCTTTGTGTATTTATTTATTAACAGTTTCTTATATAGCGCATACATATTCCGCAGCGCTTTACAGAGAATATTTGAACATTCACATCAGTCCCTGCCCCAATGGAGCTTACAATCTATGGCCCTTATTCTGATCGGTGCGGATATTCCCGCATTCTTACGGAGCGGTCCGCACGCCACGGTGTTTTGCCGCATGCGGCCATCATCCGTAGAAACGCCCACGTGTCCTCCGCATTCGGACGGACTCACTCTTTAAGAACAGGGCGTGTTTACGGACGACATACAAACCATGCGTGTGCGGGAGAAACACTCCGATTCTGCACGGTATTACAGAGTATTACAGAGTATGCTCGGAAATACCGCATCCGACCGGGAGCCAAGCGGTGCTACCGCCCGTAAGCGGAGTATTTACGCCAAACAACCCACTATTAAGTATCTTCTGCAATACATCACATGACCCACTTATTCAATTACCTATCCTCATAAAAAACTGCTTATTTGGAATTGGAATCAATTAGATGCCAATATATCTTTACAAGCATGCCTAACACATGCATTGCACACATTAACCCTTACAGCAATTTAAGTGCAATGGTTTGTATTAGACCCTGTGTAAAAGATTATAAACAATCTACACATATACTGTTTAATGTGCAAAGAAAACCAACAACTGTGAACTTGCATAAACAATTTATTTGAAAACACAATTAACATATAAATAAAAAAATATCAAATAATAAATTAAATCAGGAGATCTCTGAGGTCCTGCAGGTCGGCTAGCAGTAGCCTCAAATGGTGCTCCGCCCGCAGGAGGGCCCCACGCACCCCCTCATCTGCCGGTGTGGTGTCATCTGTGGGCATGTCAAAGGGGCAAAAATTAGTCATGTTATTCATGCATACATTTCACATACTGCGACATAAATTGCACAAATGCTAGGTGACATGTGTGTGTGTGTGTATATATATATATATATATATCTATCTATGTAGAGAGATAGAGACACACATAGATAAATAGATATGACACATACATATATACATACATGCAAACTTATTTACTACATACTGTCTTTTTTTGCCTCTACCCTTTACTCTGCAGAAGACATAACAGTCATAGTGTTTCTTCTCAGTCACAACCCACCCATGACTAACCAATGACAAGCATGTCATGGCCTCCGTCAATAAGAACTTGTCACAATCTGCTCAGTCTAAGTTCAGTGATGGTTCGTGGCATGGGAGTTATGCAAATGTCAGGAATGCACAGTACACATCCTCAAAATCATAATTCTGTCTAAACCAACCTACAATTCTGTGAGGGCAAAAAAACAATCTGAACTACAGGGGGTGTTTAGGTAGAGGAGGCTCCTGGGACACTGGCAACTTCTGACTCCATTCCAAGGTAGGCCGGGCCATACTCCATTTATAGCATACATCCTAGAGTTTATAAATAACATTCACCAACAATATAGATTCCACGATTTGATGGGTCATAATCTACGATTGCAGCAGGTGAATTTAATCCACAAATGATCCACTCATCCCTTTACTCCAGGATCCTGTTTAACTACAACGGTTATGTGGCAGTCAAAATGGAGCTCCAACCCATCCCACAAACCTGTGTAATTGAGAGGTGTCCTGGATGAAAGGGATGCCTTGGACACCCCATCTAACCCGTACCTGTATCTGTAGCTACCCACTTTGGGGTCTATATGAATAGTATTGGAACAAAATTTTTAATCACCAGTGCTACATAACAAATACCAGTACAACTACTTCATGAATGATGCATTATGTAAACATACCGATCTGCTGGGACTCCGGGGCTTGGCACGCCTCCTCCCCCTCGGAATCGGAATCCTCTGGGGCAACCGTGGCCTCCTCAGCCCCCTCCTCCGCCAGCTCCTCTGCCACCATGACCACGTCCACCTCCTCCGCCACAAGCACCTCCTCCTCCACCTCCTCCTCCTCCTCCACCTCCTCCTCCTCCACCTCCTCCTCCACCACCACCTCCTCCTCCGCCACCAACACCTCCTCCTCTGCCACCAACTCCTCTTCCACCTCCTCCACCACCACCTCCTCAGGCACCTCCTCCTCCTCCACCACCTCCTCCACCATCTCCTCCACCATCTCCTCCAACATTTCCTCCTCCACTTCCTCCTCCTCCACCCTTGCCGCCACCTCCTCCTCAGGGTCTTGGGCCTCCTCCTGGGCCAGGGCTGCCTCGGCCTCTTCACGGGCCTGTCGGGCTCGGGCTCGTGCTGTGTGGTAGAAAAAAAAATCATGGTCAATGTCGGGTCATTGGGGCACATGTATTAATCCATAACAAGACATACATGGAAGGGTGATAATGATGGCAAACGATGCAGGCAAGTAGCTCCTTACTGTTAATGGACTCAAAAATGTGACATTTAAATTATTATGTGATTGTTAGTAATTTGTTCAAACATTACAACCCTGGCATTTATCAATGTGTAACACATATTAGATCTGGCACATTGTATGCATCAGAATCCTCAATGCTATGTCATTACATATAAAAGCCACATGACTGCATGTTAACCAGGAAGAAGCACACATAACAGTCTATGGACTTTTAAACCCATGGACACCCACTTATCATGAGACACCTGTTATTGTTTATATATGCTATGTTGTAAGTGCGAAATTTCATAGCTAAAATACTCACAATCAGCAATTTCGCCCCTGATTTGCTGCAACAGCTGGGGCTGGCGCCTGCGGAGGTCCGACCACCGCCTCTCGAGCTGCCCGAGGGACCTCCGCACCCGAGTGCGGGCGTAAATACGGCGCCCTGCCGCAGCATAGGCCCTCCGCTTATGGCGGTTAGTGATAAAGGGCCCCGCACGGCCCAGCCTTGTCTCCATGACGGAGACCAGAACCCTCAGCTCCGAAGGGGTCTGCCCTTCGTGTCTCCGCCATGTTAACAATGGCATCTATCAACCAATCAGGTGGTGGCATTGGTTGATCACAGTTATTTGTGTTAATAACTTTATTGTTCATCTTTACATGAACAGCGTCTCTGCGCCAACACAAATGGTGACAAATTCGCATGCCTTAAAAACAGTAGTGCTGATGTATGGCAATGAACAAATCTGATATATATAAAACACAGTGTGTATGCACTTAGCAAATCCAATGACGCCTCGCTCCGCCAAGCAACGCGTGCTATAGCTTAGCAACGCATAGCTGTAGTTAGCATTACTTACTCTGTGCATCTATGTGTATGCGTACATTTATGTGTAAAAGACACATACACATACTTGCAGGTATCCTGAGACCAGCATTATACACCAGCCCTGCCTGCCTGCCTGCCTGCCTGCCTGCCTGCCTGGGTGCCTGCCTGCCTGCCTGGCTGCCTGCTCCTTGAAATGTTGAAACATGTGAATAAATTCAAATATCATATATATAGATAGATATATATATATATATATATATCTGCAAACAAATCATACATCAACACAGGAAAAAATCCCCAACACATTAGAGAATAAATCAATGTACTCACCAGTCATCAGGGATAGTATCAACTACAATAATGAAGATATAACAAACACATAAGATCCCTTGTACAAGGTATAATAATTAGCACCTATATTGAACTTCCCCCAAAACTAAGCACATATGATAAATATCTCCTATTTCTTTGCCATTAGGAGGGCAGGCTGGCTAATTTTAGTTTTGTAACACTGACAACTAACACACTGTACTTATTTGAAGGGCTGATTTTGACTAAAATTGGTGTGTTCTGTCAACTCGATAACATGTACCTGAAGTATCTTTGCGCCACAGAGTCCCGCAGCTGGTATCCCCTCCGGCATTCAGGGGCGCGGGATGGGCGGATCTTGCGGCTCAGATGGTACCTCCCACTCATCAAAGGGTATCTCACGCCGCACAGCAATGTTGTGGAAAAATATACACAGGCCCACGATCCTCGACACCATTTGAGGCGCATATTGTAAGTCACCACCAGTGCGGTGGAGCACTCTAAATCGACCTTTTAAAAGGCCAATTGAGCGCTCCACCACTTGCCTGGTGGCAACATGCGCCCGATTGAATGCCTCCTGTGGGCCCGGTGCTGGGGAGCTGTACGGCGTAAGTAGCCAGGGCGTACATGGGTAACCGGAGTCACCCAGAACCCACGCATCACGGCCTTCCAGCTCTTGGAGTCTTTGCCATATCCCGGTTTGTCGGATGACATGAGAGTCATGGCCACTTCCGGGAAACTTCGAGTTGAAGGCGAGAATTTCCATGGATGGGCCACATACCACCATCACGTTCAGTGAGTGGAACAATTTGCGGTTCCTATATATCTTCTCACTTCGAGATGGAGGCACAAATGGTACATGGGTGCCATCCACAGCCCCTATCACATTAGGGAAGCCAGCAATTTGATGGAAGGCCTGCTGGCTTCTGCGCAGGGTCTCGGTGGCAAATGTCATGGCCATGAAGTGCCCCTTGCGCCTGAACATGGCCGACGTCACACGCCTCAGGATTCGGCAGAAGGCCGGCTGAGATATTCCAGCAAGTACTGCCACTACTTGTTGGAATGATCCTGAGGCGCAGAAATGCAACACCGCCAGCAGCTGTGTGTGAGGCGGAATTGCTGTCGTGATCCCGTGTAGAGGTTCCAGATCGCTCTGAATTAAGGTGAGCAGATCCAGAATTACATGTGGCGGTAACCGGTACCTAGTAAGTACCTCATCATCGGGCATAGCAAACAGAGTCACCCGTGTGCGATAGATTCTAGCACGTCCTGGCCTCCTTGGCCGACGAGTGGGGAGAGCCGCAAGTGCCCTTAGCCTCCTCTCCATGTAGCGCATCATTGCTTCAGCAACCTATAAAGAAATGAACATAAATACTGATGCACCTATGCACATAATGGCCATATCCCACTACAAATAGATTTGTAGCCTTCAATACGTACAATAGATGGCCGCCCCGTGAAATCCCTCAGATCCATTTGACTCTATAATGATGACACAATAATATGAACTCAATACACACCGTCCAAAACACACAGATAAAGGTGTCAGCATTTTTTGCCGACATCATGTACTATGAGACATTTCATCTATTGCTGGGACATGTTGTCCTGCAATAGATGAACCCACACAGGTTTAAGACCTGTGAGTGAAATAGTGAACATGTGACATGTTGCAATAATGCTACACGCACTTTGCTGGCCCAACAATCTGTAGTCAGTGAGGCAATGGTGCATACATTCATACACTTACATTGTTAATGGATATCATATCTACAAGGAGCATGGAAGAGCTTACCTTAGACCCTGACAAGTCCAGATCTGGAGACAAATGATTCTAGCAGCAAGTCACTATTTATAGGCCTCTCACATGTGTGGTCTATAACAGTAGAGATGAGTATTGCATGACTTGTGGCCTGGATTATCTAAGGGATTGGGCTACTTTTAGCTTGCAATCAAACGCCACAATACCACAGTAGTCATGAATCAAATGTCATGTCATGCTAGCAAATAGCATGTGTATTGTGCAATAGTCACAGGTGTATCAGAAGATTCTATGCAATGTTAGCATTGGTGACCAGTATTTCATGTAGAACTTTCGCCAGGTTTTACACAATGGAATTTCCGCCACCGTATGCGGCGCGAAAAAACAGCGACGTACGCTCACGCACGGAACGCAGCTGCCGCTGATGTCCGCCAAACAGGATACACAAACAGTATATAAAGGTGTATTAGAAGGTGACAATGTTGTTGCTAACATGTCTGGATCACAACCAGAGGTGGACCCAGAGCTGCAGCAACTTTTTGAGCATCTAGACTCCAGCACCACCTATGTGCCACTGCACATGCAGGCAGTGGGTAATGAGGAGGCTGCTGGCCCTTCTACAGCAGGGCAACCTGCACCTGACCATTCTACAGCAGGGCAACCTACACCTGGCCCTTCTGCAGCAGGCCAACCTGCAGCTGGCTCATATGCACCATCAGCAGAATTGTTTGGAACACAACCGGGGACTTCACAAGGTAGTACCATGGCCAGCACTTCAAGTGCAGCGACACGTGACAGGGGGCGTGGCCAAGGACGTGGCAAGGGGAGAGCCAGGGCAACAGAGGAACCAACTACAAGAAATAAGGCATATGAAGCACAGGAGCTTGCCATCCTGGTTCCCCGAGCACGTGATTGGATTGAGTGTCCATCGGAGAAGCTGACACACACACGCAGATGGAAGATTTGGGAACAGATAACGGCAGAGATTAATGAAGTAGCGCCACAAGTTCGTGAGACGGACCATGTGAAGAAGAGGCAAGTTGTTTTGTGATACATGTGCCCAGTAATAGCCAAGTAATGATTGAATTCATGCTTAGATGGATTTTGCAAATGGCCCGTGAGGTTGTTACGATACACATACATTATTGCCATGTTATTTCGGTGAGAGTTAGAGTAGGGTGATTGTGAATGTGTATTGTAACGGTGGATATCATAGTTGCATGTAATATTATCTTTTGGACATTAATCACATGTCGTAATATGTAGCACAGAGCAATGGCTGCAACAGCTAACATCTGGAGTGACATGTATTAATATGTCAACTTACATTGCAGGTGGCAGGACTTCAAAACCAACCTGAAGAGGAAGATGACCAAGCGGTGGGAACACAGCCAGACATCTGGGGCCGGGCCCATGCCATCAGGGCTAGAGCTCACCCCCCTGGAGTTGATGGCCGAGAGCTGTATATCAGTTGAGGAGATCAGGGGGGTGAGCACGATGGATAGCGAGGCCCCAGCTGAAGTGTTTGCGTCTTTTCTGGAAGGTAAATATTGGTCATGCCATAAACTTGTGCAAGTAATTATCTTAGAATGTCTCCTAATTGTGTTTATCTTTTTCCACAGACACCCCACCGCTTGGTGACGACTCTGCTCAGGAGGTGGAGGAGTCCGTGCCACCTGGCCCCAGTGGTAGGCCTGTGCAGCAGCAGCCATCGGCCCAAGCCGATTTGGCCGCCTTGGCCCAGATGCTTGGGGACATCAACCAGCAGGGAGACTTGGCATCAGAACGGATGCATAGGACCGAGGAGATCCTGGCGAGCTTGGTCAGCACCCAGCAGGCCATCGCTGCGAGCATGCAGGCCATGGCTGAGTCACATCAGGCCATGGCTGCAAGTGCTCAGGTGCTGGCCGAGCAAGCCACCCGCCAAAATGATCTCCTCCTCCACCATAATGAGCTTATGGTGGAGCTGGTTACCAGCAACAGGGTCCTAATGTCATCCGTTTCTGGTGCATTACCACCGGCAACACTCCCTGCTGGCAGGAGGGGTAGACCAGCCAACCACTCAACATCATCTGCTCCACCTGCCCCAGCATCTGGCCGTCCCCGAAGAGCTGCTGCACAGGCCAAGGAGCCTACCAAGGCCAAACGTGGTCGCAAATGAACTTGTGGCTGCATTAATCTCCACTGTTATGTGGTCCCAAATCTTCCATTGTGCTGTGTGTGTCAGCTTCTTGTGTCCAATCACGTGCTGAGGGTAACCAGATGAGCCCTTGCTTCATATGTCCTTTTTGGTTCCCCTGTTGCCCTCTTTTGCCTGCCATTACTGTCAGCTGTACTTGAAGTGATGGCCATGGTACTATCTTGTGAAGTCCCCGGTTGTGTTCAAAATGATTCTGCTGATGGTGCATATGAGCCAGCTGCAGGTTGGCCTGCTGCAGAAGGGCCAGGTGTAGGTTGCCCTGCTGTAGAATGGTCAGGTGCAGGTTGCCCTGCTGTAGAAGGGCCAGCAGCATCCTCATTTCCCACTGGCTGCATGTGCAGTGGCACATAGGAGGTGCTGGAGTCCATCTGTGTGCAATTATATTTGTTTTGTATTATTATTTATTTTGCTACATTCCTGCCATGTTGTTTCTTTTTTGGATTTTGTATTTTTTGGTCATTGCATCACAGTGGCATTGACTGTGACATGTATAGAAATAAATTTGTTTACTTTACCCAAAAATGTGTGGTTTCATGAGTACATGTCGAATACACATGTGTATTGCTAGTATTAATATTCAGTCATGTCCATTGTTAGCAGTTTTAAAGTGTCTGACAAGTACAGCATATGTGGGTGTTTAGTAAGGGTTCCTTGAAGCAGCAATGGTTTCAATTAAAGCACTGACAAGCGGCCTATTAGTGAGTAATGAGTAAAGGAGTAGATTCTATTGGGTTCAGGTGTTAATGCTTGTAGTCATTAGGCGGTACGTTCGCCTACCGCATGAACGAGTGGTGTCCGCAAAGCAATAGTACACTTGTGGACACCGCACATTTCTTCCCTTTTTGATCGCGTGCATTCGGAGTGCTATCCGAATGTACGCGCCCCAACATAAGTGTACTCCCCCGTGTCCGCCCATGTTTCCGCCCGTTTTGCCCACTTTGAAACTACGCCCATGTGACATTCCGCATGACGCCCATAATACGCCCATATTTCCCGACTGATTGCGGGGAACAGTTTTGTACGGGATTTGGCCGAACTGGTACGGAGTCAAGGCGTGGCACATGCGCGTTGCGTTCTCCACGCATGCGCAGACGCCGAAAAGACGCGATCCGAAAGTATGCGGTAAAGTCCGCGTCAATCAGAATAAGGGCCTATATTCCCTACCACATGTATACGCACACACAGACATTCTAGGGTTAATTTTGTTGGAAGCCAATTTACCTACCTGTATATTTTTGGATTGTGGGAGTAAACCGGAGTACCCGGAGGAAACCCACGCAAACACGGGGAGAATATACAAACTCTGCACAGTTAGTGCCTGTGAGGCAGTAATGCTAACCATTAAACCGGTGGTTCTCACACTGTGGGTCCTGACCCCAAAGTGGGTCCCGACCTGCTCAGCATGGGGTCGCAACTCCATGTTGCTGACCATCAGGCTGATGACTTTTCTAATCTGTCAGTGATTCAAGGAGTCTGACAAATCTGTTGAATTTTCTGTTATTTTAGGCTCCTCCCATCACTTTGTGCCTCCACAATGCTGCCATGTATGTGCTGTCTGCTGACTACACATGTGATGGGTTATGGTATATTAGACTCCTCCCATCACTTTGTGCCTCCACAATGCTGCCATGTATGTGCTGTCTGCTGACTACACATGTGATGGGTTATGGTATATTAGACTCCTCCCATCACTTTGTGCCTCCACAATGCTGCCATGTATGGGCTGTCTGCTGACTACACATGTGATGTGATGACCTTCTGCAGTCACTTGCTGGGGTCCTGTCATTATTTTTATTGTCTGATGGGGTCCCAGAGCAAAATAGTTTGAGGACCCCTGCATTAAACCATCCGTGCTGTGTATTAAGTCTATTGAAAATAAACACCTTCTGTTTGTAACGCATAAATGCAACACTGTTTGGAATTGCGTTCATGTGAGTTCTCTGTATCCCTTGCTAATTTGATTATATCTCAGTGGTAAGGTGGTTATAATCTCCAGTATTTGATGAACTGGTTGAGTCTCATTCAAAATCCCAAAATACAGAATAGTCCAAAGTACAGAATTGTTTAAATATAATGACACCTTTGCTTTCTGATGGCTCCGGGTACACAAACATTGTTTAATGCACAAAATTATCATAAATATTGTATAAAATGACCTTCAGGTTATGCGTGTAAGATGTATATGAAACAAATACATTCAGTGTTTAGACTTGGGTCCTGTCCCCAGGATAACTTATGTATGCAGATATTCCAAAACACAGAAAGATCTGATCCCCAAAAATACTTGTGGTCTGAAGTATTTTGGATATAGGAGACTCAACCTGTTTTTGAAATCTGCACACAATTGGGCTTTGATTTGCACACTGGTTTGTGCAGTAGCCAGAAACATAGGGCCTAATTTAGGCAGAATTTCAATTACAGTATTTTGATGAGGGGGTACTTGTTTCCTATCTGGGCGCCCAGGTTTTCTACGTACGGCACCGTAATGAAATCGGATCGCATCGCATCGGATTCGGTACTCGATGATGTACGATGGTATACGATGCGATGCGATCCGATTCCATTTCCCATAGGAAACAATGTGAAATGGCTCAATTTAGCCAAATTATCATAGGAACAATAGTAAATGGGCCAAAAACACCCCTGAACATTGAAATGTCCCCCCAAAAGTAGTTGACGCCACCCCGCCATCAACGTGAACCGGAAGCGTGGCGAGCGCAGCGAGCCCGCGAGGGGCGGCGGTACGCGTCCTCCGACCTTTTCATGCCCTACTATCCACTAGGGCGTGGAGTGAGAATAGAATAGTGTGGCGAGCGCAGCGAGCCACCGAGCCCGAAGCGTGGCGAGCGGACGCGGATACCTTCACAGGTAAACGCTTTCCTTCGCGGGCTTCCCAGGTGTCCATGGCGACGCGGACACCTGGGAAGCCCGCGAAGGGACGCGTTTACCTGTGAAGGTATCCGCGTCCCCTCGCTGCGCTCGCCACGCTTCGGGCTCGGTGGCTCGCTGCGCTCGCCACACTATTCTATTCTCACTCCACGCCCTAGTGGATAGTAGGGCATGAAAAGGTCGGAGGACGCGTACCGCCGCCCCTCGCGGGCTCGCTGCGCTCGCCACGCTTCGGGTTCACGTTGATGGCGGGGTGGCGTCAACTACTTTTGGGGGGACATTCCACTGCTCTGTGGGTTTTTTGGGGGTTTCTGGCCCATTTACCATTCTTCCCTATGCTGATTTGAGTAAATTGATCCATTTAACATTGTTTCCTATGGGGAATCGGATCGCATCGCATCGTTCAATATCGTGTATGTGTATTTGTGGTATCCGATGCGTTGCGATCCGATTTTTATACGGAGAATAGCATGGTGCGCAATTAACTTAGCGGGCGCCCAGATAGGAAACAAGTACCGATGAGGGCTCTAAGTGATAGATGCCCTCCATTTGAGCTATTTAGTTGTTGCTCTGATCAGGTGTGACTTGCCAAAGGAGAGTTTGAAACCCAATAAATTACACCTCCTTAAAGACACTTAGGACTATGCATGAGTCCGAATTGGTCGCATCTGTGTACATAGTCAGTTTAAAGAAGGAGGGGACGCAGAGAATACTGTACTTAAGCCTGCCTTCCCCTGGTCAGAGCAGTGATATCACTAGCTCTCCTGATTCCTGTCCTAGTGTGTAAGTATTACAGAGGGTCCTGCTATTCTTGCATGTGACAATAGTTATTGTACTATAGATTTTAATTTTCGGTGTGTACTTTAAAGTTGTTTTTTTTTTTTTTTTGGTACACTACAAGAAAACTTTATAAAATTGTTCTCTCTGAATTAGGTAGAACTATAACAGTATCCAAACATTATTAGATTAAATTGAATATACTCCAGTGGTTACAATTTAAATATGCACAAGTCATACCTCCCAACATGACCCATTCCAGGAGGGACAAGATGCTCTCAATCTGGAGGGAAGTCCAGATTGAGAGCATTTTGTCCCTCCTGGAATGGGTCATGTCGGGAGGTATGCACAAACTAATGTCATTTACCCAGGCCCCACCAAGCCTTAATCCATCCCTGTCCGTATGGGATTTGTGACTGGCCTGAATCTCCACATTCTTGCTGTCCTAAACATGACATACTGTACCTTACCAAGCACAAATGGCTAAGCTAGCTCATTTGTAAATATGAAGTTGTACACAGCAGTAACATTTATGCAAGCTGCATTTTTATTCACTGATTATGGCATTACATCTACTCTAATTAGTGTTTATTCTTCTTTGTACAATAGCCTCTCACAAAGCTTTCACAAAGGGCTCTGTTCATTTGAAATAAAGATCTTTGTGGCTTTTGGTTAACACTTATGGCTAGAACGCACAATCTCTGCCATGTGTACTTGCTACTAGAAAGTGTAATGTATACAGATTCTCAAACGGGACCCTGAATTGCTCAACTAATGTGACTATGATATTAATGTAACTTTGTTTCATAGGAGACTTCTATTATACCACTCTTTTAGAAATATCAGTTTCATAAGTTTATTTGGCAGCATAAGACCATGCCCACTCCAGGGGCCTTTTTCTGGTCCATTCGCAGTTTTGCCTGCGTTCGCACCGGGTCCAATGTTTTTTTAGTGTGCATGCACGTGCACCCTCGGCGAACATTCTGTGTAAACACCCAACACAGTGTGCGGGGGGCAGAGAGGGGCGTGGGGCTCCGGGCAGCCCTATTAACATATGGGAACGCCCATGAGAATGCTGGGCGTTCTCATACTAATACGGACGGACGGGGGGGGGAGCGTTATCTGACATCACCGGATGTCTACTGCTCGCCAACCTCCCCCTGAACATGCACGCATATGTAAAGTTGCTATGGGCAACCTTGCACATCTTTTGATGGTCGAAAGATGTGGGAGGTTCCTCTGGCCTGTGAATGGATGTTACTGTGTAACATCAATTTGTATGTGCTGCGTGTGAATCGCCCTTGCGAATGGGTAGCGCCAGTCAACCCTTCGCAAAGCAGGGTTTGGTGGACAATGCTGTGAATTCAGAATATTATCCCTTGCTACATGTGCTGCATGTCTCCCTGCTATCTGTAACCAAATTTTGATGTGTATTTTAAGAATACTAGGTTATACTGTATTTGGCATCAATGTATCCAATCTCAATATTAATCTGGATGCCATGCGTGGACCATTAGTGTCTTGTCTTTAATCACCACTAAGTTAAAAAATGCACACATATGCTTTAAACTGCAGTTTTTAATTATTAACAAAGCAGATCTTGTGGGAATTATTTCTGTGTTCTATGTTTTCCTGTTTGAGGACTTTATTTAGAATTTATTGTACAACATGCTTGTGACCGGATGCGCCTTTCTGCCTGCATCAAGCGTTCAGATTGGTTTGGGGTCCCTTGGGACCTGGGCCAATAGGAGAATCCCTTGTTCTACCAATTGTAGCTGGAAGAGGATGAAGCTTGGAGAGGCAGCGCACAACCCGGAGCAGGTGGATAAAGGGACTGCGTGTGTCACATTCATGGGATTGTAAAGGATTGTATGCACATGACACAGGTCCCTTGACATGACGTGCAGGCCCTCTGGTCGATGTCGCAACAATAGATATGTGCTGCACATAATATTTATTGAATTACATGAGCGATCGTATGTGTTTTTTAACAACATGCGATCGCTTGAATGCAATGCAAGAGGGAGCGCTTTTGATGGCGTCGGTTCAGGGAGAGGGGGCCAGAAGGAGAGCTGGCGGCTTCCCTTTTGAAAAGTGTTGAAAGGCTAAATTTGAAAAAAAAAAAATGTTTAAAATACCTGGTGGCCTTCTGCCACTGCGCTGACTCTCACCGCCCACCAGCGCTACATCACTGTACTATGCATTTCATTTTTGCACCATACGATACGATCGGATTGCGATGGGACATCGCATTGCGATGTCCCATCGCATCCGATCGCATAAGTGTATGGGCACCATTAGGATGAGTATGCTGGAAGTTGCAGATCTTACGATACTGTAGATCTTATGTTAAATTACACACATAAGATCGATCGTGTGTCTGGGAAGTTGCTGGTGAGTTCAAGAGAAATCTTGACACGATCCAGATTGGATGCTGGTTGTCCATACACTAGAGCGACCTGCTTGCGATTCTAATTGTGTTACAATTTTCCTTGAACTTCCCGGCAGTCCTGGACGATTTGGGGCACTTTTTGACACACGATATACCAACTATGTTCTAACGATCCATTGTGTGATCCAGCTGCCGCATACGATTCATCGTCTCATTGCAGAGTGGGAGTGTCCGGGAAACTGCCAGTCAAATGAAGCAGGTTGTATGAACCATGGAACAACCAATTGCATGTGCAAAAAAACAACAACTCGCGATCTTCCCCCAATCATGACAGATCATATGTGTAGGTAGAGGGTCGACCTCTCGACCCGTGGGACCACAAATATAAGCAGAATTCCACACAATGTGCACACAACCAGTCGCACGAACATATTGCAATGATTATACAGTATGTACCTATTGACCTTCAGCACAAGGCTTTTATATACCAAGGAGCTGCAGTACTATGCAGCAATATTTATTTAATGCATTTTAATATATTTGCAAAACTTAATTCAACTTATTGCTGATGGGAGATACTCTCCCGGCCCCCAGCGCTCTCACAGCCAGTCTCCTCATGCCACCCTGCTCCCCGGTCAAACCTTTCACTGACTGTAGGTATGCTATGTCCCAAATATCATTTCATGTAATACAATAAATACTAATGGCAGCCCTCAGAAACGTCTGCTGGTTTTAAAAATATATATATATATATATATATATATATAATAATATAAACCGTTATAACACCTTCATAAAACACGTATACATAATAATAAAACAAATAAGCAAATCATGTGTTAAAAATCAAGTATAATAAGCCTGGATCCTTCTAAAACAATGACCCTATCTGTCTATGATCCAACACTGTACTCTGTAGTTTGTCATGTTTAACAGTGAAGCACTTATCCTGCCCCAATAACACAATAGTGCTGCAAATCGATTGTGTTTAGTTGACCTGGAAAAATGTATCCTTTGGGAGTTAAATGCGACCTTTACACATGAAGAAGCTTATTTAATAGTGGCTGCATATGTTCCCCAAATAAGAAAGGAAAGACACGCATAAAAAAAAGCATTAATATGTGTTTATTGATTCTGTTTAATCTCAACAACATATCCAGTTGAAAAAAAGGCATACCATATACATATACTCGAGTATAAGCCTACTATTTCAGAACATTGTTTATGCTGAAAAAGCCCCCCCATGGCTTATACTCGAGTGAGGGTCCCACTTGAGTCAATACGTTTTCACAGTTTTTTGTTGTAAAATTAGGTGCCTCGGCTTATATTCGGGTCGACTTATACTCGAGTATATACGGTATGTGGCAAAGGCAAGGCCTTCATAGAAGTATTATGGTTACACCTAGGGTGGCCACTCCAGGGATCAGCAGGATCCTGGGATTTGGCCCCAAAATGTCTGAGATATCAATCCCGGGATTGGAATTGAAATCATAGATCACGCTGCGCAGGCCGCACCTCTGCCGCTGGAACCCTCCGCATCCAGATGGCTGCTCCTGATGGCACATAGGATGTCATATGCACCCAGGGTAGCACCCGCTCACCTTCTCCTGGCTGCTCCGCCGCAGTGCTGCCGTCTGTGCCGCCCCCCAAGTAAGTTAATGTTTTCTTATTAGGAATGCCAATTCCAGGATCCCGGGAATCTCGGGATTGAGCATTTTTCACTAAAATGCCCCTGGCCCCTAGTTAAGGTACCCTTAAGGTTTCTTCTCTCAAAATGTAATATAAACTACAATAACATTGTATTGAGTTCATAATAAATGCAGAGCTTTAGTCCCAATATAAAATGTACCTACTGGCTCTCTTCTCCACTGCTTCTTACTTTTCCCCCATGTGCAACCATTACACCTCCACAAATATGAATCCATGGATACCTCCTCATTTTTATGCCCAGACATTACTTTAGCTTGTACTCTATGGAGGGTGTTCAGTGATGGCTGTGATTGCCTATTCTCAACCAAGACCTATTCAATCCTGGGCGTTTTCAGCCAGGACTCGCCGCTGCGCATTGTGCTCTTTGAAAAGCCAAATCTGCATTCACAGAAAGAATGCTAAATTTGTGAATTAGTGACCGTTTCCGTGGAAAAAGATGTGGTGTTATGGATTTTTCGAGAGAAAAAAATATAAAAGAACACTGAATAGATCAAATGCGAATTTTGACCTATTCTACACAAAACTGACGATTTTTCAGAAATCTATCAATATCTGCCAGGATTGAATACATTCTTCCTATTTGAAAAAAAGTATTGTAATGTATTATGCTGTTTATCACAAATTGGACTATTTAGAGGTTTATTGCTGTACATTGTTCTTAATTGACTAAAGTTCAGACACAATGTCTGAAAGATCAAAATGCTACATAATGGTAGATGATAAATCATAAATTATACCGGCACATCAAAGTAAAAAACCTCAGTCTTTGCCATTACCAACAAAATTATGAGAATGTACTTTTTCTCCGTATAGTTCAAAATACGAGCTGCTGACTTTGGATATCTGTTTTGTAAGATTTGTCAAGTGGGTTGCATGCCTGTAACAGTGAGATATGCCTGCTAGGAGATCTTAAGTACATTCTATAAACCTTTATTACTGTAGCTGATGTAAAGCAGGACACAGTTATAGTTTACTGGCACAAATATGCATACTGCATTAATTAGTGCTGTACTGGAAGTAATCATACTTTATATTATGCTAAACAATAAATATATACCATTGATTGGTGTGGGTTTTGGTTTATCCACGACTTAACAAAACAAAACAAAAAAAAACCTAAATATTAGGGGGGCGGGGGTGTAATTCAGATCTGATTGCTTGGCCACCCTCCTATAGTTAAAACCCATCTTGCGAATTCATGTGTACGCTTAGTGAAAACTTTGCAGCCGAGCGAATATGTCCACAACCCTTCATAAGAGGCTCATTGTTCAATTATTTTTCCACTGTACCCCACTCATCACAGGCTCATAGTAGCCAGAGACTTGCTAAAATCACACACACTCCTCTAAAAAAACTGGGAATGCCTACGTTTTCCCAGACACTCCCAGTATTTTATCTGGCATGCCCATTACAACCCACATATACCTACATCCTGTCAATTACTTTGCGAATGGCGTGTGAATAGAAAAAGTACCAGGACTTCAACTCTGGA
Source organism: Crinia signifera (assembly GCF_055691185.1). Classification (NCBI taxonomy): domain Eukaryota; kingdom Metazoa; phylum Chordata; class Amphibia; order Anura; family Myobatrachidae; genus Crinia; species Crinia signifera. The sequence goes on from NC_139217.1 coordinate 189,105,682, forward strand.
AAATATGCATGCACAGTCTATCGATAATCGGCCACTGTGTGAATTCAATGCGATCAGGTCTGAATTTTCCCTCCCCCTATGATGCCATGTTACGTGCTTGTGACGTCAGGGGTCCTTACTCTCACTAGAATCTAGATCATTTTTCCAACCTCCGTTCCTTGCAGCTACACAGTGGGAAACACGTTTTCTGTTGTTTAGGATGTCTATAACTACACAACAGAAGAATCTCAACTTCCTGTGCCGCAGCATCTTCAAGGGTAAATGTCAGTGCTATGCACTTAATGGAGACAGAGTATACAGCTAATGTTGATCAAAGTATTATTAAGTTTCTATGCAAGGTAGTGAATGGCATTTTTTAAAAAAACAGTATGTTTTTTCAAAGAGTATTTTGACCCTTGCAAAGTTTATTGACTGGTAACGTATACCCGATGAAAGTAATGGGGCTGACGTGAAAAAAAAGTCCTGGGCCCTTTTCGCTAATTTCATCTCACCACCCCCGGCGGTAGTGAGCTGAACTGTAGGCGCCTACAGCTGATAATGCACGAATGGAGCAAGCATTGAATAGTTTCATTGGGCACCATCTACTAGCAGTTGCCTGCTCGGACAATTGAATCTCACCCAAATGTTTTAACCCCAAATATTTCAAAGTTTAAATCAATTAACCAATTGATGTAATTTAAGCTTAGATAAAAATATTTTGGTTAAGCATAGTATCTAAATCCACCAGGAGGACTGATCGTTCCTTCTCTGTAGTCAAAAGATGAATAAAACAGACACATTTTTGTAAACGTAATTCCAGTTTTCAGTTTTGGAAGCCATTGTTCCAAGATGAGATATCCGATTATGAGCATGTGTGAAAACAAACATCCAGAAGATTGGTGAATTTTAGTTGGCTTAGGGGCCCACTTATCAAGTAATATTTGCGACTAATTCTTCAAACACACGTTTCTGGGGGTTAGCCAAAATATTGAGTACCGCTGGCATGTATGTAGAAGCGACTGCATCAGAGATAGCTGCTGCGATTCCTTCATTGCTGCCGGCAGCCGCATACCCCATAGGTTTCTATGGGGGATGTGATTCTTCCCAATATACCAATATCGGGCATTGCATCAGGTTCCGGTACTACAGCCATTCTAGGATGGCGGTAGCCCATTATAGCCTATAGGTAGGGCAGATCCTGCCCAGATCACATTATACTGTATATGCGTTGCTGTAGTAAATGGGCACCTTAACCACTTATCTGGCTAATACAGAATTCACTTGACTGGGACACAAATATGCCATAATGTTTTATTTTTTTCTTCAGTAACTAGAAATACATTTGTTCTGCATGAAAAATAAGGGTTTGGTCTTGAAGTGATAATAGGAGGAAATTAGGAAAAACTATCGTAATGTGTAGCAGCTGTGATGGGAGAGGTTGGCTAACAAACTTGCAAAAACAGACCTGAAATAGCTCTGTCCCAATTAAAGTCATAGCCCTTTTTTCCAAATATTTGGCAATTAATATATTTCAGCTTCTTTGACAATGGGGTGTATTCAATGTGTCGACGAGAGGGGTTTGTACAGTGAAGATAGCTTATTTCCAGTGAGGAAAAGCCATCCAACCCCCATCGTTGTATGCAATGTTTTGCTGGAATCCCCGCCGTCAGAGGACGGTGAAGATCCCCTTGAAGGTTCGCCGCTGCATTTTGTGGCAAGCCTGCTGTTTTGATGGGCACACTAGCCGTTTCCACCCTGCTGAAAAGAACCTATCGGTGCTGCTCGCCATCATAGCACGCTGTCAGAGCATTGAATACACCCCATTGTCCTAAAAGATAATATCTGGTTTATCTTTGCATATCTGGCTCATCTTTAAATTGTAAACATAGTATTCTGCTAACTTACTATACATAGTGCAGGAGGAACCTGAGCTATGGTACAAGACATTTTTTGGTCACTGACAGATTTCAACACATTTATAGTTACTGGAACATTGTATTTAATTTGTAAGAATATAACCCCTGTGGTTTAATACTTTTCCTCTGCAGTTACAGCTGTTTGGCTAAGTCTCTACAAGCTTCTCACATCTGGACACTGCAATTGTCACCCATTCTTTGCAATATTGCTTACCTTGAGCTTTGGCTGATTCTCACCTATGGGACCATTTTATGATGGAGGTCATGTACAATTCAATGTCAGTCTGTGAAGAACTGCCTCTGCATGAAGGGGGATGTTTGCAGATGTATGTTAATACGGTAAAAATAAATGTTTTTATGATTACATTTGACTTTGATTAAATGAAGTAACTGTGCATCTGGGGAAAGCCATGTTGCACTGTAGGTGGGGCAGATGTAACCTGCACAGAGTTAAGCTGATATATCGCCAACCATCGACTGATTTCTCCTGCCTTTGGAAATAAGTCAGTCTGAACTGACTTTTATTTCCTTCGGTGTCCGCCGAAGAGGGGGCGGGCGCTGACATCCTATGATGTCAGCTGCCTGCCCCCAGCAGGCATCGGCCCGTCTGCGTTCCCAGATGAACCTCCAGCGTTTTCATGTGGACGCTCATAAAACACTATGTTTTCCCCCTGCTCCAGCCCAGTTTCCACCCCTGGCCCTAGTCCCCATATGGAACCTCACAGCGAGTATGTAACTCATAAAAGCCGTTTAGTGCTGGGATTTGCACATGCGCAAACCCTGACCATTCGGTCTGGAGCCAAATTCAGATCACATGATCTTGAATTGGCTCCTAAAATCCTAGGGTACCAGTGTAATCCAGTACAACCCCACTCTTCTCTTACAAGCCTAGATACTCTGCGATCATTGTGTATGAGCTCAGAAGGTTAAGCTGGTCTAGGGCGGGACATTTGTGAAAAGATTGAAACCATATGCATCGATCTGAAACCTTATCAAATCACTTTTGAACTTCTGTTATATGATTCTGGTTCTCTGTTTTGTTTTGCACATGTATCTCACAGCAGCTGCAAGCATGAGAACATCTACATGCATTATTAATGTGTGCTATTTTGTGCTGGCTAGGGTTCCGTTCTTATTAAATGTTTGATCTTATGCATGATCAAGTCAGCCAAACAAATGCTATCGGGGCAGGTACTCCATTAATCCACCTGTTGGTAACCCTGGGTAGAAATATTCCAAACAAAACACTCCAATTCTTTTAGTTATATTCTACTTTTTTGTCATTAAACATAAAGGAAACTGTAATCAACTTAATTTGATTATGCAAGAAACTTTACATAAGGTGTTGGTATTGATTGGAAAATAAAGCCCATAAACTGGGTATACACAAAATACAGTAGATGATATTTTGGACGATGTGTTGTTTTGAGATATATCATGGTTCTATTATCATATCTTCTCATCTGCTGAATGTGCAGGTCAATCTGAGGATATCGTCAACTATATTGTTTAGGTCGTTTGACCATTATCTAATGTGTACCCATTCTTATAGATACTTATTACTTTTGGGTGAGGTTGATATAAAAAAAATAAGTACAATTTTAGTAAATACAAGTAAAAAATACTATTGCAGACTACTAAAATCTGGTTCTGTTGCTGGTGTCACACTGTTGCTGTTGACGCCCCATTTTTAAAGTAGTGTCTAAGCACTCAAAATTGAAATCCTTGGTACTTGTTTTCTAGCACGGCGCCCACGATTTTCATCTTATGCCATCGTTTCGTTCGCATTGCATCGCATGCGATGCGATCAGACCCAATTTTTTAATTGTACAGTCACCCTGATGGGTGATTACTATGTTAAATGCACCCCTGTTGTTAACACCACCCCCACTATAAACACCAACCCGACGCATACCGCCGCCCTTCGTGGGCTCGCTGTGCTCGCCACGCTTCGGGTTGGCGTTGATAGTGGGGGTGATGTTAACAATGGGGGTGCATTTAACATAGTAATCACCCATCAGGTTGCCTGTACAATAAAAAAACGCATTGCATGCCATTGTAATGGCATGCGATGCGATGCGATATTAAAATTGTACAGTGCGGGTCTTAGGACCCGAAAATCGGGTCCCATCGCATACCTTAATTAGTGGTATGCGATGGCAAATAATGGGTGCCGTGCTAGGAAACAAGTACCAAATCCTTTTTTTCCCTATGAGTTATTACCCCATACATCACTGCCTGGGATGCCCCAATTCCCCAACCAGCTGACAGAAATGAAACATGTTAATGATTAGCAAACTATAAATTAGACACGAGCACAGCTGACCCTGGAGAACCACAAGCCGTGGCATGCCGCCTGCCATTATTGCAGAACAGCTTAAGCCCTGTAAACATGGGTGATGTGTTGTGCTGAGCAATCTTTTTAGCACAGATCGCTTAGCACACATCGCCCTATACACAAGTAGTGATGTGTGCTGAGCAATTTGTGCTAACCAGCCAGCAGAGCCGCTGACCTTTAAACTTCAGAGGGGGAGTGACCCCCAGTCCCCCTTACATTCCCTCTAGCGATACCTGCTCATTCTATATCTGTGGGTGGGTGTGCTGGGTCAGCTCCTGCCTGTCACAGTGGCTCCGGCACAACTAGCGTGGGGGGGGGGGGGGGGGGGCATGCTTGCTGGGACATCCTCACTGCTGCGCCTGCCTCTGCACTCGGTGGTGTACACATGGAGCAATCTGTGCTTAATTTCAAGCAAATTAGACAGATCACTTAAGCTGGCCATACATCAGGACGACCTACATATGACCAGGTTGTATGCAGGTCGTGGAGTGGTCGAACGAGTAGTTGTATGTGCTTAAAAGCATATACGATTGCTCTTTCGACCATAATGAGATCCGATGGATGAGGCGTGCAGCATGATAGTTCACGTTGTGCAATTGTGTTCACACAGTTTGTCGCACGATCAGTCCAGATTGGACGGTTGGGTCCATTCTCGTTCTGGTGTATGGAATCCTTTAGAAAACATGGAAAAATCGCCCTGTGTGTATGGGCCTTGTGTCCCAATAAGTTACCCACTTCTGTCTTAGTAAGCTTATATAAATGTTTTAAACCCCTTTTTATTTTTTTGATAACGATCTATGATAATTGGAAGACTTATTAACCCTGCTTTTATGGAGAATATTTACTTCAGCAGAGAAAACATGCCAGTCCCTTCTCATATAATTAAACAATACTTATGCCCATTGGTTTTCCTCAGTATTTCCCAAACAAATGAATCCTACATATGTGAGGTCTGTTTAATAGCTTTACTTTGAAAGTTTCTGAAGACTCTCCAGTATTGCCAAACATGTCCTTGTAGAAATAAACTCTGCCGTCTTCAGCTGTAAATATAGAATTTGTGTGGAATGTTGCCAAAATTATACTTTCTATATTTATTGTGCTCTTATTTCAGTCCTTGGCAATCTGTGTTGCCTTACTATGAAAATCAAAATAAAGTTAATTACATTTGCAGGGATCCCATTTTAAATGGAAATGTATTAGTAAAAGTGCAACATGTCCTAAGGTCAATGAGTACAAAGAAGCATATTGGTGGCTAATTGCTCATTTTGTGACTGGTTCTGAGTCAGGCACAAAGTGGCTATATTTACGAGCAGACACAGAAGCCTGATTTAGTACTATATGCTAGTTTGAGATTCAAACTAATCCAGGGATAGATTATATATATATATATATATATATATATATATATATATATATATATATATATATATATATATGTCTCGATACCTCCTGGCCTGGCAGGGTCCAGATAGGAACAAGCGGCAATCCACGGTCTCAGACAAAGTTTAAAGGGATACAGAACATCATGGTCGACGTTTCAAGACCAACAGGTCTTTTCCTCAAGACTAGTACCATAAAGTGCAAGTAGTGCTGTGCTGGTGACAGCACTACTTGCACTTTATTGTACTAGTCTTGAGGAAAATATATATATATAATTGGACACCATGCCATCCACTTATTTTATGTCAACTTTGTAGAGGTGTAAAACCAGCTTCCATTTCCATATTCTATTTAAGGGATTTATCAACAGTTGTTCAGTGAGTGTGGTTATTAACATGTATCACTGCATATACTGTGTGTCAGCAATACAGAATGTGCATAGTGATACTGCAGTTCAACATTCCAGACACCAACAACAAACTCTGACCATAGACACAAGTTTTCTCCCTCTCACACATTGCACATAAATACCGGGTCTCCATAAATATGCAGTGTGAAAGCAGGACAGACAGTAGCTATAAGACAGCGTATGCACATATGTAATGAGTGGCTCATTACATATGCACTGCGCTCTCATAGCGACTGCCTGAGTCCTATATACTGGTTCAGAGCCGTTCACACTGCATAAAAACCGGCTCTGAACCGTGCAGGACTCTGCTTTTCACCCGTTTGCAAATACCGGTTACTGGTGCTTTCACACTGCAGTTCTAACTGTTTTAAAAGGCTAAAAAATCGGCAATATACCAGTTAAGAGCTGCAGTGTGAAAGGGGTATCACTGACCCATAATTCTGCAAGTACAATGATATGCATAAAATTCTTTAATTTATAATTACTTCAGAAGAATGTATTCATTTGCAGCAGATTTTGCTGTGCTTTAAAATTTCTCCAGTTGTCTGCAGTATCACCTCCCTAGAAGAAGCCCAGAGAGTTGATGCTGCAGGCAACTTCGGAAGAGCCAGGCTGGTATATCAGGTGATTCTGCCCTTCCTCTGCAGCATCAAAATGTGGCAATTCCTGGGTCAGTGAGGAACGGATGAGGCTGAATTACAAAACTTGCATAATTTATCCGTGCTCCCTCAAAACGGAGCAAAGGATTCCTTCTACACTATGGAAGTGGGTAGACTATGGAAGCTTGAGCCTTTCTTCCAAGGGTGTGGGGAGTCCCCAACAACTTCCAGGTGAGGGTTATTACCACTTCTTTCACAACCCATTTTGAGGTCTGGAGCTGTGGATTGAGGCACACAAGATAAACTCATTGAAGATTTAGTACTAGGCGCCAATTAGTGTAAATGTATGTCTAATAACATGCTATATGTAGTGCTCTATACATGGTTATAGAATTGCACGTTTAAAATGCATGGATGGGCACTTATAAGAAAGATATTTTGTTTTTAAAAGGCATAGATATTTAGAAGCAAGTTAAGACATTCTCACATAGGAAGTGATATGTTAATCATGGTCTAGTGTGCTTGACGAGGCCCTTTGTGGACAGGCACTTTTTTGACAAGCTGACTAAAGGCCCATACACACTGGGCGACTTTGAGCTGAAAGTCGCTCAAAACAGCCTGTTTGAGCGGCTTTCAGCTCAAAGCCGCCCAGTGTGTATGTCCCGCAACATCGCCGGGAAAGCTGTTCATCTGCTGGTTATACCAGTAGATGTGCGGCTTTCAGGATGGCTTTGCATAGTGCTCCGCTATGCAACATCGTCCTACCCCCCCCCCCCCCCCCACCCTCTGTCAGCGCCAGGCAGGGGCAAAGCCTGCTGGCGTGCCCATGTGTTTTTGAGGGAGATTTGTGATGTCAGCGATGACCTCTTCCACCCTGTCTCAGTCGGAGATTAGTGGAATCCTCAGATCTACTTACGTTTGCACAGACAATAAAATACCTTTGATGGTCCAGAAATTGCGCATGGATTTGCGAGTGGATACCGATTAGTGATCCATTAGCAATTCTCTCAACATTTAGCCTAGGGGCATTTTCTCTTTGTGTTTGGGTGGCAGCTTTCTCCTGGAGGTCCACTGTGAATTCTCACATGCTGAATTATCCCCTAAGTGCTGTCTGGTGTGGCTTTGTGTAAAATGTCCCACCTGGGGTGAGATGTAATACGGTGCAATTTTTACAGATGTGCAATTTTATAAAAATCACTACATGTAGTAGTGTGCGATTTGCGGTGATAATTGCACGTTATGCTGTGACCCCCAAAAAATGCATATTCAAATTTGCACTCAGATGTTTTCTCATAGAAAACATAAAAATTTTGAAATCACACCCTAAACATTACCAAAATTCAAACAAAAATAGACCAGGTCCAGGCAGGCAAGTTTTCCCAAATCAGGGCAAAAATGCTAGCTAAAATCCAGCCACTCTTTTGATCATTGGCCATACGCATATTGATGGACAGAAAGCTGGCGTTTGTGGGTGGTAATGCACGTTTTCTGGGAGTGCCAGGAAGAAGGCAGGCATGCCTGAGTGTTTGAATGGAAGTCGTGTGACATCAGCTCCAGCCCTGATCATACTGTTTCTATATCAGCCACCCAACTGCACACACTGGAAAAAATCATTAGATGGGTGAATGTTTTGCGAATGATTTACAGCTAATCGCCTATCCAGCTAATTTTCACATGCTGTGCTAAGCAATTCACAAGCTTGCACAGGGTGGGAAGTCACTGGGCAGCGGTTCTATAATCGTAGGCTGATCGAAGGGCGCTGCTAAATTGGGCACGATCAGGTGTGAATAACCCCTTAAATGCAGTGTTGACGCTAAGGCAGTTTGTTGTATGAATTTTCTTGTTGAGGTTCTCTACCAATGCTCTCCAGCTCTATTTTCCAGGTGCAATAACCTGGGTTGAATTATCTCTCTGTAAAAAAAAGTCCTATTTGGCCTGTGTGGGTGTGCCTCTCCTATCTACAGTATGTGAGTGTTGCCACATTATTACATCTACAAACTGTGTGATGTCATGCAGCAAGTGAGTGTGGAATGTCTGAACAAGACATTATGCCTAGCTCAGCAGGCTGGCCTAGGAAGAAATAGTGCTTGTCCATAAAATTACTTGAGTTGTGTTCCAAGCAAATACTAATTTATAGTACCTTGTAGTATAGTATATTCTCAGCATTTTATATACTCACCTATGTGTTAGATCAGGGGTGTCAAACTCAAATTCATCGGGGGCCGCATCAGCAGTTTGGTCCCCCTCAAAGGGCCGCTGTATAATAATAATGCAATGACACCACAGGCTGCTCCCGCTGTATAATAATAATGCAATGACAGCACAGGCTGCTCCCACTGTATAATATAACAATAGTAATGCCATGACACAAATTATTATACAGGGGGAGCAGCCTGTGGTGTCATGGCATTACTTTTATATTATACAGGGGGAGCAGCCTGTGGTGTCATGGCATAATGCCATGACACCACAGGCTGCTCCCCCTGTACAATAATGACACCACAGGCTGCTCCCCCTGTATAATATAAAAGTAATGCCATGACACCACCACCAGATATATTGTTTTTTTTTATGTAACTTACTGTATTTTATCCCTCAGGCTCCTTTACTGCTGCTACTGCTGCGGCTCCAGTAATTTCAATTCCACTCTCTGCGCCGCGGCCTGTCCTGCTGCGGCCCCCCGACTCGGCCTGCCTTCCTTCCTTTCTGCAGACGCGTGGGTGGGAGGCGTCATCGTCATGACGACCCCACCCAGCGTCTGCCACTGCCTCGATAAGAGGGAACAGGCTGCCGAGCCCTCCTCCACGTAGCCGTGGAGGCCGGCGGCCATGTTCCTGTGGCCGCAGACATCTTAAAAGACCACAGGAACATGGCCGCCGGCAGTGCAAAAAAAACCTCTCAAAAAAGAGAATAAAAGGTGAAGGCTGGCGGCGGCTGCGCGGGCCACATGACGAGGTCTGTCGGGCCGGATTTGGCCCGCGGGCCTTGTGTTTGACACCCGTGTGTTAGATTGTTTTTATTGTAAGTTTAGAAGCGCACTTAAATCATTTCTATTATTCAACAAACAGATAAAACTGTTGTATCCTACAGTGTGTGTGTATATATATATATATATATATATATATATATATATATATATATATATATATATATATATATATATATATATATATATATATATATATATATATATATATATATATATATATATATATAGTTCTCACCTCACACCTTGACAAAGGGGCGCTGCCCCGAAACGTTGGTTGGTTTGTCCATACTTTAATACAGAATTTTTTTTTCAAGACCCTCGAGTTTTAGTCTCTATCTGTTTGCATATATATATATATATATACTGTACCACTATTACTGCTGAGATACTATGTACGGTGGCAAATAGAATGCTAGCATTGATAGTGTTCATTCTAGCACCCTGCATCTTTTAAAACCTGTGCAGTTCCTCTTCCCTGCCTGAGGTGACACTATCTGCTGTGTGGCCATGTGGGCATGATGGACAGGTGGGGGGCGCCAGCCACCCATTCGCAAGGCAGGGTTTGGGGGACTCACAAGGCTGCGCATTCACAGCCTTGCGAATCACTCAGAATAACCCCCTAGGTGCGCTCTCATTAATGTTAAGGGCTTAGCTGGTCTGAAGTAAAAAATAAGACCTATAATAGGGATAAAATAGATGGAAGAACATACCTAACCATTTTACTTTTCTATATTACTTACTTTTGTTATACCCACTCTCCTCATGCTTCACCATATCCACAAATTATGGATTGAGCTATTAATGCTGCTCATAGACTGCACTGCATTATGGTTGAGCTTTGTGAAGTTTCGCAAAACTGCCACTGAGTCTGAATCAGGCCCTTAGTCCACAAGTGCTCTTATAGTTAAGTTCAAATTATATAGAGAATCTCATGATTAGGCCTTGTATTGTTTCTGTGCCAATATAATACAATCAGTAGAGAAATGAAAACCCTTCTGGAAGTAAAGCATTTACAGGAAATATTTCTGTATGTTTTGAAAACCTTTAATTGTTATGCAAGGAAACGGAAGTTTAGTTTTTGAAGCCTGTTCACCGTTTTATAAAAAAAGTTGATCACATGCTTAACATTAATAAATTGTGTATTTATATTTACTGTTGCAGTTGGCACGGGTACAACATAGGTAAGGAGAAAATGCTTGGCCCACCGCCTTCATTGTATCCTTGGGTTTTTCAGACTTAGGATTCAGAACTTCCCGACAGTCGGAATCCCAGCCGTTTGTTTCATGGGATCCGACACTAACTCCACAGTCGTAACGTTTCGACTGTCGAGTGTCAGAAAGTATGTGGAACAGCGAAAACGGTGCTGGTTTTGGTGAAAAACAACAACAAATTCAACAATCCACGGCCATTTCCAACAATACAAACTCTCTTCCATAGGGAGCCGGGTCTGTAGTAGGTGAGTCCCATCCAGGATTGAATACTGAACTGACGGTATTTCCACTGTCGGAAATATCAGCAGAGATTCATATCAAACATCCACATTCAATTATTTTATTTAGTTTTCTAAACTGCCAGTGATCACAGCTTTCAGTGTCTGGACTGGTGCTGCACTGGGCAAACTGTACTGGTAAGGCAATTAATCAGGGTGCAACATTTTACCACAGCTGATAGTGTTAGTAGCTCTAGAGGGGTAAAGAGCACAGGAAATTGACTACTGTGTAGTGGTGATGAATCCCCCTTCAATGTTACCATCCGTCTCCCAGGACTGCACATGCAGTGGCAAACATAAAGAACTGTTTATGCAGCCCACTGAACAGCAATGCTGGTGCTATATAAATTGATGTGACTAAAGACAGCCTAACATGCTCGTTTCCGAAAGGGAAGGATTCTGGAGGGTCCGTAATATTGGGAGCACTTCCTTGACAAGCTTGATAGAAGTTTCTACTTAAAGATACTAAGTGATAATTTTTGCCGCACTTGCTGCACGTTTCCTCATACAAGAGGTGTCTTCCAGGATGACAACATCCACATCAACAGTACACATGTGGTTGCCCAGTGTTCAGATGAGCATTACACTGATAATGTCCTTATAATATGTCTTTCTGGTACTTATGTAGTTTCACGGCGGCAGCTGGCCACCCGCTGCTTCCAGGTCCTTATCCCTTCGCGTTCGCCACACTTTATAAATTCAACTCCACGCCAATGTGGATAGTTTATACCCCACTATCCACATCGGCTTGGAGTTGATTTCATAAAGTGTGGTGAGCCCAAAACACGGGCGAGTGGACATTGATCCGGAAGCAGCGGGCGGCCAGCTGCCGCCGTGACACTACACAAGTACCGTCTTTATTAGCCATCCGAACCCTAATCTAGCTTTTCTGGAGTGTTATGGAATGATGCTTTGGGACATCATCTTCCACAGATATTAAGTAGGCATTCTCTACTTACTAGAATACACTAGGCTGATTTGTTCTAAGCATAAGTTGGACCTGATTTCAATGGTAGCTCCCCGGGACGGCTCACATATGATTTGGCACTTGATGTGCGATATTTTTATATGTGAATAATCACATGTGATTTTTCGAATGTAACTTCCAGGGTGCTGCAGGAAGACGGAGCCGGGCAGGGGAACGCCGAAAGCCGGACGGAAGAAGCTTGCAGAAGAATGCACAAAAAAAACCATACTAAAAAAATTACTAGAATATATAGGTCTAAATCCCACCTCTCTACACAGGATACTGGCGCTTTATAGAACCCCATCCGCCAGGGTTAAGGTCAATGGAAGCCTGTCAGACCCATTTATTATTTCAAATGGGACATATCAAGGATTCCCGCTGTCCCCCTTGATTTTTGTGTTATGCAAGGAAGCTCTGGCAAGAGCCATCCATTCTAACTCCGATGACTATGGGTTGCAAACACGAACTACAAACTAGCGCTGTTTGCTGATGATCTTTTAGCAATTATTACTAACCTGAAAATTTCCTGCCCAAACTTAATGAAGGAGTTCCAAACCTTTATCCAAAGCTATCCTACTTCAATCCGTTACAGCAAGTCAACGGCTCTTAATCTAACCACTCCCCCGGATACTCACATGTATCTGCAACAGTCATAACCTTTTTTATGTACCCCACACACATCAGATATATTGGAGTCTTCCTTCTGAAACATCTTTATTCGGTCTGCTCTTTGAATTTTGCCCCGGAAGTTACTAATATCTGATCAGACCTATCCTCATGGTCTTCCAAGGGTTTATCATGGATAAGCAAGATAAATGTAATAATAATGAATGTCCTACCCCCCACCCTCTATTTGCTGCAGGCACTACCAGTTTAAATCCCCAAAGTTTGGTTCTCAAAACCTCACCGGATGGGGGCGTGGCTTGGCGAGCGTCCTGTGCAGCCACGCTTTAGCGAAGCTCCTGAAGCTCCTGATATACCAGCCTTCTACTTCAATCCCAACCGCTCTACACCCCATCCCAAACCACCTCTTACCCCATATCCAGTCCCCCTTGTCTCCGGCCGGCCTCCGATCCCTACCGCGGAGCCGGGGAGTGCTTTTAAGCGCTCCCGCGGGTTGCGGCCTAGACGGAAGGCCGAAGCCGGGACCTCAATTTCCAGCAGGAGGCGACGCTACGTTCGGCGAGGTGCCCGGAAATCGCGACACCCGCCGAAAAGGAGAAGGGGACCGAGGATAGCGCAGCAGCGGCGACCCCTCACAAGCCTGCTGCCTCACCAGAGTTCCCACCAGACGTCCGCCGCCGACTGCGATCACGAGCGGCTGTCGGGACCGGAGCTACAGCCGGAGGACGGAGGAGGCGGTGAGTGACAGCTAACACAGCCGGGAGAGAACGCCAGCCAGAAATCAGCCCGCTGGTGACCCCTCAAATAGAGCTAACTTAAAAGCTCCCTCCAACACTCTACTTAAAGGCCTTGCTTGTCCCCACTGTCCTGCCGGCGCCATTTTGAAAGCTGCTGCGCAGCACATAAACTACACAAGACGCCCTGTGTCTAATTGATCCCCTTCACAGCATCCATATCTGTGGCCTCCCCCCCAGCTGTCCCCCTAGCTCTGTCCACCAGGGGCAGGGGGCAGTTATAACCCAGATATCTCTGCTATAGAGCCAAGTACCCTCTGCTGCCCAACACCTGAGCTCACTGTGCTGCAGCTGCCTACTAACTGTGCCAAGCACAACTCTCTACCACCCTCAGAGGTGACAGCTCCCTGCCAGTCACAGATTTGGGACTATACAAAACGGGATTTCACATTTAAAGAAACACATTGACTAACCCTCCAGGAGCTTAAGAATAAGAATAAATATGTGAAAACCTCATCTCCATAGCTGCCACTCACTACAGATGTAAACAGGGCTGCATAAATGCTATAACAATCCTTTACTCCTCCCCCGGTACCTGAGTCTGTGCGCCTTCAATCTTTCTAGCAGGGGATCCTATACATAAACATGCCGGCTAAGAAACCCAAGGATGCAGGGCCGTCCAAAATTTCCCTCCCCACCAGGAAATCCTCACAACCCCCTCCAGCCACCACTAGCCCCCTGAAACAACTCCCCCTTGCACTGGGAAACCAGGCAGAATATCCCTCCCCCATCGAGATGGCTGGGGTGGACACTGAGTCAGAAGCACCAGTAACGGTGAAATCCTTGTGCCAAGTCTTCACGGCATTCCAAGCCGAGATGTCCCGAGACCTAAAATCGGCTATCCGCGAAGTCAAGACAGAGCTGGTGGCTATAGGGGACAGAACCGATCACCTAGAACGCAAAATGGAGGAGCTAGTTGCCTCACATAACGATCTGATATCCTTCTATGACCGCCAACAACAAGACATAGTCCAATTCCAATCTAAACTAGCGGACCTTGAGGACAGGTCTAGACACAACAATATCAAAATTAGAGGTATCCCAGATTCGGTGGCTAATTCGGAGCTGGAAGACTACGCCACCACCCTGTTCTGTAAACTGCTGCCTACAACGGACCCCAAAGAGTTCCTGATTGACCGCATACACCGCCTCCCCAGACCAAGAACAGTCTCCGCAGACCTGCCCAAGGACACCCTCCTGCGAGTCAATTTCTTCACGGTCAAGGAACGCATACTTAGAGCTGCCCGGGAATCAAAAAACTCAGGCACTCTAGGTGGTCTACAAATCTTCCAGGACTTTTCTCCGGCAACCATCGCCAATAGAAGAGCTTTCGCACCTATCACCGCTGCTCTCAGATCCCATGACATCAGGTACCGCTGGGGATTCCCGGTCAAACTAATTATATACTATGAAGACACCTCATATTCCGTATCTACATTGGACGCAGGAGTGAAACTTCTGATGGACTGGGACATATCAGTCACAAAACCTCCAGAGTCGAGACGCCCACAGGCTCTACAACAAGAATGGTCGGCCACCTGATTACCAACGCCCTGCCTCGTGTCAAAACCAATTTAGACTGCAGACCTCCGATGCCCGAGTTCCTGTTCTCCCCTCCACCGGGATGGGACCAAAATGCTAAGTATCATATTTGTTTGTATTCCTCATTATGCAGGACTCCTGGCACTCGGCTTACCCGGTTAGCAATTGTTATTTTGCTGTATATTCTATGTTCCTCTCCAGTTCAAATCTCCTGAACCCAGAGGTGTTATAGGTTTAGAATGTTGTATTTTCAAGTTACTAGATTTTCCCTATAATAGGATAGTTTGTGAGTTATTAGTGAGTGGCGACTTAAGTTCAGCGAGCCTTGCCACCCCCCAACCTCTCTCACACTACTGCATGACCCTTTCTCCCCTGCAGTAGTCATGCGGGTCCAATATACCGGACCCTTTTGTTTTACCTCTCCCTATGCTTATCCCTCTCACCCTGTATCTCCCCTCCCCCCATGTCCCTCCTCCCCAGCCGACCTTGCCCCCAGGGTGACGGCAAAAGTAACAGCAGCAATGCTATGGCATAATGTCTCTTCAGGGTTAAGACCTAAATTCTCCCAGCATCCCCTACTAACTTCACAATGCCTAAATTTCTATCCTTAAATGTTAAGGGGTTAAACTCCCCTAATAAAAGAAGATTAGCTCTCTCCTACTTTCACAAGCAGAGAGCTGATGTGGTTGCTGTACAGGAGACCCACTTCAACTCCACTAACCCCCCGTTGTTCAAAGATGGGAACTACCCGACCGGTTATTATGCAAATGGCCCGTTCAAACGTAACGGAGTTGCCATTCTGTTCAATAAGCACACCTCCTTTGTCCTACAATCCCAAAACTCTGACAAAAACGGTAGATATCTGATACTGACAGGTCTATTAGAGGACAAACCCACTACCATTGTATGCCTGTATGCACCAAACACCAACCAAATCTCATTCTTACGTAAACTATTTCTCCTTATCCGGAAATCATACAGAGGCTCCTTGATACTTTTAGGAGATTTCAACATAGTCCTAGATCCCAGGTTAGACAAGTCCCAACAACCCATATCCCGTCCCTCCCAGACATCTGGCCCATCCCTAGCCTTCCGCAACCTCCTATTAGAGTTTGATTTATACGATATTTGGAGGACAAAAAACCTGACTGGCCGCGACTACACCTTTCACTCTTCGGTACATAACTCCTATTCCAGAATAGACTATATCCTCTGCGATAAGTGGTCCCTACAGCACACCACAGATGTTGATATCCTCCCGATCACATGGTCTGACCATGCTCCCGTTACATGGAAGTGGTGCCCCAACCCATCAACTACCCCCCCGAGGCCTTGGCGTCTCTTCCCCCACCTGTTAAAAGACCCTACGGCCAAAGCAACAATTTTAAACTCTATTAATTCTTATCTCTCTAATAATTCCCCACAGGAAACGTCTATCACCAACCACTGGTGTGCCCTTAAGGCAGTTACGAGAGGAGCAGCTATACAGGCTGGTTCCTACCTCAAACGCAGCTCTACTAAGGCCCAACAAGATCTAGAGACCAAGCTATCGAAGCTAGAAACCCAAAATAAAACAGCCCCATCTAGAGCCCTGAAATTAGAAATATCAAGCATCCGTAATCAACTTCAAAAGCTCCTCTTAGCTCGTACACAACTAGCCCTGAACAGAATGCGCCATAAATACTACCTGTCTAGTAATAGATCGGGCAGAATGCTTGCCCGCAAACTGCGAGCTCAACAAGCCAAAAACAGAATCAGACATATCATTACCCCTACCAAAGAAAAACTTTTAAACCCCAAGGACATCGCTAACCAGTTTGCTAAGTATTACGCTCAGCTCTACAATCTCTCCTCCGATACCTCCACACCACAACCCACCAACATTACAATATCCTCCTTCCTAGACAATATACAGCTCCCATCCTTAAAGCCGGAACAACTAGAAGCCCTCAATGCCCCATGGTCTGATTCGGAGATACAATCTGCCATAAGATCCCTCCTCGCAACAAAGCGCCAGGCCCAGACGGCTTCACAACTGACTTCTATATCACATTCAAAGACCCGCTAACCCCACTCTTAACAAACCTCTTTAATGAACTATCCTCCCTAGGCTCTTCTCCAAAGGAACTACTAGAAGCCTGCATAGTGACCATCCCCAAGCCAGGGAAGGACCCGGCTCTTTGCCAGAATTATCGCCCTATAGCACTGTTAAACTGTGATATTAAACTATTTGCCAAACTAATGGCCCTCCGCATTAACCAATATCTACCGTTGCTGGTGCACCCGGACCAGACGGGCTTTGTCCCGGGGAGACAGGCCTCTAACAATACAAGGAGAGTATTCAACCTGATCGACTCCCTCACTGGAAAGCAAGATCTTCTTCTCCTATCCCTCGATGCTGAAAAAGCTTTCGATAGGCTGAATTGGAAATACATGCAAGAAGCGCTCACACGCTTTGGCTTCAGAGACCGAATTCTCAATTTGATCCTGACGCTCTATAGTTCTCCCACGGCCCGGGTGCTCAGCAACGGATTCTTATCTGATCCCTTTTGTATTACGAATGGCACCAGACAGGGTTGCCCCCTATCTCCTTTGATTTTTGCTCTCTCAATAGAACCCCTAGCCATCACTATACGCAATGACTGCAATTTTCCCGGTTTGCAGATAGGCTCGCAATGTCATAAGTTAAGTCTCTTCGCCGACGATGTCTTGCTCTTCGTGACCAACCCTGTTAGAACTCTCCCATACCTCCACACGATTTTAGACTCTTACAGCGCAGCATCATACTACAAGCTAAATACTACTAAGACAGATGCTCTTCCAATTAACCTCTCAAGACACCTACCCCATTTAAAATCAATCTACAAATATAACTGGCAAACTGAAGCGATAAAGTACCTGGGCATTCACATCCCATCGAATACTTCCAATGTCTTTAATGTCAACCTCACCCCCCTCCTCGAAACGCTGTCCACCCTAACTAAATCCTGGGTGTCCTACGATATCTCCTGGATGGGACGTATGGCTGCCTTTAAAATGACACTACTCCCTAAACTAATGTACTTGTTTCGCACCGTACCATACACAATCCCTAAAAAATTCTTACGACTTGGCACATCCATTTTGTTAAAGTACGTGTGGTCGACAAAACCCCCAGCAATAGCCCGCTCCAAAATGTCCTTACCTAGGGCATTTGGTGGCCTGGACCTTCCCGACCTAGCTAGCTACCATACAGCGTGCCTCCTAGCCCCTCTTAAATATTACACGGACACTGTTTCCGCTACAGGATGGGTGTCCATTGAACAAGCCAAGACCCCTCACATCCCTCTTGCAGATCTAATCAGAATTCCAAAACAAGCCAGACCTAATCATTTACCATTACTCCCATCCACCAAGGCCTCTCTGCGAGCATGGGATGGACTACTAGCTAATCTATCTGGCTCGGCGAACGTCATACCCACCATCTCCATTACAACAGTAGCAAAATTAATCCCAAACCTCAATTTAAATTCATGGAAAACATTGGGCATCAACACCCTAGGAGACTTGCTAGAATCACATTCTTTGTTACCATTCCCCACCCTACAACGCCAATATTCCATTCCCCCCTCCGAACACTACCACTACCTACAAGTAGCACATTGGTGGAAGGCCCACTTCCCTTCCTATACCCCCCCAGATGCTACATCCCAGACATATCTGTCCAGACCTTTCGCGACAGGAACTAACGGCGACATCTCCTTTTGGTACAGAACTTTGGTAACCCCCTCTGCCTTTTCCAAAGCATCCCCCCACGAGAAATGGGAATCAGACCTAGGCGTGACTTTCTCCCCTCTGCAATGGCGCCAAATCTTTCACACTTCCTATACAATGTCCCGTTGCTTAAATCATACGGAAATGCACATCAAACTAATTAATAGATTATACCTAACTCCAGATCGTTTGCACACCTTCTGGCCATCCTGCTCCAACCAGTGTTGGAGGCTATGCGGATGCATAGGCAACATTTACCACATTTTCTGGACCTGCCCAGTTATCCACCAGTATTGGTCTGAGGTCTTTGACTTGATCTCTAAAGTGTTGAAGATGGCATTAACTCCGGACCCATCCCTTGCTTTGTTTCATGTCTACCCGCAGACTGTCCCCCCTAGGGATAGGTATGTCCTAGGTCACATCCTTATAGCTGCCCGAGCCAACCTGGCCCAACACTGGAAACAACCCTCCCCTCCACCCCTGCTCCAAGTAGTTATGAAGACGAATCACCATTTCCTTATGGAAACTAACTTCGTCCCATTTGTCCCCTCATCCACTTCCCCCCATATGCGTTGGCTCCCGTGGCACACATACATAACTGAAGGCGAAGGTGCTACACATTTCCACCCCTTCCACCCGGCGGAACCATGTCAGCTTAACCTAAATGAAACCCCAGAGAGCTCAGAATAACCTAACCTGCCTGGCTAATTTACCCTACCAGTTAATATCCCCCCCACAGGAAATGTGATATGACCGGAGTATTGATACCAGTTAGCTAAATGCTCTGTTTTTTATCTGATATTGTTACTTGAAGATACTATTGTCTGCTTGTTCTCCCCTGTTTATGTACTATTCAGGCTTTACATATATTATTCGCTCTGCGTAGCGAAACACACTGTATAATGAAGATGCTTGTTACCCGATCCCCCCCCCTCCCCCCCCCCCCCCCCTAAATGTCCCCTTTTTCTCTTCTGTTCCCCATATTAAAAACCTGTCACAATAAAAATTTATTGATGGAAAAAAAAAAAACCCCTCACCGGATGGTGAGGAACTTTGTGTGTAATGGCAGGTCCCCCTGATTTAGACATAAGTATTTGTATAGTAGGAGGGACCCAGGAGGCATCCGACTCCCCCACTTTGGAATTTATTATGAAGCAATCATGCTCGGCAGAATTTATGAATAGGCAAACCCTTATCCAACAAAACAATGGGTATATATTGAAAACTCTTTCTCTAATACCCCACCCCACCCTGGAAATGCTGCCCTGGCTACTTCCCACCCAATCATAGGTCCTACTCTTGGTATATGGAGAAAGAACAAAATTACGAAGTACATCTCCTCTAGATACTCCCACTTGATTCCATTTTTTGATAACCCAGAATTTATTCCAAATTGGCCTTTAAGTCATGGTTCGAGGCAGGGATTTTAAGAATAGATCAACTATATTATTCTTCAGGTGTGTTGCCATTGCCAGTTATCCAATCCAAATGGCCTCTCCCCAATAAGGAGATTTGGAGGTACATTTCCTACAGTTGAAATCTATGAGTTCAGCAGGCCCTAGGGACTTAACGTTGTTTGAACAACATGTATCTTCACAGAATTTGATGTCACTTGTTATCAAATACCTACAAATATTTGAAAATCACTTCCCCACTCTTCCAAAGTTTACCACAAACTGGGAGACTGATCTAAATAGATCAATCATAGGCATGCACATGGGGGTGCACAGGCACCTCTAATCACCGCCGACACCCCACACGATTGCACGCTAAAATGTTGATTCCCGGGCAGCAGAGCAGCACCCGGTTACCGGCCGGCGGCGGACAGGACTGAATTAATTGCCCGGCTGGGTTCAGACCGAGTGCTGCGGCGGACCGGCAGGGGCTACATTGATGTCAGCCCCGCCCCTATAAACGTCACTATGCACAGTGAAGCGGCCACAGTGCGCACCCCTGTCCTTGCACCCACCCTCCCGCTCACAAAGCTGTCACTTTGCTGGGATTTTAGTTAGTGTTATGTATAATATGGTTCTGTGTGATTCTAACTATGCAGAAATGAAAACATCTACTTGGCACCGTTCTTGTATGTCCCCAGGTGATGTGTTTTAGACACCTTGGGGGAGATTCTCTAAAGGAAAATGCGGTGAAACCCTGCCGAGTTACCGCTATGGGCTTCTACCGTGACCCCCCGCTGCCCCGCACCGACCCCCGCCGCCCCGCACCGAAACACCCCCCCTCACCTGTGTCCGGGCAGCGCAGAACTGTGCTGCCCGGACCTGTGACCTCCTCCTCCCTACACTGTAATCCTCTTCTGGGTGCAGGGAGGAGGAGAGGCCACCCGTCAGCAGCATCCAGGCCGGGTAAGGGAGGGAGCCGCCTGGACCCGCTGCACATCGCCGACCAGATCGCAAAGGACAGCTCTTAACGCAAGAGCTGTCCTTTGCCATAATTATCGCATATGTTACAGCATATGCGAACATTATCTCCGTGGTAGCCGGCAATGTGCAGCGGACCGGGGGCGCGGATGTTACTGCATCACGCCCCTTGCCTGTTAAAATGCCGGAGGGAATTATTTTTTATAGGGCTAAAAATAAGATAGCTTAGACCTTGAATTGCACCTGTAGCTACCTACAAATGATGGGAAATAGTCCCCCAGTAAATGAATTGCTAAAGTTTACCAATCTTTCATTTGATGTATGAAAGAATAATTGTTTCCACCTGTTTTTCTGTGATCACAGTCCCCCCACCCCATTTAGAAATGCTGTTTCAATATCAGTCATAAGGATTTGTATGTAGTGATGTACTCTGTTTAACATAACATATGGACATAATGATGTTTCCATGAAAATACTGTACTTTCCACGTACACAGATGGTAATCTACAGAGAAAAACACATGAAAGAGGGGACGGATACACCCCGAGTCACTGGGAATGAGTTTCCTCTGCAGCTTGCAAAAAAATCATAGAATAATAATAAATTAACCTATTATGAAAATAAATGATTATACAGGTTGAGTATCCCGTATCCAAAATGCTTGGGACCAGGAGAATTTTGGATAACGGATTATTCCGTATTTCGGAATATTTTAATATTTCAATGATGTATTTTGAAGTATCTTGCATTTATGCTGTATAAACACATAATATACACACAAATATATTTTATTACCACATAAAATACACACAAACATATTTTAATTGTTCAAAAAACAAGGTTTCAAAACGTGAAACAAAATGTGTGTACTATCTCAGCACTGAATTTGAATGCCAAGCAATCATTGTCTTGCACATATATAGTGCCAGTTACATATCATGTCCCCAGTGATGCTGTTACATATGTCCCCAGTGTGTTTTTAGCAAAAAAAATAATTTTTTTCACTTTCTGGAATGTCCGTATTTCGGAATAATTCGGATAACGGATATTCGGATACGGGATACTCGACCTGTACATATCTGTACTCCAGGTAGAAGCAGAATGTCCCAGGGATAATGATAAATTCAAGGATAGTATCTTGAGACTTGTAATATGGTAAATAGAATTTGTTAGCAAAACGCAACATGGACAGGAGTTTCAGTCACACATAGAGAGATCTTACTATATAAGGTGTCAGGTGCAATTACAGGTCGCGTCTCCCGTATCAGGAGATCTATTTTAAAAATATTCCCAAAACTGTTTTTATTTTACATTATTTCAGATTTTTTTTGTCCCCCCGCCCCTTTTTCATACTTAACAAGTCACCCGATGTCCACGGGGGCCTTCAGGATCTTCAGCAGTCCCAGGAGTGCATTGCGCGGGTGCGCCGTGACGTCATCGGCGCGCCTGCAAACTCATGCAATGCACACCTGGGACCACTGAAGAACCTGAAGGCCACCATGGATGCCGGGGGAGCATCGGGGGACCAGGTAAGTATGTTAAAAAAAATATATTCGAAACCGGAAGAATCCCTTATTAAGGGATTTTAACCTGTAAAACTGACAAAATGTGTCAGCAGTAAGAACTGTCTGGATGGGAAAATAGAACTATTATTACCTATCAATACAAAATAAACCACTAAATTTATGAGATCATATTCTCAATACAAAAATATTATGCTGTTATGATCAGGTTAATACTAGCAGTAACCCTAGAACTGAAACAGGAAGTAAAGCGGTGTGTTCTAGAGTGGAATGCAAACTAGACTGAATCAGTCAATCTAAAGTGTAACAAATAATTTATCCTACCTGTACAATGAAGAGGTAAATATAAATCACAAAAATATAAATATGCTCTACCTGGTCTAAAGTGTCATAGCATTATATATACAGCATAAACAAACCGTCCCAAAGACTTGATGAAAAACTGTGGGCCTTATTCTAGTTCACTCTTTCTGACAAAATCCTTCTTATATGGACAAAACCATGTGCACTGCAAGGGGGCAGCTGTAAAATGTGCAAAGAGAATTAAATGTGTGAGTTATTTTGTTTCTGTGCAGGGTAAATACTGGCTGCTTTATTTTTACACAGCAATAAAGTTCTCACTTTGAAGTAAAACCCCACCCAAATCTAATTCTCTCTGCACATATTACATCTGCCCCACCTGCAGTGCACATGGTTGTGTCCATCTAAGAAGGATTTTGTCAGAAGGAGTGAACTAGAATAAGGCCCTTAGTGCCTGATGCTGTCTCATGTAATACAGTCACAATTACAGGTGTCATCAAGGATCGGATTTTCCATGTGAGTATCCACCTGTATTCTGAGATGGATACATCTGTGTACAGTAACTGTGATGCTCCCAATCATCTTGTTCCAAGATCATCCAAAATCCTTATTAAAGGAACATCACCCAAAAACCATACTTAGTGCAGTAGATGTGACTAATATTGCATGCTCTGCATATGCACAACTTGGAATAGGGTGCCAACCTGAATCGGTCTCCATGTGCACTGCAGGTGAGACAGATGTAATGTGTAGAGAGAGGTATTTTGTTTCCGTGTTGTGTACATTTGCAATTGTTTACTGCATCCACGGAAATACAGTAGACATGCACTGTACAAAACCATCTATTCAAACCATCAGCTGATTTGTACAGTACATTTTGCAACCATACAAGTAAAGGAAGAGTGAAGAAACGTTATTAGCAGTAGGGTTTAAATTTAAATTTCCAAATGTTTAATTTCCTCCATATGGTAATATATAATATTGTCCTACAATATAAAGTAAATGCTTATTTAACATGATAATGCTAAATAATTATAGCCATTGCCCTGACATACAGTACTAATAGTTTTTATGCTGGAACGTGTGTATGTTAATTTTGATAATAAGCACAATTTCATCAAACCACTTCATATGTGGTCTGATTCCGTTGTCCTCTTAGCATTGCGTGCCGTAGAAAGTCTTTTATTGTTCAATAAGTAGCCAATTTGTGACTTCCCAGCAACAGGTCAGCTACAATTCACATAATACGTTACTTACTAAGTGACCGATCGGTCATATGGAAATTTGCAGTTCAACAACAGTTGGTAGCCATAGATATAATGTTATACTACAGTATATTAAAGATGCTTTACACAATCTGGTATTCTAGAATATCAAAGACAATGATGTTACTATACTTTACAATAAGTCCTCTTATGTAGTCAGAAACTGAGTTTTCTGTTTATTGTCTTAGAAAATTATATCAATAGGCTTATTCTTTGCCCTTCATGCTTCACAAGCCTTATCTATTATTTGCAAGGTCTTTACAGTCTTTGGACGCCTTCTTACAAATCCTCTGGCAATAACTGGGTTTTGATGCTAGGCTGCAGCTGGACAAATGACTCTTTTGATGGCTGTCTGCCAACACTAGCTGCATTGTTCAGATGAACTTTTAGAAACACTGTGTAGACAACAACACTTGTATCTTTACGGGGTGCCTTTTTCTCTGATATCATCATATCTGGTTCATTGCCCTGCCCTTAATATTATTTATACTTTTTTTTTTACGAGAACTTGGCGACAATAAAAAGGGGGGGTTTATGTTAATATCAGGCATGGTCACCATTGAACATTTACTGTTACAAAAATACAATTTAGTACAATGATAGATTAGTTAATAGAACTTGACAACTTAAACAATAGTTAATGTAGTAGTTTACCAGCCAGTCAACTCCTGACTGCCATTTTACAGACACTGGGGCAGATGTATTAAGCCTTGAAGAGATAAAGTGGAGATAACGTGAAAGGAGACAAAGCAGCAGCCAATGAACTGTGTTTAAAAATGACAGTTTGGAGTTGATTGGCTGGTACTTTATCTCCAGTTTATCTCTTCTCCATGCTTAATACATCTTCCCCACTGTTTGAAAAATGTCAGTTAGGGTCAGGATGGTATTTCTCTCCAAGGCTTGCTTACATACGTACAGATAGTGGTAGATGCTCAAATTAGTTCAGTAATACCATTCAGGTGCCTGCAAGGGAGGGGTTAATACTGATTAAGTAAAGCAAGACATGGGTTCCCCCAGCACACTGAATGGTATTAGTAACCAATCTTGAACACTACATGATAATAGAATTCAGAGATATTGGTTACATATACTTGCGCAGGTGTATGATATGCCCCCAAGCCACATCAAGGCTTATCTGTATATTGGGGGTCCCTAGCGCTATATCTAGGTGCAGCACCCCAAAAACTATCATAAGCTAGGAAGCCCAGTGTGGCACGCCAGTGAGATACTATAGTGTTAATAAAAATTAGTGATAGGAAGCCGAAGCTATATAAATAGAGAGATAAAGTAAAAAATGAAATGTAATTAAAATGAGAGAGATAGTGTTAGTGAGGGGAAAGTGTTAATAGAATGTAAGGGCGTGCAGCACTGAAGCCACCCAGCCCAACCAGTCCAGGGGCACCGCACCCCATGCCACCGTTACCCTAAACTGGGTCTACGATTAACCATCAAGGAGCCACATGAAAATGGCTCCTTACTTGATATATCTGAACTAAGAACTTACATACGTACATACCTAGACCCTTGCATCATGAAGTTTAGAACCATAAAAGTTGTAATTTTGCTATTTTAGTTTGTGGGGATGATGATCCTGAAGTTGGGTATCTAAGCACTACAGTATAACTTCCATACACAAACTCTTCAATCGTCTTCTGTTTCTACATTTTTAACCATAACTTACTAGTTTTACTGTTTGACAAACATTAGGCAGTAATTAATTAACCACATAATTCCAATTGAAACATTAGTATTTAGTCCGGTCCCTCACATTTGGAAATCATTAATGTCATGGTGATCCACATACTGTATATGTGGAAGTAATAGTGTTATTGCAACTAACCATTAAATGGACAATCCTTTTTCCTACAGCCCTCCATGTGACTGCACATCAGTAGCCATGTAATTCACTTTTCAAAAGTCTCTTTTTCAAATTTTTACTCAGTATATATTTTATACTTACTAGTGTTTTGGAACTGGTCTGTGCTGGGTTGAGGAATCTCTCTTCTCTCCAACTCTTTCCTACACATACCCATTCCTCACTGTCTAGACCCCTTATTCTGTCCCGTACAGCGTGAGCCATTAGTTGCATGGACAGGCTATAAACCATTATTATGTAGATATACGCTGGGAGTTCCCATATGGTAATGGTGCAGCCTGCTGCCCCACGCCCCTCCCTGCTCCCCGCCCGCAAGGTTGCTTGTGTGCACCCGGCGAACAATCTGTTTGCCGTGGCCGTGCGCAACAAGCACATGCACAATAAAAAAAGCATTTGTTTTGACGTTATGTGATTCATATAGATAAATGCGCAGACATAAATAACAAAATATTCTAATATTCTTATTCGTTATGTTTCTGCTGGTGTCAACAATACAGTGTGTTCTTCACGTCAATAGGTCTGGTGGTCTCAGTCTGCAGCACATAAAAAGCAAAAGGATATAATATACGTATGATTGTCTATTTCATATACATAGAGAATTCTTCAATCCAAGTCAATTGGTGGATGTACCAGCCGGTACTCCACACTAAGCTTCAGTATTCCAATTAAATATAAGCGTACCCAACTCACTTCTATAGAGAGTCATTAAAACATATCAAGGTATCTTTCAATAGCTTCTGAAGATAAATGCATACCCCACTCACTTTACAGATGATGAATTAAGCATATCAAGGTATCTTTAGCTGAATTCTGAAGCAACAATATCATACCGGTATTTATGTCCAGGGCTGTGGAGTCGGTAGATAAATGTTCCGACTCCGACCCGACTCAAACTCCTCGTACTTCTGACTCTGACTCCTCTGTATTAATATGCGAATGTATTTGATACATTCCTTGAAGGAAAGAAAGGCAACATACATATTATTACTACAGAAACTAGAGGCTGGGAATTCAACAGTCTACTGTATTGAACAGTTTAAGCAAAGGACAAACACAATGAAAACAAAGTTTTATAAAATTTGTTATTAATTAATTAAATGGCTGGATAGTAGCAGTAGGCATAAACATCAGGAACAGGAACTTTACCAGTTCAAAGATAAAAAACACATTATTTGGTTGTTTTGGGAACAAAAACAAAGCTTATCTATAACCGAATCGTTACTGGCGATGAAAAATGGTGCCTGTACGTCAATATGAACCAGCGTAAGGAATAGCTTAGCCAAGGTAAACAAACGACCCCGCGCATGAAACAAGATCTTCATCCGCGTAAAAAGATGTTGTGCGTATGGTGGGAGAGCTTGGTTGAATGAATTTTACACCAGGTGATTTCTACCAACAAAGTATTGAAAACCTTATTGAACGTTGGAAATAAGTTGTAAACTACAAGGGAAAATACATTTATAAGTATTGGTGCTCCGAATTGTGCGCAACGCACAATTCGGAGCACCAATACTTATAAATGTGCTTGTGCTTCACTATATGGCATGCAACATGCCATATAGTGCCATATAGTGAAGCACATGAAAAGCATGCTTTTTCACGGTCACTTAACGTGTTCGTTTTGCGGTTACGTGAGGCACTGCATGCATTGGTCTTTATTCTTACAGTAGAGAAGTCATTAATTATAATTTTCGAAGTCGGTGCATTGTTTGCCGACTCCGACTCCAGGTATTTGAAATTTCCTCCGACTCCTTGACTCCACAGCCCTGTTTATGTCGTCAGGTGCTTTATGACGTATATCAAAGTTTCTTTCTATTTGTGTCAAAGATATGAGCGTCTCAAAAAAAAAAGGGGGGGGGGGTGGAATTTATTCATACAAACATCATGGGAGCCATTAAAAGAGTAAATAGATTAAAAAAGAGAAGTTCCTACTAAGTGCCCACATTGGAAAACAGCCAGGGAATCTGCTAATATATTTCATTAATATAATAAACAATGTCACCATTTAGGTGATATCCTAATGGTGAAATTGTCTATTAATGTATTACAGCCAATGAAGATTAGGAGACTAATTTAACTAACATATAGTACATTGCAGGTTCCTTTTATGCCTAAATTTAGTAAGTAAGTTTTATTTATATAACGCACTTTCTCCAACAGGACTCAAGGCGCTTTACAGACATTAAAAATAATGCACATACTGTACTGTAATACAAAGGGTTATCAGAACGAGCAACAAAGGCAGTACAGATATACATCACACATACAGATTTGCACTAGATGCATTCTAATGAGGGACATGGACAACATATATGTACAACATATATTTACTGAGCTGTACAGTACCCAGGCAGCCATTCAGCGGCGCCACTTGGTGATTGCACCAGCCAGATAGGTAGCAAGTAAAACCTGTACAGATAAAGAACACTACGGGCGTGACACGGGGTACATATTTGGCCAGCAGCACAGATCCTAGGCAGCACGTAGAACAGTACAGGGTACACAGAACAAGACATAACAGCAACAGAAGAACAAAATCAATGAGCACAATTAACAGTACAATTTTTAGTACACAATACAGCTGAGACATAGGGAAGTGAGTGAGACGAGAGGCAGGTATAGATGGTAGGCGAGTAAGAGAGCTGTAATTGAAATGCAAGAAGAGTGCTGTGAGAACAGGACTTAATCTCCCAGTGGTTTTTTTTATTGGTGTCTCTTTTTGATTAAATGTAATGTTTTTCACTTAATGATAGTTCCTGTATGATGCCACCCAATCTACTCCATGACAGATATATAAATGTGCACTTTCTGCTATACTGTAGATTCCTGGGCTGTCATCTCTCAGGAGTGGAAGAACAGGAATACTTAAAGGGATCTTAAAGTGCACAGGGCTGTGACTGATCCAGGAATACTTAAAGGGATCTTAAAGTGCACAGGGCTGTGACTGATCTCTCTGTGTGACAGAAAAGAATGAAGCATTGCCGCTTTCCTCAGTCTATACATAACAGCAATAAGAGATCAAAGGATATTTCCCGGAGCCATATCTGTAAAATATAGGAAGCTCTGTCTAACTTGGCCTGTTTCCAGCACTAATCATTAAAAAGCAGATAGCAGCAGCATAGTCAATGGTGCTTTTGTTTCCAGGGTACAACTTAATCATAACACTCGCTTTTAAAAAAAATGTAAGCACACTGTGTATTGTGTTGGCCTCATTCTGACAACTCAGCATATTGCCAGTTTTGATTCTAGTGTATGTCTTATTAGACTTGTAAGTTGCTAGTGCTCCTTTGCAAGAGTCCAGAGTGTGATCTTTCTGATAACGCAGTGGTACCAATTATCCCTAAATAGAGTGAAGGTGCCCATACAATGAAAGTATTAGGTGGGTCATTAAAACACTGCAAATTACATAACACATCATTGCCACATTGTACATCATGCTTACACAGGAAACAATGTGCGCCAAATCTTGCACGGCAGGTCGTTCATCTTTCTGCCTGCTGAAGGGATCAGCGAGCTAGATAAATGACTGTAAAGGCCCATACACACTCGGCGACTTTGAGCTGAAAGTCGCTCAAAACAGCAGATTTGAGCGGGTTTCAGCTCAAAGCCGCCCAGTGTGTTTGGCCTGGCGATGAGCGGTGAGTGCTGCTGCACGCTCGCGCAACATAGACGGGAAAGCCGTTCATCTGCTGTTTAAACCAGTAGATGAGCTGCTTTCAGGATGGCTTTGCATAGCGCTCCGCTACGCAACGCCCCCCCCCCCTCCATCGGCGCCGGGCAGGGGGAAAGCCGCTCAGTGTGTATGCATCATCATCGCTGTCCATACACGCTGGGCATAGTCGCCCAGTGTGTATGGACCTTTAGGTATGCGCAATGGATCGTAATCATGCACACGTACAGAACGTTTTAAATGAATGGTTGTTCCAATTGGTGGAAAACTGCATTATCGTTTTAAATATCTTACCTTGTGTGGGCCGCATAAGTACTTCTGGTAATTGTCCTGGCTAGCTGTTCACCTGCCTGTGAATCAGAAGGCGATGAACTGTGACCATGTAATGTGTATCTTTTACCATGAAATATATCAGGGAACCCTGAGTGGGCAGGGAAGTAATGACAAAATTAGCACAATTCAGATTTGGATGTTTTCTGGGAAGTGAGTTGATAAAAGTAGGCTAGAATGTTGTAATGTAATATAATATAAGTACATATTTATTTATTAACAGTTTCTTATATAACGCATACAGTACATATTCCGCAGCCCTTTACAAAGCATAGTTATGGGCAAAAACACAAAACGAATTACAGCACAAGACCGTTTAGGACAAGTACATGGTTAATATGGATATTTGCATCAGGGGACAGGACACTGCAGCAATCATCAGGGTGGCAGAGGTTTATATATTCTAAGAAAGGCACATGAGGAGAGAGGGCCCTGCTCGTGAGAGCTTACAGATGGAGCGCCTTTCATTTTTGCTGGCGATGCGCCAGAATCTGGCGGAGAGGCGCCCCATCTGACTGAGACGCGTATGAGTCTCACACGCACTCGTGTCTCAGTTTCCCGTCGGCAGGAGGATGGGAACCCTGTCCATCTCCACTTCAGGGAGATGGACAGGGTTAGGGGGGGGGGGGTGCGGCGAGGCGGCGGGGACCCGGGGCGACCATCGTCGAGGAGGCGGGGACCCGGGGGGGGGGGAGCCCCGCTGTAAGGCGGCGCGCGCATCCCCTTATGGCGGCTGGCGGGGGATGGCGAATAGTGAATCTTCCGCCATCCCCTGCAAGAGCGAGACCCGCTCTATCTGTACATTCTAAAGGGGAGGGTTAGACAGACAGGGGAAGAAGTGAGAATAAACAGGTTAGCATGAGATGGTAGGGTTTTATGCAGGAGTGTGAGAAGAGGTCAGTTTAGTCTTTGATATTTTAAGTCTAAAAAAGCGCTGGGTCATCCAAGAGTAGATAGAAGAGAGACATTTGGAGATATGAGTAAGGATAGAGGGAGAGAGATCAGGAAAGGAGAGGTAGATTTCAGTATTATCAGCATAGATGTGATAGTGGAAGTCGAGTGAGCAAATAAGATCACCCAGAGAGGACGTATAGAGATAGAGAAGAAGAGGGCCAAGATTAAGCAGCCAGGAGTAGTATGTTGTGAGAATGAATTGATCTCATTCAAAGCAGTCTTTGGTTTTCTCAGTTGTTGTTTTCTGTTCTTCTGTTTCACTTCAGTGTAACACCAGTATAACGCTGCAGTTATATTTAAATTATGCCTCACTTTAAAAATGATGCACTTCAAAACTATTATGCACACAGCTAAACCATGCACACAGCCTATACGGCCCACATCCTATGTAATAATCTTTAAATGCATGTGCACTCATTAGTTGGACTCTTCCCACCCAATCCCAACCCCCCTACTACAATGAATGGTAATAAAAGTGG
This sequence comes from Crinia signifera, assembly GCF_055691185.1. NCBI lineage: Eukaryota > Metazoa > Chordata > Amphibia > Anura > Myobatrachidae > Crinia > Crinia signifera. The sequence continues at coordinate 189,137,233 of NC_139217.1, forward strand.
CATACTACTCTTCTTTTCTAAATTGCAAGTTGTAATTTCGATGTGAAGAAGTTTGCCATGTTCTCTATTTTGCATGGATATACAACGCACTCCCATCTGTCATGGCTGAGTGAAATTCCTCTTAATGTCTTGCAGCACAGGCCTGCACATCTGGGAAACCATTCTAGAACATTTGTTTTGTTAGTCACTTGCACAAAATTAAACTACAATAGTGTAAAATTTTAAATTATACAATGATGATATTAGAAGCAATGATCCAGTCTGTTAGCAAGTGTAACAAGTAAGGCCAAGAAATACCTCATTGTTGTTGAAAGAAATGAATTCCAGAAATGACTCCCCAAGCTGCTGGTGTGTCCTTGCAAAAGTATCACATCATTCTTTAATGATCTGAAAAATGTGCATCAGATTGGCTTCTCATTCCAATGTGTATGTTTAACTGTATCTTGAGGTAATTTATCATTAACCAAAAACTTTTGTCTGATCTAGAAAAAGTCATTTAACTTTAATTGAAGATCTTTTAGTAGTGGAGGGGCTCCCTGAGCATGCGTGTGCCTTACTGACAGCAGCATAGAAGCCCTTACATGAGATCTTTTATTTACATTTTTTTTTAGTACAGTAATTCAATGTACACATTATTGTACATTGAATTAGCATGATACGTATGGTATCATGCTCTTTGTGATGTGTTCTCTTTGTAGCATGATACCATTTCTCTTTGTTTGTCCCCTAAAAGTATGTTATCCATCCAACAGATCACATGTTGGAGCACTTATTAACATAAGTGTTAAAACATGAAACCAACAGCATGGTTCTGTGTCTCAGCTGTAGCTGGGGTTATTCCTGCAGTGTACGGGTCTGCTCCTGTCTCTGATATTTTCTTTCAAACTTCAACAGCTCTATGTCATGCAGCCTATATTCCTGCTAGTCACTGCTTATCCTGTCCTTGCATAGATGGCATATAATTAAGGGAGAAGAAAACATATAGTCAATTTGTAAATTGACGGTATTGTACAGTACTACAAATATGTCTATCTGTATATAGTAGGAGGGACACACTACAAAATTATTGATTTGTAGAATAACGTTTATGTCTAATTTTGTATTGATTTCCAACACAAAGTAACCATGGATATTTTTTTTTTTTTCAGTTTTTGGGGATAGCCTTTCTTGGAGTTGGACTCTGGGCATGGAGTGAAAAGGTATGTTTGTATTGTCTGTTGTCTGTCATACTGTATTTATCTATATTAATCACTCTTGCCTGTATTTTAAACTCCACACTGGAAAGGAGTTGAAGCTGGACACTAATACCCCATACACAGTTCAATGTGGTCTATTTTTCTATTCAATTTTGCTTATATAAGCGAAATCGATTGGAAATCAAATGCTTTCGAGTTGATCCCGATGCGCGGCATCAAACTCGAATAGAAAATTTGACTGTGCAGGCAAGACTATATAGTACAGCAGGGGTGGGGAACCTCAGGCCCGGGGGCCGTATGTGGCCCCCGTAGCCGTTCTGAGTGACCCGTCCGGTGGCTTTGCCGGGAGTCAAGTACAGGGGAATTCTCGCAAGAGGTCGGTAGTTCTCGCGAGATTCCTCTTAATCAACAGCAGCTGGAGACTGTCAGTCCTATTCAGCGGCAGCCCCGGAGCGTGGGACGGCTGCAGCAGGACAATTTGTAAGAGAAATTTTTACATATGGCCCCCCGAAGGATTTTTTCCCCATACAAACGGCCCTTGGCACAAAAAAGTTTCCCCACCCCCAGTGGCATAAGTTTGTCTCAGTTGCCCGGAGGCAAGATGTGTATTGCCCCCCCCCCACCCCCATACACGCACACAAGACCTTATATAAAGTATATACTGTATATTCTGTATGTCTGTTATGAAATAGAGAGAGATAGAACACATATTTCAGAACTCCAAAGTGATATCAATGGCTTTCAATTAATGGATTTAAAATTGCAAAGGAGGAGAGGTGCCCCCTTGAGAGCAGGAGCCCGGTGGCAGATGACTCCATTGCCTCCCAGAGTTCTGCCTCTGCCCACCCCTGTAGTACAGATATGTACTATATAGTCCAAATTGAATGTGTTTGCCTTACCATGCAATTCACAAGACAAAAACAACCACTCTACTTGCTGCTCCACATCTTCAGTTAAGGAAAAACTGTGCCCAAGGAGAATGAACGTATGTGAGGTAAGGATATAAGTATATGTGAGTGCGGTGAGATTCATACCAGCACACCCTTAAACATTTATAACTAGTAAATAAGACCGTTAACTTGTAGAACACTACAAGCAAATATCACCTAAGTGACAACATAGGCAACAAGCCAAAATACGTCACACCTTGAAGTGACAACCAGATGCAGAACTCCGCAAAGAGGCGGGTTCCCATTATACCATATGAACTTCTTGAAAAGGATTAAATCATCATATGGTATACTGGGTTCTCAATACACTGAGGATGTCCCAAAGCTCCCAGAAAGGGGGGTACATGCTTAGACTGCTGCAGCACCGCCTGCCCAAACTGGGTATCCTATTTGGCCAGGGCGTCAAATTTGTAAAACTTTACAAAAGTGTGTTGAGCCAACCAAGTAGCAGCTTTGCATAATTGCAGAGCCGACACACCCCGAGCAGCCGCCCGGGATGTGCCCACCACTCTCATGGAATGAGCCTTCACAGAGGTGGAACCGGTAAGTCAGCTGCTCCATAAGTCTGACGAATAGTAGCACAAATCCAACGTGTAATAGATTGTTTTGAGGCTGGCAAACCCTTTTTCTGGGCATCATAAGGCACAAAAAGACAATCAGTCTTGTGTGGCCTGGCCATTCTACCAACATTGGCCTTAAGCGCTCGAACCACATCCAGGAATCCCAGAGTGACTCACACTAGATGGAACCACAATAGCCTAATTCAGATGGAAAGCCAAACAACCTTCGGCAAGAACTGCTGTATTGTACTCAGTTCTGCCCTATCTGCGTGAAACACCAGATAAGGACTCCTGCAAGATAAAGCACCGAACTCTGACACGTGTCTAGCCAACGCCAGAGCCAGAAGCACCACAGTCTTCCATGTGAGGTACTTAAATCAGTTGATGCCATTGGTTAAAACCTGGATGACTGTAGGAACTGTAAGACCACATCAAGGTCCCAGGGAGCCATAGGTGGCACAAAGTGGGTTGAATCCTCAAAACCCTCTGGAGAAAAGTCTGTACTTCCAGAATATTGGCCAATTTCCTTTGAAAGAAAATGGAAAGAGCCGAAATCTGTACCTTCAAGGAACCTAGCCATAGGCCCAGGTCCAAGCCTGACTGCAGAAATCGTAGAAAACGATCCAGTTTAAAATCCACAGGTGGAAACAAATTAGTTTCACACCAGCTACATACTTTCTCCAGATCTTATGGTAATGGGAAGCCGTCACCGTTTTTCTATCCTGGGTCATGCTGGAAATGACCGAAGCATGAAGGCCTTTTCTGGCTAAAATCTGCCACTCATCTTCCAGGCCATCAAACGAAGGCCCCTCAGTGAGCAAGTCAACTACGAGAGGTAGATGCCATGGGATCCCCACAACCATGGCCTGAAGATCTGTGTAATACGCCCTTCGAGGCCAGTCCGGGGCCACCAGAATTGCAACCACTCCTTGGCTTCGTATTCTTTTTAGCACGTGACTTATCAAGGGAATGGGGGAAATAGGTAAACCAGGTTGAATTACCAAATCGTTATTAGTGCATTGACTGCCGCTGCCTGAGGGTCCCTGGACCAATACTTGTCCACCTTTTTGTTGATCCTAAATGCCATCAGGTCGATCTGTGGTAACCCCCACCGATCCACAATGTGTGCAAACACCTGGGGACTGAAACTCCACTCTCCTGGGTGCAACTCGTGACGACTGAGGAAGTCCTCCTCCCAGTTGTCCACACCCGGAATGAATATGGCCGACAAGGCCATGGTGTGAGCCTCAGCCCAAACCAAGATCTTGGATACCTCCCTCATGCAGGACTTGCTCTTTGTCCCCCCCTGTCGGTTGATGTACGAAACATTGCATTGTCCGACTGAACCTGGATTGCTAGGCTCTGCAACAAGGGGGCTGCCTGCAGGAGGGCATAATAGACAGCTCGGAGTACCAAACAGTTGATGTGAAGTTTGGACTCCATAGAGACCATTTTCCCTGAAAACGCCTTCCCTGTGTCACTGCTCCTCAGCCGAGGAGACTGGCATCTGTCGTCAGAAGCCCCCAATCCCGGATCCCAAAGCGTCTGCCCGCCAAGAGGTTTTGCGGGTGAAGCCACCATTGCAAGGACAGCCTTGCCTTTGCCGACAGACTTATCCGCCTGTGCATCTGCAGGTGGGAACCCGACCATTTGGCCAAAAGATTAAACTGGAAAGTCCGGGCGTGTAACCTCCCGAACTGAAGCGCCTCGAAGGAGGCCACCATTTTTTCCAGTAGTTGGATGCACTGATGGACTGATACCAGAACCAGTGTAAAGTCTGCCACTACCAGCAGTTGAATGGCTACCATCTTTTCCTCCGGCAGGAACACTTTCTGTTCCACTGTATCCAGAATCATCCCCAAGAACTGGAGACGCCTGGATGGGGTCAGTGAGGACTTTTGCAGGTTCAAAATACACCCATGCGAATACAGTACCTGCATTGTGGTGGTGATAATCGTTCTCAACAGTTTCTCTGTTTTCGCCTTTATCAGCAGATCATCCAGGTATTGGGATATCATTTACCCCTTGAGCCCTTAGCAAGGACATAATTTCCGCCATCACCTTGGTAAAGATGCGCGGAGCCGTGGACCGGCCAAAAGGCAGGGCTTGGAACTGGAAATGCTCGTTTCCGATTGCGAACCTGAGGTGAGCCTGGTGTGCTTGCCATATGGGAATGTGAAGGTATGCGTCCTTCACATCCAAGGACGCTAGGAATTCCCCTTCTTGGAGGCCGGTGACCATCAACCTCAGAAACTCCATCCTGAACTTGAACACCCTCAAAAAGGGGTTCAAGGATTTCAGGTTAAGGCTAGGTCTCACTGAGCTGTCCAGCTTCGGTGCTATGAACAGGGTGGAGTAATACCCTTTGCCCTGTTCCTATTTCGGATCAGGTATTATAACCTGGGAGTCCTGCAGCTTCTGTACAGCTTGCCTGAGGACCAGCTGATCCCTTGCCACAGCTGGGAGTCCGGACTGAAAGAATCTGTGCGGTGGCAACCTGTCGAACTTCAGCTTGTAGCCGTACGAAATAAGACCCCTGACCCATGGCAGGAATCCCCCTACACCTGGCTAAGAAAACAACAGCCATGCCCCCACCAGGAGTAGATCTCATGGTGGCTGTAGCCCGTCATGCTGACGGCTCTTGGGGCGCTGTGCCTAAGCTGCGATCTGAAGGTGCAGAGACGCAGACTTTCTGAATTTACCATGCGTGCCTCTGTTAGTGTTAGAGCCACCTCTCGCCTTAGGGAGAAATTTGCCGGTCCGAAAGGACTGCTGACTCTGGCCTGAAAAGGGCCGTCTGGGCTGGCTATAGGCAGTTGGGAGAAAAGTGTATTTTCCAGCCGTAGCCTTAGAAATCAACTCATCTAGTTCCTTACCAAACAGGCATTCTCCTGTGGACCGATGGTTCTCCACACTACGATTGGAGTCAACGTCAGCAACCCACTGACACAGCCACAGAGCCCTGCGGGCGGAAACTGCCATGGCTGAGTTATGCGCATTAATAGCGCCCACCTCCTTTTGTGCGTCACAAAGCACCTTCTTCAAATCTTGTATGTAACAGTCGCCCGGGATTTGGGTCACCCAGGTATGAATGGACTTTGCCATCCAGAAACTAGCAAGTACCGGGTGCACTGAATCCTTAAGTGTGGAAGTCCCAGGTACTGGGAATACCATCTTTTTTGACAAACGGAAGCATCTACAACTGGAGGCTCCTCCCACACCCGCCTGCCGGCGGCATCAAAGGGGAAAGTGGACTTGAAGCGTTTGGACACTTGAAATCTCTTTTCAGGATTTTTCCAAGCTGATTTGAAAGCAACCTCACCTTGAAAAAGCTGATTAACTCAGTGAAACGCGTTGGTGGCACTGCTCAACTCAACCTCTTTTTGGCACTGCACAAGCACTTTAAAATCCTGACCCTTTGGCAGAACTGGATGCCCACCAAAACCAGCACCAGTCTATTCCTTGCAGTATTGATCATCTGCAAAACTGCTATTAAGGACACCAACCACCTGGAAGCTCCACCAAGGTTCTCGATATTCCTCCAGCGGCATGTAAAGAAATTTTCTTCAAATACCATCTCCGCACAATAGTGAGGACAACGGACCCATACTTGGAAAAAATCCCAACATAGTGGTGAGACTGTGACCTTATTGCATGAACTGCCTATATTTCCATCTGCCTAATAAGGAAAAGTGCACAATACCATCAGTGACCATTAGAGGGCATACCAATTGTTTTATTATATGTTTTTATTATATGTTTTTTAAATATCATTGAATAAATGTACCATTAGTTCAATCTCTATGTGTTCCTTTCAATAGCGCAGCCTATACATCTATTGTATTTTTGTTTTGTTGTACCCCTCCAGTGATCTACTATAATCACTTTCAGGCAGCAGCTACATTTCATTTAGGAGAAGCACCTCGGATCAGCGCCTATTTCACCAAGTCTCTTGGTAAAATCTCTTTTGAAAGCAAATCCGCCTGTTCAAGGAATACCCCATCCTGCCTTTTTTGAGAGCCAGAGGGAGATCAAGGACTTCTCTTATGGCCAGTATTAAAGACTGAGACCTCTGTAACTGCGACCGAGACCCCTGAGAACCTGGTTGTGTATCATCCACATCCTCCCCACCTTCAACAGCCTCATCCTTAGAGTCAGGCTCTACAGCAGCTAAATCACATTTGCGTGACAAGACACCCACAGAGTGAGGATGTCCACCCTTGCAGAAAGGACAGTTAAATCCTGCTGTACTCTCTGTATCTGCAGGTAATTTGCAGTAATCTGAGTGGACACAGATTCCAGCAGACTTTTAATGCTGCTTGCCCAGGCAGATTCCTGAGAGCCCCCCTGTGATACTCCACACCATTGTGTGGGGATATGACTGAGCTTTGGGGACCCCCCACTAGTCTAGGGTGACAAACAGTGTTCACAAGTGACTTGTGAAGTGGATGCAGGCACAAACTTAGTGCTGCAAATCATACAGGTTAACTTTCTAACCATTTTAGAATAGGTATTACCTCACAACACACACACACGCAAACACACACACACACACACACACACACACACACACACAGAGTAAAACACCAGTCAGAGTCAGTGTGAAGTGTATAGAAGCTATGTGAAGTCTCTAACACTTATATGTCTGCTCAGAAATGCTTAACAAGCAATTGGGGAAAGGACTGAGAAATATTGGGGGAACCAGCAAACCCTCAACCTGAGCTCCCAGATTGAGGAGCTTGTTAGAAGTAATAGATACAATTATACAGAGTAAATATCTATATAATGCCCCTTTCCCACTGCAGGCTTTACACGTGTAAATGCCGTTTTTTTAGCCTTTTTAAACGGCTAGAGCTGCAGTGGGAAAGCTCCAGGTTGCTTTACACGGGTAACAAATACCGGTTTTTGTTACCCGTGTAAAAAGCAGTGTTTTTAACGTGTAAGAGCCGTTTTTTCGGCAGTGGGAAAGGGGTAGCCCTTACACGTTAAAAAAAAAACGGCATGGGGTCCCCCCCCACTGCCGTAACCAGCACCAGGCTGAAGGAGCCGGGGCTGGTATTAAAAAAATCAGGAAACCCGACAAATAGGGGTTCCCTGATTTTTTACAACCAGCCCCAGGCTCCAGGTCCGGGGCTGGTTCCCAAAATACGGGGGACAAAATGACTAGGGGTCCCCCGTATTTTAAGAACCAGCCCCAGACCAAACAAGCCAGCAGGGTAATGTCACAGCCGGGGGACACTTATAATATAAGGTCCCGCGGCCAAAACATTCTCCCTACCGACCAGTCAGCCTGGCCAGGGGCCCTGGGGGAGTGGGGACCCCCCCAATAAAGGGGTCCCCCCCCTCCAGGACTTACCTGACCAGGCTGAAGCCTGGTGCTGTCCTCGATGCCCCTGGGCGGTGGGCATCGAGCTGATGGTATGGTGTAAAAAATAGAATAAAAACCATTGTCTTTTACTGGTGAACTATGAGTCCCAGCAAGCCTCCCCCGCAAGCTGGGACTTGGAGAACCACAAGTCCCAGCCTGCGGGGCATTAAAGGGCCCGCTGGGTCTTGTAGTGCCACAGTAAAAGAAAGAGTTAAATAAACACACTGACACACGTGAAAAATAAAAGTTTAATACATACATAACACATACATACTGATACTTACCTATCTTGAGCCCGTAGGTAGCCCTGGTCCTGATGTCCTGGTCCGTGTCGGCGTCTGTATCCATGTCGGCATCCCTGTCGGCGACGGCGTCGGCGGTCCGGAGTCCGAAGAAATCCATTTGGGAAGCTGTGGAAGGAAACCATACTCACCTGTCCCAGCGCGACGTAGTCCAGGTAAGGTCTTTGCAAAAAAAACAAACCGACACCCGAAACCAGACCGGACTGACGGAGACGCACGTGTGTTTGTTTACATCGTGCGGCTCCGCCTCCCGAATGCCGCTATTGGCCGCCTTGTGGCCTAGCGGCTCCTGATTGGCCGCTAGGCCGCAAGGCGGCCAATAGCGGCATTCGGGGGCGGAGCCACACGATGTAAACACACCGTGCGTCTCTCAGCTGTCCGCTTGGTTCGGGTGTCGGTTTGTTTTTTTGGTACTTATGTAGTAACTAGGCTGCCGATTTTGAAATCGGGTCCATCGCATCGCATCGCACCCGACCATATCGCATGCGATGCGATGCGATGCGATGCGATGGACCCGATTTTTCCATAGGATTCAATGTTAAAATGGACTCTGTCCATTTTAACATAGAATTCAATGGGAAAAGGGGTCCTTTTCATACCCCTACTATCCAAGTGGGCATGGAGTTGGATATAAACCTGTGGCGAGCGTAGCGAGCCACCGAGCCCGAAGCGTGGCGAGCGTACACAGAATACCGTCCCCTCGCGGGGCTCGCTTCGCTCGCCACGCTTCGGGCTCGGTGGCTCGCTACGCTCGCCACAGGTTTATATCCAACTCCATGCCCACTTGGATAGTAGGGGTATGAAAGGGACCCCTTTTTCCCATTGAATTCCATGTTAAAATGGACTCAGTCCATTTTAACATTGAATCCTATGGAAAAATCGGGTCATCGCATCGCATCGCATCGCATGGTCGTATGCGATGCGATGCGATATCGCATCGCATCGCATCTGATTGTATGCCTTAACTTAAGGCATACAATCAAAAAATCGGCAGCCCAGATACTACATAAGTACCGTTTTTTTTGCAAAGACCTTACCTGGACTACGTCGCGCTGGGACAGGTGAGTATGGTTTCCTTCCACAGCTTCCCAAATGGATTTCTTCGGACTCCGGACCGCCGACGCCGTCGCCGACAGGGATGCCGACATGGATACAGACGCCGACACGGATCAGGACCAGGGCTACCTACGGGCTCAAGATAGGTAAGTATCAGTATGTATGTGTTATGTATGTATTAAACTTTTATTTTTCACGTGTGTCAGTGTGTTTATTTAACTCTTTCTTTTACTGTGGCACTACAAGACCCAGCGGGCCCTTTAATGCCCCGCAGGCTGGGACTTGTGGTTCTCCAAGTCCCAGCTTGCGGGGGAGGCTTGCTGGGACTCATAGTTCACCAGTAAAAGACAATAGTTTTTATTCTATTTTTTACACCATTCCATCAGCCCGATGCCCACCGCCCAGGGGCATCGGGGACAGCACCAGGCTTCAGCCTGGTCAGGTAAGTCCTGGAGGGGGGGGACCCCTTTATTGGGGGGGTCCCCACTCCCCCAGGGCCCCTGGCCAGGCTGACTGGTCGGTAGGGAGAATGTTTTGGCCGCGGGACCTTATATTATAAGTGTCCCCCGGCTGTGACATTACCCTGCTGGCTTGTTTGGTCTGGGGCTGGTTCTTAAAATACGGGGGACCCCTAGTCATTTTGTCCCCCGTATTTTGGGAACCAGCCCCGGACCTGGAGCCTGGGGCTGGTTGTAAAAAATCAGGGAACCCCTATTTGTCGGGTTTCCTGATTTTTTATTACCAGCCCCGGCTCTTTCAGCCTGGTGCTGGTTACGGCAGTGGGGGGGACCCCACGCCGTTTTTTTTTTTTAAAATTCTCCCCCCCCCCCCTATCTTTACACTGCTTAAACGGGTTTTTAAACGGGTAAGTGGGAATGTGACAAAAACAGCTTTTAAACGGTAATTTACCGTTTAAAAGCTGCAGTGGGAAAGAGTCTTATGGCTCTTACCCGTTTAAAGACCCGTTTAAAAAAAACGGGTCATTACCCGTGTAGGCAGTGGGAAAGCAGCATAAGTATGTGCAAGGCTATAAACACTGTAATGAGCGTTTTATAAGATGAATTTCACTTGCTGTCTCTGCTGTAGTTCTCTTCCACTCTGTCTGGAGCTGAGGGGTGTCTGCTGCTGTAAATTGGTGCCAGAAGCATACAGAGAGAAGCAGGAAATTGATGTTAAGCCCCTCACCTCACAATGGTGCTGGTGCTTTTACTAATCATTACACTGGCACTGTTGCTATTCGTAGCAAACACATTAACACCTGCCCTGATGGTCCAGAAGCAGTGTAAAGCATCCAGTGTGGACAGGGGGCTGTGCGGTTCCCATGCAGGGACACCACCGTTGCCGCCGCCATCATGCCGCACATCAACCGGGGTTCCCCACTAGAGGAGACCCCAGGTCACACTCACCACAGACGTCTTCGGACTGAGCCAGGAGTGTATGCGGCAAGCTGGGGGTGTGAAGCGCTGCAGTGCAATGCCCACCACGACAATAACAGCAGGGACAGTTCGGTACCTTGAAAGGCCAGCAACTGTAACCCTCCCCTGGCTTCCCATGAAGCAGGGAGCAGTTTAGTCCAAAACAGGCTCCCCAAAATAACAAACAAAATGAAATGAAGAAAAACTCTCTTCAGGAGCTCTGTAAGTGCAGCCTCTCCAAGGGCACATTTTTCTAAACTGAAGATGTGGAGCAGGAAGTAGAGGGGAGGAGCCAGTACACCCACTGTACAGAGTTCTATGTGCCTGTCTCCTGCGTAGGACCTCTTCTTCCCCAATGTATTGAGAACCCAGTATACCATATGAATGATAGTGAAATGATTTTTCCAAAGCTAAAGTGTGCTATGGTTACCTTCGCAGACTAGCCACATCATATACAGTAATACTGCATACAATTAGACTGGTACCCCATGGAGATACAGTAAGTGACAATTAAAGGCCTTGATGAGATTTGTACTGTCGGCACCAGGTGGTGTCTATACGACAAATCATTTTTAGCTCAGAGTAGCATCATGGAGCAATGACCTTGAATAATGTGCATTTGCAACATCCATTTTAAATGCTTTTGCATTTTTAGTCCCAGTCTGATTCCCTTTTATGCTATTTTCTTTTTACAGCTTTATAGACTAACACCTATTTTTTTTTTTTTTTTTTTTACTTTTCGACTTTGAGAATAAAACATTGATCTAACTTTACTTGGTTTTCTGCATGTTTAACGTAATATTGAACCTTTTCTGTCTGAGTGTAGAAAATGTCTTTCAAGTGCTTTCCTTCATGTGGTGCAGAAAGCTGTTATCGCAGCTGGCAGATCACATCGCTAGACCAGTGAGGCAGAGGGAGACAGCACTTAGTGTAGTGCAGGGAAGTGCAGCACGGTCAGATGAATTCTCTTTAACATAATACTGATGAAGTCTGGGCACGTCCTGAGCACTTTTTGTGGGCTTTGTTTCCCACTGATTTAGATATATCATCAAAAGGCCCTTTACACTGAAATTAATGAATGGTATAATTGTGTCCCTAAATGGTCCTTGAGAAACTCTGATAATTAAATAATATTGTATTGAACAGCAGTATAATAAGACTATTATACTATAAAATATTACTGAACTTCATTTCCTTGCGAAGTTGAACACATCAAAAGATTACTTAAAACTTTAACATGAGGGACCAGAGCAATGTACTGTAATTCAATTACGTTATCCAAATATTATTTGACACTGATCTTATTTCGGGATTGGTAATACTGTAGCAAGAACATGTGTTTGTCTCTTGTCTGCGTTCCACATTGGGGTTCAGGATTCATAGATTTCAAGCTCCAACATCAACTAGAAGTTAATGGGCCAGAAGCAATCGGCTCCTAACTGCCATGCTATAGACTTTGTATGAAAAATGACAGGCTAAGTACATCTCGCCCAATAAGAGGTGCTGACTTCCTGGGTACAAGCTTAAGGCTACATGCAGTTAAATTAGTGACGGCAGTATTATGAAGTTTTATTTAATTACATTCCTTATCAATAAGAATAATTTGAGAACACATCAATAAGTGCATGTAAACTTGAAAGCATTGGCTGTTTTTGCAGCACTTTGCATGAGATTTTCATGTGATCTTCAAAAATTGTGTTTAGATGAAGTCATCTTACCCCAGAGCACAAGTTATTAAGTGACGTTTTTGAAACAGTTGCTAGAGGGGCCCAGGAGGAGATGAGTCTAGTGGGAGAGGGGAGATGGTAGTAACTGAATTCAGTTCTGAGACGCCATGTAATCATGTCTCTGTGTACCTATTTATTTCAAGTGCATGGTATAGGTTTCTAATATTTATTTAGCAATCAGGTAGTATTGCTATTTGAGATTTTTAAAATGACAAACTGTATATAAAACATATTCTTTTTTTTATTTGTTATTGCGCTGGAAGCCAAACTCTGTAACTACCTAGTATTACTAGTATAGTCATCAATATCATCATCTACTTTGGTTGAAGTGACAAAATATTACAAAGAACTGGGAATGGCACAAATACATCTGTCAGCTTTTGTTTCATCCTAAAATCAAATTTCGGTGAAAAAAAAACATGTTACAAAAATGACATAAAATAATAATTTAGTGGGTTTTGGGTTGGATGTATACATTTTAAACATGCTGTGAAACCTCTGAAAACTACAATCAGAGACCAACACGGCAGTAGAATATTGCAGAGAATTCCACCCCATATTGTTGATAAGGTGAAAGGGTCAGCAGATCCACTTGTTTTTGTTGAAACTGCATCAATTTTTGAGTATTTGTTTTTAGTCATGGTTTGCCAATGCAGTTTTGACTGGTCTTAAACAGAAGCAATTGAATAGAAAAGTTAATTTGGTACTTATATGTTAGTTGGGCGCCCACTATAGTTAGTACGCTCATACCCCCACTATCCATGTCGGCATGGAGTTGATTTTATATAGTATGGCGAGCGCAGCGAGCCAACGAGCCCGAAGCGTGGCGAATGTAGCGGAAAACTAAGCAAATAGCTTAATGGGCGCCCAACTAACATATACCGTAAGTACTGTTAATTTCTTTTGGCTAGCTGAAAAAAATAAACCGGACAGAATTAAATATCCCCTATATTTTCAACTTGGATTTCTGTTTTTTTTTTTTATACAAAGGTAATATAGTAATTAAGGTTGAAAAAAGATGTAAGTCCATTGAGTTCAACCTATCTAACTTATAACTACTGACTTTAATAAGTCATACTGTATCTATAGGATTCCCTTAGTGGCCAAAAATGTATCCAGTTTTGATTTAAATTCATTAACAGTAGTTGCTGTAACCTCCCCCACCGGCAATGAGTTCCAGAATTTTGCTGCTCTAAGGGTGAAGAATCCTCTCATTACGGAATTTCTTTTCCTCGAGCCTCAGTACATGCCTGCGTGTCCTAAGTATAGGCTTGTTAGTGAACAAATCACTTCCCAGTTCCATATGATTCCCAATTCTATATTTGAACATGCTAATCATATCTCCTCTCAACCTCTGTTTCTCCAGTGACAAAAATATTCAGCCTGGTTAACCAATCTTTGTTTGCTAGTGATTCAAAACCTTTTACTAGATAAGTCGCCCTTCTCTGTACCTCTTATTTATTTATTTGCAGTTTCTTATATAGCGCAGCAGATTCCATTGCGCTTTACAATAGTAGACAGTGATAAAACAAACTGGGTAACAGACAGACTTGGAGGTTAGAGGGCCCTGCTGCAAGCTTACAAACCTCTTCCAATTCATTTACAGTATGTCATTTTAAGGTGTGGTGCCCAGAACTGAACACAGTATTCCAAGTGTGGTCTCACAATGCCTTGCAAAGAGGCACTATCACATTGGCGTCCCTTGAATCTATTCTTGAATTGAAAGAATGCATGCCAGTGTCCTGTTTACTTTTGCTGCTGCACTTGAGCAGTGTATACTATTACCCAATTTTTCTGTATATCTGTGATAACCCCCAAATCCATCTCCACAGCAGAATTCCCTATAATAACTCCATTTAGCCTATAATTAGCTTGTTAATTTTTGTTTCCATAATTTATTACTTTACATTTATCAACGTTAAACTGCATATTCCATTATATGGTACATATTGCTATGACGGAACTCAATTATTTTAGTATCATTGGGTGTATTTCGTTCTGGCCACGAGATTTCTTACTATTTAGGTTCTGTAATCAATTTTTTACTATTTTCTCACTGAAACATCCAGTTTGGAAGCAATCAAGACCCGAGCATTCAATCTGTGGTAGAACCTCGGAAGATTCTTCCCTTGTAAATACTGAAGCAAAATATTAATTTAATAATCCACTTTCTCTTTTTCTTCTATTACCAGGGTACCCTACTTATTTCCTTCAGTAACCATTTCCCTTTTCTAAAACTGTAGATTTTTTTGGGATTGGATTTGCTATCTGTGGCTTATTTATTCTTTGTATGCGGCAAATGATTCAGGTGTCCCTTCCTGTCTTCAATTAGTCTGGTAATCTGTTAGTAAAGGTATATGTAACTACAGGAAGCTCTCCAAGTTTGCTCATCAGAGTGGACGTCACTCTGACACTAAAGTCTGTGGGGGTTATGCAATGTGCCGCCGCTATTTCCAAAGTGGAAAATAGTGGCGGCTCCCTATTCAATGCTGTCATTAATGACAGCATTGATGCGGGATCACGGCAGAACAGGCCCGACTTCAGAAGCTGTCGGGCCCGTTCTGCCGATAATGGCCGTGGATT